>NC_056728.1:1135979590-1136622090 GCF_019279795.1 Protopterus annectens | reverse complement strand
CACTCCTCTCTCTCCTCTGTGGTTTCTACCACCTGTGACTAGTCACACTGTGCTCTTCTATTAACCATATCTCCTCCCCCTACTGTGTACTTACCCTGCCTATCTCACGCACTTTACTTTTAGCCCTTTACTTTTATCTCCCCTCCCACTTTCACCTATTACCTCCCTAACCTGATAAATATACCCTCTTTCGAGCTGACGCCATCTTTTGCTCACTCAACTAGTCTTGGTTGCTGTCCACCCTGCTCGGGCACCTCTACCTGCAGTAAGTAGTCCTTATTATAAATTATACAGTCTTTACTAGTATGTATACATTTTATGTACCTGTACTAATGTAATACTGTATTAATGGCTGCTCTCTGATCTATGTATATGTTTGCTTAAACTGCTACCATTATAGTTAACTACACCCTGCTTTAAATGCATTTTACTAGGAGATAAAAGATACAAGATAACAGTCGCAGCTTGGGCTACTATAACATTGTTGAGTTTTCAATCCTGTAAGATTGCTTAATCCGTCAGCGTTACACTCAATGTATTCTAGTTTGTATGTTATAGTGTTGCCTGTACCAGTCTATCTTCACAGTTAACGCATTGTCTTTTAAAACTGCTGTCTGGGTTTGGTTGCTAACTTGTGATCAATAATAGCGTACATAGCGTGTCCCTGGTGTTCCATCTATACCACGCTAGAGCAGTGTACTTTACCAACACTTAATTATTTCTTTAAGTTAATTTACTGCATTTTAAGTAAAGCTAGTAGTTTTCTTAGCATACAGCGTGCTTTGTAGTTTGGTTGCTAACTTGCGATCAATAATAGCGTACATAGGGTGTCCCTGGTGTTCCATCTATACCACGCTAGAGCGGTGTACTTTACCTACACTTAGTTATTTCTTTAAGTTATTTTAAGGCACTTTAAGTAAAGCTAGTAGTTTTCTTAAGCATACAGCGTGCTTTGTAATGTAATTTCCTCCCCCTCTCCATTCCTGATCAGCGTATTGCACGTGGGCCTCCTATACCTGGCGCTACCTTTTTCTAATATCACCTGCTTCAATGCAGCCTTGATATATTGCCCCACTCTGGTCTATTGTCTCCTCATTTGGATACTTAAAAGGAGCTTGTTTTTCTCCTTTCCTTAGATGTTTTACCTATGTCTTGCACGTGGTGTACTCCGCTAACAGGGCCTAGTACTTGACTAGAGGAAGATGCGATGCAGACTCTTCCCTTACAATCATTAGTTTTACTCCTTGTTTTTTGTTACAAAACTACGTTTGTATTAGTCATTTACAGAAGACACGTAGTACTGTCCACTTACTTTCCCTTGTTTTTTGGAGTATGTCTGCTGGTATTCCAACTAATTTATGTGCTGCCTTGCAGCCCTTGCCAGCGTTTAACCCTTGAGTCCAATTACTTTTGCTTACCCTCCAAACTCTGCCTGTTATTGAATCTCTTCACAACGGCCGCACATGTGAGCTATTGTTCTATTACAGGTTACCTACAATGAACATTCGAACTGTGCTGCTCATTATTTTGATGTTTTGATTGGTATTTGGTGTACCTTATGTCTAGTTAATGGTTTGCCTGTTTTGTCCTGACTATATTTTGCACTGTATTTTTTTGTTAATATTACACTCCTCACTACCTGTCTTTCTCTCTCTTAACATTATAGCTCTGTGTTCCTACTTCTACTCTGACTGCCCTGCCTTGTTTTTCCTTGGTACTCACTGTTTTTGCAAAGTAGCTCTCCCACCTGACCACAGTGAACTACACCCTTGAACTCAGCAAGCCTACCCAGGAACACTGTATTCTGAAAGTATGTTTTCAAGACTTAACTAAACTTAGTACTTATTTTAATACTTATCTACCCTGCTAGGTTAGTAGAGTCTCCTGGGTTTGATACGACAGCAGCCTATCCCTCCCCCCTCCAGAGGTCTCTTATATCCCCTCCACCAGCCTAGCACCCACTCTATTTCTATCTGTATTGCAACCTGACTGCCTGCTTTTTCTCTGGTTCCTCCTGCTAATCCAAATTAATACTAGAGCTCTGCTCTACTCAACCTGTATCTTTACCTTATTACCTGTCTTTTTCTCCTTTCTATAGTCCTCTGCTCAACCTAGCAAAACTGTCTGCTTTTTTTAACTGTTATACTGTACCGCTCCTCTATATATCTACTTCTCCTTACTTCTTCACCTATCTCTCTGATTGTTTCCACTCCTCTCTCTCCTCTGTGGTTTCTACCACCTGTGGCTAGTCACACTGTGCTCTTCTATTAACCATATCTCCTCCCCCTACTGTGTACTTACCCTGCCGATCTCACGCGCTTTACTTTTAGCCCTTTACTTTTATCTCCCCTCCCACTTTCACCTATTACCTCCCGAACCTGATAAATATACCCTCTTTCAAGCTGATGCCATCTTTTGCTCACTCAACTAGTCTTGGTTGCTGTCCACCCTGCTCGGGCACCTCTACCTGCAGTAAATAGTCCTTATTATAAATTATACAGTCTTTACTAGTATGTATACATTTTATGTACCTGTACTAATGTAATAATGTATTAATGGCTGCTCTCTGATCTATGTATATGTTTGCTTAAACTGCTACCATTATAGTTAACTACACCCTGCTTTAAATGCATTTTACTAGGAGATAAAAGATACAAGATAACAGTCGCAGCTTGGGCTACTATAACATTGTTGAGTTTTCAATCCTGTAAGATTGCTTAATCCGTCAGCGTTACACTCAATGTATTCTAGTTTGTATGTTATAGTGTTGCCTGTACCAGTCTATCTTCACAGTTAACGCATTGTCTTTTAAAACTGCTGTCTGGGTTTGGTTGCTAACTTGTGATCAATAATAGCGTACATAGCGTGTCCCTGGTGTTCCATCTATACCACGCTAGAGCAGTGTACTTTACCAACACTTAATTATTTCTTTAAGTTAATTTACTGCATTTTAAGTAAAGCTAGTAGTTTTCTTAGCATACAGCGTGCTTTGTAGTTTGGTTGCTAACTTGCGATCAATAATAGCGTACATAGGGTGTCCCTGGTGTTCCATCTATACCACGCTAGAGCGGTGTACTTTACCTACACTTAGTTATTTCTTTAAGTTATTTTAAGGCACTTTAAGTAAAGCTAGTAGTTTTCTTAAGCATACAGCGTGCTTTGTAATGTAATTTCCTCCCCTCTCCATTCCTGATCAGCGTATTGCACGTGGGCCTCCTATACCTGGCGCTACCTTTTTCTAATATCACCTGCTTCAATGCAGCCTTGATATATTGCCCCACTCTGGTCTATTGTCTCCTCATTTGGATACTTAAAAGGAGCTTGTTTTTCTCCTTTCCTTAGATGTTTTACCTATGTCTTGCACGTGGTGTACTCCGCTAACAGGGCCTAGTACTTGACTAGAGGAAGATGCGATGCAGACTCTTCCCTTACAATCATTAGTTTTACTCCTTGTTTTTTGTTACAAAACTACGTTTGTATTAGTCATTTACAGAAGACACGTAGTACTGTCCACTTACTTTCCCTTGTTTTTTGGAGTATGTCTGCTGGTATTCCAACTAATTTATGTGCTGCCTTGCAGCCCTTGCCAGCGTTTAACCCTTGAGTCCAATTACTTTTGCTTACCCTCCAAACTCTGCCTGTTATGGAATCTCTTCACAACGGCCGCACATGTGAGCTATTGTTCTATTACAGGTTACCTACAATGAACATTCGAACTGTGCTGCTCATTATTTTGATGTTTTGATTGGTATTTGGTGTACCTTATGTCTAGTTTAATGGTTTGCCTGTTTTGTCCTGACTATATTTTGCACTGTATTTTTTTGTTAATATTACACTCCTCACTACCTGTCTTTCTCTCTCTTAACATTATAGCTCTGTGTTCCTACTTCTACTCTGACTGCCCTGCCTTGTTTTTCCTTGGTACTCACTGTTTTTGCAAAGTAGCTCTCCCACCTGACCACAGTGAACTACACCCTTGAACTCAGCAAGCCTACCCAGGAACACTGTATTCTGAAAGTATGTTTTCAAGACTTAACTAAACTTAGTACTTATTTTAATACTTATCTACCCTGCTAGGTTAGTAGAGTCTCCTGGGTTTGATACGACAGCAGCCTATCCCTCCCCCCTCCAGAGGTCTCTTATATCCCCTCCACCAGCCTAGCACCCACTCTATTTCTATCTGTATTGCAACCTGACTGCCTGCTTTTTCTCTGGTTCCTCCTGCTAATCCAAATTAATACTAGAGCTCTGCTCTACCCAACCTGTATCTTTACCTTATTACCTGTCTTTTTCTCCTTTCTATAGTCCTCTGCTCAACCTAGCAAAACTGTCTGCTTTTTTTAACTGTTATACTGTCCCCTCCTCTATATATCTACTTCTCCTTACTTCTTCACCTATCTCTCTGATTGTTTCCACTCCTCTCTCTCCTCTGTGGTTTCTACCCGCTCCGTTCGCCCTGCGGGCTCACTCCGCTCCCCTCCCTGCCCCCAATTCCCACCCACCCCCAGGGGTCCTAACCTTATAGCTCCCTGGCCACACCCCCTATCCATACATTCTAATACTTCTCCCTCCTACTCTTTCTTCCCCCTCCTCCTCACACAACCCCTCTTCATCACACACTACATCTTTAATTTTCCTATCCTCCTTTTTGTTATCTTCCAGTTACCACTCCCACTATACCTACTCCTTAATTTCACTCCTTTTACTCTTTTTCTTCCTTTATTTGCTCCTTTAACTCACTTAACAGTTGAGTACCCCCTTTCTACTTCCTGCTCTCATACTTTTCTCATCCATCTCTATTACTCTCACTCCTCTTACTATGGCTCCCTACCTGCCAACCCAGCTCTCACTCTCATTATTGCTTTTATCAGCCTTTTCTTTAGTTTACCTCCTGTCCTTCTATGAGAAATCACTTTATGTCCAAACTTTCCGTCCACACAAACACACTACAACATTTCTTAACCCACTTAAATCACATCCATATATTTCTACTTCCCCTAACTATCAACAAGCTAAATTCCATAGACTCACACATCTCAACTATGTCTTGCCTTCTGATAACAAAGCTAAAATACTAACCCTTCTTAAATGTAAACTCATAAACAAACCCAGTAATCCTACCCTACAAGATGGTGATATTCACCCCAACCCTGGTCCAACTTTCACTTCTCCCCTAGTGTCTATACCCAAACTCAATAACACCTTACTAATAGGACATCTTAACACTCAAAGCATAAACAACAAAGTACCTTACCTGCATGCCCTCCTTCACACACACTCATTTGATATTCTCTGTCTCTCAGAGACCTGGCTAAAACCTATCACTAAAGACACTGAGATTATTCCCCAAGGGTACAATATAGTAAGACTCGACCGTCCCAACCGCAAAGGAGGTGGAGTTGCAACCCTCTTTAAAAATCATCTGAATATCACTACCCTCCCAGCCTCTCCAACTCAAGATAGCAAGGTAGAAGCCATCATTACCAAACTCCAATTAAATTCCAAAAAATCCCTTTATATGATCTGTATGTACCTGCCACCTGGTAACAATATACCTATACTAGAAAATTATCTTAGTTGGGTATCTGCCACTTACCCCCAAGAAACTATTATACTAGGTGATCTGAACATAGACTGGAATACCATTAATACGGAAAATCCATCTTCCCATATTAACCTGCATGGTTTTACCCAAACCATTACCTCAACTACTAGGCTCAACAAACATAGTAATAGAGAAAGCATATTAGACTGGATACTTATAAACAAAGTCAAAAATACTTACAAAGTAGGAACCTTACCAGATGATGTTAGTGATCACTCCCTAACATTCATAACAAGGGAAAAGGCTGATTGTATAAATCCAGGCATTATAAGAAAAATACGCACCATCAAACATTTTAATGTGGAACTGTTTCAGTCTGAACTTAATGCATGTAACTGGAACCCCTTAAAAACACTTCCTCTTGAAGATGCAGTATTTTACTTTAACACAACTTTTTTATCCATTCTTGACATACATGCCCCTGAACATACTATTAGAATGAAATCTAACACAGCCCCTTGACTCTCCCATAAAACACTTATCCTCAATAGAAATAAAGTCTGGGCCACTTGGAGAGCCCATAGAAAGAACCCTGATCTACTACAATTCCGCCAGCTTAGAAATCTAGCTAAAAAGGCAATAATAACTGACAAAAAAAAATTCTACTGCGAATTACAACAAACTCATCTTAACAATTCTAAACTTTTCTGGTCATCAGTTAATAGACTCCTCTCCCCAGGAACCTCCGAAACACCTCCCCCACTTAATGCTGACCCTGACACCCCTCAACAAACTGCAGATGCTTTTAACTCCTTCTTCACGGAAACTATACAAGCCCTAGCTAAACAACTTAATGCCAACAACTTCCACCCAGCAAGTAACCTAACAAACTCTGCCTTTAAATTCTCTCTACAACCTATCTCTACATCTTACATATACAGACTCCTTCTCAAACTAAAACCTTGTACCCCCTCTTCTGATAAGCTCCCTTCACTTTTTCTTCAAAAGGCTGCCAAGGTTATCGCATACCCCATATCTACTCTCATAAATCGGACAATCAAAGAAGGAACCATCTCAGATATTTGGAAGGTCTCTCACATTATCCCACTTCATAAAGGTGGAAACTCCATTGACTACTCGAACTATAGACATATTGCTCTCCTCTCTCCTCTAGCTAAAATTATGGAGAAATGTATCCATCATCAACTTGTACAACACCTCTCTCTTCACAACATAATTGCAAACTGTCAACATGGCTTTAGACCACATCACAGTACTACTACTGCCCTGCTGTCCTTTGTAGACACCATCAATCATAACCATAACAACAACCTACTCTTTTCTGCCCTCTTCATTGACCTCTCTAAAGCATTCGATATGGTCAACCACTCTTTATTAATTAATACTCTTGAATCCCTCTCTTTTGATACTCCTGCCACTAAATGGTTTACTTCCTGTCTTACAAACAGAAAACAGGCAGTTCTCTGGGATAACCATATTTCTTCTCTTTTGCCTGTTTCTATCGGAGTTCCACAAGGCTCTATTCTTGGCCCACTTCTCTTTTCCCTCTTCATTAATGATCTCCAAACTATAATCCCTCAAGCAACCTGCATTCAATATGCAGATGATTCTAAACTAATCTGCTCAGCATCCTCCACCCCAGAACTTATCTCTCTTACTCAAAAAACCTTTAACACTGTGGAAACATGGTTCTCCAGCTGATTCCTCCTACTAAATGCTAAAAAAAACAAACTTCTCCTCTTCACCCCCACTTCCAGGAAGTCCCCCTTCACCATCTCTTCTAACAGTACCACCGTCATCTCACCTGACTCCACAACTAAACTTTTAGGAATTACCATTGACAACAATCTCTCTTTCAACCAACACATTAACAACACCATAAAACTAGTCAACAGAAAAATAGGGTCCTTATATCGTATTAGACCATTTCTTACACCTACAACTAGAACTAAGATTGCTTACTCCCGTCTTATATCTACCCTCCTTTATGCTTCACCCATTTTCACCAACCTCAAGAAAACCAGCCTTAACAAACTGGCAACCTGTTATAATAACATTGCCCGTTTTGCTACCGGTAACCCCTACAGAACCCATCACTGTCTCAACCTGAAACAACTAGGCTGGCTAGAGCTTCAGAACTTTCTTGCAATCCCTCAACTCATTATTGCCCATAAAATACTGTACCAACCAAACAACACCCCTATACTCTCTCAACTCATAACCCTTTATAACAATCTTAACTCTCTCCGCTCTTCCAATAAACTCTTGGCTAGTTCTGTAAAAGCAAATAACACTGCTGGTGACTCTCTATTCACCAATTCAGTAGGTACAAAATGGAATTTGTTACCTATGAACATAACAATGATCACATCATTGCCTCTCTTCAACAGAAATATCAAACTGCACTTCCAAAATCACTGGCTTTGCCCCTGCAGTAAACCTGACTAACCTTTCACTTGTATAACACATCTTTAATCCTCCTCTCACTCTTGTGTGACTCTTTCCTCCACTACCTTTCTTTTCTTATCTCACTTCATCTTACCTTAGCTTCTGTATCTGTTAACAGTCTTAACTTGATCTCTTTTTCTAAACTCTTCCCTTCTTAACTTCTCCTTTTCTTAGTACTCTCTTTGTCTTCTCCTTCTTAGCTCCTTTCCTTTGTTACCTCTATCTTACTAGTATTATTATCTTTGGGTGATCTTATTTTGGACTGTAACTGAGTTTAGTAACTAAGTCATGTAGTAATAATTCTAAATTGTAGAGTGTTGTTTTTTAGTTTTTACAAATTTTTTTTTTGTGGAGCTTTTCTCCCCGGGCCTCTACTGAAAATGGAAATATCTCCAGATAGACTAGCCCGGTCAACAAATGTAAAATAAATAAATAAACACTCTGTATCCACAATTTTCTTATCTATGTCAGCTACATATCATAGCAGGCAGTGGGCATCAAATGCACACAGATGCACACAAACACACAAATTGTCACAATATGAGTTCAATAACAAACAATTACACTAACTCCTCTCACAATGTCCCAACAAACATGCAAGCACACAGACAAACATCCACACAAATGCATCGACTTCACCTACAAACGCACACAGGCACACACACACATGCACACAGACAGGTATGCGCAAATATAGTACTACAACACTCTGTATCCACAATTTTATTATCTATGTCAGCTACATATCATAGCAGGCAGTGGGCATAGGTTCATAGGTTAGTACTAGGCTAACTGCCCTTGCGAGTCATTGTAAGCCTAGCCAATTGTCCCTTGTGAGGCTCAAACCTTGCACCTTGTTTTTGTAAGGCAAACACCTTAACCACTAGGCCACCCTCCCATTGTTCATTTTTTTTTTTTTTTTTTTTTTTTGCACACAGATGCACACAAACACACAAATTGTCACGATATGAGTTCAATAAGAAACAATTACACTAACTCCTCTCACAATTTCTCTCACAATGTCCCAACACACATGCGAGCACACAGACAAACATGTACACAAATGCACTGACTTCACCTACAAACGCACGCGTGCACACACACACACACACACACACACACACACACACACACACACACACACACAGAATGCATAAGTGCAATGTGGATTAATGTCATGTGCACCTCTGCACTTTGTGCACTGCTCTGCCTGGGTCTTGCACAGCATAGTCTTCTGTGAATATGAATTGTGTTGTACTGCAGAAACATCTGTGCTGAGCAGTGCCCCATGATGCGCCACTGATGTAAGATGGGGACACCCCCTCACTATCACATTTGCATACACCTTTGAATACACTTCCTGATAAGTGGGGTGGTCTGTAGGAAATGGGAACCTGTGGTCTAGCACACAAAGCCCCCAGCATGGTTTGTATACTATGTAATCTGTTATGAATTTCACCTGAGACTGAAAATGTGTAAAAGTGTTACATTTATTAAGAGAGAAGAAGAGAAAAATGTAAAACTACACAGTAAATTATGGCTTTCATTTAAAACACTTTATATTAATGATGAAAACTACACTGAATAATTCATGGTGTTCTTAAGTGACAATTAGCAAAACAGCACTAATGTATCTAGCAATTTATCATATTTATTAATCATTGTCAGGATTTGCCATTCTGTGTAAGAAAAAAATGCCTATTTTATTATTATTTTTTCTTGTTTATTTGGCTTTGTAATGCTTCTGTAAAACTGTTGAGACAATCTGTACTGATGTCACTTTATTCTTAATAAATTACTGTATTGTTATTTAATTACTGTGCTTTATGTTGGTTTTATTAACAACTGTCTACTTCACTGTGCTTTATGTTGGTTTTATTAACAAATGTATGCATCACTGTATGAATAACATAGATGGCAGGTGCAAAGATGCTACTCTGTCCTAAACATTGTGTTGTGATTGATTTGTCATGCCTGCATCCTGATTTATATGTTGAAGTGGCACATAGAGTTTTTAACAGTTCCCTCCAATCCACTGTACCACTAAACACACACACATATACAAGCAAACATATGTCACTGAATTACCAGCAAGTCCTGCTAATGCATATGTAGAAATTAAAAAAAAAATCCCCATATAATCTTCAACAAATGGAGTAGTTCAGCTTTATCCATGTCCATGATAACCATTAAGTTAGGCATGAGTGAAGCAGTTAATGCCTTCTGATATCATGGGGTTATCTGGATGGCTTATCAAAGAAGTGACGCCCATGAGGATAATACTCAGATAGCTCAGCTGTTTTTGTCAGGTGTATACACGCAAAGCAATGTAATGTGGCAGCCACCTCTGAACTGTACACAAACAACCACTGTGCTGCCTGTTTCTGCACAAATGTTTACTAGACAAGCTGTCCTGCAGCCTGCAAATTAGGAATGCAAAGTGCAGCCTTGGATGTGCCACTTCCTATTTTGCATTAAAAAAAACATGCAGATGGATCAGATGGATTCATTGAGTATGTGTGAAATGCAGCCACTGACTTACAATCCTTATCCCAAATCACTTTCAACAAAGTAGAGAACTGGCTCACTAGTTGCCGTCTACTATTAAACCCGAATAAAACCAAACTATTACTCTTCTGCCCTACTCGCAAAGCCCCCTCACCACCTCTCACTGTAACATCTAACAATGGCACCATAATTTCCCCAGAACCATGTACTAAACTACTAGGCTACTAGGGTTAATCATCGACAACAACCTGAAGTTTGATGCTCACATACACAAAACTATCAAAACAGTTAATAAGAAACTAGGCTTTTTATACAGGATTAATCAATTCCTAACCCCATCTGCCAGAGCGGTTATTGCCCAGACACACCTGCTATCAACCCTTCTTTATGCCTCACCCATCTTCGTAAACCTAAGCAAATCAAACCTTAATACATTTACTAGCTACTGCAATAATATAGCCAGATTTGCTACAGGCTCATCTTATAGAACCCATCACTGTTTAAACCTTCAGTCCCTAGACTGGCTAGAACTACCATATCAACTTCAATATAACCAACTTATAGTCGTTCACAAAATCCTCTTTCAACCAAACAGTACACCCATACTGAAAAATATTATCACCCCCTACAATAACCTAAAAGCCCTCCACTCTTCCAACAGAATGCTAGTTAGTACAAACTACTAAAGCCAACAATTCAACTGGTGAATCACTATTCTCCAACTCTGCTGGCAAAAACTGGAACTTGCTTCCTGCTGAACTTACTACTCTGCCCACCTTATCCCAATTCAAAATTTCTCTAAAGAAATACCTAAAAACGCACTGGCTTTGTCCCTGTACAAACCCTCACTAACCCCACTCAAACAGAAACGATATATGACAATGTTGCTACAAGTATAAAACTCTGATCCTTTAACTGGTCAGAATTAATTTGTCTCTCACCTGCTGATAAGATTTGACATAAAGTTGATATTATATATGTTTGCCACCTTAAGGCTATGTGTTTCCCCTTTTCAGATAAAATCTCTATTTCCTTCTCATCTATTAACTTCCATCCATTTCCTGTCTGTACTTCGGAAAAACATGTATCTGTGTGTATATATCATTAAACAAATATCTATGTTGTTATAATACAATGTAAGAATTTCACTGTATTTACACTTGTTATGTTCATTTGGAGCTTTTCTCCCTGGGCCTCCACTGAAAATGGACATGTATCCAGTCGGACTTTCCCGGTTAACAAATGTAAAATAAATAAATAAATGTGTGCCTATCATGAGTCTGTTTGTATGCTTATATGTCAGTTGGACAATACCTCTACCTCTACAACCATGACAGAGTTGTGTCTACAACCCAACGAGCATTGAGTGCTGTTTTTGAGCTATGGAATGTCCTCACAATAGTCTGATTACTTAACCAAATGGCAGAGCTGGATCTCCCTGCACCCTTTTATTCCCAGATGTCTAATAATGTAATTTTGTGAAGGTCTAAGGTCTTATTCATAGGTTCTTAGGGTCATAGGTGTTTACTAGGCTAACAACCACAAGGTCCTATTTAAGCCTAGCCATGCATTCCAAATCTCTGACAAGTTCTCATACCCTTGATAAACATAAGCAGGGGCCTGGGAGATGAACCAGTTATAGGTTGTCTGTGTCCATTACAGACATGGGTGCCAAACCAGGGATGAATTTCTGGTTCCCCATCCAATTATCCAAGTTGCACTTGAATTGGGTTAGGGAGGGACTCCGCTTCACATGGATGGGGAGCCTGTTCCATAGATGTGGTAGTCTCTGGGATACATACCTGTCTCTGCAGCATGTCCTGCAGTATTTATATCACAGGCAAGTTCTAAGTCTTTAGAATGGGTAATTCTGATGCTGTTTGTTGATATGCATGAAGTCTATCAAGAGTGGGGTCTGACAATGCCCTCCCATGTCCGGCATAGATCTCCCCTCAAAAGCCTCTAGGAGACAGAATACAGGGATAGGGCCTTGAAGTGGTCTGCATAGGACATTTTACTTATTTTTTTAGTGAGGAACCTCTGTTGATATTGCAATTGTTGGATAAGCCTGGTTAATTACTTACCAAAGGGTACACAGTACTCAATGATAGGTCTGATGAATGCAAATACAGTGGAACAATTACTTTTCTGGACTTAGATGCCATACCTTTGTTTATAAGTTGCACAACATAGAATGATTTCCTCACTACTGTAGACATGTGAGGATCAAAGGCTAGATTACTATCAACTCCCTGACTACTGGATCACCTCTAAGGGATGTGTTGTCAATATGATAGCTACCAGGGATGGAGGACTTCCCAAAGGATACAGTTATGCATTTCTTGGCATTTACTTTTAGTCATTCCACACTTCTGGTTAACTTGGCAGTCTGTCTGACTGCTAGCTGGTAGGCATCCCCCCCTTCACCCCACCCACTTACTGCCCCAGGAAAAGCACTGATGTCTCTTAAAACGTCAGCAGTCAGTCAATGCTTAAATGCAGTTTGGTCGGCTGTATTTGTTGTAGTATTTGCTTACTCACATACTATCTTATGTTGATCAGGTTGATCTAAACATGGCCTATTTTTCATGGAAGAACTAAGCTAATATTAATACAGACTAGGGGAATTTTGGTCAGAACACTAGGAAAATTCCCCTCAGTAAGTGCTTCGGGATCATTTACATCTACCTGAGTCCCCATCAGTTCAAGTAAATGTATTGCTAACCTTCTTTTGTATACTGCACCATATGAGTCCTATTCTGAAACAGTGTCATTCTGTGCTGGGCAGATGTGTTTACAAACAGCTGGGGGAATGAAAAGCATTGCAAACTCTATAGTTTATAAGTACAGTAGAAGATTTTACAAGGAATTTGCATTATGTGCTCTTATTTGTTGCAATGGAGTTGAATACTCCATCACCACCATGCATCCAACAATAGTAAATGTCAATATCCATCCACAGTATGCTTACAAGACCTAGAGCTAGGTAAAAATGAATATGTTACTGAAGGAAGGAGCAAAGCAGATGCCACACATATGCCATGACAGACCGTTTTTAAACTAAGTTGTTTATTCTGTACAATGAGATGTTCTAGAATTTAAATTTAAAAAGCCCCAACACATTCACCATGTGTTTTTTTAACATTATGTTTTTGTCAAATGGCTTTTTTCAGAATACTCTATTAGATAAATAAGCTTTTTGCTTAAGCCTGCCATTCAGTGGGGGGTGGGGTTATAGTTCCAGAAATCCTGGCTATGCCCTAATGCGAACACACATTTTTTCTTTTGTATGCTGGCAACAGATGACTAATAGTAGTGGATTATCCACTCTATATGCATGAGTGTAAATTTACACTGCAAGCAGGGAAATGGATTCTGCATTCATTATTTCACATTACAAAGTGATGACCATATGCATGCACCCACTGAGAGTGTGGTATTAGTGCACTGCATAACCGTTGGCTGTAATGTGTCTGCTTTGTTATTTGCACAAACTGTTCTGCATAGATCATACTCACACAACCATCCGCCCACACAATGTACCACACAGTTAATGTGATAGTCTCTGCAACACAGAGTTTTTAGAAACCAGTGTGTCAGAATTTTCTCTTGCAGCCTGATTCTTCCATCTCTTCTCTGACTAGTAGCCCTATATAACCATGCTCCCTTTCCTTCTTTCAAACTAGTCTACTATATCAGTCCATCTTGTAGAAACATAGACCCTTGTGATTTTATTCTCTTTGTGTTAGTGTCCTCTTACCCAACAGTAAGATGGCCGATCACTGTAAAGTTAGGAAAAACATAGTTAGCTGTTGAAAAAGGATGACAATAATAGGACACTACAGGAATTGATAGTCATGACTCTGTGGAATGCCAAAGGTATTGGTTAATTTTAAGCTGAGCTCTGTCAATGAGCATATTGTTATGAGGGGATTATACTTACACTTATGTTTCACAACCTCTACCACAAAAATTGTCAGACATTTTCTGTCATTGTGAAGCCACATATTTGGGTGTCACCATGCTCCATGCAGTGTTTGCAGTGCATAACAAATGGAAATTCTTGTTGTTTTATTGGTCACAACTCATGATCGTGTCCCCATTTAGCATCCTGAGCTGTACTCTTACCATGTCATACAACTTGTTAAGATTTGGAGATGAAAGTAGCCTGTTTAGAAATGCTGTTATTGTTGTTAACAACAAATGACAATCCTCCCTCATGCTTTTCCTGCCTGTAAATGAACATTTTGTAAACCTCACTGTGCGTGCCAATTTGCCATGTATTAATATGTAGTGACTGTATATTTTACTTATTGTAGATTTTTACTATTATACCTGCTTTACAGTTATTGTCTGTCCATATTGTAACTGTAAGCTTTACATTTTTCTGTGTTGTATGAAACTGCTAATTTTGTAAGTGGAGCTTTTCTCCCTGACCTGCTCTGAAAAGGAGCTATCATAGCCCAGTAGACTACCCCAGTCAACAAATGAATAACAGACTCAGGGCAGATCAGGAATATTGACAACAAAAGATTTATGGAAAAAATATGTTTGGGAGGTCTGGTGTGGATCTTATTATTATTTGCCTGAATTTAACTGTTTTATTTCAAGCCATTCTTTCAAAAGTGCTGACCATTGCACTCTGGCTCCTTTTCCTGGGATGGACCAAAGGCCACATTTCTGAATGCCACTACGAGCATGTAGGTACTGGCTCAATGGTAAACATAGCGGACAGTATGCAAGTTTAAGGTTTACTGCTGAATGATGGGTGTTTAGGGGTAACAGTTCAGTGCTTGATACTGTGGGATGTATAGTCAGGACTTTCTTTGGTCTATAGTTATGTGGTCATTGAAGATAATACCAAACCAAGTTTCTATATTTCTAATCTAAAATATTTGTTTAAGCAGATAAATCCAATAGTGCCTCTTTTCACAGATGACCTGGTAGCACTATCTAGACAAGTGTTTGCTCAAAAAATCACACAGTTTACAAACTGAGATTGTGAAAACCAAACCCATGACTAAAGACAGAAGCTCTTTAACAGTTTGTAACCTTAGTCTTCTGAGCTATGCGGAGACAATGCTTATTTAGCAGTTATGTAACACTGTGGAAATATAGAGACAAGCCAGGATTCTTTTCTATAAGGTGAGAACAAGAAAGAGATCAGCAAAAAAGGTGAAAGCATTCTGTCCTTGAACAAGCTGCCATAAACATCCTGTCAAGAAACATGCAGCACAGCTGCTCACTTACAAAGAAAGACCTTCTGTTTCTGTGCATCTGTGGAGATAAATATTAAGTCATAGATGCTGAACATTCAGTCATTCATATTTAACAGGCGTTCAGTCACACATGTCAGAGTCCGATACTGAGCATGAAGTTGCCTTTTTTGCAGAGCTCAAAAATATCATAATTGTATTCATATTACAATTGTTTTCTGTTTAATGGATATTTTACTGAATCGGTATTCAGTAACAAGTTCTGGTTGAAAAAGGGCCTTTACCTAGTCCACATATTTGTCAAAAAAATAAATAAATAAATAAATGACTCATATGCTTTGATGTTCTGCGGGTTCTCAATTTTTTAAACTTCAGTAAATGACTCATTCGAGATGACTAAATGGGGAGAGCATGAGAGAGCAATGTTTATATGTAGCTGCTACAATGTAGAAAAGTGATTATATTTTGGTCTTACTACACAGAAGTGTTATCTAGTATGTACAGATGCACAAGGCAAAGTGAGACAGCAACACAGACAGGAGAAAAGTATATCTGTGCTTACAGTGTTTTTGGGTGGGGATAAGAATAGTCTGACTACCTTTAGTCGACCAAATGCACATATCAGTGACGCTGTTATGTGTCATCATGATGTGTGTAAACATATAACTGATGTTTTTATGTGTGTGTGTGTGTGTGTGTGTGTGTGTGTGTGTGTGTGTGTGTGTGTGTGTGTGTGTGTGTGTGTATGTACACAAATATAGTATGTATTTACATGCATTTACAAAGACACATGTATGTAGCTATGTATGGTAAAGTTCTGCACCTAGTGATGTGGAATCCTGTAAATATCCAAATCTCAGTAGTTTGTAGCTGTTTCACTCAGGAGATAACCATTTCATTTGTCCATCTCAAAATGTTTGAATATCCTTTATGAAGTCACCTTTAGTGCACTGCTTTATTCACCCACTCTTAGCTTCAAATAACTAGCATATTATCTTACCCTAAAAGGTTTCTTAATTTATGTTGCTTAATCAAACCAAACACTGATAGTCAAGGTTTATGAGTTTGCTTAGTTGTTTATGTATTTTCATTTGGTGTAATACATTTTAGCCATTTACCATTCTCTACAGTCCTTATAATTGCTCATTCTACTGTGTCATTGCCACAGAGGGTTAGAGGGTTTCCTTCAATGGGTCACTCATAACCCATGCTAGTGACATAGTTATGAATGTTGTCTGACGTGTATTTAATGAAATACCTCTTTTACTGGTGATTACTGTTGCTGCCTTACAGCTCTGTGTTCAGTTCAGTCCTCAGTCGGGGTGCCTTTTGTGTGGAGTCTACATGCCCTCCCTGTGTCCAAGGAGTTTCACCGAGTGCTGCAGTTTCCTACCACATTGGGGTGTGCGTGTGTGTGTGGGGGGGGGTGCCCTGTAATGAGCGAGTGCCCCACCTGTAATTAGTTTTTTCTGTATTTTTTTCTGCCTTGCCCTCATTAAGTGCCAGGACAGTCCTTATCTCTTCTGCAGCCCTAAACTAGATTACATGAGTAGTCTAAGAATTAATGAACCTCTTATAAAGCTACGGTAAATGCCTAAGAAGAATTATGTCATGACAGACTCAGCTAATGATGAAGGGAAGAACTTTTTTCCCATAGTATTTATTTAATCACAGACTGTCTTAGGAGAAGTGCTACAGCAGTAAATCTTCCCATGGCTACTTATCTGTGCCATTCAGTCCCTGATTTTGAGGAGTGACAGAATTAATACCAAGTATGCAGACACAGAGTTCTGTCTGCATTTTTGATATTACATCAGATCTCTGTAAGGTGAGTAAAGGTCTCAGCTAAGGGTGTGACTTGTCTTCATTCCTGTTCAGGACTTTCATGGATAAGGTATCAAAGCACAGCCAAGGTCTGGGAATTGTCCATTAAGGCGACAAAGGAGTTGCATCTTTGTTGCTGCCCTCTTAACCTCAAGTAACTGTGACCACCAGTTTGCAATGAGGTAACTGGCAGCTGAGAGTAAAGTGGCTAAAATGGAAATCAGCACCTTCAAATCAGAGGTTATGGTCCTCGCAAAGAATAGAGTGGATTTTTCTCTGCAAGTGAGGATAGAGCAGTACCTTGTGTGGTGTTTTTTTAAGTATCTTGAAGTCATTTTTGTGAGTGAAAGTATAAGGGTGTCCTGAGACTGACCAGAATATAGATGCAGTGGTGACATTGCTACCAGTTTTATGGTGGACTGTGGTACTGAAGCAAGGAGCGATTCACAGGCTGAAGCTTTCATATTAATTGTCACTCTCTGTCCCTATCCATGCAGTCATGGGCTTTGAGTAGTGATTGAAATGATGAGACCACAGATACAAGTGGAAGAAATTACATTCCTGTGTGACATAGTTAGTCTGACTTTCCATGATGATATGAGGAGTTCAGCAGTCCAGGAGGAGCTTGGAGTACAGCCCCCTGCTCTGTTGGGCAGAGGAATTGTTTGAGATGGTTTGGTTATGTAGTGGAGAGACCCCTTAGTGGGCTACCTAAAGGAGGTGTACGAGGCATGATCTACTGGGATTAGTTCCTGGGGCAGACCCATAATTTGCTGGGAATTTATAATTCTCAGCTTATACCAAGGGATCCAACAGAATAAGTTGCAGATCATTGCTGGGGGCAGAGAAGTCAAGTCCACTCTAAACAGCTTCCTATGACTGTGACTCCCACGGACAAGTAATTTAGAAAAATAATGAATAAATACATAGATGGATGAATGCATGCATGAACTGGAAGATGGAAAGAGCAAGCAGGTATGATGTATTTATGGTTGCATTGCTAATTATAATAGCATACTTACTAGGGCTTGGAATATGTACTGAACTTCATCTTCGGCAAGCAGTATTAACTGGGGTTTAAGCACTTTTCAAGCAGTTACAGTCATGAATGGTATGGTCCTGAAAAGACCTGGAACCAGCACTATATATATAAATATATATATATATATATATATATATATATATATATATATATATATATATATATGTGTGTGTGTGTGTGTGTATATATATATATATATATATATATATATATATATATATATATATATATATACAGATAGATGGATAGAGAGATAACTTCACCAATGTTGGAGTATTTTCTCCTGAACCATGGTATGGGAACAGTGGATGCCCATACTTTACTTTTGACTCTAGATAATGTCTGACATTTGCCGAAGGGGCAAGTTGTAAACTAGGTTTGGACATTCATTTAAAAAAATCACTGATGGCAATGAAAATGAGTTGAAAGAGTGGACAATAAACACTCTGAAAATCATTTAGTGGACAATAAACACTCTGAAAATCATTTAGTCAAAAACTACATCTATGAAAAACAAATTCACAGAGCATACCAATACAATTCTTGAGTGAAGTGATTGGGAACCTCATATGTAATGACAACCACAGAAAAATAAAAGTTATAAATATGATGTCCCTACAGAACAGCCAAGATTATAGTTAGGTTAAACACCACCATACTGCGTTGTATCCATGGATGTATGCTTCCTAATATCTGTAAATAAATAATGATGACTGCAACCTTGTTAGAATAACACTGGATATCATAAAGTGATGTTAAACTAACCTCCACCCAAGAAAAATGCAGCTTGAATAAAGCAAAGAAAGGTTTACATGTGTGTGTGTGTGTGTGTGTGTGTGTGTGTGTGTGTGTGTGTGTGTGTGGGTGTGAGAGAGACATTTATTTACATTGTCCATACTGCATTTCAATTAAAGAATGTACAAAGTAGCATCAGAAAGGCAGTCCCAATGTAAATCATATTAGGTTTAGTCCTTATTCCAGTTGCCACAAACATGCATTCAGCAGAAAAGACTGTTTTTCCCAAAAACACTATTACAAGAACACAATAGCTGTGTTTTTATTAACCAGCAATATGACTATTGTTTCTGTTTTTACCACCATCAGTGGTACAACTGTTTGCAAACTCACATTTTGTGCTACCAACCTCATGTAGCACCTGGAAAGTTACCCTGGGCCTGAACATTCTTCTCCTTCTCGGCCTAGGCCTATTGTCAGCAGCACCAGCAGCTTTGGCTTCAGCCTCTAGCACATGCAGATGTATAATAGCTGCAGCAGCCCCTAGCATTGTGTTAGTTAAAATTTGCTTGTCTTTATTCCAATGGTATTGAAGGATAAAGGAAAAAACAGGATGTAGGCTAAATGGATACTTTATACATTGCTGAATAGCTCCATCATGCTGGATTGGTTGATTAACATGCAATTCACCTGTTTATGCTATAACTTACATCTATTAAACACACCTGTTACCTGCTCATTAGTGCACTATGCGCAGCTATGCACACCTCAGCATAAAGAAGGTAAACATAGGCAGAACTGATATATCCTCCGTTCTTGGGATATCGTGCAAACATGGACCATACAAAGTGAAGGAAAGGTTGCATACCCTGTAATCGAACCCAGGACAATCTACTTTCCAGCTATAACATGTGCATGTGCTACCACATGAATAGTTACAATAACAACCCAGATAAATCTGCCATTCATAGGTTCATAGGTAGTTACTAGGCTATCGGCCCAAGGGCCTAAGTAAGCCTAGCCAACAAGGTTCCCTGGCTTATGCCACCCAAGAAAGTTATTTTCCCGTGCCCCTGTCGAGCAGAGCCACAGAAGTGATCCCCGGGGTGTATTTCCTATTTCCCATCCACTTATCAAGATTTTTCTTGAAGAGTGCTAATGAGGAACTTTGCTTGACATAGATGGGTAGCTTGTTCCAGAGTATGGGAAGTCTCTGGGACAGGAATCTATCCCTCCAGCATGTCCTGTTTATTGTGGTGATAAGGTTTAGGTCCCTAGACCATGTAACTCAGAGGGATTGGGATTTCTTTAGGTGTAGCATGTCCAACAGCTCTGGGTTTGACATAACTTTACATGTTAGGCAGAGATCACCTCGGAGTAGGCAATATGCTACAGAGTAAAGCTGGAGTTTTTTGAGTCGGTCAGTATAGGTCATCTCTTTGAGGCCAGTAATCCTCTTTGTGAGGTACTTCTGTGGCCTTTCCAGCTGCTGCAGATGTATTGTGAGGTACATTCCAAAAGGGGCATTGTACTCTATAGTGGGCCTAATGAGTGATGAGTAGAAGGGAACAATGACTTATTTTTTCCTAGATGAGAACCCTTTTGTGATGAGGTGTGCCACGTAGAAGGATTTCTTGACTACTGTGGTGGTGTGATTATCAAAGGAGAGGCTACTGTCCACCTGGATCCCCAGGTCTCTTATCACACATTCACCATTAAGCAGACTGCCGCCTATGTGGTAGTTCATGAGTACAGAGTTTTTACCAAAGGGGATGACAATGCAATTTTTGACATTGAGCTTGAGGCCATGGCTCTGACACCAGGCATCTGTCTCAGTGAGGCCCTTCTGTAGGATGTCCACATCATTTGGGGACTCAGCTATGACTCCTAGTTTGCAGTCATCTGCGATTTTCATTAGCCAAAGGCCTTCTGTGTTAGCCTGTACTTCAGAGAAGTAGATACCAAACAGGAGAGGTCACAGGACTGAACCCTGTGGTACTCTACTTGTCACTGGTTTGAAGCCAGATTTGGAGTCTGCAACTTTTACAGTGTGGGTTCTGCCAGTGAGCCAATTGGCAACCCATCTTGTGACATAGGGATTTATACCTAGTTTAGTGAGTTTAGCTATAATACCAGAATGGGGGATGGTGTTGAAAGCCTTGGCGAGGTCAAGATAGGCTGTGTGAACCACTTTACCCTCATCTACAGCTTTAGTGACTGCCTCAAAGAAGTCGGTCAGGTTCAGGAGGCATGATCTGCCTTTCACAAACCTGAACTGGGTGGGGTCCAGAGTTTGGAGGTTACCACTGTCTCTGTTTATGAGTTCCATTATTATACGTTCCATAGCCTTACAGACCAGGCTCATCAGGCTAATAGGACGATAGTTATGCCCCTGTACTAAACCTGACTAATCATCTTTCTCTTCAAACTAGGCACTGCCTACCCTATACTTCTCATTAACAAGTTCTACTTTCCTTATTAACCACACTTACCTTTTCCTATGCATAACCTTTTTTCATCCTCTGTGCTTACTTATAGTGTGACAACTCTTTATTAATATAATTATACAATAAGCTGCCTTTTTTGTTATATTATGTATTCTACCTACAATTTGTATTGTACCTGCATTTTGCACTGTGAAGTTTTCTGCCCTCTTTGATAATTTCTGTGTTAACCTGTAATGTTCATTGTAAATATTAATGTTTTTGTTATTTCTTTTTTTTTATCCTCAGAGCTTATCTCCCCAGGTTATAGTATGTATTCGACCTGCATTTTGTATTGTACCTGCATTTTGCACTGTGAGATATTCTGACCTCTTTGATAATTCTGTGTTAACCTGTAATGTTTATTGTAAATATAAATTTTTTGTTATTTGTTTTTTTTTTCCACGGAGCTTATCTCCCCAGGCCGCTACTGAAAATGGACATGTATCCAGTTAGACTAACCCGGTCAACAAATGTAAAATAAAAATAAATAAATAAATAGTTCCTGGGATCAGTGGTGGCTCCCCTTTGTGGAGTGGGATAACTGTTGCTGTGCGCCATTCAGTGGGCACAAAGCCTGATGTGAGACTATGATTGAACATGGTGCTTAGGTGGGGAGCCAGTTTGTTCTGAAGTGCGTGTAAAATGCAGCCTGGGATGTTGTCCGGTCCTATGGATGCTGTGTTTTTGGCTTTAGAGAGTGCAGCTTTTACCTGCATAGTTGTGATTACAGGGTCTCTGCATTCTTCCTGTATAGTTATAGGAAGTGAGAGGGCAGTAAAGTTAGCACTGAATCTATCTGCCAGGACGTTGGCAATATCATTTGGTTTCTCCCTCTGTTTCTTGTGATTGCTCTAAGCACCACATCATACAAACAATGGCAAAAAGTGAAAAAAAAAAAAAAGGTAACCCAGACAGAGACCACACATTTTAACAAACAAATGATAAGGATAGCACAGAACTTAGGAATTGTGCACTGCTTAAATGCACTTTTACCCTTCACAGCCCTAAATGTTCACCTCTGCAAGTGTAACCTGACCCCCCCCCCCCCCCGATATCAACATTCACTGTTTCAATGCATTCCTACACAAAGTGAACATCCCTATACGGTTACTCTTTTTGAGATTCAACAATTCTAATGAGCTTTCACCTAATTTACATCTTCACCATGCTGACAGCCCAGAATCTACATGTTTAGTAACCATGTAGGCAGGGAAACTGCATGGGAGGCCAATGCTGTAACAGAGGAATACTGTAATCCATCAGCTGCATCCTGCATTTGCTTACTTTACCGCATAATACTCTGATTCATGCAGGTTTGGACATTTTAGCAGCCTGCATTACTTACAAGTATATTCTTCATTTGGAAGTGGGGGAGTGAAGCTGCATTTGTGTCATAGCACTTAAAATGACATTCTTATGATTCTTACACTGATTTTCTAGCATCCACCCTGTATAATTGGGCCAGAATATGTGTGGTGTTACATGTTAAGGGCAGTTCTGTACAAATGTAAGAGCTTTTACTTGCTTTTGTTTCCGTGTAGACTCCTTTCCGTGGTTGTATACGGAAAGTTTTGGAATATATGGCCAACATGAACACAGAGTCTACACGGTCACTTTAGAGGTTGTTGAATTGCTTCACAGTGTTGATTTGCTTCATTAGCATAAAATTCAGTTACTTATGCAGTAATTTGCATGACACAAAACTTTCTCTATTTGCATGTGAGTGTGCCCCGCTGTGTGGAGTTTAGTGAATCTAAAATATTTTGCACCCATGTGCACATCACGCCTCAATACACACACTATAAAAATTATCATGTAAGCTTTATTGAATCCCCACCCCGCTCTCATGTTCAACAGAACACATAAGGTCACTCCAGGCTCCCATGACAAAAGTTAATATAACCTGTTTTTATGGCACTGCATTCATCTCCAGGTTAGTATCAGATTGTTGGCAGGAATGCCTTGCTCTCAGAATGGACTAACTGTCAAAATGCTGCTCCTTCCTACCCCCACCAGTCCAGTGCCCAAGACAAACTGCATTATTTCCAAAGCATTTGATAAGGTATAGTCATCAGTTCTTTTCAGTTTTGTTTTGTTTAAAAAACATAAAACCTATGAAAAACATAATCCTGCACTGCTGTTATGGCCTCAGACCGGAAAAGACTCTGCATTCCTTTATAAAATGACATATTTCACTTTTTCTAAATGATGTTGAATTAAAATTATATTAAAATCTTTTTATTTATTTTCCTTCATTAAAATGTGAGATGCATCTGCTCCTTTGGATTTGTATAATGTGTAACTCACTCAGCACAGTTCTTACAAAATTTTATAAGAATACATTAATCTTTTCTGGATGTACTACCTTTTCCCAATACAGAACCAAAATAGCCCCATGCACTTTGCCAATGCAACCTTTTTGAAAGCAGCGACCAGTGAAGAGGCTAATAACTTTACCTCTACTGTTTTGTCATAAATACAGTAATGTCAAAATGTGCACAAACGTATGTCCACACACCCCGGAAGGTACTCTTCTACGACATCGCAAGCAAACTTTGGGATACCAGGTTCTGAGTTATTGTCCCCAACATACAACAGGCAAAATGAAGATGTACATACTGCCCAATGACATTTAAAGTATAAACATTAGATAATTATTACTGTAGCTTGTTTTCTCTTTTTTTCTGCTTTCAGGTTGGACTATTTGCCAGCTGCCACTCATTTAATGTCACACAACGCGGACTACACAATTTTGTTGAAGAAAGCTCGAGAAGTATATGAACAAGGTTACACCGATATTGCATGTGAGCCTCCCTCACTAGTATTTAATTTATAAATGGCATTATCATACATGTGGACCATGACGTGGTAGTGGATTAATATCACGTTTTCTGTTTAACTATTTAACTACAGGGTCGTTGTTACTTTGTTGTCCACACGGGTTTATGCATCCGATTACTAAAGCACAACTGGGGTCTTCATTTTGCCTTGTATGCAGTTGCACGATTATACAAACGACAAACCCTAACAACAAAACGCTGTTTACTGCTTGCTCTAGCTGTTTTCCATTTAATTCCAGCCAACGATACCGGAAGCAGGCTCATGAACCACAGTGCGCGTGCGCCTCACATTGCCCAAACCCCTCCTCCTGACATGAAACATTCGATCCCGAGTAAGGCTGATGTCATTCGGCATATTTCCAGTCTTCAGACGAGGGTGAACTTATTCAGCAGGGCTGCGTTACCGGCAGGTTAAATAACTAGATTTTGTGTGTGATCCTAATAATATCAGTAACAGAAAAACTGGGAACATCAATGTGCGGACACAATACTGCTACAGAAAACAAAAACAAAAGGATACTTCCCAAGTTTAGAACTACACACCTGTTTACCTGTACAGGGTTATAGAGGACTGGAGCCAAGACATCTTACACTTTTGCATTGTAGTGTTCTTTAATTCACCTGTCTCAGACGGACTCTGTGTAATACCCACGTAAGATTCATATCCTGGAGGACTGGTGTAGTGATGGTTATTTTATCTTCTTGTAATATGACTGATGGCGATCGACTTGCAAATGCTGCTGCTAGAGGTGAAACTGAAAAGGTAGAAGAGTTACTGAAGGAAGGTGTACACCCCAACACCCTCAATCGCTTTGGACGGACCCCGTTGCAGGTACGAGGCTAGGAATAACAGGAGAGAAGGTTAGGACGGTATTAAACAAAAAAACGTATGCAAATTAAAACAAATAATTTTGCATTCAAATAATATCACTGATAATATGAAAGTGTACAGCATGGTTATGGTAAATTCATAGTCTCGTCGTCCGTGTCTGGGTGGTTGTTTTTAGAGTCACATGATGATATACTAAGGCACATCAAGGTACATAAAGCTTTGTAGTCGCACATAGCGAGCTTTGCCCACACATATACACGCACGTAGCCATGGGGACAGTACTTTTACTCTGCAACAATGAAATCATTTTGGGGTCAAAATAAATGTTTAACAGTATTAAAGCGATCAGTAAAAAAATATATCATCTGAGTAGCAGGCCAATTATTCAAACAATCACGTATCTGACCGTGTGAAATATCCATTTCTCTGCATTATTTTGTTGCATTTTCTGTGTTTTTAAAATATAACGGCATTTTATTAGTTTTGACATGTTTGTAGTGCAGATAACTTTTCCTGTGTGGTTCCACTGTTTAAACATATTGTTCAAAAACAGATTAGTTACTTACTTGTGGATGGGTGGATCTACGAATTAATTGCATTCGTGCGCGCATTTACTTTTTTATTTATTTAGACCTAATTATCAAACTTGCGTGTTGCCAAAAGTAATGTAGGTAAGTGTATTGTATTGATTGGGTAGTTCCTGGTAATGGCTGAATGAATCAGATCAGAAAGGATGTGGTTCTACAGCTACAATCTCTTCAAGTTGTGGACATTGCAAGCGCATTTGCTTAAAAGGCTTTTTAACAAACGACTTCTTACATTTACTTTTGAATTGCTATGTCTTTTCTCCGCTTTTTTTTTTTTTTGGAACTTGCACTTTTTTCATTGCTGTTTTTGTTTGTTGTTCGTGCATAATTCCTTTTTTTGTTTCCAGGACTTCTGAGATGTTGATTTAGGTCTTTATTAAACTGTGATGCGAAAAGCTGTTTTGAATGATGTAACTATAGTAAGATTGCATATTGGTGGATAAGATCAGTGATTGATTACTGTTTACGAAACTTGAATGAAGTGTAACAGTGTTAGAATGGTGTTATATCTTGAAATACTTATGTAAGGCAATGAGCAAAGTTTGGCAAATTGTGAGTAGTAATAATGTTGATATTTAGAAAAGAAAAATCACTTTGATGCAGAAGTCTGCAGTTTCCTTTATACTATTTTGGCAACTATTTTATGATTTGTCAGTTTAAATCCAAGAGTCCTGCAATGCATGTCCTTACACAATTTTCTATATCCTGGCAACATCTTTTGACTTCTTCGTACCTGTGAGTAAATAGTTACATAAAGTCCAACATAGATTGTACCAACGCGAGCTCTAACACAGATGATTATGATTGGTTCGCCAATCATAATTTGCATATTATGTATTCAAGTCCCAGACATGGATGCCAAGAAATACACATCAAGAGTGAAACTCGTGAGGCGATTCCTGGCATCTGTGTCCAGAATACTTAATAAAGGGATATGACAGCAGAAGTGATCACAATTCTTTGTAGCGCATGAAGTAGTATCTGCCCGATGTACTACTAGCTAAACTAAAAAAGAAAAAAATTTCTAAAGGCTTATAAAGACATAAAACACATAGCGAGTGCCTTCAAGGTAATGAGTGTAACAATGTCCCTTATGTTTAGTCTCACCTTCTATACATTTCAACTGTCCAGATTTTTGCTTCATATTTTGGTCTGTTCCTCATAAAATGTGTGGTTTTCTGACAAATCGCTGAGGACTGAAGTCACTAAATAATGACAGGCAGCTGAGGTTTCAGACTTCCTATCCTTCAGAAAGTGCAGGCTAACACAAATCCTGTTATTCTAACAACTTTCTAAGTTTATAAATCACAAACACATTACCAACACAGACAACTAGCAGAAGTAAATTGTTTTTTAGTCTTCTGCTGTCGTTTGCTGGTCAGCAAGGGCAGATTTGACAGCCCACCGTGAGACCCGGTCTTAAAGCAGGGGTGCTTAGCAACTAGATCGGATCTCGCACTATAGTAGCGCTTCACTGATTCGTCACTTGCCGGATATCGAAGAATAATCACCACTCTCCAAGCATTACATGCATGTTTATGAAACTGACAGCAATTTCTGATAGAAACAAGCAAGGTGTCTATTAGAAATGCAAACGGTATGCTCTGCTCATCATAACACTAAACACTTTATAAACTTCAAAAATCATACATTTGCAGGGCCAAAGGAAAATTCAGCTTGGAATGTTAGTAGCTGAACTACTGAGAATATCTAAGTACCTCAAGTCAATGAAATCACACCAGACTATTCTATTCGTAGTAGTTTGTTAAATATATTTTAGGTATACCTGTCAACTGGCTCTGATTTTCAGAGATGTCTCTAATTTTGACTCAAATATTAGCTCAGTTCTTCTTAATCCTCCTAAAATGTGTGACTTTTGGAGAAAAGGTGGTGAATTTCACTTAAGAAAAAATGACAATAATTGGAATTATACACTTCTTTTACTTCAGAAAATGTATATTAATTCATATTTTCTTAATCTGCCAATGTGTCGAGTTAATAGTATTAATAGTTTAAAAGTGTACATGATTGTTCCTGATTATTTCTGGATTTGTCCCTGACTGGTTGAGAGAATTCTTGATTGGGGGAGATACAACAAAATACATAAAAAGGCTACATTCTCTATGGAGATGTTGTTCTTATCTGCTGGAACACATACTGGTTAACTTGGAGTTGAATCTATAGCTTACTCTGATTCTATTTTTCATTGTGATTATTTCAACAGGCCAAACTATGATATTCACTCTACATAATGCTTTTAAATAATTGTGTTTTGTCAGTCACACTGCATATAATGTCATGTATCTATTGTCTTTATATTCCAGTCCAAATCGTGGTAGTCACTCTCTATATAATAGATGCATGCATTGCATTTTGTCATTCAATCTGTATATAATGTCAAATGTCCACTGAGTTTACTTCATCCAGACTGAGACAGAAACAGGCTCAATGTTTCACGCAACACTGTTGTATATATTTGTCTATATACTAATGTACATAGTTTTTGACTGGTTTACAATTTGCTTTTCTCTATACATTTTTGTTTGTTTTATTCCAATTAAATTTATTGGGGTAAAAAGTCCAAAAAAATCAGTGATTTACCCCCATTTGACGAATTCAAAATAAAGTAAACAATACAATAAAATAAATGCAGTCCTTGTCATGCATACATACATTTTACAATGAGTGATGGAAATAGCTGATGGCTACTGATTTTTTTTCTAAAAACGCATCGTTTATAATGGTAGTTCAAACATACATAGACAATCTTTGAAAAAGTACACACTATTGAGTCATTTCTTTATGTGTTGCAGTATTTTCCTCACTTTTGTCTTATACAACCTGAACTGACTGTTGTGTTTTGAAGCCCCTTTAACCTCTCATAAGAGATCATAGCTCTCAGCTGAATCAGAGACAAACCTCATCTGACTTGGGGACAAATACATAAGTAATCAGGGACTTTTTTAAAATGGCAGCACTATTAACTTGAGATGTTGACAGAATAAGAGAGTGTGCATAAACATACAAGTTCTCAAGTAAAATAAGTCTACACCCCTAATTACTATCATTATTTACTGAAATATAATTGACTACCTTTCTCCAAAGGTCACCAGTTTTACAAGAAATTAAGAAGGACAGAGCTAAAATATGAGTCAAAATCAGGGACAGCTGAGAAGTACGCAGGACATCATCTTGCACTTCCGTGGCAGGGCTAGATCCTGGTGGTGTAAACCTTGGCTCAAGGAGATTGCCACTGATGAAGTAACACCCCAACCCTATGTGCAAAATGGGAAAAAGGCATTGAGGATGGATGGCTGGATCTTGCCCCTGAGTCAGACTCCAGAGTAAATTTCTCTTTGGAGAGGCTGCAGTGTAGGAAAGTTAAAATCGCTGAAGACCAACAATTTTCCGATTTTTGTTCCAACAAGCAGTATCCTGAAACATTGGCTGCAGCCTCTATCTTACTCAGTTTTTGAAACTACCGAACAGTATGCCTTGCTCTGATCATTAGTCTACAGTACCAGTAGGCAAAATTACTGTACTTTAAAAAGGCAAGCAGTTTGTGAGACATATGTTTATTAATCAAAATAAAGATATTGTGATTTAGATCTACTCACCTGCATTTTAAATAAGTGCATGCATCCCACCCAACAGCAGCAGTCCATCCCTTACACTTCCATCTTGTTGGGCATGCAGACGGGAAATAGCACTAGACTGCTATTTCGTTTAATTAGATATTAACACAGTTCCCACATATTTAAATCTGATATTCTGAGAAGCTCCAGTTTGTGAACCTGAACCTAATAAATAAGTCAGAAGTTACCTTAATTGTTCTAAGGAGCCATCCAAGGGTATAGTCAGGATTTCTGCCCCTCTCTACACCATCTTACATAAAGACTGCCACCCTTTTTCATCTTCTTACAGTTAACCCCCATAAGTTCACAGAGAATGACATTTAGTTACATGGCAAATTAACAGTTCACACCCAGTTCTTGATTTGTTATAACAAGGACTCATGCTGTAAATTATTTACTCTAAGATTAAGGTAATTAAGGACATATTATTAAAGGAGAGCAAATACTATATTGCACTTTACTTAGAAGCCTGTACTCTGATAAGTAGCTACTCAACCACATCATATTCCTTTTCTTTTTTTGCTGGCTTACTGCACCCTTTTTATTTCATAAATGTTTGAAGAGGGGAGACTTACTGCCCTTATGGTAGACAAAACCTTATACTTGAAGAAATAACAATGGTATTATTATTTCTATTAGTTTTACTACTGCTACTAATTCCGGCACGATTATTACTTAAATATTGGATACCGCTGGCTACACCCATGCCAGCATGGCAACCATACAAAGATACTGGCTTCTGCCTTCTGGGGAGCAATTTGATTTTGCAGTATGGAAGTCATCAAACGCTTCGGCATACATGAGGGTTGTCCCAGACCATGAATATATTTGATTGGAGTGTCCATAACTTTTACTGCAAATGACAATAAATAAATAAATAAATAGAAAACAAGGTTGTTTGCCAGTATATAGTACAACACCATTTATGTCAGATTCACAATGTCTGAATAATGAAAGACATACAGTGTGTCTAATACAAATGCAACATGAATAAGCGGGTCTATATTAAATAAGCGAACACTTAAAAAAAGAACGCTTATTCATCGACCCTAATTCAGCGATTGCTGAAATTGTCGAACACTCGGAACAGCGATTTTTTTTCCCCAGGGGGAAAAAAAACTTAAAACATTATTTAATGTGGGAGGCTGTGCCCCCCACACCCCTCGAGATCACACCACAGTGGTAAACTCCCAAAACCGGCCCAGCGGTTTTTTCCCTGAGAAAAAATGTGCTGTTCCGCGGGATTTTCAGCGTTCGCTGAAATAGGGTCGATGAATCAGTGTTTGCTTTTTTAAGCGTTCGCTGATTCAATATAGACCCGAATAAGCCACGCATTAAAAAAAATGAGAGGCACGCGCATGTCCATATGTGTAAATCTCTTGCTCTCTATATACATATATCTAATGTACAGAAACTATTATATGAAGACACACGCACGCACACTTCGGAATAAAAAATCAAGGAACTGAGGTCTAAGGTCACATCCAATAGAATTAGCATTACTCATTGCAAAGCTGCTAAAGCTACTATTATTTATTTATTTACAGTTTGTTTGCCAGGATAGTCCATTGGGCCACAAGGAGTCCATTTTCAATGGAGTCCTGGTGAGAAAAGCTCCAGAAAAATACAAATACATAGTACACATTGCACATATACATTACATATTATCTCATAGGAATACAAAGTAGATATGGTAAGAAAAGGTTTAACAATGATAGAATGCATCAGTATAGTTCATTAAACAGCAGCAAAACACTTTTTTTATGATGGTGCTAATAGTAGCCAGGAGTTTTGAATTTCTGTTGCATTTTAAAAATAATTTGTGGGAAAGATCAGACTGTACTGCACTATTATGCCTCTAATTATGTCGTACTTTAGCGTTTGTATCTATGTGCACATAAAGCATTAAGATGTCAGCAGCCAGTGCAAATAAATGATAGCAACTATATAAAGTTTGGTTCAGCGCAGCCATGGAAACTTTGGCTTTGCATTATCAATGATGGATCTCAGTGTACAGAAAGTAAGCAAGTGCTTGCACCAATCCTCCAGTTCTTCTTGTATGCTGCTTCTGGGATGGAACGATTTATCAGATTATTAAATAAGCAGACCTGGCCAAATGTTTGAACTGTTCACCAGTCAAGCATGTCAGGAAGCACTGAGCATGGAGGTTGTTCACAACGTCTCAGCCCTGAATGACAATTTCAGCACTTAGCATCACCGTTGGAAGCAAACTGGATGAACATTTAAAACAGAGTAGTCACAAAAATGATCTTACCGACTGTTTCTGTAGTATTTTTTTCCCTGGCTCAATGCTAAAACACAAGAACGTGTGCTGTAAACACATTTTTTTATTTGTTTTTGCAAACAGCATCTAACAGATGTGTGTATGTATGCATGATAAAAAAGGACAGACAAAGCATATAAAACATTGGATTCTGTCTAAGGCGATCACATCATGTGCATTCGCACTTCTGTCATGTGTAGACCATACTTTAAGCACTGCACCAGAAAAGCTAGAATTGACGCGCATTGACTTATTGTCACTTATTAGAATGTAAAACGCACCTGCCAGAACAAAGAGCAAGAAGCACTTTGGTATGTATGAGCCAAATCAGAATTCAACAGTATCGATCAGGGGTAGACAGCCCCAGTTACAGCAGTATTCCTGCTTGGTACACCAACAAAGGGGAATATTTTGATTAGTGGCATCACAACATTACTTTTCTGACAGTATTTTCTTGAGATGTACTTACTATGATGACCAATACAGGTTTAAATAAGGTATACTCCACTTCCCCATTTCATAAGTATCACCCCAACCCTATAGTTTTCTTTTTGCTTGTAAATATCTTTCAAGACATGATTTTTGGCCGCCTTCTGTTCAGAAAAAATGTGCTTACTCTTGTATATATTTACTCATTCCTTAGCTGAAGGTTGAGCGTCAAGCTGGCACCTCGGTGTTTCGTAAAAGTCTACTGCCAATCATTAGCAGACCGGAGTTCTGCTGTGGTGACCCCTTACCGGGAAAAGCTTAAAGACAAACCACAACAAAATATCTAAGTTGGTTCAGCTATCACCCACCCTTTCCTTTCTCCTCCTTCTTGTTAAATGCCTCTCTAGGGCAATGTATGTATACATAGATATTTCTTACAACACCCTATGTCCAAGACACTTAGTGTACTAAAATGCTTAGTGAGTTTACAAGACATAAATGCCAATGCAGTACACAAACAAGAGTGTTCAGCACCAATCACCAATCAATACTTTGGTTTGTACCTGTAAAAAGTTTGCACAGAACCTCAGCCCTGAAAGAAGGGCATTCACAGTGGAATAAAACGGACCGGAAACACACGTGTGTGACAGGTACATTTATTTCCCCTACAGCTGCATTTTTAAAGACCACAAACACGCTAACACAGGCCAAAGCTCGCTATGTGCGACTACAAAGCTTTATGTACCTTGATGTGCTTCAGTATATCATGTGACTCTAAAAACAACCACCCAGACACAGACGACGAGACTATGCATTTACCATAACCATGCTGTACACTTTTATATTTATCAGTGATATTATCTGAATGCAAAATTAGTTTTTTTAATTTGCATATTTTTTGTTTAATACCGTCCTAACTTTCTCTCCTGTTATTCATAGCCTCGTACTGCAATGGGGTCCGTCCAAAGCAATTGAGGGTGTGAAAGATATTTACAGGCAGACAGACGAACTATAGGGTTGAGGTGATACTTATGAAATGGGGATGTCGTATATACGTTATTTAACCTTGTATTGGTCATTATAGTAAGTACATCTCAAGATTTGCAAAATACATCTCAAAATTTGCAAAATACTGTCAGAAAAGTAATGTTGTTATGCCACTAATCACAATATTCCCCTTTGTTGGTGTACCAAGCAGGAATATTGCTGTAATTGGGGCTGTCTAGCCCTGATCAATACTGTTGAATTCTGATTTGGCTCATACATACCGAAGTTCTTCTTGCTCTTTGTTCTGGCAGGTGCGTTTTACGTTCTAATAGGTGACAATAAGTCAATGTGCATCTATTCTAGCTTTTCTGGTGCAGAGCTTAAAGTATAAAAGGGTGAATGCACATGATGTGATCACCTTAGACAGAATCCAATGTTTTATATGCTTTGACTGTCCCTTTTTTAACATGCATACGCACATCTGTGAGATGCTGTTTGCAAAAGCAAATAAAAATGTGTTTACAGCATAGGTTCTTGCGTCTTAACACTGAGCCAGGGCAAAAAAAACTTTAAACATAGCAATAGTCATAAGGTCATTTTTTGTGACTACAGTGTTTTAAATGTTCATCCAGTTTGCTTCCAGCTATGATGCCAGGTGCTGAAACGATCATTCAGGGCTGAAAAGTTGTAAACAATCTCCTTGCTCAATGCTTCCTAACATGCTTGACTGGGGAATGCTTCAAACCTTTGTCTGGGCCTGCATATTTAATAATCTGATAAATCGTTCCACCCCAGAAGTAGCATAGAAGAACTGGAGGATCGGTGCAATCACTATTTTTTGTACACTGAGATCCATCATTTATAATGCAAAGCCAAAGTTTCCATTGGCTGCACTGAAACAAACTTTATTCCTATCGAATAGTTGTTATCATTTACTTGCAGTGGCTGCTGACATCTTAATGCTTTATGTGCACATAGATACAAATGCTAAAGTACAACATAATTCGAGGCACAACAGTGCAGTGCAGTCTAATCTTTCCCACAAATTATTTTTAAAATGCATTAGAAATTCAAAACTCCTGGCAACTATTAGCACCATCATAACAGTAGGTTTAGCAGCTTTGCAATGAGTAATGTTAATCCTATTGGATGTGACCTTAGACCTCAGTTCCTTGATTTATTCTGAGGTGCGCGTGTCCGTGCCTTCGTATAATATTATGTGTACATTAGATACATGTGTATATATATAATATATAGAGCGAGAGATATTCACATGCACGTACCTACGCACACGCGTCATTTTTCTAATGCATGGCTTATTCATGATGCATTTATATTAGACGCACTGTCTGTCTTTCCTTATTCAGACGTTGTAAATCTAAGATAAATGGGGTTGTACTACACAACAACAAACTACCTTGTGTTTTTTTTTTTTCACCATTTACAATAAAAGTTATGGAGCCTCCAATCCAATACATTCATGGTCAGGGACGACCCTCATAGCTGCCGAAGTGTTTGATGACTTCCATACTGCAAAATCAAATTACTCCCCAGAAGGCAGAAGTCAGTATCTTTGAATAGTTGCCATGCTGGCATGGATGTAACCAGCAGTATCCAATATTTAAGTAATCGTACCCGAATTATTAGTAGTAAAACTAATACTAATACTAACAATAATATTATTGCTATTTTTTCAAGGAAAAAGTTTTGTCTACCATAAAGGCAGTAAGTCTCCCATCTTCAAACATTTATGAAATAAAAAGGGTGTACTAAGCTAGCAAAAAAAAAAAAAAGTAAAGGAATCTGATGTGGTTGAGTCTGAGTAGCTACTTATCAGAGTACAGGCTTCTAAGTAAAGTGCAATATAGTATTTGCTCTCCTTTAATAATATGTCCTTAATTACCTTAATCTTAGAGTAAATAAGTTACAGCATGAGTCCTTGTTATAACAAATCAAGAACTGGGTGTGAACTGTTAATAATTTACCATGCAACCAAACGTAATTTACTGTGAACTTATGGGGGTTAACTGCAAGAAGATGAATAGATGAATAGGGGTAGCAATCTTTATGTAAGATGGCATAGAGAGGGGCAGAAATCCTGACTATACCCTTGGATGGCTGCTTAGAACAATTAAGGTAACTTCTGACTTATTTATTAGGTTCAGGTTCACAAACTGGAGCTTCTCAGAATATCAGATTTAAATATGTGGGAACTGCGTTAGTATCTAATTAAATGGGATAGCAGTCTAGTGCTATTTCCCGTCTGCATGCCTAACAAGATGGAAGTGCAAGGGCTGGACTGCTGCTGTTGGGTGGGATGCATGTGCTTGTTTAAAATGCAGGTGAGTAGAACTAAATCACAATATCTTTATTTTGATTAATAAACATATGTCCCACAAACCACTTACCTTTTTTTAAAGTATAGTAATTTTGCCTACTGGTACTGGTAGACTAATGATCAGAGCAAGGCATTTCATGGACTGGACTTACTGTTCAGTAGTTTCAACAACTGAGTAAGACGGTGGTTGCAGCCAGTGTTTTAGGACATTGCTTGTTGGAGCAAATTTCAGGAAATTGTTGGTCTTCAGCAATTTTGACTTTCCTACATTGCAATCTCTGCAAAAAAATTTTATTCTGGAGTCTGATTCAGGTGCAAGATCTATCCATCCTCAACCCTCCTTTTTCCCGTTTTGCACATGGGGTCAGAGTGTCACTTCAGCAGTGACATCTCGAGCCAAGGTTTACACCACCGGGTGGCTAGCCCTGCCGCGAAGGTGCAGGATGACCTCCTGCATACTTCTCAGCTGTCCTTGTTTTTGACTCATATTTTAGCTCTGTCCCTCTTAATTTCTTGTAAAACTGGTGACATTTGGAGAAAGGTAGTCAACTATATTTCAGTAAATAATGACCGTAATTAGGGGTGTAGACTCATTTTACTTGAGAATTGTGTGTTTATGCACACTCTCTAATTCTGTCAACATCTCAGGTTAATAGTACTGACATTTAAACATGTCCCTGATTATTTATGGATTTGTCCCTAATTCTGATAAGGTTTGTTCCTAATTCAGCTGAGAGCTATGATCTCCTATGAGAGGTTAACTGGGCTTCAAAACATAACAGTCAGTTCAGGTCGTATAAGACAAAAGTGAGGAAAATACTGTAACAAGTAAAGAAATTACTCAATAGTGTGTACTTTTTCTGAAGATTGTCTGTGTATGTTTGAACTACCATTATAAGTGATGCATTTTTAGAAAACAAATCAGCAGCCATCAGCTACTTCCATCACCCATTGTAAAATGTGTGTATGCATGACAAGGAATGCATTTATTTTGTTGTATTTTGTTCTGAATTAGTTAAACGGGGTAATCACTGAATTCATTGGACTTTTTTTCAATAAATTTAATTGGAATAAAACAAACAAAAATGTACAGACAAAAGGAAAGTGTAAACCAGTCAAAAACTATGTACATCAGTATATACACAATAATATGCAAGAGTGTTGTGTGAAACATTGAGCCTATTTCTGTCTCAGCCTGGGAGGAGTAAACTCAACAGACACATGACATTATATACAAACTGAATGATAAAATGCAATAGATGCATTTATTGTATAGAGAGTGACTACCATGAGTTGGACTGGAGTATGAAGACAATAGATACATGATATTATATACAGAATCACTGACAAAACACAATTATTTAAATGCGTTATACAGAGTGAACACCAGAGTTTGGCCTGTTGAAATAATCACAATGAAAAGTAGAATCAGAATAAGCTATGCAGCTTCAACCCCGAGGTGACCAGTATGTGTTCCAGCAGATAAGAACATCTCTATAGACAATGTAGTCGTTCTATGTATTTTGTCGGACCTCTCCTGTCCTAGAATTATAGCTCTCAACCAAGCAGTGTAGATCTCAACAGAATCAGGGACAAATCCATAAATAATCAGGAACCATCAGGTACATTTTTAAACTATTAACAGGAGACATTGACAGATTAAGAAAATATGAATTAATGTACATTTTCTGACGAGTAAAAAAGTGTATAATTCTAATTGTCATTTTTTCTTAAGTGAAATTCACCTTTTCTCCAAAAATCACACATTTTAGGGGGGATTAATAAGAACTGAGCTAATATTTGAGTCCAAATTAGAGACATCTCTGAAAATCAGGGCCAGTTGACAGGTGTACCTAGAATATTTATTTATTTATTGACATTTGTTAACTGGGTTGGTCCAGTTGGATATTGTGGCCCTTTTTCAGTGGAGACCCGAGGAGAAAAGCTCCAAGAAAAACGGAGATTATACATGCAGAGAAATGATAACATATGCCTTAATGTGAGCAGGAATTGAATAAAAATTTCAAAAAAGACATTTTGAAGACAGCAAAACTGGCAACATGTACGTTAACATCTGATTAACGTGATCAACAGTTGAAATTATACAGTAGTATTTAAAAGACAAAAAATAAAAAGAAATAAATGTAAACATGTCTATCCTATGTTATCAGGGTTATGATTTATTTACATATTTACAAAAGGAGTTAGTTCTAATCAGATTTAAGTATCAAGTAGAAATAAGTATCATCAAGTAGGGGGGAAAGTTTGTAGAGAGGGGGGTAGCGAGAAGCGTACCCAAAGGAGGAGAGAGAGGGTTTAGGTTGGGTCCTGACAGGGACAGATTTTGGAGTTAAGTAGATGGAGTTTTAATTTTTAAGTGGGAAGGGTGAGTGGTGGAGCATATGTCCCTAGGAAGTTTGTTCCAAGTTTGGGCAATGGAGTATTTATATAAGAGTTTGCCTACAGTTTTTTTGTATTGGTACGTGTGTAGCAGTAGCTGATTTGAGGTATGAAGAGTACGAGGAGGTGTGTAGATAGAGATTAGGGAAGAGAGTGCAGGACCAGATGAAGGTTTATAAAGAATGAAGTGTAGATTTGAAGTTGTGATAGCAGCAGTAGGTGGGGGAACTCAAGCCAGTGGAGGGATGTAAGGGGAAAGCAGTGATGAGTATTGTATGGAGAGTTTGTGATGAATCTAGCTATCTTATGATAAGTTTGTTGGAGTTTGTTTAAGGTTGCGGATTGAATGTTTGTGAACACAGGGGCAGCATAAAGAAGGGAGGGGAGGGGAGGAGGAGGAGAGCTTCATCAATGGAGAGTCTAGTGCTTGGAGTTAGAATTTTTTTGTAACGATAAAGTAAACCTAGTTTCTGTTTTTTCTTTTTTATGCATTGGAGAAGATGCATATTAAATTTAAGTTCATCATTGATGATGACTCCTAACAATTTAGTGTGAGTATCAGGTTTAATGATTGTGTTATTTGAGGAAGTGATAGAAAAGGAGGATGTGTGGTGAGTCAGAGAACGGGGAAGAAATAGAAGGAGTTTGGTCTTTTTTGGGTTAAGGATGAGTAAGTTACTGGTTAGCCAGAGTTCAGTAGAGTAAAAGGTGTGTTGAGTGAGTGTATAGAGTTCAGAGATAGAGATGAGAGTTAAATTGTTGGCATATTGTATGAGAGAGGATCATTTGCATGATGTACGGAGGTCATTTGTGAAGATATTGAACAGGAGGGGACCCAAGATGGAATCTTGGGGTACTGTTGTTGAGACAGCTAGGAATGGAGAAGAGGAAGAGAGCCATTTAACATACTGTTGCCTACAGGATTAGTAACTGGAGAACCAGGAAAGGGAGGAGGAAGACATATTAAGACAGGCAAGTTTAGATAACAGTTGTGGGTGGGACACAGTATCAAATGCTTTGGAAAGGTCTAAGAAGAGACAGGATATGCAGTTGTTGTTATCTAGGGCCTCAACTACGGTACGGGTAAAGGATAGGAGGGCTATAGTAGTGCTATGGCTGGGACAAACGCCATGCTGGGTGGGTGTGAGAAGATTGCTTTGGAGGAGGTGTTTTAGTAGCTGTGAATGGATGCATTTTTTGAGAATTTTAGATAGGGGGGATAGGATGGCTATGGGACGGTAGTTGGCTGGGTCAGTAGAGTTGCCATCTTTATGTAGGGGTATAGTGAAAAAGGATTTACAAAGGGTGGGTACAGTGGATTCCTGAATGGACCTATTTATTGGTATAGACACTGGGTATGCAACTGAGTCAGCAGCCAGTTTGAGGAAGGAAGGAGGTAAATTATCAGTGGAAGGAGAGCAAAGTTTTTTAGCTTCAGAAGTAGACAGCAGATGTAGGAAGTGGGAACAGGATGAAAGGTGAAGGGGGTATTATTAGATGGGTAGAGAAGGACAGGTTGGGTTGTAGTGTTACCATTGGATGGTAGGAGTGCTTGAATAGTGCCGATAAAGTGTTTGTTCAGTTGGGTAGCTGTTTCTAGAGGAGGATGTATTTGGGTAGGGTGAGGGGTTAGAGGGGCAGCCAGGAGAGAGAATGTTATTTATAATCGACCAGAATTTACGTGGGTTAGTTTTGCTATTCAGTTGAACTGTGTTCGAGAAGGACTTTTTGTCAGCACTGGACTGTTTCTTTGTAAGATTTCTGAGATGTCTATAGTTCTGAAGGAGGGGTAATTCTTTAGTTTTGATCCAGGCTTTCCAATATATTTAACAAACTATTAGGAATAGAATAGTCTGGTTTGATTTCACTGACTCGAGGTACTTATTCTCAATAGTTCAGCTACTAACATTCCAAGATGAATTTTCCTTTAGCTCTGGAAATGTGTGATTTTCTGGAATTTATAAAGTGTTTATTGTTATGATGAGCATACATTTCTGCTAAACACCTTGCTTGTTTCATTCAGAAATTGCTGCCAGTTTCATAAACATTCATGTAATGCTTGGAGAGTTATGATTATTCTCCATTATACTACGACCCGTCATTAATATTCCAAAATGTCCATGCTGATTGGTCAGCGTGCCTGTTGGAAATCAAGACTTATACTAATGGAAAAAGGTCCTTTTTCCATTAGTATAAGTCTTTTTTTTTTTAAACAACGGAGAACGGAAGAGCTCCATTGCTGTTATGTTACTATGTTAAATGAGTTTAACATAGCGAGATAGCTTAAAAAAAAGCAATGGAGATCTTTCTTTCTCCGTTGCTTCCACACACAGCTCTGATGTACTGTGTAAGCATACACATGCGCAGTACATCAGAACTGCTGCAGAATACTGGACAGCTGTGGAAGGGCAGCAAGGAGGCATTATACAATGCCATTATTTAAGAAAAGCAAGTATTTTTTTTCTTAAATAATGTCATTGTATAATAGCGCTGGGGTGCCTTCTGTGCGGAGTCTGCATGTCCTCCCTGTGGTCCCGTGGGTTTCCTCCGGGTGCTCCGGTTTCCTCCCACATCCCAAAGACATGCTGCAGGTGGATTGGACACTCTAAATTGGCCCTAGGTGTGCGTGTGAGTGTGCCTTTTGTGGAAGGTTGGGCGCCGGGCTGGCAACTCGACACCGTAAAACTCCACTGCCAATCAATGTGCGGACAAGGTGATCCGCTGTGGCGACCCCTAACCGGGAAAAGCCGAAAGAAGAAGAAGAATGTCATTGTATAATAGCAATAACCCACTTCTGGGTGTGGGTAATGCTGGATTTACCCATGGTTGTCTTTGTTTGGCCACTCGGGCTTCACCCTTGTGACCAAACCACACCAACCGTGGGTAAATCCAGCATTACCCACACCCAGGCATTGGTTATTGCTTAAATATCCGGCAAGTGACGAATCAGTGAAGCGCTACTATAGCGTGAGACCCGATATTAGCAATTGTTAAGCACCCCATGCTTCACATGTTAAGACCGGGTCTCACGGTGGGCAGTCAAATCTGCGTTTGCTGACCAGCAAACGACAGCAGCAGAGTAAAAAAAAAAATTATTTTTGCAGCTGTATGTTCCGGTAATGTGTTGGTGACTTACTGTATAAGCTAGAAAGTTGTTAGAATAACAGAATTTGTGTTAGCCTGCATTTTCTGGAGGATATGAAGTCTGAAACCTCAAATGTCTCTGTCTGTCGTTTAGTGACTTCAGTCCTCAGCGATTTGTCAGAAAACCATACATTTTATGAGGAACAGACCAAAAATATGAAGCAAAAATCTGCACAGTTGAAATGTATAGAAGGTGAGGCTAAATATAAGGGACATTGTTACACTACCTTACTGAAGGCGCTCGCTAAGTGTTTTATGGCTTTGAAAGCTGTTAGAAAATGTCTGTTTTTTTTTCACTTTATCTAGCAGTACATGGGCATCTACTACTTCATGCGCTACAAAGAATTACGATCACATCTGTTATCATATCCCTTTATTACATATTCTAGACAAGGATGCTGGGAATCGCCTCACAAGTTTCGCTCTTGGGGTGTATTTCTTGGTATCCACGTCTGGGACTCGAACATATTATATGCAAGTTATGACTGGCGACCCGACCATAATCATCTTTGTTAGAACTTGCATTGGCACAATCTATGTTGGACTTTATGTAACTACTTAGAAGTCAGAAGAAGTTGCCAGGATATAGAAAATTGTGTAAGGACATACATTGCAGGTCTCTTGAATTTAAACTGACAAATCCTACAATAACTGACAAAATATAATAACACAAACTGCAGACTTCTGCATCAGTGATTTTTCTTTTCTAAATATCAGCATTATTACTGACAAACTTGCTCATTGCCTTACATAAGTATTTCAAGATATAACACCATTCTAACACTGTTACACTTCATTCAAGGTTCGTAAACAGTGATCAGTCACTGACTTTATCCACCAGTATACAATCTTACTATAGTTACATCATTCAAAACAGCTTTTCGCATCACAGTTTAATAAAGCATCACACTTGTGCATATTTCCAAGGTACCCCTTTTAAAATGCTATAATAGCAGTACACTAAACAGGGATTTTGCAGACAATGAATGACTTTAATCCAAGACAGTTTTCAAGCCAGTATTAGGAAGCATATTCATTAACATGAAATGAAGTAACCATGATTTACTGCAGTGCTGAAGCAATGTCAGTCTGTAGAACAGCAAACGTTTGTCACCTATAACGTTTTTTGTAATTTAACAAGTAACTCCCTGTCAGCCAAATGCTAAACCAGAAGGCATGTCAGCTGCATTGTGAAAGGATTCCACAACATTCTCTCCTTTCCAAATATTGTATAGTGATACATTTGCTCTTTATTTCCGTACAATAAACTCATTACAGGAATGCTGCAGTAATAGATGATGTGCACATGAGCCTCTTTCAAGACTGATTGTTTTTGTTTGGTTATGACATAAACATAGTTAGCTAATTAGTAAATTAATATTATAACTGTTTTCCGCTGACTATTATGGTTGAAAGATAGCATTACAATTCTCTTCTTTTACCATATTTCCAAAATGGAGGTCATTAATGCATATGGTTAAAATGTTGTTGGATATGCACTAATTTAGTACTTACTTACATTTCTTAATCATGAATGTCCAGTTGAGAGCAGCCAGTTTTCAATTAAGTCTTATTAAAAATCACACCATAACAAGAAAATACCTAAATCAACATATCAGGAGTCCTGGAAACAACAAAGGAACTATACACGAGCAATAAACAAAAACAGCAATGAAAAACACTCAATAAAGAGAAAAAAGTAAATGTTCCAAATAAGTAAACATTGCAGAAAAGACATAGCAGTTCAAATGTAAAAGTAAGACATCGTTTGTTAAGAAACCTTTTAAACAAATGCACATGCAATGTCCATGATTTGAAGAGATTGTGGCTGTAGAACCACATCCTTTCTGATCTGATTCATTCAGCCACTACCAGGAACTAGCCAATCAGTACAATACACTTACCTACATTACTTGTGGCAACACGCAAGTTTGATAATTAGGTATAAATAAATAAATAATAAAGTAAGTGCTCGGCCTCGCATATCCATCCATCCACAACTCCAAGTAACTAATCTGTTTTTGAACAATATGTTTAAACACTGGAACCACACAGGAAAAGTTATTTGCACTACAAACATGTCAAAACAAATTGGATGCCGTTATATATTAAAAACACAGAAAATGCAAGAAAATAACGCAGATAAATGGATGTTTCACACAGTCAAATGTGTGATTGTTTGAATAATTGACCTGCTAAACACATGCTATGTTTTACTAATCACTTTAAATACTGTTAAACATTTATTTTGCTACCAAAATGATGTCACTACTGCAGAGTAAAAATACTGTCACCATGGCTGCGCGTGTGTGTGTGTGTGTGTGTGTGTGTGTGTGTGTGTGTGTGTGTGTGTGTGTGTGTGTGCGCGCGCGCGCACTCATTACAAGGAACATTTTAACAACAGCACTTATTAATGATAAACAAATTTTGGCAACGATGAACTGTCTGACTTACGAACAGCTATGAAATAAACATAATTGCATATTTATGCAACTCTACATTTGACTTTCTTGTGGTTGCAATTTAATTCAGTCTGTCAATAGAAATGTTTAATTATAGTGATCCACAGAAGGTTAAATAAGCAAACATGTAAAGTGGGTGAGCAACAAATACTTTAAGCATTACCGATCTATTCTAAGTAACATAATTTCCCAATGATGGGGTGATTAATGTCACATAATATATAGAACCAAATTCAAATGGCAATGCAGTGGTGTTAACTGTAACTAGCAAATGATGAAATAAGTTGTACATCTAAAACTGAACACGATACTCTTATACACTCTAGATATTGACATATATGCAATCCGTTGCTAATGTGACTTGGAAGATATACCACTGACGGTGGTAACGCTTATTGTATATATGTACAATGTGTTTCATCACTCAGCCATAAACAAAACTGTCTGCCTACTGAGTGCCTAAAAATTATTGGTGGTAAAATTTATCGTTTGACAGGTTAATATCTGCTGTCTTTTGAAAACAATTACCATATGTGCTGGTTTGTACTTCTGCAATTTTCTCATATTATATCATAAATGGTGTTTATTAAAAAAAGGGACAATGTTAGATGAATAATGCATTGTGTCAAGATGTAGATATAAACAATATCGAAACTAGTATGTGCTGTACTCAGTGTAGGTCTTGCCTAGCAAGGGCAATAGCCCAAACCATGAATTTCATTAATAAATAACACATTCTATAATGCCAGTATTTTAACGTGTCAAAAATAAAGTCACGTCTGAAAAGTGAATTTGTAAAATGTGTTCTCATGACAACTTCAGGTAGTGATTAAATCTGGTTAAGTAATCAGAACCTTTTTTTTGTCTCTAGTGTATGATGATGGGGAATGTACAAATTGCAGAGCTTCTGCTGGCACATGGCGCTAACCCCAATATAAAAGACAGCTATGACACATCCCCAGTACACGATGCCGCCCGAGCAGGATTCCTGGAATCTGTGCAGCTTTTAATTAAGTATGGTGCAGTAGCTAATATTCGAGACTCATGGAATAAGCTTCCAGTAGATTTGGCAAGAGAGGAAGGCCATCAGGATGTAGTAGATTTCCTTAAATGTTATTCATCCTCTTAAATTTTCTAACCTGAAGGAAACACAGACAAGTTTTCATCATTTTTCTGGCTCATGAAGGTGACAAATTGTTCGTTTCATTATGTATGAACTGTATTGATAGCGGTTTTGCTGTTGTTGTTGTTTTGCATGCCTTTCAGACTTCAGCTGAAATACATCTTCAGTCTAAGAATGGTCCATACTAGTTACTGAGAAGTGATACAATTAAGTGTCACTGTCATTTTCATAAAGAACGTGCCATAATGAATACACTAAAGAAAGAGGAAGTGTTCAATTCCATATCATGTCTGATTGGGATGCACTATAAAAACACATCAAATAGAGAGGAAAATGTGTAATCCTCCTGCAAAATACATTGTGGCAAATTTATAGACAAAAGGAGTAATAAAAGTTCACCTCCATCTATGGTTTATGACTGTGGAATCTATTGAATCTGTATGTTTGTTGAGAAAGGGCGACATGCTAATATAAGCCACATCAGAGCTGAGATGAGCTAAGCATCTGATTAGATTCTATGAAATATATTAAAACCTAGGGTCAGGTTAATACGTTGCTGTACTGCACAACAGTTGTACATTTGTAGCATGCACTGACTGCTTTGCTTAGCAGACTGTTTATTCTGACTGTAACTTCTTAAATTCACATGGGTGTTTGATTGTTTATAGAGGACAATGTGTGCTTCCTAGTGTTAAAGCGTGAGCCATCTATGGTTTCCCCGCCAGTTTATTATTGTACTCTTGGCTGTATACGCGTGTGTGTGTGTGTGTGTGTGTGTGTGTGTGTGTGTGTGTGTGTGTGTGTGTGTGTGTGTGTGTGTGTAAAACAAAATGAGAGAGACGCAGATTAGGAAAGAAACATGATGTGCCAAAAATTGCACATGTGACTGCAACCCTGCACTGTAAAGGGCCTGTTAGGTATTACTGGATAAAGCACTTAGACAATTTATGCAAACAATAAATAATGAATAAGAAATCAGTGCATTTACTGTTCCTATGACTTCTGTGAAGCAGTTTACTTTGCCTGTCCGTTGTAGAGTCCTTCATCTGTACTACCAAACTACTGAGCATTTCTAATAAAAGGAAGCAGATCTTATTTATATTTGCAGGACAGGTCAGCGATGGTTTACAGTTCATTTTTTTCTTACAGCCCAACTGGCAAGAGGATAAATGTATGGTTTATGTGTTTGATTGACAGACTGAGAAATCTATGCAGGATAAGGGATTGGGCTGTACAGCATATGTGTTGAAAAAGGATGTACAACAATGTAGATAGCAGACATTAAGGTAACAGGGTGGAATTCATACTCAGGCTACTCAGAAGTGCAACTTACCTGCTCTGGATTGGTTGCATGGCTATGAATTGCTCCACTAAACAGTTTGAACAACTGCTCACCTGAGAAAGATACCTGTAAGAAAACACACGAGTATGTGTGCGCACACACACAAACATACAAGCATGTATACCTGCACAGTCAGACACACACACACACACACACACACACACACACACACACACACACACACACATACATGCCTTGCTCAGAGTGTCATGTGCACCTCTGCACTTTGTGCACTGCTCTGCCTGGGTCTTGCACAGCATAGTCTTCTGTGAATATGAATTGTGTTGTACTGCAGAAACATCTGTGCTGAGCAGTGCCCCATGATGCGCCACTGATGTAAGATGGGGACACCCCCTCACTACCACGTTTGCATACACCTTCGAATACACTTCCTGATAAGTGGGGTGGTCTGTAGGAAAAGGGGAACATGTGGTCTAGCACACAAAGCCCCCAGCATGGTTTGTATACTATGTAATCTGTTATGAATTCCACCTGAGACTGAAAATGTGTAAAAGTGTTACATTTATTAAGACAGAAGAAGAGAAAATGTAAAACTACACAGTAAATTATTGCTTTCATTTAAAACACTTTATATTAATGATGAAAACTATACTGAACAATTCAGGGTGTTCTTAAGTGACAATTAGCAAAACAGCACTAATGTATCTAGCAATTTATCATATTTATCATATTTATTAAGCATTGTCAGGATTTGCCATTCCATTTAAGAAAAAAATTGCCTATTTTATTTTTTTTTTTCTTGTTTATTTGGCTTTGTAATGCTTCTGAAAAACTGTTGAGACAATCTGTACTGATGTCACTTTATTCTTAATAAATTACTGTATTGTTATTTAATTACTGTGCTTTATGTTGGTTTTATTAACAACTGTCTACATCAGTGTATGAATAACATAGATGACAGATGCACAGATGCTACTCCATCCTAAACATTGTGTTTTGATTAACTTGTCATGCCTGCATCCTGATTTCCATGTTGAAGTGGCACATAGTTAGCTTTTTTAACAGTTCCCTCCAATCCAGTGTACCACTAAACACACACACATACACAAGCAAACATGTGTCACTGAATTACCAGTAAGTCCTGCCAATACAAATGTAGACTTTTCAAAACAAAAAAAAGGAAAATCCCCATATAATCTTCAACAAATGGAGTAGTTCAGCTTTATCCATGTCCATAATATCCATTAAGTTAGGCATGAGTGAAGCAGTTAATGCCCTCTGATATCATGGGGTTATCTGGATGGCTTATCAAAGAAGTGACGCCCATGAGGATAATATTCATATGGCTCAGATGCTTTTCTCAGGTGTATATACACAAAGCAATGTAATGTGGCAGCCACCTCTGAACTGTACACAAACATACAGTACCACTGTGCTGCCTGTTTCTGCACAAATATTTACTAGGCGTGCTGTCCTGCAGCCTGCAGATTAGGAATGCAAAGTGCAGCCTTGGATGAGCCACTTCCTATTTTGCATTAAAAAAAGCATGCAGATGGATTCATTGAGTATATGTGGAATACAGCCATAGCATGTGTGCTTATCATGAGTCTGTTTGTATGCTTATATATCGGTTGGCCGATACCTCTACCTCAACAACCATGACAGAATTATGTCTACAGCCCAACTAGCATTGAGTGCTATAACATGGCTCTGTTTTTGAGGTATGGAATGTCCTCACAATAGTCTGATTACTTAACCAAATGGCAGAGCTGGGTCTCCCTGCACCATTTTATTCCCAGATGTCTAATAATATAATGTTGTGAAGATCTAAGGTCTCATTCATAGGTTCATAGGTGTTTACTAGGCTAATGGCCACAAGGGCCTATTTAAGCCTAGCCGTGTATCCCAAATCTCTGACAAGTTCTGATACCCTTGATAAATGTAAGCAGGGGCCTGGGAGATGAACCATTTACAGGTTGCCTGTATCCATTGGAGACATGGGTGCCAAACCAGGGATGAATTTTTGGTTCCCCATATCTAAGTTGCATTTGAATTTGGGTTAGGGAGAAACTCTGCTTCATTTGGATGGGGAGCTTCTTCCATAGATGGGGTAGTCTCTGGGGTACATACCTGTCTCTCTCCAGCAGGTCCTATTTATATCACAGGCAAGGTCTAATTCTTTAGAATGGGTAATTCTGGTGCTCTTTATTTTGTGGATATCCAGGAGATCTATCAAGAGTATGGTCTGACAATGCCCTGTATGCCAGGCATAGATCTCCCCTCAAAAGTCCGTAGGAGACAGAATACAGGGATAGGGCCTTGAGGCGGTCTGCATAGGACATTTTACTTATACCCTGTATTCTTTTAGTGAGGAACCACTGTGGACATTCCAATTGTTGGAGAAGCCTGGTTAGTTACATACCAAAGGGGCGACTGTACTCAATGATAGGTCTGATGAATGCCGAATACAGTGGAACAATTACTTTCTTGGACTTAGATGCCATACCTTTGTTTATAAGTTGCGCAACATAGAATGATTTCCTCACAACTGTAGACATGTGATGGTTAAAGGCTAGATTACTATCTATTGTGTCCTTAAGTCCCTGACTACTGGGTCAACTCAAAGGGGTGTATTGTCGCTATGATAGTTACCAGGGACGGATGACTTCCCAAAGGATACTATTATGCATTTCTTGGCATTTAGTTTTAGTCATTCCACACTTCTGGTTACCATGGCAGTCTGTCTGACTGCTAGCTGGTAGGCATAGCCTGCTTCACCCCACCCACTTGCTGTCCGAGGGAAAACACTGATGTCTCTGTAAATGTCAGCAGTCAGTCAATGCTTAAATGCAGTTTGGTCGGCTGTATTTGTTTTAATATTTGCTTACTCACATACTCTCTTTGGCTGATCAGGTTGATCTAAACATGGCCTATTTTTCATGAAAGAACTAGGTTGATATTAATACAGACTAGGGGAAGTTTTGCCAGAACACAGGGGAAATTCCCCTCAGTAAGTGCTATGGGATCTTTTACATCCACCTAAGTTACCATCAGTTCAGGTAAATGTATTGCTAACCTTCTTTTGTATACTGCACCATATGAGTCCTATTCTACAACAGTGTCATTCAGTGCTGGGCAGATGTGTTTACAAACAGCTGGGGGAATGAAAAGAGTTGCAAACTCTATAGTTCCTATAAGTAAAGTAGAAGATTTTACAAGGAATTTGCATTATGTGCTCTTATTTGTTGCACTGGAGTTGAATGCTCCATCACCTCCATGCATCCAACCAGGGCCCCCAGCAAGTTGTCAAGTTGGGGGACCCCGAAACTTCCAGTCCAGTTATCAATCTGTCACTGTCACCCCTCCTAAGCAACCTTTTAGCTCTTGCTGTAGAGCTTTAGGAGCAGTATGCATAGACTGAACTGTAGATACAATGCTCTTTCATTATGACAGGACTGTGTACAACACCGGGTTGGCCCATCTCACAGAGGGACATTCACAGTGACTGGCATTTAGTTACAACAATGATACATTAGAACAGCTTTACTTGCAGGACTGGAGTACTGCTTAAACCCCTTACTTGTTGACCACATTGTTTATTTTAGTGCTACCCAGAATAGTTATGTATCTGCCTGTCATTAGGGTCTATATTAAATCACCGAACACTTAAAAAAGTGAACAGTGATTCACCGACCCTATGTAAGTGAAAGCTTACAATGTCGAAGTGTTTTTTTCCCAAGGGAAAAAAATCGCTGTTCCAACAACAACAAAAAAACAATTTCAAACATTACATTAAGTGGGGGGCGCAGACCCCCTACTTAAATATACCAACTCTGAGACCACATTACAGTGCCGAAAATGGCAAAGTACCAAAGCGGCCAAGCAAATTCTTTCCCAGGGAAAAAACTTGCTTAACAGCCGCTTCGATATTTTCTGTTTTCCACCTTTTACGTTTGACTAAGACACATTCGAAAGAATGTGTCGTTGGTCTTCTAATATAGACCATGTCATTATTGTGTTTGCACAAATAAAATCAGTGATATTTTTTGCAGACATGCTCACACTCACACAATGCACATTTTGCCTCCAGGGAAATTGGAGGAATTCCATTTCACCTGCTGCATGTTTTTGAGGTGCTGGGGTTAACCAGAGCACATGGACAAATGCATACACAGAAATGGAGGGCATGCATACTCTACATAATAAAAAGCTACAGTCAAGAACTCAACCAGAGCAAAGCACTGTGAAATGGCAATGCTACTCAGTGTACCACTGTGCAAGGAACAATTGTTTTCATACACATCCTCCTCCTGACAAACTATCAAAGATAGCCATCTACCATATGTAAGATCTATGTTTGTTATGATAAGTGAAAGAAAACATGGACAAACAAATTGTTACTATTACATGCCATGCAACCACATTCCCCCCTAACACACACACACACACACACACACACACACACACACTCTCTCTCTCTCTCTCTTATACACACGCAATGTTGATGATGTTTGTCCTAGAATAAATTTTTGCCAGCTTGTTGCTCCTAGTACAACACACACTCACATGCAAAAGCCATAGTGAAACTAGCTTTACAGTGATTTCAGCAAATAACAATACATTTTTCAACACTAGTATTGCCGCACCAGATTAGTGACTATTTACCAGTCATCAAACAGCAGCAGGAGTAAGTCACTTTTATTTACCTCAGTGAATAGTAATGCATACCTGCCGCTGCCCTAACTTTCAGATAATGTTCCAGATTTTGCCTCATAATTTTGCTCTGTCCAGCATGAAAAATCTGATTTCCTGGTAAATCATTCAGAATTACAGACTGTTAGTAAATCCAGACATCAGAGTTTCATAATTTTTATTGTTCAGAAAAAAACATGTTGATGCAAAATATGTTACTCTGTTGACTTTTTAAGTGAATTAGAGTAAATGTGTTCCTGATTTTGAGCCTTTATTCTGCTATTATTTTTGACTTTACCCAGAATTCTTGGACAAAGATGTTGAGAGTTATAGAATGTAGTGTTCTGTCAATATTTATAAATCTCCCCAAAAGAGAAAACCATCCCTGAAAATCAGGTCCATCATGTTTTAAAATCCTAGATAAATGCTGAGATTGGTCACTCTAAGCTGCTGACCTTCAGTGTTTACCTTGTTCACGATCATTCATTGTCAGCCCTATCTTAACATAGTCATATCAGAACCCTTTTTTTGAATAAAGCATGTGATCAGAAAATTAATCGTTTTTTTCTCTCCTCATTTTCCCCCAGCAATCAGCAACTTTTCTGGGGCTCCTACACAGTTGATGATTGAGTGGCCCCTTGCAGCCACAGGTACTGGTAGTGCAGGTAACTAAAGCTGTTTGCAGTTTTGGTTCTAGAGGATGGAATGCCTATCACCATGATTTAAGTCAAGGGCACTATGTCAGCAGTAAAATATTTAATGAAATTGTGAAGTCTGTAACTTGACAAAACACTGTGACCAAAACCAGAGATATATTTGAATTGTAAAGGAGATATAAATAAGAGTTATTATTGCCTTCCTAGTTTATTAAGTAGTCAAGATTGCTGTACTAGCTTTTGTTTATTTAACAAACACGTAAAAAAAATCAAAATAAAATAACTTGCTGTGATTGGGGTCCCCCAGGAACAGGTGGCCCCCAGCGACTGCAAGGTTCACTGGTGCCTAAAGCCGGCTATGCATCCATCGATAGTAAATGTGAATATCCATCCACAGTATGCTTACAAGACCTAGAGCTAGGTAAAAATGAATATGTTAATGAAGGGTGGAGCAAAGCAGATACCACACATGCCATGACAGACAGTTTTTAAAGTAAGTAATTCTGTGCAATAAGATGTTCTAGAATTTAAATTTATAAAGCCCCAACACATTCACCATGTGTTTTTTTAACATTATGTTTTTGTTAAATGGCTTTTTTCAGAATACTCTATTAGATAAATAAGATTTTTGCTTGAGCCTGTCATTCAGTGGAGGGGGGGGGTTATAGTTCCAAACTTCCTGGCTGTGCTCTAATGCACACACATATTTTTCTTTTGTATGCTGGTAACAGATGACTAATAGTAGTGGATTATCCACTATGTATGCATGAGTGTAAATTTACACTGCAAGCAGGGAATTGGATTCTGCATTCATTATTTCACATTACAAATTGATGACCATATGCATGCATCCACTGAGAGTGTGGTATTAGTGCACTGCATAACCGTTGGCTGTAATGTGTCTGCTTTGTTATTTGCACAAACTACTCTGCATAGATCATACTCACACAACCATTCACCCACAAAATGTATCACAAAGTTAATGTGATAGTCTCTGCAACACAGAGTTTTTAGAAACCAGTGTGTCAGAATTTTCTCTTGCAGCCTGATTCTTCCATCTCTTCTCTGACTAGTAGCCCTATATAACCATGCTCCCTTTCCTTCTTTCAAACTAGTCTACTATATCAGTCCATCTTGTAGAAACATAGACCCTTGTGATTTTATTCTCTTTGTGTTAGTGTCCTCTTACCCAACAGTAAGATGGCCGATCACTGTAAAGTTAGGAAAAACATAGTTAGCTGTTGAAAAAGGATGACAATAATAGGACACTACAGGAATTGATAGTCATGACTCTGTGGAATGCCAGAGGTATTGGTTAATTTTAAGCTGAGCTCTGTCAATGAGTATATTTTTTATGAGGGGATTATACTTACACTTATGTTTCACAACCTCTACCACAAAAATTGTCAGACATTTTCTGTCATTGTGAAGCCACATATTTGGGTGTCACCATGCTCCATGCAGTGCTTGCAGTGCATAACAAATGGAAATTCTTATTGTTTTATTGGTCACAACTCATGATCGTGTCCCCATTCAGCATCCTGAGCTATGCTCTTACCATGTGATACAACTTGTTAAGATTTGGAGATGAAAGTAACCTGTTTAGAAATGCTGTTATTGCTGTTAACAACAAATGACAATCCTCCCTCATGCTTCTCCTGCCTGTAAATGTACATTTTGTAAACCTCACTCTGCATACCAATTTGCCATGTATTAATATGTAGTGACTGTATATTTTACTTATTGTAGATTTTTACTATTATACCTGCTATACAGTTATTGTCTGTCCATATTGTAACTGTAAGCTTTACATTTTTCTCTGTTGTATGAAACTGCTAATTTTGTAAGTGGAGCTTTTCTCCCTGACCTGCTCTGAAAAGGAGCTATCATAGCCCAGTAGACTACCCCAGTCAACAAATGAATAACAGACTCAGGGCAGATCAGGAATATTGACAACAGAAGATTTATGGAAAAATCTATGTTTGGGAGGTCTGGTATGGATCTCATTATTATTTGCCTGAATTTAACTGTTTTATTTCAAGCCATTCTTTCAAAAGTGCTGACCATTGCACTCCGCCCCTTTTCCTGGGATGGACACAAGGCCACATTTCTGAATGTCACTACGAGCATGTAGGTACTGGTTCAGTGTTGAACATAGCGGACAGTGTGCGAGTTTAAGGTTTACTGCTGAATGATGGGCGTTTAGGGGTAACAGTTCAGTGCTTGATACTGTGGGATGTTTAGTCAGGACTTTCCTTGGCCTATAGTTATGTAATCAGTGAAGATAATACCAGTTAGAGACGTAGTTGTAGTCCTGGAAACAGAACTCAAATTGGGAAGAACAGGAGTCCAAAAATGGATTTGTCTTCACTATATCCCTGGAAATACTATGAGCTGTTGCCCTTGAATATCATGCAATGCTCCAAAATCTTTCCATATACACTCTATTCTTTTATTTCGGTCAGTTGTCCATGTTGATTGATTGGAACACGTGATTCATTGAGTTATTCTTCACTTCCTGATTCTCTCTACATGTAAAATACCATTGGGCAGTATTCCAGCTGTTCCCTCCCATGGCTCCAAGATGTGCTGTGAGTGAGTCAGTGTGCCTCCAATCTGCCTGCAGTTGTGCATACTGCAAGGGTTACTCTAGGTGACTGTGCATCCTGTGATGGTTTGGTACCCCCTTCAGGATTAGTTTTACTGCCTTAAGCCCACCAAGTACTGGAGTAGGCTGTCTCTCCCAACAACTGTGAAGTGGATTAAGTGGGTAATCAGGCAATATATGAGCTTTTCCAGCTATACATCCCCTCCATTCTAATCAGTTTCTACTTCTGCAATGAGTGAGAGCCTACACCCTAAACCAAGTTTCTATATTTCTAATCTAAAATATTTGTTTAAGCAGATAAATCCAGTAGTGCCTCTTTTCACAGATGACCTGGTAGCACTGTCTAGACAAGTGTTTTCTCAAAAATAACACAGTTTACAAACTGAGATTGTGAAAACCAAACCCATGACTAAAGACAGAAGCTCTTTAACAGTTTGTGACCATAGTCTTCTGAGCTACGCTGAGACGATGCTTATTTAGCAGTTATATAACACTGTGGAAATATAGAGACAAGCCAGGATTCTTTTCTATAAGGTGAGAACAAGAAATAGATCAGCAAAAAAGGTGAAAGCATTCTGTCCTTGAACAAGCTGCCATAAACATCCTGTCAAGAAACATGCAGCACAGCTGCTCACTTACAAGGAAAGACCTTTTGTTTCTGTGCATCTGTGGAGATAAATATTAAGTCCTAGATGCTGAACATTCAGTCATTAATATTTAATAGGAGCTCAGTCACCCATGTCAAAGTCAGAGCATGGGAGTTACCTTTTTTGCAGAGGTCAAAAAGATCATAATTGTATTCATATTGCAATTGTTTTCTGTTTAATGGATATTTTACTGAATTGGTATTCAGTAACAAGTTCTGGTTGAAAAGGGGCCCTTACCTAGTCCACGTATTTGTCAAAAAATAAATAATTAAAAATAAAAAACACAAAATAAATGACTCATATGCTTTGTTGATGTTTTGAGGGGTTCTAATTTTTTTTAACTTCAATATATGACTCATTCGAGATGACTAAATGGGGAGTGCATGAGAGCAATGTTTATATGTAGCTGCTACAATGGAGAAGAGTGATTATATTTTGGTCTTACTACACAGAAGTGTTATCTAGTATGTACAGATCCACAAGGCAAAGTGAAACAGCGACACAGACAGGAGAAACGTATATCTGTGCTTGCACTGTTTTTGGGTGGGGATAAGAATAGTCTGACTACCTTTAGCCGACCAAATGCACATATCAGTGACGATGTTATGTGTCATCATGATGTGTGTAAACATATAACTGATGTTTGTGTGTGTGTGTGTGTGTGTGTGTGTGTGTGTGTGTGTGTGTGTGTGTGTGTGTGTGTGTGTGTGTGTGTACACAAATATAGTATGTATTTACATGCATTCACAAACACACATGTATGTAGCTATGTATGGTAAAGTTCTGCACCTAGTGATGTGGAATCCTGTAAATATCCGAGTCTCAGTAGTTTGTAGTTGTTTCACTCAGGAGATAACCATTTTGTTTGTCCATCTCAAAGCGTTTGAAATATCCTTTATGAAGTCACCTTTAGTGCACTGCTTTATTCACCCTCTCTTAGCTTCAAATAACTAACATATTGTCTTACCCTAAAAGGTCTCAATTTATGTTGCTTAATCAAACCAAACACTGATAGCCAAGGTTTATGAGTTTGCTTAGTTGTTTATGTATTTTCATTTGGTGTAATACATTTTAGCCATTTACCATTCTCTACAGTCCTTATAATTGCTCATTCTACTGTGTTATTGCCACAGAGGGTTAGAGAGTTTCCTTCAATGGGTCACTCATAACCCATGCTAGTGACATAGTTATGAATGTTGTCTGATGGGTATTTAATGAAATACCTCTTTTAATAGTGGCACCACAGTGCTTACTGTTGCTGCCTTACAGCTCTTTGTGTTCAGTTCAGTCCTCAGTCAGGGTGCCTTTTGTGTGGAGTCTACATGTCCTCCCTGTGTCCAAGGAGTTTCACTGAGTGCTGCAGTTTCCTACCACATTGTGAAGTGTGTGTGTGTGTGTGTGTGTGTGTGTGTGTGTGTGTGTGTGTGTGTGTGTGTGTGTGTGTGTGTGTGTGTGTGTTTGCCCTGTAATGAGCTAGTGCCCCACCTGTAATTATTTTTTTCTGTATTTTTTTCTGCCTTGTCCTCATTAAGTGCCAGGACAGTCCTTATCTCTTCTGCAGCCCTAAACTAGATTACATGAGTAGTCTAAGAATTAATGAACCTCTTATAAAGCTACAGTAAATGTCTAAGAAGAATTATGTCATGACAGACTCAGCTAATGATGAAGGGAAGGACTTTTTTCCCATAATATTTATTTAATCACAGACTGTCTTATGAGAAGTGCTACAGCAGTAAACCTTCCCATGGCTACTTGTCTGTGTCATTCAGTCCCTGATTTTGAGGAGTGACAGAATTAATACCAAGTATGCAGACACAGAGTTCTGTCTGCATTTTTGATATTACATTAGATCTCTGTAAGGTGAGTAAAGGTCTCAGCTGAGGGTGTGACATGTCTTCATTCCTGTTCAGGACTTTCATGGATAAGGTATCAAAGCACAGCCAAGGTCTGGGAATTGTCCAGTAAGGGGACAAAGGAGTTGCATCTTTGTTACTGCCCTCTTAACCTCAAGTAACTGTGACCTCCATTTCCAATGAGGTAACTGACCGCTGAGAGTAAAGTGGCTAAAATGGAAATCAGCACCTTCAAATCAGAGGTTATGGTCCTGTCAAAGAATAGAGTGGACTTTTCTCTGCAAGTGAGGATAGAGCAGTACCTCGTGTGGTGTTTTTTTTTTTTTTAAAGTATCTTGAGGTCATTTGTTTGAGTGAAAATATAGGGGTATCCTGAGGCTGACCAGAATATAGATGCAGTGGTGACATTATTAATGGTTTTGTCCTGGACCAGTAGTGAAGCAAGGAGTGAGTCACAAGCTGAAACTCTCAAGACTAACTGTCACTCTGTGTCCCTATCTATGCAGTCATGGCCTTTGAGTAGTGACCACAGATACAAGTGGAAGAAATGAGATTCCTGTGCAGGGCAGTTAGGCTTACTCTCCATGATGAGATGAGAAGTTCAGCAATCAGGAAATGCAGAAACGGTCCTTGCATACTAATCCTTCTTTCATGCAGCTGGATGGTATCTCCAGAGCTAGCACTGGTTTTGCCGATGCCATTCTACATGGCTTCTTAGTGGGCTCTGCTGCTGCTTCCTCCTCCCAAGTTTCCTCTTAAGCTTTGGCACTCTTCCATTTGTAATGAATACTGCAGTGGCGAATGTAAGGACATAGTGTAGTGGTGTAAAATCTACCATAACAGTAGATGTCCTTGCCTTCACCGCTGCAGCATTCACTCCCTCCCTCCAGCCCCCTAGCTTTTTCTGTTTCCTTTTTCCTTCTTGGTTGTGCAGGTTCTCCTTGGTTTTCCTTGGACTGCTGTTTCTACTGGGGCAATCAGCTCTTATGATGGTGCACCTGAACGTCACCTTTATGTGCTATGCTATGCAAGGAGTGTGTAGGTGATGTTCAGAGTACCTTAAAGCAATGGCAGACATTGGTAAACTGGCCAGACAGTGGGCTTCATGGCAGGGAATTGCATTTGTAATTAATACTGCAGCAGTCAAGGCAAGGACACCTACTGGTATGGTAAGATTTTACACAACTGTACTGTCCTTACATTCACAGCTGCAGTATTCATTACAAATGGGAGCGTGCCAAGGCTCATCAGACTGCAAAACTTAGGGAAGTGTCTTCACCAGAATTATGGAACTTGAGGAAGTGTCATAGGAAATGTAAGCAATTCTTTCAAATTAAAATTTAAAAATTGAAGCAATTTACATTCAACATGCTAATATTCATAATGAATCATAAAAGAAGGAACGACATTAAACAGAAGCTTCGGTAATATAAAGCTATCAGTTTATTTTCATTTAATCTCAAAAGTTACATAAAATAACATTTTCTGTAGAAAATTACTATAGAAATGTAATAATGATGATAATAATAGATTTACACAGGCACTCATAGCTCTCAACCTTTCATGTCCAAAACGAGGAACACACGCCCTCATAATGTGGAACAAACGGGCAAAATGTGGACCACATATTAATGGTTTATTAACAACTTCAGCTAGGAAGGTCATAGGATGGTAATATGCTGGTTTTACTTATAAAGCAAATATTTTAATGAAGTAATATGATTAATTTCTATTTACCATGGATTTCACTTAAAAATTCCTAACTGAATGTGTTGCAGACTTTTCAATGTGTAACTTCGAGGAACATGAACTTTTTAAGACCTCAAATGAGGTACATTCCTCGTAATGAGAAGTATGCAGGCACTACAGACAAGAAACAAATTTGAAACAATAAAACACATGGGAGTCAACACAGGAAGTGGATAATAAAGTACTAAAACCTAATAGTGCCATACTGGAGTCTAAATAGGTATTATTTATGCATATTCTCAATGGCATTGTGGCGCAGCTTCTTGATGGTGCTGCGGTAGCGTCGTCGCCTCACAGTAAGATGTTGTCCCTTTTGATTCTCAGCTAAAGTGTCTTCTGTGTGGAGACATGCATGAATGAGCGTACCTTCATTGAAGGTTGCACGTCAGGCCTGGCAAGTTGGTACGTAAAAATCTACTGCCAATCATTTGCGGATCGGAGTTCCGCTGTGGCGACCACTTAAAAAGTTGTGGCTTGTACAGTCTTCCGTTTAGTGAATCAGTTCGGCATTGAACTGTCCAAACAACGACCAACCATTTGAAACTAACGTAACGCTGCTCTAAAGATTTTGTTATTCTTTTAAAGTCCGAGAACATATCCGCAAACGGAAAATGAATGTGTTTGTTTTTTGGCGACCTCCTTACTGATAACAGAAAGTTGTTCGTAGATCCTGCACCCCCTACCCCCACCCCCTTTGTTATTAGGTGTTGAGTTAAATTAATTAGATAACATGTAAAACTGCCTTCCTGGAAAAGTATCTTTATTACAGAACAGCTGCCATCTGTTTTCCCCCTGAAACACTGAACGGGTTAACATAATATCCCTCTCAGCCTTCTCGGTTTTCACATAATGTCCAGATTTTTGCCTCGTTATCTTTTGTCTGTTCTTCATAAAATGTGTGTTTTCAGATAAATCACGGAGGATAAAATTCACCAAATAATAGCAGACATTTAAGTTTCAGACTTCACGTCTTTCAGAAAAGACATGATAATGCAAAACCTGCTATTCTGTCAACTTATTGAGTCTGTAACAACAATATTTAAAATATGTCCCTGATTTTGGGGCATTGTCCCCCCGATTATTTTGCCTTTGTCTAGATTTATTGCACTAAGAGTCTGAGGTGTGTGTTTGTCTCCACTATTTTAGGCTTTCTCCAGATATTTTTTTTTCCGCCATTGGGTTGAGAGATATGAACATAGGTCTTGTCGAGCTAGCTTTTAAAATTCCGTACCCTATAACGGTGATATTATATTAACTTCATAATGATTTACTTTAGTCTTTTCATGTTAGGGTTACCACCTGTCCCTCTTTTCGAGGGACTAATCCACATCTTTATTAAATAATACACAAATTCAAAGCAACAAAATGAGAAACAATAATAATATAACAGCTTGAATTAAACAAAAACATACATAAAAGGTACCGTTTCTGGGCAGTCGTGTCCTGCCAGAAAAGATTATAAATGGCCTCAGATTTTAGGACAAAAATATTTTTAAGTTTTCTTTAATAGTTGTATAAAACAGTTATTTTTGTATCTGAATCGCCTAAATGTTATAAGAAATAGAATAAGCAACTCAAATAATACAAAAATAAGCTTTAATTTTGGCAAATGTCCTTTGCACTGGCCGTGGGTATGTTTTGTCCTGCAAAATCTCACTCTTCTGCAAAAAATGTCCCACTTTGGGCATTTGAAAAGGTGGCAACCCTATTTAATGTATCTGGTTAATTAGCATTCTTGGTGTTCCTGAATTAGCTATAACCATTGTTTTTCTGTGGAGGATTCACTGCAAAGAAACTAAAGGGCCAAACATAGCTATTGAAGTTTAGCAAAATGCGGACTGTTTTTATGTTATTTATTTGCATAAATAAAATAAAACAATAACAAAGATGCAATGCAAGGAAACTCATGGAGACATTTTCACAGTAGTAATTAATTCCTAAAATTAGGGGTGCATTCAGTACTTGATTTCGTCATTAAATATCAACTAAAACTGCCATTTATTTTCCAAATCATTCCCTCTAGTTTATAGATGTATTTTCGAAAAAGTAGTAAATTGGCACCATAGTTTATTCATATGAAAAGAGAATGTGTGTTGTGGATATTTCCCTGGAAATTCTTTTATTCTTTGACTTGTTCATTTTCAGCGTTTATCTCAGGAAAAAAATAATTTTATTTCCAAGATCGTCGCATGCATTTTTTTGAAGGATATGAAGTCTGATAATCAAACTAGTTTAATGATTAAAACTCAAAATTTGCCTACTATCGTAGTATCTTAATATGGTGATGAGGCTCAGTTCCACATCACTATTTTTTTTTAAAAAGGGATTTGAAATAACCAGCTTTATTAGGCAAAATACCTGACCTAATTGTGTTACCATTACCTGCTGTATGTTATTTATTTCACTGTATGTAATCTGTGTGGCCTCAAACTCTTAATGTTAGGGTTAATTCGTTTAACTGTCAGTTTAACTCATATTTGCTGAGTGTATTAACTAAAATAAATGTCAAATGGCCACACATACTTTCCAACCATTTAGTTCAAAAATCAGCGACAAATCTAAAAATGGCGGACAAAGAGCCAAAATTCAGGGACGTAATTTAAATATTATTCTTATATAAAAACTCGTGTGTTTTCTGCAGTGTATGATATCCGAAATTCAAATGTCTGTTATTATGTAATAACCGAGTCTGCAGTCATCAACGATTTGACAGAAAACCACAAATACCAGGGACATTCTGCGAAATCAAATCAGCTGAAAAGTATCATTTTTTTTCTCGTTTGTTTATATTTATTCATTCATTCTTTCATTGATTCATCAGTTGACTGGGGTAGACCACTGGTCTCATCTGACCATTTTCAGGCTCAGTCCGGGGTATACACTAAGAGAAGTAATACACGGAAAAGGCACAAACAACCAGCAAATAAATACATTACTAAAGATATACGTCAACACTCAAACTGCGGGCATGTCAGCGAACTGCAAATGAAACATCACATCAGTGAAGTTCACAGAGGACAGCAATACAAAAGAAATAGTGTATAATGGGGGCACTGTGGGGTTTAGTACGGCGAAAATCGTTGAAACTAGGGATCAAAGTGAGAGAGAAGGAGGTTATCCTTATTAGGTTTTGAGCTCATGGAGTAAGGGTCCATGGAGGTGAGGAACAGAATTAAGTGCTGGAGATGTTTTGAAGCAGGTGTAACGAGCCTCTTTGAAAAGAGATAATGATTTAAATCTTAGGTAAGTAAAACCAAACAATGCTTCCTTCGGCGTCTGTCTTACAACGCTAGAATGACTGTTTTGTTCATTTATCAGATCAGTTCAACACACGTGACTGTTTTAAATTTAATTATATGAGATCATTTCTGTTCATTTAAAAATCTCACCTGCCTGATAACTAATGTCCATATTCAGAATATTGTGGGCGTTTTATCGTTCTTCTCTTTTCAGCTACAGCTACTATTTAAATATGTTGTATTTATTTGTGACATGCTTGTACGCAGCTCACTGAAAAGTGAGACCAGCCTCATTATGGAGATCCAGATTTGTTTCAGAGGCGCCAAACTAGCCTGAAAATGGTGTACAAATAAAACATGAATTAATTGATATTGTTTTGTGGAATGTAGCTTCCATTCTGAATGTTCTCTTAGGATTTATTATTTATTATATATCAATGTAGTAATACTACTAGTAATCATCATCATCATCGGCTGGATGAAATCGTGGAGTTTCAGGGAATGCAGTAAAATATGTTCCTCTTCCAACGCAAGTTAACATTAATAGGCAGAAAATGCAAGTACAACGGGTATTTACTGAAAGTGATTAAATTACAAAAAGCAGGAATTGCACATTATATCATACAGAATCAAGAATGCAAAAAAGTACATAATACAAAATAACACAATCTAAGCTAAGACAACAAGGTTAACAAATATTAGAAAAAAAATGGTGAGCTTTCCAGATTTTTGCCTCATATTTTTGGTGTATGTCTCATAAAATATGTAGTTTTCTGGCTAAACACTGAGGACTGAACCAACTAAATAATGGCAGACATTTGAGTTTCACACTTCATATCCCTCAGAAAATGTGTACAAACACAAAAAACTGTTATTCTAGCAATTTTCTAATTTTGTAACAACATCTAAAATATGTCACTCTTTGGGGCTTCCCCCACCCCATTATTTGTGGCTTTGCTCAGATTTCTTTCAGTAAGAGGGTAGGCAGTATGGTTGGGAGAATACTGAATTGCTTTCCAATGCTGAGAGATGCCAGTTTTCACGGAAAAGCGTTTGAACACTAAGTGTGTGGGTAAGTGGAGGTATCGACGTCTGTGTAATTATATTTGTTTATTTACAACTTAAATGCATTTTCTGTAAGCATCATGATATGATAAGCACATAAGTGAACATAGCCCCAAAGTTATCGTTAGAGTCATGAGATGAATTAAACTTATTGTAATAATAATAATTGAATTGCAGTGCAACATAGTTAGAAAGTGTATTAATCGAGATTTTCAGTATCGCATTGGAATCCACTGAAGAATGAAGTCCTGCAAGTGAAGAGCTGCACAGATGTCACTCCTGGCAGGAGGAATGGAAAGTAAAGAGTTAGTTTGCTCGTGCAACAGCAGTTGGATGTGAGAGTTTAGAGTGCTAGAACGGGGAAGAGTGAAGACATTATTAATCCAAAATATTGTTTCTGTTTTGAGACATTTACCCTTTTGGCTTTATCCCTGATTCTGGAGCTAAGTTTAGATGGTCTAAATGACCTCGTGAAGCCATTACTGCACTCGCCCTCAGCGGTTAATCCATGCAACAACCCCTTTCCCACGGCCTCGGGGTGTCACTTCAGCAGCGACACAATCATCTTGAGCCAAGGTGCACGCCGCTGGATGGTTGCTACCCTGCGAAAGTTGCTCTTTCAAAACCACTCACTCCTACGGGCAGTTTAGAGCATCCAGTCCACCTACTGCACGTTTTGGAATGTTAGAGGAAATAGGAGCACCCGCGAGTTGAGGGGCATGCAGATTCAGCACGAAAGGCACCGAACCAGAGAACCTCTTGCTGTGAGGCAACAGCATTCTCCGATGTGCTGCTGGCATACATCCAAGGTTCGGTAATTTACCGACGGTAAAAGCAGGCATTGCTTCTGGCACTTCATTGATTAGTGCATTACATTAAAATCACCCAATCCTTCCGAGCTACACGCTCTAGGGACCTAAACCTTGTCACCACAATAAACAGAACATGCTGGAGGGATAGATTCCTGTCCCAGAGACTTCCCATACTATGGAACAAACTACTTGTCTATGTCAAACAAAGCTCTTCATTTGCACTCTTCAAGAAAAATCTTGATGATTGGATGGGAGATAGGAAATTCACCCCGGGGATCACGTCTGTGGCTCTGCTAGACAGGGGCACAGGAAATTAATTTTCTTGGGTGGCGAAAGCCAGGGTACCTTTTGACTAGGCTTGTATAGGCCCTAGGGCCAATAGCCTAGTACCTACCTATGAACTTATAATCAAAAGGATAATGTGGTGATAGTAATACAGTTGGGGTTCTGCTTATACGTTCATAGGTGTTTACTAGACAAAGAGCACAAGGGCCTTTTTAAGAAGATCATTGCTGCTCCATAATGGTTGACTAAATAAAAACAAATGCAAAAGAAAAACTAAAGCGTTTATATGTGGTGCATGTGTCAAAATATCGAGGCAGCTCTCAACAACTTACTCCAAGAAACAAGGACAGCAAAAACTTAGTGTTAGGGTGTATGTTAACGGAGTCATTCCACTTAGTTAATAACTGGATTAAAATGACCATGAGTTTCCACTTATTTAAGTAAGGGCACTTTAGCTTAATTGATAAATCGGAGACTGCAGGTTTTCAGAAATAAATGAATGCATGGATAAATAAATGTAATTTTATGTTTATGTGGTGCTAATTCTCCCTTTTTTGTCACAAAATCACACGTTAAGAAGACCAGGACCAATTTCCGTGGAAAGTGATGGATATCATCGAAGATCGGTGACTACTGAGCTACTGTGTGATTGCAGATCTGCATAACTAAATGAACTCGGATGTTAGCTGTTTTAATTAAAGACTCGTATTTAGAAGCTAAACGTGATCATGCCTGAGCTGTCTACAGCAGAAGTAGTGAAAAGAAAGCCGAAGTGCAACTATTAAACACAAACACACTCGTTGCTAAGACATTTGTTACAGCTGAGGCGCATACCTCTCAAGTGACCCCGATTTTGCAAAATGTCCTCGACTTTACCTCATATTTTGTCTCGTCCCTTGTAAAATATTTTGAATTTCTGATCAAACACAGGTTATTATAGTCCGTCAATGACAGGCATCAGAGATATAATTTTTATTGTTCAGAAAAATGCATGCTGGTGTAAAACTTGCAGTTTTATTACACTTTAAGTGAATTAGAGTAATATTTAAAACAGTATTCCTGATGGTGGGCCTTTACTCCTCCTCCACAGTGTTACTGACATTGCCCATAAATATTGAGCAAAGAAGTTGAGAGGCATGCCTGAGAAATTTAAGTATTCTGATGGGAGATACCACTTACATGTGGGTTTGGGCTTATTTTAAATATTGCTCTTACAAAAGTAGAAAGTTGCTAGAATAATAGTATTGCATTAGCATGAATTTTCTGAAGGATGTGGAGTCTTAAACTCAAATGTTTGTCATTATTTAATGACTTCAATCCTCAACTATTTGCTAGAAAAGTACAGATTTTAGGAGGAACACACCAAAAATATGAGGCAAAAATCTGTACAGTTGAGAGGTATGGGTGGGGTATAAAAACATATAAAAACACAGTGACAACATGGCAACCTCACACATTCGTGTTTTATGGTGATGCTTAGGATCAACTGTTGACATTCAAGGCACTACTGTACTTGTACTGCCATTTCAAAGTAACATAATTTTGAGAGTAACAAAACCACAAACCTTCCTGCACTTTTCGCCAGCAGTCTCTGCAATATTCTTTTTACTCGTTAAATCAAATTGTGAGCTTAGTTCAATAACAGGAAAGGACTTTTAAGCAGGGGCTATTACTTCTTCACTATAAAATTAGCATCATTATTTCCAAATACAACACAAGCTAGCAAGTATTGCTATAATGATATGCCAATGTAGTCGGCATTCATCAGTCCTATCATTGAGTACAATGCCCCCTTTGGTACGTACCTAACCAGGCATATCCAACAACTGGAACGTCCACAGAGGTTCCTCACTAAAAATTCAGGGCATAAGTAAAGTGCCCTGTGCAGACCACTTCAAGGCCCTATCCCTGTATTCTCTCCTACAGGCTCTTGAGGGGAGATCCATGCCTGGCATACAGGGCATTGTCAGGCCCCAATCTGCTGGATCCCCTGCATATCCACAAAACAAACAACACAATTACCCATTCTAAAGACTTAAACCTTGCCTGTGATATAAATAGGACCTGCTGAGAGATAGGTATGCATCCCAGAGAGGTTAGTTTGCTTTTTATTTATTGTATTTTGTATTATTTTATTGCCTTTATCTATTTTGTATACTGTGATTTGTTTTCTTTACACTGTGTTTTACTTGTATTCTGTTTTTAACTGCATATTAAAACTTGAAAAGAGACAACAACTTTGTCTCTTGTGAGTCAGACAGAAATGTTTCACACCCTCTCACCTGGTTACTGTTGTGCTCTTAAACACCACTGTCTTTCTAGTTGCCTGCCCCTTATGCTAATTTGACCATATATCTCATTTCCTCTCTGCTTTTACTGGCTGGTGTGAGTAAGCACAAAATTATCATTTTGTGAAATCACTCCCCTTCAACTATTTAAATTTATTGGCCATCTACTTCCATAGTACCAAAATACAAAAGTGACCACCCCTTTCAATCTATCTTGCTGTTTTAAAAATAGTCACTGTCCACCAAAACGTAACTTTTTAGACAGGCATCTATCTCCTCTAGTGCACACTGCAGTGTTTAGGATAAACCATTATTTTTCATTTTACCTTTAAGCATCTATGGCAAGACCGCCAGTTATTTGAGAGCCCACATTCTGCCTCTCAGTAGTCATCTTGGGACTAGTGATTCTGTTTTCTCCTGATGAGAGAAGGAGTGCAGTTACATTATTTCCTGGAGATTGTTGATCACCAGAAGGTGTAATAACTGCTTTATATGTGGCAGCTTGGAATCTGCGCTTATATTCTGATCCTGGTGAGAGTGGGAGCAGAGTGCATTGATTCCTGACTCTTTCTGGTTGGAGAGTGAGTGTCTGTGCTTAACATACCTGATTGGTCTGGTTGCTATTTGAGGCATCTACCAGAAAAAGACTACAAGCCTACAGACCCTTGCATCATCTGGGGCAAGACTATGGATCACCAAACAGGCCATGGTCTGCTTCTCTTCTTGGGATTGGTGCTAACATTTTGCTTCTGGTGAGAGAAGAAGCAAAGGAGTATTGTATCCCAACAGGGTGAAGCTGTGCTGAGACCAGCATTAGTAGTAGCCAGGCAGTAGCCATTCATGCGACTCCCATCTTTTCATCATTCCTGACAAGCTAATTCTTTATTTTCAGTAAGTACTGCTTGATTTCTTTTTAACTTTAGAATATCTGCCTAAATACTTCATGCTTAAATTTTCAGGGTCTATGTACTAGTTTCCCCTCAAGTGTTTGGCAGTGCTCTGTACAGACTCAGACATCTTGAGTGACATTTTTCCTGTAAAAGGTATATATAAGGAAACAGCTCCAGCAATTAGTAATAATTACTATCCCTCCTGGCATGTCTAAAGGTCAGTTCCCTGTGGTTTCTCCTATTAACCTGGTGAACTTGGGCATTCTAAGGCAGTGTAGCAACTGCCTCATGTACACAGACAATGCTCTCCTCTTACCTCCCAACACTCAGACTTGTGAGAGATGCACTTATATATCCAAATTGGAAGCCATGCACTCTCGAGCCAAGACCAGAATAGCTGGTCAAGAGGAGAAGGTCAACACCTGCACCACACTACATACAACACATAGCCCTCCAGAACACCCACCATCACAGCTCTCACATAAAAACACAAACCATGCAACCACCTTCATGGAGGCTCTCAAAAGAAATCTACTAAAACAGCAGAGACCTCCAAGGCAGAAATGCACTTGACCACCACAACACAGCACAAACCATAAGACACATAGCTCACCTACACAGTGTGCCCCTCAACCTAAGTCCCTAAGGTAAAACAGCTTGCCCAATACACTAATCATAGGTGACTCAATAGTGAGGCACACTGATATCCCACTCACTAGGTCAAATAAGGAGAAGGTAACAGTCAGCTGTCTATCAGGTGCCAGAATCCAACACATAACACACTCACTCAGGCCACTCCACAACAAGTACAAGTATCACTCTGTCACTGTCCATGTGAGTGTAAATGACCTGAGACACACCTCCCTGGACTACATGCAAAGAGACATAGAGGAGCTCTTGGATTATGTGGCCTAGGCAGATATGACCCTAGACCTGAGCAGCATCCTATCATTGCCCAGAATGATAGCGCAGTACAAGCAGAAAATTATTGACTTCAACAATTGGTTAAGTTTCTGGTGTCATTCTAAGGGGATCCAGTATCTGTCTGCTTGGGATGACATGACTGACAGACCTCGATGCTTTGCCAGAGATGGCCTGCATCTGTCACCCCTAGGTTTCCAGATACTGGCTAAGGCTCTTGCCACCCCTATAGTGCCTTTTTAGGCGATGTTCCAGAGACCAAATTACCACCATAACAGCTATAAATAAATGCAATCTGAGAGCCATGCTGCTCAACACTAGAAGTCTAAATCTCAAGATGCACTTGCTCAAAGCACTCTTCAAAATGGAGAACATCGACATTTGTGCTGTAACAGAGACCTGGTTTAAAGCAGCAGAAAGTACCCCTGCACTACCAGGCTATAACTCATTACACACCTTTTGTCCCCAGAACATGGACTGAAGCTCCAAAGGCAGTGGTGTCTCCATATTTATAAAGGATATGCACACCTCCAGACTAGTAGCCCAGCATAATGCATCTGACATACTTCAGGTACAACTAACAATGGGTAAGACAGTGATTCGGGTTGTAGCCTGCTATAGGTCCCCAACCATGTCCCAAGACTCTCACTCCACATTCCTAAGCACCCTGGAAACTATTAAGGTCAAACCCAACACTCTCATACTAGGTGACTTCAACTACCCCACTATCAACTGGGAAAACTACTCATGCACCAATACACTGGCCCAAAGCTTCCTGGAATTCACCAGTTCTAATGCCCTGGACCAGCTCATTCTTACCCCCACTAGAAGAAGCAACATCCTTGATCTGGTTATTACTAACATGGGCAGCCGTTGCTCTACACCAATAGTCAATTCCTGCCTGGTTAGATCCAACCATAAACTAATCACCATGGAAATCCACATCTCACCCCCCGCAACGGTAACCATCATTAAAAACTTTTCCAAAGCTGACTTTGGACTCCTAAAAACAAAAGTGGCTAACTTCACAGCACCCATGTCAATGGAAAATAGATGCATGACTGCCAAATCATACACCAATGCACTGCATGAACATGTACATAAATGAATGGAACTAGCCATACCCAGCAGAACCAAGATGCTCTCCTCCAAAAAAAAGGAAGCCAATCTGGTGGTCTCCTGCCATTAATAAACTCTACAACAGAAGGAAGAAACTGTTGCAGAAAAAGGTGAAGTCCCAAGACTGGAAAAACGTTATTATTAGCCTCAACAAAAAGTTGAGATCCCTTATCAAACCCCCCTAAAGCCAGATATGAAAGCAGAATTGCAGTAGACACTAAAAACAACCACAAGGCCTTCTATAGTTATATCAAACATCTCCACAGCAATACCCAGGTTTGCTCTGAGTAACTGCACAATGGTACCTCCTATACTGAGCCAATAGATATTGCCAACATACTGGCCAACAGATTGAGTGCCAACTTTACCCCTCTCTCCTCCCTCAAAGGACCAATCACAGTACCGGAGGAATGCCAGGCACCTAGCATTACTGCAGCAAAAGTTAAAGCTTCATTGTCCAAGGCCAAGAATACAGCTTCCAAGGGACCTGACAATATTCCTGGATGTGTTCTACATGAACTACAAAGTGAACTTGCACCACATCTGTGTGCTCTGTTCAATCACAGCCTCACCTCAGGCTTTGTCCCTACCAAATGGCGCACTGCTACAGTCAAATCTCTCCATAAAGGGGGAGTGACTACAGACCCTGGGAATCATAGCCCCATTAGCCTGATGAGTCTGATATGTAAGGCTATGGAGTGCATCATCATGGACCCAATTAACAAGGCTATAGGGAATCTCCAAACTCTAGATCCCATGCAGTTTGATTTGTGAAAGGTAGATCATGCCTACTCAACCTGGTTGACTTCTTTGAGTCAGTCATCAGAGCTGTGGATGAGGGCAAGGCAGTTCACAAAGCCTACCTTGATCTGGCCAAGGCCTTTGATATCATTCCCCACTCAGGAATTATTGATAAGCTCACCAAACTAGGCATCAACCCCTATATCACTAGGTGGGTTGCACACTGGCTCTCAGATAGAACCCACAGTGTGAAAGTAGCGGACTCCAAGTCAGACTGCCAACCAGTCACGAGTGGAGTCCATAGGGATCGGTACTGAGTTTTCTCCTGTTTGGCATCTACTTCTCAGAAGTCCAGGCCAATACGGATGGACTCTGCCTGACCAAGTTCACAGATGACTGCAAGCTGGGAGCCATTACTAACTCAATTACAATGAAGAACTCCTGCAAGTACGGCAGGTGCAGGGCCCCAAAATGCAAGATCCACAAAAAATACACAGGCCAGCACTCAAAGGCATAAGGTGCACCTTATGCCATTGAGTGCTGGCCTGTGTATTTTTTGTGGATCAGCCATTACTAACTCCCCAAGGGATGTAGACATCCTACAGAAAGGCCTCACTGAGACCAATGACTGGTGTCGAAATCATGACCTTAAGCTTAATGACAAAAAATGTGTCATCGTCCCTTTTGGGAAAAACTCATTTCCCACTAATTACCACATTGATGGGAGCCCAGTGAATCTGGGGACAGGTTGACAGCAACCTCTCCTTCGACCACACATTGCCACTGTGGTCAAAAAGTCCTTCTATGTGGCACATCTCATTACCAAGGGTTTTCCATCCAGGAAGAAAGGGGTCATCATCTCTCTCTACTCTTCTCTCATAAGCCAATCATCAAGTATAATGCCCCATTCGGCATGTACCTCATTCGACACATGCAACAGCTGGAAAGGCCACAAAAGTACCTTATGAAGAGGATCCTAGGCCTTAAATACATATCATACATGGACAGACTCAAAAAACTCCAGCTATTCCTCTGAGTCATATCGTCTACTAAGAGGCACTCTCTGCTTGACTTAAAGCCATGTCTGACCCAGCTCTGTTAGAAATGCTACATCTGAAGAAATCCCTCCATACCACACGCTCCAGAGACCTCAACCTCATTACCACAATCAACAGAACAATGGAGGGAGAGGTTCATAACCCAGAGACTGCCCATGCTCTGGAATAGACTTCCCATACATGTCAAGCAGAGTACCTCACTGGCCCTCTTCAAGAGAAATCTTGATGAGTGGATGGGAAATAGAAAGTTCACCCTGGGGATCACTCCAGTGGCTCTACTTGATAGAGGCACTGGGAACTAATGTCGGGCGGTATGACGCCAGGGCACTTCTATGGGCTAGGCTTGTAAAGGCTCCAGGACCATTAGCCTAGTACACACCTATGAACTACCCCTTCTATGAAACAGGCTACCCATCCATGTGAAGCAGAGTTCCTCCCTAACCCAGTTCAAGTCCAACTTGGACAACTGGATGGGAAAATGGAATTTCATCCCTGGTTTGGCACCTATGTACCTAATGGACACAGGTAACCTGTAAATGGTTCATCTCCTAGGCCCATTCTTACACTTATCAAGGGTATCAGAACTTGTCAGAGATCTGGGATGCATGGTTAGGCTTAAAAAGGCCCTCGTGGTTGTTAGCCTAGTAAGCACCTATGAGCTAGAAATCTAACAGGGCAGTAATTTACTGTATGAATACAATCAGTACCGAATGGAAATTGATTTTGCCCCAGTCCATTTTATGGCTTATAACTCGTCAGTACTCAGACCTCTCAATAGTACCTATTATCGGGGTACGTGCCTGTTTTCAGGCTTGATCTACCCCTTCTCATGGTGTACTTATTGGAGGGTGGGGTACGTTCCTATTTTCAGACTCAAATTGACTGTTTGCATGATTTTTTTTCAGACACCTGGTCAGAAATAGTTTTGAAGCTTTTTTATATATTGATTTTTTAATGCACTGGAATTCAGACTACACAATCAACATTTTGCCGAAGGCACAAGTAAATTAAAAAAGAAGACTTACGTCTTGCAATTTTTTTCAGAAACAAGACTACATTACTTTGTGAGGTAGATGTTTACAATATCATGCATAAAAGTGTATAGATTTTATAGTGCGTCCTTTTATAATATGCTGATTGCTGACATTTTTTCTGTCATTGTTGTCACTCAGTTTGTATTCCTGATACAATCCCACTGAAATGGAATGAGTTATGGCATTCAAATGTGGCCTTGCTTCTAATAGATTTACTGATGTTATACAACCAGTCCTTTTACTGGCACATACCTAATAAAATATATAAACTAAGCCTATACAAAACAACCTACAAGTAACTATATATGGTCTCCGTGGAGTTTATGTTGTGAATAATAAGAACGTGCTCCTCTTTCTGAGATTCTGCTTCGTTTTTTTAAAGGTAAATGCCATGTTTTTTAATGCTCAGAAGTTGAGAGATATGATTGGATTTACTAACTTTGTACCTGTGGTCACCGTCTGCGGATTGAGAACTGAAGTATCCTCAGTTCTCAAGAGTTGTCACAGCATACAGTTTTATGTACTTGGGAACTGTCGTTGTATGATGTAATCTCCCTGGCTTTCAAACTCTATGCTTGTTTTCCTGGAGTTGCAGACATTTTGTTGTATCAGTACAGTAAAAATATTTTCTATTAGTGTTTCACTGGTGAGATTGCCTGGTAAAATGGCTGCATACTTCTCAAATGCAGGGCATTATGAGGAGCGATCATTATTTTAAGACAAAAAAAATCAGTGTTCCCCTCTGTTCTACGTTGAAAGGATTTGAGACGCACTTTTATTAAGAATATTCAACCAAATGACTATGTTAAATAACGCTGAGCAATATTGAATTGTATTACTTAATCAAAATAGCGTTTTGCGGTATGAAGGGACAGTTGGTAACCATGCTATTAGCTTCCTAAATGAAGATGTCCGTAAATATTTGTATGTGTTCCACAGTTTCCCCATTATGTTCCACGTTGTGAGAAGTAAGTGGGGGTGGAAGGTTGGGAGCTATGAAGAGCTTCAAAAAAGATTACACTACACGTATATAATCAGTATGCCTTCCTGATAAGGGAGATCTGGAGACTGAAACTAAGATAAGAAAAAATGTCAACCAGGGCAGGTTTTTAATCCTACGATGTGTGGCTCTAATCATTAGAGTCTAATGATACCAGAAAACAAACGTTTGAAGCGTTTCATTGGCGTAATTCTCGTAGATAACTAGTCTAGACATGTTTTGTGAGCGTCGTATCTTCCTTTAAGTCTGTTGAGTATATATACACTGTACTGTTTAAGGCAACCTATGTACCGTGCAACACTACCCCTTACCGGTGGCTTAACGTTAAAAAAATGCATCTGGTGTGATGAGCCTTCTCGGTTACCATATTCCAAAAAAAGGAACGAATGGAATTGTGTTGTTAGGGAAACTGGTGTTGTTTTCTGGCGGCTTCAACACTAGTATTTGAATTTATATGAGTTGAGATTTTTAATCTTGTCTGAATAATCCCAGATATTGCATTCTCTATTTCCACCAGACTGTTTATTCAAAAGATAAAAAATGCACTTTAAAAATCATGTAATCCACCAAACTTAAATTGGAAAGCTACACAAAAACTTATTTCGCAAAAGGGCAAAATGAGGAAGCAAACGTTTCCGCGTTTAATATGTTTTTTTCCCTCTGTCATAAAAGAAAATGTCATCTTCTTAAAATGCGAGAAGTCGGAAGCTAGTCATGGTCGCCTACATTTGAACGATACGATAAAGCAGTTAAAATGTTTGCAACTATTTTGTATCACAAAGGAATCGAATGATGAAGTTAGTAATATGTAGCACATTTTAAGTATTTGACTTCGAGGTAATCGCTAAACCAGTAGATAAATATATGTCTCAATTATGTTTTCTTGACTTGGCTTTGTTGGCAGTGAGGCATACTGTTTTTTAGTTAAAAAACGTTTCTGTGGTTTTGCTCAAAGGGCAAACCCCCGTTTCCATAAATGTGACTTAAATCAAGGAAGCTTCAAGTTATTGTTGCTTACATACATTTTCGTTCCAGTCAGATAGTTGCCCCCCCGCGCACACACACACACACACACACACACACACAGTTACAAACTTTAAAGCAGCCTTTACTTTCCCTTTTGAAAATGTAAGAGTGGGGAAGAGTTTTGGTCGTGTGGTTTGAGGTCTTATATATGCATCATGGATTCAAAATTATACACATATCCCTGAAAAAAACAGAAACTCAGACTGCACGACCGATTTTTTACACGATAGACAGGCAAAAAGGCAGATATAGGGAGCGACATAGATAAATAGGGCTGTGCCTGCAAACGGTCTATAGTGATCAGAATATCATCCCGCTAAACAAATCAAAATAGCTAGCTAGCTACCTAGATAGATAGACAGAAACAAAGAAAGAAATACTCACAAATGTCTGTGTTTCTTTAGATTTGATGTTGAGAAGACCTTTCACTGAAAGTTTTCCAGATGCCTGGAATCAGATTCAGTCGTTTATATATTATTTTCAGTGTTACTGCGAAGAATGACTCACGCAGTTTCCTTATAGTTTATTAAGGCGTTTCTGCATAAGTGTACACTATGCCATTAAATATACAGTAATCCGTGTTATCTGTTCATCAGTACCGTATAAAATGTTTGCTTCTGTGCGTTAAGCAAACTTCCATACCTCTCAAAACGCCTCGGCTCTTAATGCTCACTCCTAATCTTGCCTCAGCGTTTTGCTCTGCTGTTAATAAAGCTGCTGACTTGCTTCATGAAAATGTGCCGGGCTCAATCAACAAATAACGATAACCATTACTGTTAGGGATGTGTTTGTCATGCATTTAATTTTTCTGTAGAAGCTTTTATAAGTTTAACAAATAATAAGATTATACGGAAATAGCCATTAATATCCATATCCCTTCTACATAGATGAACAGCTACATAATAAAACAATGATTCATAATATGAAATGCTTCTTACTTCAAGTTACCTTATTCAGCCAACCTCCTAAATTTGTAAAGCGAATATTTTTAAAGAGTCCCCATTTAGAACCTTTGGTGCTGATAAATTTTGACTTTGTTCTTGATTCTGGAGTAAGAATTTGAGAGCTACTTGTATGTATGTATTTATTTATTTATTTATTTTGCTTTTATTTGCTGGGTTTGCCAGACTGGGTTTATTCAAATAACCATTTCAGCGGATGCTCGGCGAAAAAAGCTCTAACATATTACGGACCTTTTAACAAACATTCAGTAATATACATGAACAGTCATTAAATAATATACATTTTTACCAGGTATGTACCACGCGGAATGGGTTAATATAATGGGGGTAATCTGGGATTCTTCATTTTGGAGATAAAAAACAAACACATGAATCTTTCAGGAAGCGGCTATATTCTCGTGTACACAACATGCTTCAAAGTGTAGGTAAAACTGTAGGTAAATGCTTGTTTTAATCTGCTTTATTCTTTTCTTGTCACTTTTCCCTGTAAGCAAAACAAATTCCCCACCTTATCAGCCCGAAGGGTGTTTGGTTTCTTTAAAAAAATCACTTTTAAGCCAAGGAAAACAAAAATTCTAGAAAACAAGTAAGATAGACAACTAATATGAGGTATCGAGGGAATGACAAGTTAAAAGATTTGCAAAAGGGTGCTTTTTACCTTAATTGCAGGAACATCAGTGTTCTAAAATTGATTTGTGCTCTTGCTTCATCCTCTGAATTATATTATTATATAGCTGTTTCTCTTAGTGGAACAATGTAACATTGCGTGTAAAGCATGCACATGATAAGACCAACCTTGCAGAAAAAAGGTGTGAAACAAGGTGTTTGCATCGTTTAGTAAGTCTGTCTTATCCTGCAGTCTCCCATAACACGATGTGGAGACCGAGGTTTTTAACAGGTTATTCTGCTCTACCCAACTTCTGCATTTGTATTACTCTTACAAATTTCCAAAATGGGGAAACCTACGCCCATACTTCTCAACTGTTCCTCATTATAAGGAAAGTACCTTATTGTAAATCGTAGAAATGCCATTGTCCTTCCTCAATGTCCAAATAATAAAAGCTCTGTGTCACGCTCATCGTTAAGAATTTTTAACAAATATCCTGAAAATAATACTGAATCATATTCATTTATCAACAGAACTTATTTAAGTATAGATATGTAGTTTTAATCGTATTGGAACATTCTTAGCTCGTTCCACTGGACAACGGAATAAATAAGTAAGTAAGTAGATAAATAAAGTAATAATTCGGTGAAAATGTTCCAAAATAAGGATGTCTTTTAAATGCTGACACTATTGACGTTGGCTTTTCAAAGTAATATTCAGCTTTAGAAGGCATGGAAGAAATGTTTGAAAACGTCAAAATCTGGACGGTTAACCTTGGCAATGTTCCAAGTTTCTGGACGTGGACTACAGCCATACGTCTCAATTTCCAAACACAAAAAGGCAGGACAAAGCCAAAAATATTGTGTGTGTGTGTGTGTGGGGGGGGGGGGGGTCAAAGGCCAAAACATAAGGACAGGTTTTAAATATTGCACTTATAAACTTAAAAAGTTGCTTGAATAAAAGGTGCTGTGAGAGCATGTATTTTCTATAGGAAATTAATCTGAAACTCAAAAGTCTGTCATTATTTAGTGACTTTAATCATCAATAATTTGCCAGAAAACCACATTTTAAGAGGAACGGACCAAACTGTGGGACAACAATTTGGGCATTCTGGGAAAATCTGGTCAGTTGTGAGAAGTATGAATATACCTTGTGGAACCTCGAACCTGGGGGCCGGAAGATCGCACCCTTCTGCTGGCAATAGTTAGCTGGGTCGGGGTTGTCTTATGTCTCTGTGCACTGACTGCGTTGTGGACTTGGCGAAGAAGAAAGCGAGCTGTTTTATTTATTTATTTATTGCGTTTGTTAACCGGGAAAATCCACTGGGCCTAGGAAGAGCCCGTTTTCAGTGGAGGTCCAGGGAGGAAAGCACCATTACATACAAAAGTAAAAAAACATTAATACATAGGACATTTTGAGCAGAACTGTCATTTCATTAATTACATGTAAATGATCCTTGCATGTGATTGCATGCAAGAGTGAAACCTGTTGATACATAGAATGAGGTATTTTGAGCAGTACTATCACATGAAAACAAAGTAATAGCAGAAACAGCAATAATGTTTTACAGCCAGGTAATGACTGTTCTTACATTTCGCGCGCGCGTGTGCGCGTGCTGCAAACTCAGGCGAGCCAGACACTGTTAACCCCGAAATATTTAAACATTTTCATCTTAGATTAGTCATGTGTAGGATACACTAAACGATACACGATTAATAACTGCAACCACCAAAGTGTTTGAAGGGAGCATTCTAGTAATTAGTTGTCGTCGTCATCATCATTATTGTAGCTTGCAACAAGTATATATATATATATATATATTTCTAATTGCAGACAAGTGTTCTTTTATCCTGGAGGATAATTTCTTAGTTGTTTTGCCAACATAAAAAGCTAGACTCTGGACAGTTATTTTGCCAACATAAAAAGCTGGACTCTGGACAGAGTTGTTCTCTGTCCAGAGTCCAGCTTTTTATGTTGGCAAAACAACTAGGAAATTATCCTCCAGGATAAAGGAACACTTGGCTGCAATTAGAAATAATGACTTCAGGAATGCCTTGACTAAACATAGTCTTAACTGTCATGCTTTCACTGGGTTTAAATTTTTAATTCTACAACATGTGTGTGAATTTTTTGGGGATGTTAACTCTTTTTTAGAATTTAAAGAACTGCATTGGCAGCTGAAACTTAATGCTGAGGCACCCCCTGGCATTAATGAAACATTGAATATTAAATGTGCTCTTAGGTGGCTGCACTAGATTTACTTTAAACTTGATGATTCTCATATTCTCCAACACACATAAGTAACTTGAGTAGTTTACTTACATGATTGACAGGTTGCTTCTATAATATGATAATTAACTGTTTTTTTCCCACTCAATTTTACATGTGCTGATGTGTTTAATTACTACTGGTTATGACATTTTTGTTAACTCCCACTTTATGCTTTGTATATAAACTAAGGTTTTCATTATATATCCTTTGTCTGAAGAAGTCTTATATACTAATAAAGACGAAAGCTTATCACTGGCTCCTTCGTCATCTTTCAGTTTTGGAAGTTCTGTTTTTAAATGTTTTTCTATTCTTCGATAGTGTTCTGACAGTTTGTTATTATATATATATATATATATATATATATATATATATATATGTGTGTATGTATGTATGTGTATATATATATATATATATATATATATATATATATATATATATATATATGTATATATATATATATATGTATATATATATGTATGTATGTACATATATGTATATATGTATATATATATATATATATATATATATATGTATATATATATATATATATATATATATATATATATATATATATATACATATATATATATATATATATATATATACATATATATATATATGTATATATATATATATATATATATATATATATATATATATATATATATATATATATATATATATATATATATATATATATATATATATATATATGTATATATATATATATATAAAAGAAAAAGAAGAACTTGTAACATTTCCGTTATCGGGGCAACAGTCTAAATGCGGTAGCTGCTGCTTGGAATCCTCACTGTTAGCTTCTGTATGGTTGTTGCCAACCTTGTTAGCTTCCATATGTCTGTTGGCCAGCCACTTTATAATTTTGAAAGTTTCATAAATGATTTTTTGGTCTGAAATCGTTCTCATTCCTGACTCCTTTATTTTACATGTTTCAAACACGATCGATTGCCCACAGAAAAGTGATGTAGCTGCTCTCAAACTCTGTATAGTAACTGTTAGCAGCGAGCCACGACTCTCATTTGCAAAAAAAAAAAATCGTTTAAATAAAATACATGTTTCTTAAAATCCCACACTATTAACTGAAGAATGGTTGCTACCATTGTCAAGGTAACAGTATCCGCGCAGTAGGGATAACTTCTGCGGGAGATTTTCCAAAAGCAGCTACCACGTCTAAAGCTTCCTGTAGCTATTTTAACCTCCAGAGGAATGAGCGGGGAACTAGTTCCTATTTAAAAAAAAAAAGAAACACAGAAAAGTGATGCAGCTCCATCGGGGCAACACCATAAATGTGCTAGCTGACGCTCGTAATCTTCACTGTTAGCCAACCTTGTTATCTTAAAAATTCAGAAGTAGTTTACCAAAAAAAAAAAAAAAAAACAGAAAACTGATGCAGCCCCTGTCAACCCCCCTGTAGTAACAGATATACGGAAGATAACAGCTGTGCGAAAAATTACACGCGGTAGCTACCACATTTATACTGTTGCCCCGGTAACGGAAAAGAACCCATTTACAAAGAAGACATGTTTGTCAACCATTTTAAAAGATGATCTTAATCAATTCTCTCCAATACATAGTATGGGTAGGAAACATTTAAATGGCCGATTCAATGACTCAAATGAGCATTTCTTAGAAAAATTGTATTTTTTAAATGTTTGAATTATGCTTATAGGTGCATTGTCCATCTTACTGGACAGCGAAGGTTCTCATCGGTTTACATCCGACGCACCTTAGGCAGGGATAAGTAAAACTGTAAGCCTTTACTGCATTTACTTTTGATTATCGAGTGTTGTTGCTATTATTAGTCCAGTTTGCAGCGAAATCTTGATGGTCCTTCTAGTTTCTTCCATGCAGGACATAGCAGAATTAGTACACCGTTTGTGCCCCGCAGTTCCACCCATGGGAACAGATGGTTATACGGCGCATATAACTCAAAGCCATAAGAAATGTGATGCTCCACTCAGTGCATTTACTTTGCAGAAAGGCAGAATAAACGTTTTCGGATGTAAATGCTAAATGTCTGGATCATGTCATGTTTAGCTGCACGTTTATTTTTGTTTTTGATTTATTTAATGATTTTAATTTATTAAAGAGTTTGCTAACTTCAGAGAACCCATTTTTTTTCAGACTGGCCAGATAAGGTTAGAATATTTAAAGAGATTTCTTGAAAGTTTAGCGTGTTTCCAAACCAGAACAGAGTGTTGGCAGTTCAATACACTTTAGTGATTATTTACGTTAATTTTACAACTTCAATTGCCCAAGGCGATGCAGAAATTATATATACATTATTTATAATTAGAGTATGTGTCATTGCTGTCATGTATGAGGGGTGGTGGAGCAAGGGGTGGGGGTGAGGGTAAAGCATGCGAGTAGAAAATAGAGATAGGTGATATTGACTGCAAGATGCGCAGATACAGTCATATTTCTAATTGAGCAGAAGACTAAGGATGATAAATTGATGAGTTGGATAGTGTTGAATCGGCGTCGGAATTCTGTTATGCTGGAAACAGGCGCTAGTATCCTCTTTGAATAGGGATTGCTTTAGCTAGTATCTGAATGTTTTCTTTCGCTTTTAAAACTGCATTTTATTTATTTTAACATAATCAACACTTTGTTAATGACAAGTATTGGTGAAAGGATGATTGACAAGCAATGTCAAGTTATCAACGTGAATCAAACACCCAACACAGGGCAACCAAGAATAAACACACGAAAAATACAGACCACTCCAAAACGAATCCAAAGGAAGCCAGTAAGTTGTAGTAACAAGACTTTAAAGTAGACTAAGCGCTTTCACCAAACAAACTGTGGCATCATCAGTGACTCTGATGATGCCACAGTTTGTTTGGTGAAAGCGCTTAGTCTACTTTAAAGTCTTGTTACTACAACTTACTGGCTTCCTTTGGATTCGTTTTGGAGTGGTCTGTATTTTTCCAATGTCAAGTTATATCCACATTCTGCAACATATTATGCAAATAATAATGCCCGACAAGAGGGGTATTATTTCAGAAATTACCCGTCCAGCAGCGTCAGGCCTCTACATCCCTGGAAAGGCGTTATTTCCTTAATAACACACACACACACATCTGTAGGGCATTATTGCGCTGAGAAATAGTCTGTCAATTTGTTGGGTATTTAATTTTTTATTGGTATGTACTTTATATATTTTTAAGGTAAAAAAATCCTCAGTTCAGCCATCTAATGTTTTAATGTTGCTGTAGCATATGTAATTGCTGAATGAAGTATTATGCATCTTAAATCTAAGATATATAAATATTTAATATTAACAGACACAGAGACACACAAAACTGTACGCTTTTTTCTTTATTTTTCTTCCTTACTAAACTAAAAATAAGTTCCAATAATCATAGTCTTCCAAATGGTTCCACTACCACTACTAAACCTCAGGTGACAAGAACATTAGAACCTACACTGGCAGTGGCATAACTCTCAACCATCTGTGCCCAAAAATGTGGAACAGGTATCTCTCATAAAGTGGGGCAAATGGGAAAATGTGGAACACTTGCTAACATCTCTCTAACAGCTTCAACTAGGAAGCTGACAGTATAGATAGAATGTATTACTTTATATGTATAAAACATGTCTTTGATGAATATGATTCAGTATTACATACCATGGACATCAGGTAAAAAATCTGGGTGTCTTGCACATCCTTTCCATGTGGAACAACGAGGAACGTAATCATTTTATGACTTAATATGAGGAACATTCCTCACAGTGAAGTACACTTGATAGGTGTTGACAGTGATTTACCTGCTAAACGACTTAGTAAAAAGCTGGGCACAACGTCTACTCTTATGCTATAGCAAAACTTTGTAATGCGCGACCAGACATTACTGTCATTGAATCCTTTAAGACCTACAAACCTACACTGAAAGGCCACTACCTCAAATCCCTCATCTGCCCATGCCCCTAAGCAAAGACTATGATACTTAATCTACCCTGCCACATCTGTCTGCAACTATTCTATTGTCTATCTGTCCCAAAAACTTCTATCAAAACTTCTTCCGGGCCTTCATCACGCCTCCTTCTACTTACATAACCTTCATTATACTTCACTCCTATATGTGGCAGAATTTTTGCTCTCCCCAATACCTTATACTTACTAACCTCTATAATTTTTACTTACAAAGTCAATATGGTCTTTTCCACAACTTCTCTACCTACATTTCAGGTCAAAATTAAACTGATGTTTCTGACAAATACTGTTACAATGTACCACAAACTGTAATTTAAGTATATGTAAACCACATTAGACCTAATGTATGTATATTTTTAGCAATACGGTATAACATGTTTGTTTGTATCCATTCTGGAAATGTATGTTAATTTCAGAATTGTATAATCTCTGAATTGACTATACTTGTACTATGTGAAGCTTTTCTCCACTGGCCTTCGCTGAAAATGGGTTCCTGACCCAGTCGGACTTTCCCGGTCACCAAATGTCAATAAATAAATAAATACATACATACATACATACTTAGGAAAGCAGTCGTCAGTATTCTGTTCTTGGACATCTTGTAATGCAGGCACCTCATGTAGATACTGAGTGACCTGTAGAAAAGCCTTTACAAATAAGTAGTTTTAAAGGTTCTACACATTACCTTTCTACCCTAAAATATTACGTGCTCCTCAAATTCAGCACCAAATTCCTTCCGGTTTCAAAAATAATTTTGAGTGGGGCCTGTTTTCTCCTTAATTTAATGGGAGGAGAACCCGAATTTGTGGGACAAGCCAGAAAAAAAACAATATTTGCAACACAACTCAGTTCCAGGTGTTTGTAGGGAGGTGGTAGAGGGTGCTAAAAAGCGTAGATTGTAGCTAGACATTTTCTTTGGGTGTTCTACGACTCTAGGTAGCTGACTCAGCAAAGGGATGGGATAGAATACATATGTTTTATTTGTTTTAAAACATTAAAACGGTGATAGCAATACATGCACTATATAGTGATTTATTTTAAAATGGACTTGACTATATTGATTTCATAATATATATTGTTAAAAAACTACTGCCCTAAACAGCTCTCTTGTTAAAAGAATCAGTGGGATATTAAATATTTAGTCTGAAATCTGGCCAAAATACCAATTATTCCCCCCAAATAGTCACCTTTAGGTGTGATGACAGCTGAGACGCGGCAGCAAAGTGTTCAGCATAATCTATGGAAATATTACTTTATAGAATATTGGTTAAAAAATCGTCCTTTACCAGGACACTGATGTTTTCTTTTCTTTTCAAAGTTATGTTTCTTCTTTCTTTCTTTCTTTCTTTCTTTCTTTCTTTCTTTCTTTCTTTCTTTCGTTCTTTTCCAGGTAAGTGAGCTGCATACCTCTCAACCTCTTAATGCAAGAAATCTGGACAAAGCCTAAAATAACGGGAAACAAAGGCCCAAAATAGGGTCAGATTTTAAATATTGCTGTCAATTAACTTAGAATGCTGCTAGAATAACAGGGTTCGTGTTCGCATACATTTTCTGAAGGATATGAAGTATGAAACTCAAATATATGTAATTATTTGGTCATTATTTAGTGACTACAATCCTCAGTGATTTGCTAGAAAACCACAGATTTTATGACGAATAGACCGGATAACTGAGGCAAAAATCTGGACATTCTAGATAAATATGTATAGTTGAGAGGCACGGTGAACTGTTTCACAAATCATTTGCAGGCAAGACGTGAACAAATAAGAAACAAAAATGTTAATGAGATGTGCAATACAAGCAGGTGGGATACGGACATATGACCGCCTCATTTATGTACGAACGTCAGGTGTTTAGAACAAGTAACTAGTTTACTTTGCAAATGGTTACTAACATTATTGTCATATTTATGACACGTTGCACTTTTTGTATGAAAATATCTTTGGTGAATTTAATTCTTCTGTTTATAGCTACTTAATTTGTCATATCCGACATCTGCTTGAATAATTTACTGAATCTTATGCTTATTTGTTGTAGGTTTTATGCGGAGTAATGCCCACCGTAGTGTGCCAACTCTATGGTACTTATGTAAAATTACCCCTTTACTATTTAGCTGCTTATTAATTTATTTATTTATGTTTGCATGCATGTAAGTTTGTTGCCCGGAAATTTCAGCTGGAAAGATTCTGGAAGAAAAACTCAAATAAAATGGTCAATATATTATTACGTATACTGACCCAAAAGGGGTCCGGGACCACTTAGTATAGGATCTATTCTTTATATATGTTTTTGCTTAATTTAATCTGTTATATTATTATTGCTCCTTGATTTCAATATTTAATGTTGTTCCTTTGAATTTGTATATTATTTAATAAATGTGGATCAAACAAGCAAGCAGGAAAGCCAACAAAATAAGTCATAATAGGTGGAATGTTAAAACACTAAATTGCCTCCTATAATCTGGGTGGTTTATCGGCGCCACTGTTCAGTGAACCCTATGTTTATTTTACATGTATTAGTCGGGTACGCACACTAGTAATTTTGGACCTTTTCTATTTCTTTTTGAACAACATTAAGCGGAATAGCCACCCGGCAGTGTTGACTCTAGATGATTGTCACTGTTAATGTGACACTATAACCCACGTGCAGAAAATAAGGGGTTGTAGATGGCTGGATCTATACAGTGGGATGTTTATGGTATATGCGTACTGATGGTGCACTTCTGTTTCATTTAAAAACTAACTCCTTAGTACTGCAGAGGCATTTTAAACTATAAACTATATACACTCCCGAACAATCCCCTCAAACCACGCAAAACTGTCTTGTCTGTTTTATTTGTTTTTGTTTAATCAGATTGCCTAGCAACTCAATGGCTTATGTCAAGATTTAAGAACAAAACCGAATAAACAATTAAGGACAATTGCCAGGCATGTAATCTAAATTATCTAAATTACAGATTATTTGGTAAAGGCAGAAATAGTCTTTTAGTTGTCTGATGGGGGAAAACACTGGGGAATGTAACATTAGTAAGACTGGATATAGGTGGACAAGGTCAATAATTGTATTATTGTTGGTTAACAGTTTTGAAAACTGGAAGGAACTGATGCAGAATGGGTTGAGCACTTAACATTTCAGAGTAAATAGTAATGTGTGAAACTTTTAGAGATATTGATTATTTGAAATAATGTAATAATTGCGGGAACGTCTATTCTGCTTAATACTGTGATATGCGGCTAGACTTATGTTATAGTTTGATTACTTTTATATGAGTGTAAATTTGCCTATAGGCTATGTCACAAGTGATAATTCAGTAAAGGTGTTTGAGGGAAAATACGTTGAAAATATTTCAGTAGATCATTTCAAAAAGTTTATTGTCATAGTTGATGCTACCTAGCCTAGGGGACCATTTACAGGAAGAATTCAAAAATATGCAACTTGCAATTATGAGAAATGCAATTTCAAGCTATTTGCCCCGCTTTTGCAAGCAGTGGTATTATGACATTTTAGAACATTCTCATACTATCAATGCCTATACAGATTATCATGCCCTTCGACTGCATGGTATACTGGGGTTGCCACCTTTTCAAATGCCCGAAGTGGGACATTTTGAGTAGAAACGTGAGATTTTGCAGGACAAAACATAACCACGGCCAGTGCAAGGGACAGAACTTCACTTTTTTGTCAAAATAAAACCTTATTTTGTAGCATTTGAGTTACTTATGCAATTCCATATATTTATGTGTTCCGGATACAAAATAACTATATTATGCAAGTATTAAAGATACCTTAAGAAACATATGTTGTCTTAAAATCTCAGGACAGTTGGCATTTTTTTTCCCGCAGGACACCTCTGCCCAAAGTGGGACTGTCTCGCAAAGAGGGACAGGTGGTAACCCTGGGTATACAAAATAAAAGAAAGCATTACTCCGAATTTCAACACTGGAAAGACTTCCTGGGGCGCTGTTCGTTAAACAGGTTACCTTTACGGGCTTCACTTGTTTGTCGCTCCTTGGAACAAAGGTCTTCATTTCTTCCAAACTGTATTGGATTAGAACATGTTGAACATATCTTTATTTTTTTTGTAAAATACTTCATGGTTTTTGAGATAGTATTCAGCGTGATTTTAATGTTCCTTTTTGTTTCTTACAACTGCCGAAAAATGTTTATATGGGAATTACGGGTGCATGTGGAATGCTTCTATTAAAAATACAATTTTTTTTTACTTGTATCAGCTCTACACCTTACATTGTCAACAGGCGAAAACTGGTAAAGCAAGGTCAGTTGCTTTTCTTCTTTAACTGTTAAAAGTTTGGTTATTATAAAATAACCGGAGAGCATAGAAAATTAATCTAAATTAATTTCATATTACTTCCTGCATAGTTATTTGAAATAGTTAGCGTCAATAGTGCTTTTTTATTTAGCAATGATTTACGTTTATTTTGTAAATTTAATTTTTTTTCTTAATAAAGACGTGGATTAATCCTTTCGGAGTCTCTTCTCCTCTCACAAGATTCACTGAAGATTAAACCACTTTAGAAACTAATGCATATATTGTACATTGCACTCAGTGTGCCTGTTCACTAGAATACGTATACAGTTTTTTTCTATGTAATTAGTCTGAACTACTTTGTTATTACTTACATTTCTGTATTTTTATTTGTGAAATGTTTTGTATTTCACCCGGGCTTAGCCTGTAACTAGTCAATACTGATCAGTGCAATACCTAGGTAAACAAATATAAATAAATAAATAAATAATCAGAGACAAAGGTCCTTAATCAAGGACACTTCTAAATATTGGCATTACAAACTTAGAATGTTGACAAGATAAGAACACATTAATTAAGGTGCATTTTCTGAAGTGAAATAAGTACGTAATATATACTACGTATATTTTAGGATATAGTCCACCTATCACCAATTTTAAGATGATCAGAGCAAAGTTTTGACATGAAATTGGGGGCACCTGCGAGGTATTAACCAGTCTGACCAGTTAACAGCTTTAAACAGTAGCACCAATATTTATTTTGCACTTGAAGAAGATGCTATGTAGACCTTTTAGAAAGAAAAAACATGCCACAAACTTTTTGGTTCTGGCAGTAATACTTAAAGGAGTAAGATTAGTCATGTGTTTGACATGACAGCACAAGTGTATTTATACATAACTTTACCAGTGTGTTATTTATCAAATAAACATAATGTTTATAAGCTACATTACGATACACAAGAAAGAAAAGAGTATGACGGCATACAGTGGAACATTTGCCTCTGTTAAGTAAAACTTAGACCACCATCTGCGTGCACGAGCACACAAACTTGCACATCTTTTGTGAAGTACAGTCTAATGATCCTAGACCCACAAATGTATCCAGATATATTGAATTTTTGCAGCATTGGGTAAATGTAGCAATGTGCCCACTGCCCTTCATCATCTGCTTACCAGTCTAATCAGTATTTTCATAAGTTTATGTACTAAAATCCTTTATTGATATATATATATATATATATATATATATATATATATATGTATATAAAGTTAGGTGGATTCTAGTGGCAGGAAATAGTATTCAAAACTGAAGAAAAGCAATGCCTCTGTTATTAATCAGAAGATGGGCAATCCAAACACATTGTTGTTAAACAGCATAACACTAATTATATAGTTGGATTACACAACTACTGAGTAAGTACTGACCAACTTCATAACTTTGATGTGATGGGAGATGTAACCAAGGTGCTAACCAATATGTGATGGGGAATAATGTAACACTGCACATTTAACCAGCTTACAGTTACTCATGTAAAATGAATCGCATTAATGTTCATCATTAGATCACTGCTGCAGTAGCCTAAACTATATGGGACAGCTCACCAAGGGATCAAACAAGATGTCCAGCCTTCAAAGCTTAAGGGCATCTTCCACTCACCCTTGCCACAACCATGCATAGGGGAAGCAGTATAAAAGCAGAGAATAAAGTGTAAAAAACATCAAGACTTTTTTACAGAGATCACATAAAGCTCTCCTTGTACCCTACATGACTCATAAAAACATCAGATGTTACCAACATCATACAATAACATATATTTGTTACTCATTGGCATGGCTAGCCATCCAGCAGAGTAAACCTTGACTCTAGATGATTGCCACCGTTAAAGTGCCACCCTGACCCCATGTGCTAAAATAGAAAAAAGGGGTTGTGGATGGATGGACCATATTGGTACCACTTGTGAAGACTGGGTGAAGATAGATGAAGGCTGCCAGCCTAGCCAGATAGAATTTTGGAGATAATTCGGGCATCTGTAAATATTAATGTAAACCACAGGCTTGTTGTCTTAAATCGTAAAAATAGTGTTACATGTGGAACTGGAAAAAATGTAACAACAGTGTACTCTACTGACCAAGTAAAGCATGTTGTGACCCTTTGATATTAGGACTCAGAGCCAGTGAGTCTAGAGCGGGGCATCCTGCCTATTGTTTTAATGCCAGAGTTAACGGCCAGAATTTGCATCCATAATTGTCCTTTATTGCTTTGGGTTCTGCCCAGAGGTGAAGAATGTAAATGTAGTTTCTGTTAGCCTGGGAACCCAGTGAAGTGTGAAGAATAATGTAATGTAACCCAGGGAAGTGTGAAGAATGATGTAATGTGAAACAGGAAGGTGATTTTAAAAACAGAGAGAATCAGAGAGCATTAAGCATTTTTGTCTTTACCATCCAACTCATCAGCACTGTCTTGCTCTATATGTAAGTTTATCTTAGACTTGCGTTTTCTCTTAGAAATAGCTAGAAACTAGAACAATTAGACTAAGTGTTTTTTGTGATTTATGAACTCTTTACTAGCACTGTGTAGTAAAACGTATCATCTTGTGTTTTTACTATTTGTTATAAATACTTTTAAACCCTTTCAACTGTGGCTGTTTTTGTAGAGATAATTTAAGCTCTTTAGAATACTTGCATGCCTTTGGTAAAATTGTACAAAGCCACTCTAATAGCTTTAGCCCTGGGCTACACTACCAATTGGATAATAATATTGCACAGTAATAATTGGACACCCTTTCAATGGCCTTTGAGTAGCTGTTAAATGTTAGTGGGTGGTGGCAGCTGGTACTACTCTATAGTCTGGTAAAAAGGGGCACAGCTGGAAAACCTGTGCCAACCTTCCCCAGGAGTGTCTGTGTGGTTGTGTAAACTCTTCTCAAAGTGTGTGTGTGCATGTGTCAGCTGCTTGGGCAGGGACACAGAGCACTGGCTGGACAGAGAGGTGCTGGAGGTTTTAGCTTGCCCACTAGGCTGAGATCTGGACCCTATAGCTGTGCCAGACTTATGCTGTGGGGCAGCAGGTAATGGTTCTCATTCCTGTCAGACACAACAAGCTGCAAGTAGCTTGGGAGGGACCCTACAAGGTGGTAAGAAAAGTAAGTGATGTTAACTACATGGTGGAACTGTGAGGCAGAAGGCAGGGGCAGAAATTGTACCATGTTAACATGATGAAACCTTACCATGATAGGAGGCCCTTGTGGTGAACATTTGCAATGGATTGCAGGAGGACTCTGAGGGAGATCTGGGAACTGATCTCCCCAGTGTGGCTGGGGCTGACACCTCAGTGGAAGGGGTAGCAATGTCCCAGCAACTATCTCCTACCCAGGTTCGAGAAAGCCAAGCAGTGCTGCAGGAATTTGGGGACATGTTCACTGGGAAACCAGGGTGCACCCACCTGGGGCAGCACCAGGTGGATACAGGACCCCAAACGCCTATTAGGCAGGATCTTTATAGAGTGCCTGAGAGAGTCAGACAGACTCTGAGGGAGGAGGTACAGGAGATGTTGGAACTAGGGGTGATTCAAGAGTCTGACAGTCCCTGGGCCTCCCCAGTGGTGCTGGTGCCAAAGAAGGATGGCAGCACCAGGTTCTGGGTGGACTACAGGAAATTAAATAGTCACACAGAGTCTAATGCTTACCTCATGCCTAAGACAGATGAGGCCCTAGAGCAGCTGGGTGGGGCTAAGTATCTTACAAGCATTGATCTTACCAAGGGTTGCTGGCAGGTGCTCTTGACTCCCAGTGCTAGAGAGAAGTCATTCATTGTGACTCCTTTTGGCTTGTATGAGTTCACAAAGATGACCTTTTGGATGAAGAATGCCCCAGCGACTTCTCAGAGGCTGGTATATTATATCCTAGCAGGAGCAGGAGTCTTAGCCCTTGCTTACCTATATGATATTGCCATCTACAGCCATTCCTGGCCAGAGCACCTTCAGCATGTCAGGGAGGTGCTGGGCAGACTACAGAGGGCAAGGTTGACCATTAAGCCAACCAAATGTCAGGTGGGTATCGCATAGATCTCCTACCTAGGATATAGAGTGGGGAGTGGTAAGATAAGGCCAGAACCTGCCAAAGTGGAAGCCATTCAGGCATGGCCTGCACCTGTTACTAAAAAGCAGGTAAGGGCATTTTAAGGACAGCAGGGTATTACAGAAAGTTCGTCCCCAGTTATAGTACCATAGCTGCTCCCTTCACAGATCTGACAAGGAAGAACAGGCCAGATAAGCTAGTGTGAACCCCAACATGTGAGCAGGCATTCCAGAAGCTTAAATAAGCTTTGGGAGGACCACCTGTGTTAGCCAGTCCGGATTACAGCAAAGAATTTTTTGTGCAGGTGGATGCTTCAAACCATGAGGTACTTAGATTTCTTCAGAGGGGGAAGAGCACCCAGTGGTTTATCTCAGACATAGGCTCCAACCCAGCTATGCAGCTGTAGAAAAGGAATGTCTAGCCATAGTGTGGGCACTGCAGAAACTTCAGCCTTATCTGTATGGAAGGAAATTCACTGTTATGACAGATCACAACCCCCTAACATGGTTAAACAGAGCCAGCCAGCAAAATGCCAAGTTGCTAAGATGGAGCCTGGGGTTGCAAGCATATGATATGTCCATGCAGCACCACAGTGGGATTAGCAATGCCAATGCAGATGGGCTCTCAAGACAGGGAGTGAGGTAAGGTACACTCAGATAGACCTAACTCTCTCAAGCAGTGTTTCTCAAGGGTCACTTGAAAAACTAGTTTGAGTTCTCCAGGGGGAAAGACATGTGAAGATTGGGTGAGGATAAATGAAGGCTGCCAGCCTAGCCAGATAGAATTTTGGAGATAATTCGGGCATCTGTAAATATTAATGTAAACTACAGGCTTGTTGTCTTAAATGGTAAAAATAGTGTTACATGTGGAACTGGAAAAAAATGTAACAACAGTGCACTCTACTGACCAAGTAAAGCATGTTGTGACCCTTTGATGTTAGGACTTGGTGCCAGTGAGTCTAGAGTGGGGCATCCTATGTGTTGTTTTAAGGCCAGAGATAATGGCCAGAATTTGCATGCATAAATGTCCTTTATTGCTCTGGTTTCTGCCCAGAGGTGAAGAATGTAAATGTAGTTTCTGTTAGCCTGGGAACCCAGCAAAGTGTGAAGAATGATGTAATGTAACCCAGGGAAGTGTGAAGAATGATGTAATGTGAACCAGAAAGGTGATTTTAAAAACAGTGAGAATCAGAGAGCATTAAGCATTTTTGTCTTGACCATCCAACTCATCAGCAATGTCCTGCTCTATATGTAAATTTATCTTAGACTTGTGTTTACTTTTAGAAATAGCTAGAAATTAGAAAGATTAGACTAAGTTTTTTTCTGTGATGTCGGAACTGTACTACTGAATTATTTTAAGTATTTCTCTGTGATCTCTGAACTCTTGACTAGCACTGTGTAGTAAAAAGTATTGTCTTGTGTGTTTGACTATTTGTTATTAAATATTTTAAACCCTTTCAACTGTGGCTGTTTTTGTAGAGATAATTTAAGCTCTTTAGAGTACTTGCATGCCTTTGGTAAAATTGTACAAAGCCACTCTAATAGCTTTAGCCCTGGGATATACTACCAATTGGATAATAATATTGCACAGTAATAATTGGACACCCTTTTAAGGGCCTTTGAGTAGCTGATAATATTAGCTGGGTGGTGGCTGCTGGTACTACCATATAGTCTGGGGAAAAAGGGGCACAGCTGGAGAACCTGTGCCAGCCTTTTCTAGTGTTTGTGTGGTTGTATAAACTCTTCTCAAAGTGTGTGTGTGTGTGTGTGTGTGTGTGTGTGTGTGTGTGTGTGTGTGTGTGTGTGTGTGTGTGTGTGTGTGTGTGTGTGTGTATGTGTGTGTGTGTGTGTGTGTGTGTGTGTGTGTGTGTGTGTGTGTGCATGTGTCAGCTACTTGGGCAGGGACATGAAGCACTGGTTGGACAGAGAGGGTGCTGGAGGTTTTAGCTTGCCCACTAGGCTGAGATCTGGACCCTATAGCTGTGCCAGTGGGGAGTCTTATTGGGGACCTGGAGAGCAAGGGAGTGACCAGCCCTGGACTGACTGTAATCTCTGTGTCCTCTTAAGGGAAATTGCACTTTACTGTGTGTATTTGTCATCCTTTCCTCCTATATGAGACGGCCCCCACTGGTGTTAGTGGTGAGGATTGAGGTTCCTTGATTGCTGGGCCAGGGAGCGGGCATCACACCACTGACCATATCCTTTAATTATATAACCCACACCAATGCCTTCTTTGATATATTATATGGCCATCATGAGAAACAATATTAATAAGACACTGATGCCATATGTTTATTGCCAAATTAACTTGTCTGATTGAAGCCACTTCTTTAGCAGATATGCACAAGGCAAGAATTTCATGGAAGCCATTTCATAAATGCATAGTTATGGCACCAAACATTACAGGTCAGTAAGTACTGTTGATATCTGGCCCTTCAATCTCTTATTAACCACAACATATCAGTTTACTCAATTCCTATCAGGTAATTTAGAATCTGCCAAAAAAGAATGCCAGGCTGGGAACCCCATAGGCAACCTCCCCTTTCGGGCCACCTAGTCTGTGAGAGGTCAGCTAATAAGACCTGAGACCCCCCACACACATATCTAGGCATCTTGGCCTCTCTTACCTTTCCTGCCTTCTGCCACAAAAGGGGTTCTCCCTTCCACCTAGCATATCTCCCTAATGTAGCTCCAGATCTAGCCTAGCTAGCTTCTCCTGCAGTTCATCATAAAAAAAATTGCATGCCCTCTGTTGATTTGTATACCTCATCACTGTTACACCTCTCTGGCCTCTTAGCTCAAATAACTGGGTGAGCTATTTACACTCCATCAAGCTCTGCAACAACTTGTCCATGGCGTTATTCCTTCTACATCTCATCCTTTCCACTGGCATAATAGATCTTTTCTCCCCATCTACTATGCTGTAGAAACTTTGACCAGCAAATATTGGCTTGTGACCAGCATTCTTGAATAAACCTGACCTCCTTTTCAGTCCTATACACTATTTCTTTAATTGGAATTTTGCAAATACCATTTCCCCCAAAAGGCAGCACGGTCACTGCTGGATCACTGTCCACCATGGCTGCTCCCTGCAGCACCACTCTGAGCTGAGGCCACATTATTTCCCAGACGCATTCTATCCTGGTTTGAAGAAATTGCTTCTACCCTTGTTATTCACTTAATAATGTGTGACAGTGTCCCTTTTCAGATGTCAGAAGAATAGACCTGACTCACTGAGAGAATTATTCATCAGTCACCATTCTCTTCTGCACCTACGGCCCACAAATGACCTGGTACTTGATGGGGGTGCTGGTTTTGCATTTGGAACTAACTTCCTCAAGCAGGCCCACTGTAAATGAGAAAGCAAATTTGCCATTGAGCTATCTTTACCTGGTATATGTTTAGCTATAACTGTCACATTCAACATTAGGCATCTAAGGGTAAAGTGCCTCATCAACCTGCCCAATTCCCCTTTACCCCCTAGTTGTTTGTTCATGATATAAACTACACTACCATTGCCTGAACAAAGCTTCTTCACACAGTTCCTCATATCTTTCCCCACATCTCTAAAGCCACTAACACTGGGAGAAAACTCTATTTCTGCAGCAGACTACTGTTCCCTTATCTCACCTACCTGAAGCCTAGCTCCACCAAAACGCTGTTTGTCAAAGTTTCCCCCAAACTCAATGCCACTGGCAGCATCTGTAAATATTTCCAGGAGGAGGTCTGTTTAATGCCTCTTGCCTTATCTCTAGCCCATTGCAATGAAGTGGTACCAGAGCCCCAAGTCCTGAGATGTCCTGCTCCGGTGATGTGACTCTGTACCTCCAGACCTCTTAGCATCAAACCACCTCATGAATGATTTCCCCATGAGAATTAACTTGCATGCCAATATCATTAGGCCAGTTAATCATTTTATGTTATCCCTGCACTTGATTCAAACATATGTGCATCTTTTTCCACCTTATCACTCAGTAAACTACATAATCTCGCTGCAATATCATTTTCTATGACTAGAAATTACAGCTTGCTGGTTAGACTCCCTGCCTTTCCCTTTTGCTATTTGCACCCCTAATTCATTGCAGAACTGGGTAAAGCCCTCCAAAGCCCAGTGACATTCACCTGTATCCTCCCTCCACAAACAGAAAATCATCTAAGTAATGGATTATATTATCCTACCTTCTGAGCCATGACCCAATGAAATAAGGTACAAGCCACTGAACAGTACATTAACATACGCCTGTCCATGTGAGATACCATGCCCAGCCACCCTTGGAAACAGGCAAGAGACTGAAGGCTGTCTCAGTGTCTGCCTTTGTCATTAAACTCCCCCCAACCTGTACTAATCCTATTTCACATCAAATGAAGTATAGTATACAGATGTATTTATTCTGTTTATGTAATAATTCACTGACTCATTTCCCTTTACTGGTATAAGAAGTGATGAATAAAGCAAAACTCACCTAGTCTCTTATTTGGTACTAACCCATTTGGAGAAACCCTAAATATTCTCTTAAGTGGATGAGAAAAATGGGTCTGCTAGCCTCCCTGCTTCAACATCCCTGTTCAGCTTTATCAGACTATTTCAAATTGCTCCCTAACTAACTTTATATTCCAAGTATTCCCCTCTGGCCTTAACCACTTCACTGGTATTCTAAATCCCATTGTAAAACCTTGTTCTTATGCAAGTGCTGCCTCCCTGTCAGGGTGATTCCCCGGCCATTCACTTAAAATGTCCCCTTTTATTGGCATCATGAATGAACATCCCACTCCTCTTACATGCCTGAGATTGTTGAGGGCCCCTGCCTTGCTGACACCTTAGCTGGATGATTTGGTTTCTTGCATGCCATGCTTTGATGTCAAAATATATACACTGAAATGATTTCCAGCACTGGACAAAGTTGTAGTGAAAGCACCTACTCACTCCCCTTAACTTCCAAAGGACATCCAGCCCCTCAGTTCTTAAGAAATGCACTCCCCCCTGCATAACTGGAAAACCATAATCTGTCATTAATAAACCTCCACTTGCCTCCAACCAGCATAACAAAACCAAGTCCATCCAGGACTAGGGTCTTTCTGGGTAGGCCTACCTCATTCTCATATAATCCTCACTGTACAGTAACTATTTATGGCCCCATTATGCAAGGTGCATAGTGAGCACCCTATTGAAATGTGTTCACATGCTTTTCACTTTAATCAAAATCTTCTCACTCAGAATTTCTGCTTATATTGAATAATCTGTAAACCAGATTTCCCATGTTCATTTTATTATTCCCTTCCTCCTTTTCTCTACCAAGTGCCACAACCTCTTATCCTTCTTCTATTTGTCCTCCTTCTCATCCTCCTCCTCCCTATTCAGTAGGGAAAACACATCCTTAATATTCTCCCCTAGGATGCTCTCTTGATGCTCACCATTTCTTTTTAACTGGGCTAGCAGGGACCCAATCTGGGCCAAAATTGCCCCACTTGTAAATGGCTCTTTTATTCCATCAAGTGACACCCCTACTAAACCTAATGGTCTCATCACAGTAATTTCTGCTTGCCTACTTAACATTCCACCTTCTCTTGCTACCTCATTCTGCTCTGTACCAACCATTCCTGTAAACCTGCAGCTACCAACCTAAAACTCACTGTAATGGGCCCTTACGCTCAATCAAGGAGACTCAATGCTCACCACTGACTCTGGTGAGGGAAAGTCACTAAGACCAAAGATGGATTCACACAGTATTTTCAGATGCAACTCCCTGCACAAAGCACAATTTCCTTTAACAACACACAGCTTGCATGCTGCAGACCGGGGGCTGGACTCTCTTTCTCTCTAAAGGCCCACACAAAACTCCACACTGCCCACTTTGGAGCTCTGTGTCCCTGTTCCCAGTAGCTGGCACACACATTTGGATATTTGAGTTTCACACACACATACACACTTTGGAAAAGCTGGCACAGATTTACTAGCTGTGCCCCTTTCTGCCCAGACTCTGAGGTAATCATGCTGCCACCAGTCAGCTACCCTAAGGCTCTCACAAAGGGTACCCAATTATAATGTGTAAAATTAATACCAATACAAATGGTAGAGTATGCCCAAAGCAGCAAGGCTTTCAGGAGCGGCCACAATGTCACTAAAACAAGCATAAGTACTCTCAAGATGTTAAAAGATTCTCTAAAGGACCAGCCACAATAAAAGGTATTAAAATATTTAATAATAAAAAAATAAACAGAAAACAGAAGGATACTGGATACAATAAACAAGAGAGTTTCAACCACACAGATATAAAATAATACAGTTGGATAATTTTTCACAGATGCAGAAAACAATACTAAACTATTCTCACTAAATTTCCTGACTAACTAAAGAATTACTGTTCCCTGATTACTTAATAGAGCAAGGTAACCTGATGTGTGCTGAATGTCTTACCACAGCAAAAGCCAGATGATATCTCTCTTTGTCTGTGTGGATGTGTGAGATATATATCCTGTCAGAAATCTTTCCTGTCAGGTTCCAAAGTGCTGCTTCGAAAGTTCCAATGAAACCAGATGTTGGTTAGAGGATGACATCGCCTCTGGTCACCTGACTCTGATACAATATACACACAGAGCTTTGCTAAGATCTGTGGCAGCATCTGAAAGCTATAACACAATTTCAAACTTTCCAGCCTTCCAGGGTTCTCTGATAAACATACACATTTGATCAGTTATAATAATACTATCTGACATAGATATATATCTCTTTTCTGTTGAGCAGGACCCACTGTTGATGCATTTTTTAACAAAAGCAACTTTACAAATATATTTTTAACTCAAACATCTGTATAAATCAGTGTGATAGTAAAATAACATTCTTTACAAAACTCCATCTAGCTATGCTGGGATATATACACGTGCACTGCCCTACTTTTCCTGGCAGAGATGGCACTGCCTCATAACATCATAATCACTTTGTGCTCTGTCCTCATTCACAAAAACCCTTGATCCAGTAAAAACACTTGATCATCATTCATCCTTACCTTCCTCTACTTCCATCCTCTTCCTTTTCTTTCCATGCCTGTTTTTTTTTTGTGTGTGTTTTTACTCTTCCACAACTTATTGTTCCTCTTGGGGCCTTCATCTCAGCCCAATCTATTTTGCTATGCCCAGCAGGCATCTAGGGAGAATACCCCATATGGATGTCTGCTGCTGTCCTGCCCTCATCTTCTGCCAAAATAAATCCCCCAACTCCCTCTACCTTTAAGGTCTAGCAAAGCCTGTACCTGTGCTTTGTATTTGCTGCTCCATCTGCATGAAATACACAAAGAACACTAGAGATGTGCTTAGTACCAAGGTGAAACTCTTCTGATTTATGACTGCAATAACTCTATTAATCCCTGCAGTCCCAAATGCAAATCATTACCTGACTACCTCATCCCATCCCTACCCCTTTTTAATGTAATATCTGTGCAAATATAAATACCTTTGTTTTCCTTTTTTATTATTTTATAATGCTTACAGTGAATTTCAATTAATTTAACTTTCCTTAGCTTTCTCCTAATGCTTGTATGTATTTATCATTATATATGTCCCTAAACTACATCCAATAACTTTATTACATGTAAACTTTTTTTAACTAGTTAAAACGAGCTTTCCTCTTGCATCTCTGCCAGGCTTGAACTCCATTATCGCCACCTCACAACCTGTCACTACAACCACTAAAGCAATTCTCCAAGTTGGATCTTATTGGCAAAGAAATTTACGATTTTTTTTGCTAGCTCCACTTATTGGAAGACTTCCCCTCTAACCTGTGACAACTCAATGTTGCTGGATACCAGCTGCTACTCAGTTCTTGCAGCACATCCATTTTCTTTCTTTTTTTTCTAATTAATAAAACAACCTGCTGCTCACCCATCCTGAATATACTTGCTGTCATTCCTCCTACTCTCTCCCAATGCAAGACATCTGAACAAAAACAACTTAATGAACCTGCATGGGAGGGAAGGGGCAGTAACGTAGCAAGGATGGAGAGAGGGGGACAGTTGCCTCGGGTGCGAAGTATAATGGGCGTGAGTGGGAAGTGCAGTTCCTGCATTCTTTCAGTATTGACATTTCTGAATCCAAGTAGTGAAAGGCACTTCAGGGTTTCCTGTATGTTAAGCTGTAACAAGCCGATACTGATTTGTTACAGTTAAAAAACTGATTGCTACAAATGTTGCTGTCAACTTACTACAGTAAAGTTCTTTTTTTTCCTTTTCTCTTGAATGGTTTAGGTGGGGGTGTGCATCTGTCTATGCTACAATAAAAAGCTAAATTCCTTTTTTCCCCTCTCTCTGTTAAATGAAAAAGCTGTGTGGTATGGATCTCACTAATAAGTGGATCAGGGAGAAGTGGGGGTGTGTGGATTTGAATATAGTAAATGGATTGGATAGAGGTGGGAGCCGTGAATCTCTCTGCTGTAAACTTATTGCTACAAATGTAGTGATCGGCTTGATACAGTAAAGTTATTTTTTTTTTTTTTTTTGCTCTTCACACTTAAAGAGCTGTGGAGGCTGGGGTGCTACATCATGGACTGGCAGTGGGCGCTAGCTGAGCCAGCTACAGCTCTGGGGGAGGAGAATGGCTAGTGCATGCATTTAGCTCATATTGATTTCCCATGTATGTGTGTTTTTATATAAATATTTTATCTAAACTGTCCTACACACTGGGGAACTCACCAGTCTCCATGCTTAAACTGAGCAAGGCCTAACTATGGCAGGTACTCACTGCCTGCACCCTCTGACCTATGTAACCAAGAAAAAGGTAGTTGCTACCACAACTTGCAAAAACTGCTATCAAAACCTTTCCTTAACTAATGCTCCCTGTCTGCCAACACCTGCTGCTCTACCACAGCCACCAAAAAGAGGGACATACCAAGAAACATCATGAAGGGGGGGGGGGGCATTTGGAGAACAAACGTCACACACACACCAGACAGAAGAAACACAAATTCACTGCAACCCTAAATAAACCAACTAAAAATTGCAAAGTAAGCCCCAGGGCATTCCTCCAATGTACAGAACCAAAACAAAGTCTACCTGAAGCAACCTGCTAGGCCGCACACATGGCTAAACAATTCACCGCAACTTTATCCTGGTGACGAATCTCCATCCAAATATCAGTGTTGAAAGACCAGATCCCTCCAGCTCTGTCCTTTTAGCACCCCTCTATGGCTAGCCTTCCTCTCCCCTCCCTGAACCTACTGCCCTATCCTGCCCCCCCTTTCACACCTGAAGTCTGAGCTTACCCACCTTGGACAAATTGAGGCTTGCTGCAACTACTTAACAAGCCAATGCTTGCTGCCAAAGAGTGCACATCTCTGCTGGCTGCAGGTGGTCAATGGTCATTGCTGGGTAGATAACATCCCTCTTTGGGATTACCTTGAAGGAAAATATGTTATGTTCTACATTATTTTTTTATTTTTGGGTATTTCTGCCCCCCTTTGTTGACTGCTTTTCACACTAAGTTTTTCCTTCAGAACAAGATTTTAATATCTAGCTTCTCTGAGGGAATTCCTGTGTAAAACTATGTTTCTTGGATTAAAAAAAAATTTGCCTCAGGAATTTTTGTCCCGGGGGTGGGTAAAATTTTTTCTTAGTTGGGTTGTATTCAAGAAATGTTATCCCACAAATGTATTTTTCTGTCAGGATTTCCAACTGATCTTCCTTCAGAGTTCACTAGTCATTTTTAGGCTCATTTCTCATCTGTAAGACAATCTTTAGTAACTATGGGGAATCCCTAATTTTTGGTAAATTTTTTCTGAGGAAAAAGTGTACTGTATATGCATGTCTGTTGCAGGGTTTAGGGTAAATATGTGTGTGCTTGTCACTAAAAGATTTACCTCAGAAATCTCCTACTTTTGTGAAAAGGTATCACAACTCTTAAGGGCTTGGCTGTCCACTTGCTAGACAACTTTTGTGGCTAGGATGTGGATCAGGGTCCCACTAAATCCATGTATCCTTCCCTGAGTATCCAGAAAAAAAGTTATTTAGAAGCTTCAGCCTTCAAACCAGCTTCCTGTATGCCTCAGCTATTGAAGGGTGATCCTGCTGTGGCCATCTGTTATTTCTCAGACTGCTCATCTTTTTCTCCTTGTTCCTCTGAAGTTGCTCCTCAGGATGCCATCATGGACTATGAGCTAGGCACGTCCTCTGTAGCTGTTCAGTTGTCTTTTTGGGGTAAGGGAAAACCACTCTTGCAGGCTTTGAGAAAGCTACTGGGAGATGTCTCTTCTACAAACACACAGAGGAGCCTCTTTCTCAGACCAGGGCCCTCTGTTGAGATGGTCTTCCCTAGATGGTCTCCTAGGAAAAGGAAACATAAATCTAGATATATTTCCTTTCCTGAAACAGATGACTGTCTGAATTTAACAAAAGTGTTGTTGAGAAGACTTCAGTCCATAAAGGATGATAGTACTCCTCATACGAAGATGCAGAGAATTTATTTTTTTATCAGTTTATTATGTAAATCTGTATAACTGCCTTCTACTCTTTCTGCAAAATGGATCATTTCTCCCCAGGACTCCATTGAAAATGGGACCTGTACCCAAATTAATTTCCCTGTGAATAAAAACAATAAATAAATAAATACATACATTCTGATTCCCAGTATATGGATCTGGATTTAGATTGGGACTGTGTGTTGTACTCCCTCATCACAAGTAGGGAATTCTGATTCTGAAGATAGCTTTTCCTCAGATTACCTGCTGAGGAATGATCTCTTTCTGATACTTTTGTCAAAATTAAGTGATTTTTCAATGGAAACAAAAATACATGTTGCAACGATGTAAGGTATTGCTAGCTATACCAGGAGAAGTAGGGCAGTGGATGTGCAACATATGTCAGCATATCTAGTTGGAGTTTTGTAAAGAATTACATGTCATTTGTGTATCAAACTGATTTGTACAGATGCTTGTGTTGAAAATGTGTTTGTAAAATTGCTTGTGTTAAACATGTATCAACAGTGTGTCCTGCTGGACAGAAAAGCAATATACTGTTATATCAGACTGTACTGTTGTAACTGAGGAAATGTAGATATGTTAACAAAGATACTGGAAGAGAAGAGGTTAATCTCAGTCCAGCTAACTTTGGAAAATATTAAGCAATTAAATTACTTAATTTAGGCCCTAAAGATTGTATCTTACAGTTCTGAGTGCAGCCAGAGACAAAATGTCTGTGCCAGAGAATGGTTTGTTAGCTCCTGTTGGAAGAGTGGAAGTGTTTTATTGTTTTATAACTTCCAGAAACTGCAACAGATCTTAGCAAAGCTCTGATTGTATGTATTACTGATACATATGTGTGAGATTCTGGCTCAGTTGCTATGAAAGGGGGTTGCATGGGAAATAGAAGTCAGCTGACCAGATGTATGTCATGTCATTCTGTAATCCATCACTGAAATTATGTTTTTGCACCTCTACATTTATCCTCACTAACCTCACCCCCCCATCTTCATAATCACTAACATGGTCCACCTCCTTAAAGTGATATAACCCACTTCAATTGTTTTTCACACAGACCATATTTAGAACTTATCCTATGTACTATCCTATAACTACCACCTCATTATGCTACCTACTTCTAGCTCAACACTCCCAAAGGTCCTTCTTTTAATTTTGCTCCTACCTTTCTTTTTTACACCTTACCTACTTATATTCTATGGATACCTTAACTGCCTAGGATTTCATTACACCATAAGGCAAACCTCTACACCAATACTTGTAGTCCCCCATAACAATACATACACACCCAACACAACAAACTACCTATCAGCTAAGTATCATAGACTGACTCACATCAAATTATATAGTCCAAGAGCTAGGAAATTCCACAACCTAATATGTAGACTCTTAAAACTTACAATGAGAGTACAAGTTCACCCCTTAATAGATGGTCATATCCACCCAAACCCTGGACCAAACTCTTCCACAACTTCAGAGCCCCACACCCCAGTGCCTGCTAACACACAGTTGCACACCAGACCCTCTAACTCACTCTTGATAGCTCATCTCAAGATTCAGAGCATAAATGATAAAGTTGCCCACCTACATGCACTCATAGAAGTACATTCATTTGACATTCTGTGTCTTACTGAAACATGGCTCAAAAATGCTACACAAGATAATGAGATTATTCCACCCGGATATAATATCTTGAGGCTAGACCGTAAAGCTAAGAAGGGTGGGGAAGTAGCCATTCTGTATAAATCTAGATTACAGGTAACCCCTATCAATTCTAAACCTCCGCTAACATGTAAGGCTGAAATCCTTAGTACCAAATTGCAACTTAATAAACATAAATCCATCTACATCATCTGTGTTTATCTTCCCCCAGGTAACAATTATAACACCCTAGAGGATATCCTTAGTTGGCTATCTAATACCTACCCAAAAGAAACCATAGTTCTTGGTGACTTTAATATCAACTGGAAGAGCTGTACCTCTGCACAGCCACCTACTCATATTAACCTATATGGTTTTACTCAAACCATTACATCCCCTACAAGGACCAGTAAACTTAATGACAAGGGAAGCACCTTAGATTGGATTCTCATAAACAGTCACCACCAAACTTACAAAGTAGGAACCCTCCCCGATGATATAAGCGACCATTCACTGACTTTCATAATCAGATATAAGAGTGACATTCAGAACCCAACGACGTATAGAACAGTAAGGACCAACAAGAATTTTAACCCTGACAGCTTTCAAAAAAAAACTTTTGGCATGTGATTGGTCACCCCTGAAAAACCTACCTCTAGAGGAAGCTGTAAAATACTTCAATTCAAAATTTCTAGTTATTTTAGACTACCCCGCTCCAACACGAACAATCAGAACCAAGATTAAACCAGCCCCATGGCTCTCAAAAACTACCAAATAAAAAATCCTCCTTAGAAACAAACTGTGGGCTACCTGGCGGTCTACAAAAAACCCTTCAGAGCAATTAAAGTTTAGACAGCTAAGAAATGAAACAAAAAAAGCCATATCATTAGACAAATTTTTTACTTTGAGCTCCAACAAACCCACCAAAATAAACTACAATAATTCTGGTCTGGTATCAATAAACTCTTACACCCAGGTCATTCAGTCACACCCACCCCTTTAGGCTTTTATCATGACAACCCCAAGCAAATAGCCAACACCTTTAACACTTTTTTCACAGAGACCATTCAATCTCTTGCCAATCAGCAATCCCCTGACACATTATCATCAGTCACTTCCATCACTAACACACCCCTATCATTTCACTTTCAACCTGTTCCTACAACCCTTGTCTTTTCCCTTATACAAAAGCTTAAACCTACCACCCTCTCTGCAGACCTACTACCTGCAGAATACCTGCAAAAAGCTGCTACAGCCATAGCCTACCCAATTTCTATCCTGATTAATAGAACAGTCACTGAAGGAACTATACCATCAATCTGGAAAGTCTCACACCTTATCCCCTTGCATAAGGGTGGTTACTCCAACGAATTATCCAACTATAGACCTATAGCCATATTATTTCCACTGGCAAAGATCATGGAGAAATGTATTCATAAACAGCTGTTAAACCACCTAATAGAAAATAACCTTCTAGCCAACTGCCAACATGGTTTTAGGCCATTTCATAGTACCACCTCTGCTCTTCTATCTTTCTCTGACTGTATTAATAAGAATCGCAACAATGACACTCTATCCTCAGCCCTCTTCATTGATCTATCAAAAGCCTTCGTTATGGTTAACAACTTTCTCATAAATATACTCAAAAACCTGTCTCTAGACACACTGGCTATTCAATGGTTCCAGTCATACCTAGTCAACAGACAGCAGGCTGTCCTATGGGAGAACAACCTATCATCCCATCTTCCAATTGCCCTTGGTGTCCCTCAAGGCTCCATATTAGGTCATCTGCTATTTTCTATTTTTATAAATGACCTAGCTACTGTTATACCTCAAGCTACTTGCATCCAATATGCGGATGATTCCACGTTAATATGCTCTGCCACCTCACCATCTGACCTACAGTTCCTAACACAAAATGTGTTTAACACAGTTGAGAAATGGCTTCTACATCGATGCTGCATCCTGAATCCCCCCAAAAAAACTGTTATTATTTACTCCCACCCATAGGGCCCCCCCACTTAATTTTACAGTAACATCAAGTAATGGCACTATTATAGCTCCTGATTCTACTACTAAGCTTCTTGGGGTGCTAATTGACAACAACCTCACCTTCGATTCCCATATTAACAGCACCATAACAAAAGTCAACAAAAAATTAGGATCCCTATACAGGATTAGACCCTTTTTGACCCCACTAGCCAGGACCACCATTGCTCGTACCCACTTAATCTCTACCCTTCTCTATGCCTCACCTATATGTAGGAAACTATGTAAAAACAACCTGAACAAGCTAGCAATCTCCTACAACAATTTTGCCAGATTTGCAACTAGGTCTCCCTTCAGAACCCATCATTTCAATAATCTTAAGCAGCTAGGCTGGCTAGAACTCCCAAATTTAATACTATTTAACCAGTTAACAGTTGCCCACAAGATCCTGTACCAACCTACTAACACACCTATACTTACTAACCTAATCACCCCCTATAACAACCTCAAGACCCCACTCTCATCAAATAAACTACTTGTACAAATAGGTAAAGCTAACAACTTGGCTGGTGACTCCTTGTTTGCCAATACTGTGGGCAAAACCTGGAACTCCCTCCCAAAAGACCTAACCACCCTTACCTCAAAACACAATTTAAAAGCAAATTGAAACCATACCTTAAATCACAGTGGCTATGCCCTTGTTCTAACCCTGACTAACTTCCTCAATTTTTTCTGGATACTAATCACCATACTTGTATAAACTAGGTACTTTTTTGCTAACTACTAAGAGATTGTATAAGCTGGCTACTTTTTCTGTTAACTACAAAGAGAGAATTCACTTATAATTAAAATGTTATTACCTAAATATTTGAATGACTAACCATTGCTGATAATGTACCATGATTCTGTTACATACCATGTTACTGCTTACTGAAATGTAACAAAACGTATTGAATATGATAATTATCTGTAAATTTAGCTGCATTTGTAAATGTCATATATGATAAATAATAGTGGTTTTTTTCATTGTATTTTGGAGCTTTTCTCCCCGGGCCTCCACTGAAAATGGACATCTATCCAGTTGGACTAGCCCGGTAAACAAATGTAAAATAAACAAATGTAAAATAAAATAAAATATATATATATATTTTTAATACTAGATGAGACTGATGTCTCATAGCACTCTGTTTTTGAAAGCTGACATAGAAGGACCCCTCACCCTCTTTATCTTGCCTTGCTTAGTAAGTAACAAGGGAATATTAATTCTTCAGATCAGTCAAGAAAATATAGTGTGATTAGGTAGGTACTGTTTTTCTGTATCTGTGTGAATCTATTAATCTGTGTTGTTTTAATGTTTTCTGTGGTTGAAACTCTGGTGTTTATTGTAAAGAGATGTTTAATATTTTCATGTCCTTCTATTATTTATTATTAAATATATTTAAACTTTTCATTGTGGATGGTCCTTTAGAGAATATTTTAACATTTGAGAGTACTTTTATCTATCTGGTGATTCTGTGGCCACTCCTGAAAGCCTTACTGCATTGGTCAAACACTGTCATTTGTATTAATATTAATTTCACTCAGTATGATTGGGTACCCTTGTAACAGCCTTACAGTAGCTTTCTTTGGAGTGTCTGGTGGCAGTGTAACTACCTTATAGTCTGGGCATAAGGAGGCATAGCTAGTAAATCTGTGCCAGCCTTTCCCAGGTGTGTGTGTGTGTGTGTGTGTGTGTGTGTGTGTGTGTGTGTGTGTGTGTGTGTGTGTGTGTGTGTGTGTGTGTGTGTGTGTGTGTGCAAATAAAATCTCAAAGAGTTAGCATGCCAGCTGCTTTGAGCTGGAACACAAAGCACTGGTTTCACAGAGAGAATGGTGGAGGACATGGCTTGGAGACTCAGCTGAGGACTCAAATCTATAGCTGTGCCAGAGGAAAGTCTTACTGGGGACCTGGAGAAAGAGAGATAAACCCAGACCCCATATTGAGTGTGTTCCCTGTGTGCTCTTAAGGGAAATTGTGCTTGATGCAGAGAGCTGCATCTGGAAATACTGTGTGCAATTTTTTTCCAAGTGTACATCCCTCTCCAGTGTCAGTTGTGAAGATTCGGGCTCCGTGATTACTGGCCCAGAGAGGGGATGTCACACATGTCTGAATTTCAACAAAGGTTTTATGATTTATTACAGGCAGAGTTGCCTCAGCTGGTGCCTGGTCCTCTGCATTACCAGCATTAGGGAATGTCTTTTTAGTAGCCCGTACTTTCCCCTGACAGTCAGCCATCCAATCTAAAGTGCCACAGTCCCATAAGTTTCTTTCTTTTTCTAACCCCAGGGCAGAACCATTTTCTTGTCAAAGTCAGCTTCAACCAAACTTCTGTCAGCAGGTAGCCTCAATCCTTCTGACAAATAGGGAAATGTTTTGGATAAGTTTGGCAAAAAGTTAATTCTTCTTGTAAATGCTCCCCTACATAAAAAGTGTTATTTGGTCTTTGATATATAGGGGTCAATAAAAGGTTTGATGACCTTCCTTTTATAAATATACTAGTCACTTTTTGTCCAGTAAAGGGTCCTTTTTCAGGAACCAGTACAACCATTGCTGACAAGGTTCAGGGAAAAAAAAATCAAAGAAAAAGTGGATCCTCCCACATCCTCCTGATTAAACTCATCTGTTCCATCCTGTTCTGGATCAGATGCTGTATCAGGGTAGAAGAATCTTTTCCCCCTGATCAAAGAGGAAACTGATTTTATTCAATATTTTCTCTGGTGCCAAAGAGAGAAGGAATCTTGAGACCTGTTGTAGACCTTTCTTTTATAAACCTTCACATTGTCTTTCTAAAATTCAAAATTCTTTCCCTGCAATCTCTATTATGCCTTATTTGTCCTCCCAGTTTTCTAGTAGCATTGGATTTAAAATATGCTTACTTTCTCATTCCAATCAACAATAATTTCAGATGCATTTTGTGCTTTTCTGTATCTGATTTGATTTTTCAGTTTGCTGTTTTGTCCTTTGGTTTATTTGTATCTCTGTGAGTGTTTACAAAATGTCTGGCTCCTGTAATAGCTCACTGCAGGTTACAGGGTAGTCACATTTTCTCTTATTTAGGCAATTGCCTGGTTTTTGCAGATTCTTTCACAGCTTGTCAAGAATCTCTGGCTTGGATAATAAAATTATATCTCAGTCTGAGATTTCAGGTGAGCAGAGATGCATCTACACTCATTCATTCTCACACAATAGTTTTTCTTGGATATCTTTGGGATACAACACTTATGATAGCTCTTCTTTTGCAAGTCAAAGTAAAAAAATTACAGGGAACAGTTTCTGATATTTTCAAACTAGACTTGGGCGTCTGCCAGAGAATATCTTAGAATTCTAGGTTTTCTGACCTCTGCTATTCTCAAGATTCTCTTGGACAGACTTCTCATGAGAAAAATTCAATGGTTTGTCAAATGGTATGCAGTCAGGACTTGTATTCGCTGTCACTTCAATTTCCAGTGCTGAGATTAGTGAAAAGGGAATTATTTTAGTGAATAAATCATTGATGTTCATCGTGCATACAGCTGCAGTCATAACAGATGGGGTTCTCCTGCCGTCAGGCGGGTCCTCGGTAGGCCGAATTCCAAAGTCTAGGTCCGGCGTCGGTTGTCGTCGCTTCTTCCCTGACGTCAGTGTGACAGGGGTATAAAGGAACCAGCCGACGCAATTTTCTTCAGTCTTTCTTGCCGCGCGGTGCCCGAAGCAGAAGCAGTTCGCAAGTGACGGTCGGCCAGCTCCTGAGATTACGAAAATTTGGAAACCGAAGTCTTCTTAAAAGCTAAGTACCCCGTTGGGGAAACTTTTCTTGCCTCAGACTGATGTCAGACAAAGTTAATAATTATATTTCTTGTGGGAAGCAAATACCGCATAAGGATTTCCATTCCCTCTGTATACCTTGTTTAGGCCCAGACCACGACGTCTCGGTCTGTCGCTTTTGTGCTACATTCAACAAACGCACTATTAAGCGTCGGGTGGAGTTTGCCCAGCATTATTTTGGGAAAGCATTTAACTATACTATGTCGTCGGATACTCCAACACCGGTTTTGTCTAAAAAAACGCAAAGACAAGGACCAACACACAAGGTCCGTGGCCTCTACCGACATCACGCCAAAGCCAACTCCATGTGGTCCAGTTCTCAGCGAGGCACCTACGCAGCCCCTGACTACCAACGACACTTCTTTGATGGTGTCTCCTGTGCCCGAGGTCGCAGGCTCCTCGGCCCACACCCCGACTACAGATACCAAAGCCACTCTTGGCATTGAAACTCAGAATGTGGACAGGTCCACCTCCACTCAAGGTGTCTTCAGACCTTCCTCTTCTTTCTCCATCAAGGCTTTCACAAAGTCTAAAGCAACCATGCACTCTAAGAGACCAGCTACACAGGGCCCATCTCCAGGCCCCATGCCTAAGAAACAGATGCTTAAAATGGCTGAGGATTTAATTACTCTTATCAGAGGTTCTCAGCCCCCTTCGGACAAAAGGCCCAGAGTGGAGGAAGATTTCCCCTCCTCTGATCAGGGCTCCTTTATTTCAGGGCACTCTGATGATCAGGAACATTCTTACTCCCCTTTTGAAGACTCTGATGTGGAGGAATCCATCCCTTCTGTCTCCCCCCCAGAGGATTACTCATTTGGGGAAACTTTGCATACCTTAAGGTAACACTTCCACTGGGAAGGCCAGGATTATTTAGATTCCAAGAAAAGGTTCAGGGAATTTCTCTTGCTATCTCAGCACAGGCCTCTGGCTATACCTCCTGTCTTGGACATCCTAGATGATGTTTACTCGGAGGCTTGCCTTAACCCGGACTCTCTACCTCCAGCTCCAGTTAAGCCAGACAGGTACTACAGGGTTCCTGACTCACACCAATTTCTATACAAAAGCCATGCTGCTGACCCAGAAACCATTTCACAGGGCCCCAAGGGAGTTAAGGCCTCCATTGCTAAAAATCTATTACCTTCCGAGAGAGACTCCAGATCCTTAGAAAGGTGGGGAAAAAAGGTATATACCTCGGCTACCTTATCCATGAGGGCCTTAAACTGTCAGTTTCATGTGCTAAAATACCAACAGTTTTTGTTATCACAATTCAAAAGTAAAATGTCACAACCTGAACAACTAGACTTGAAGGAGTTGCAGGATTTGATGCATAGTGCAGAACAAGTGGGTAAGCATACCTTACAATGTGGTTTTGATGCTCTAGAGGCCTCATGTAGAGCTGCTGTTACAGGATCAGTCATACGTAGGCATGCCTGGCTCAAAGAACAAGCCTTGCCTGATCATGTCAAAGCTAAATTACTAGACACCCCTCTTCAAAAGGATGTACTATTTGGTGCTAATGCTGAGGAGGTGTTAAGGAAAATGGAGGAAAAGGCTAAATCAATGCAAACTGTGAAAGAATTTCTACAGGTACAACCCCCACATTTTAGTAGAAATTGGCCTTCCAAAAACTGGTCCTTTCCTGCCACGGACAGACCCCAAAGAGGCAGATACAGGCGCCTGAGGGGCAGAGGACAATCCCAAGGATTGTTTAGAGGCAGACAATGGCAAGCTCCTACACAAAGAGGTGGTGAGGATAACTCGAAATCTTTCATAAAGCAAACCCAATGACTTTCCCCTTTGCATGCCAACCAAGTCTCAAATGGCAGCCCCCTTAGGAGGAAAGCTGGCATTATTTAAAAAAAAATGGCATATTGTCACAAAGGACAAATGGATCCTGGACATTATAAACAGAGGCTACAAATTCCATTTTCACACCCTTCCAAAAATGAGAGGCATGCCAAACCTGCCACACAATCAAAGGGCAGAGGCACAAAGACAAATTACAGATCTCATAAACATGAAAGCTATTCAAGAGGTACCTACGCATGAACAAGGTCAAGGTTTTTATTCCAGGCTATTTCTGGTGCCAAGGAAGGAAAAGATTGGAGACCTATTTTGGACCTATCCATCCTAAACACATTTCTACTGCACCAAAATTCAAGATGCTCACTCTACAGCAACTTCTTCCCATGCTGGGCAAGGAGTCTTGGCTGGTAACACTGGACCTCAAGGAGGCATACCTGCATGTCCCAATCAGACAAAATTGCAGAAGGTACCTCAGATTTCTTGCAGGTTCAACCCATTATCAATTCTCTGCATTGCCCTTTGGCTTATCTACTGTGCCCAGAGTATTCACGAAATGCTTGGCATCAGTAATTACCTACTGCAGACTTCAAGGGATACAAATATACCCCTATTTGGACGACTGCCTGATCCAAGCGGACAGCAAGCACATTCTTCTGAAACATCTGGCTTATGTAATAAGGTTGTTGAACTCTCTGGGATACACAGTCAACAAAAATAAATCAAGGCTAATACCCTCTCGGAAGATAATTTTCCTGGGTGCCAATTTGGACACAAACACCCAGATGGCCTACCTCACGCCAGAGAAGCAGGGGCAACCAATTCAATACTTCAGAACACTGGCAAATTGCACAAGGCTGACTGCAAGGAAAATCCTGCAGGCTCTGGGATTCATGGCATCTTGCATCTTACTAATCCCATGTGCAAAGCTGCACATGAGTAAACTACAATGGTACCTGAAAAACATATGGTCTCAACACAGCCACAGTTTGGAAACAATAATACCACTAATTCCATGTCTGCAAAAGGAATTTCTGTGGTGGGCTCAAGCATGTCAAACAAACACAGGTCTTCCATTCAGCAAGCCTCAAGCAAATCAAGTCATCACAACAGACGCCTCGGACTACGCCTGGGGGGCGCACATGACAGATCGGTGCATTCAGGGCAAATGGTCCCAAAAAGAAAAGCACCTTCACATCAATCAAAAAGAAATGCTAGCAGTAATAAATGCTATTATAACTTTCAAGGACCTTCTACAACCAGGACAACTATTGATAAGAACGGACAACACCCCAGTTATGTGGTACATAAACAAACAGGGAGGAACACATTCTTACCCCCTATGCAGACTGGCCATGTCACTTTGGAATATGGCCATGGGCTTACAAATGGAACTACAAGCACAGTACTTGCCAGGCAAAGAAAACACGCTGGCAGACAACCTAAGCAGGAATATGACAGATCAACACGAATGGAAATTGCATCCAAAAGTTTTTACAGAAATAATCCAAGAATGGAGAAGGCCAGACATAGATCTCTTTGCCTCCCACAAAAATCATCAATTGACAAAATTCTGCTCAAGGATCTTTCATCCAAAGGCCTGGAGAGTGGACGCTCTCTCTTTCAGTTGGACATCAATGACAGTTTATGCCTTCCCTCCTCTTCCTCTGCTGCCCAAAGTTCTACTGAAGACCAGAGCAGACAGACCAAGGATGATTCTCATTGCTCCGGACTGGCCAAGGCAACACTGGTACCCACTCCTGAGGAGCCTGATGCATTCCCCACCATGGACCCTGCCTCTAATGCCTCTTCTTTTGACTCAGCACAGCTTCAAAACTCTTCACAGCCAGCTAAAAACACTCAATCTAGCCACATGGAAGATTCCTTAGCTTCACAACAGGCCCTACTCTCCAAGGAGGTGCAGGATGTCATTTTGGAGGCCAGAAGGCCATCAACTAGAAAAGCTTACTCTGCAAAATGGAAACGTTTTTGTGTCTGGAATGAAAAAAAGGGCCAGGATCCTGGAAAACTAAATTTACCTCAAATACTACAATATTTGGCTGAACTGCTAAGCAGTGGACTTTCTTTCTCCTCCATCAAAATCCATGCCTCAGCCATTTCTGCAGAATACAACACTGATCCACCTTTATTTTCTCACCCTCTCTTAAGACAGTTCCCCAGAGGGGCTAAGAATTTAAGACCTCCAAGGAAACAACCAATACCTGCTTGGGATCATAATTTCATTCTGGAAAAACTGACCTTGCCTCCCTTTGAGCCAGCTGCCTCATCAGATTTGCAATTTTTGTCCTGGAAAACAGCTTTCCTTCTGGCTATCACCTCAGCTCGTAGAGTTTCAGAACTACAGGCTGTCATGGCTGTCCAGCCTTTTATCATCTTCCATCAGGACAGAGTTTCCTTACGAACCAACCTGTCCTTTATGCCTAAAGTGGTATCCAGGGTAGCTTTAAATCAGGCCATACATTTACCTACTTTTTATCCTAATCCTCAAAACAAAGGGGAGAGATTACTACATTCCTTGGACATCCACAGGCAACTGCATTATTATTTGGACAGAACAAAGCCTTTCAGAAAATCAGAACAGCTCTTTGTAGCCTATGCGGTAGGAGCTCAAGGAAAGCCAATTTCCAAACAGACAATCTCAAAATGGATAGCCCACTGCATACGCTTTTGCTATTCCTTTCATGGCAAAACTGTACCTACAGGCATTAGAACTCATTCCACCAGGGCCACTGCCACCTCTGCAGCCTTCCTCAGAGGAGTTCCTACCAAGGATATTTTGGAAGCAGCCACTTGGAGTTCTGTGCATACCTTCTCCAAGCACTACAACCTACCATTATACTCCAAATCTAGAGCAGGCTTTGCCACTGCAGTCTTGCAGGGCATTTTGGCTCCTCCTAGTTCCATCTAGTGCCTACCACCCCTATCTTAGCTTTGGGATTCTACCCATCTGTTATGACTGCAGCTGTATGCACGATGAACATAGTACAGTTTTGTACCTACCATAAATGTAGATGTTCGAGTGCTAATACAGCTGCAGTCCAGGTTTCCCCTCCCTCCTTCCCCTCTTGGGACAGGCCTACAGGCTAACACATCCTCATACAACCTGATTGGGGTATTCATTTATGATGTATTTGCTTGCAACTATTGTATTTTGATTACATCCACAGGCAATGGGCTCAAGCTCAATGCCAAGAAATGTATTGTTATCCCTTTTGGGAAAAAACATGTATCCATGAATTACCATATAGGTGGCAGTACACTAAACACAGAAAGTGTGATAAGAGACTTAGGGACACAGGTGGACAGTGGTCTCACCTTCGATAACCACATCGCCACAACAGTCAGGAAATCCTTCTATGTGGCACACCTCATCACAAAGGGCTTTTCATCCAGAAAAAAGGAGGTCATTGTCCCACTGTACTCATCCTCATTAGACCCATTATAGAATATAACGCCCCATTTGGTATGTACCTCTCAAGACATCTGCAACAACTGGAAAGGCCTCAGAAATACCTCACTAAAAGAATCACAAGCCTAAAGCAGATGCCCCACGCTGACCACCTTAAAAACTCCAGCTATACTCTGTCGATCGCCTACTCAGAGGCGATCTCTGCTTAACATACAAGACCATGTCAAACCCAGAGCTGTTGGACATGCTACACTTAAAGAAATCCCAATCCCTCAGAGCTACACGCTCCAGGGATCTAAACCTTGTCATCACAATAAACAAAACATGCTGGAGGGATAGGTTCCTGACCCAGAGACTCCCCAGACTCTGGAATAGATTGCCCATACATGTCAAGCAGAGTGCCTCTTTGGACCTCTTCAAGAGGAACCTTGACGATTGGATGGGAGAAAGGAAATTCACCTCAGGGATCACGTTAGTCACCCTGCTAGACAGGGGTCCAGGAAAGTAAATAATGTTGGAAGAAATAGCCAGGGAATTGTTATGGCTAGGCTTGTATAGGCCCTAGGGCTGATAGCCTAGTACCAACCTATGAACCTATGAACCTATATTGCATTGCATTATTACACAAATTTATGTATTGCCTTCCTTTTGGGGGCACCTGACATCTGGGGCAAGAAAAACCGAAGAAAATGGCGTCGGCTGGTTCCTTTATACCCCTGTCACACTGATGTCAGGGAAGAAGCGACGACAACCGACGCCGGACCTAGACTTTGGAATTCGGCCAACCGAGGACCTGCCTGACGGCAGGAGAACCCCATCTGTTATGACTGCAGCTGTATTAGCACTCGAACATCTACATTTATGGTAGGTACAAAACTGTACTGTCTCTCAACCCAGGTCTTCCTTTCTCCTTCCACCCCCTTTCCAGTCTATAACTACTGATGCATCAGAGTTTGCTTGGAGAGCTGTATCCAAGGGGTGAAATACAGGGCCTTTTGAACAAGCAAGACACATTAAAATACATAACTGCCCTAATGATGGCTCCAATAAATGCTCTCAAATCTCTGAACCATCTTTGGACTTTGGAGACCATCTTTGGACTACATCTTTGGAGTGCTGGGAATGCTCTAACCTAGACAACAAAGTATTTGAACTACGTTTTTGCACCCAGGAAATCACATTTAAACTACATTAATAATTGCACTTATCTTACCATTTAAATTAGTTTTGTTTGTGTTTTGCTCTTTATCTGAAGTTAAAGCTATGAATTTAAGGCATTTTATAATCTGCACTGATTTTTGGTTTCTTCTGAGCCTAGGTGTTTTTTCTGAGTTTGTTGTAGCTAGTTATAACTAGACACTGTGGCAATTACCCCCCCCCCCCAATTTTATATCACACAAACATTCTGGTGTCTTAGTCTTGGGACTGTTGCAAGCTTGATAACAAACTATTTGGACTATTTATTTTTGCTTTCAGAGAAGTACATTTATAATTGCACTTATATTACCATTTAAATCAGTTTTTGTGTTTTTGCTCTTTACCTGAAGTTAAAGGTATTAATTTTAAGCATTTTCATAGCCTCCATTGCCTTCCAGTTTCTGTGGGCCTAGATGTTTTTCTGAGTTTGGTTTCCTCCCACCTTCCCTATCCTTGTTTTCATTTTATACTTGGGAGGCTTTTGAGCTGCCTGCCCCTACCGTATACCTGGCCCTAGAAGCTCCTTCCAGTCTTATCTCCTCTGCACATATTACTGGTTACTGACAGAAGAAACTGGGAAGGCCCTGCTCTTTAACTGTTAGTGTACTTTGAAAGTGTCTTAAAGTGTGTGTATTCTCCATTGCTGGCTAGTCTACTTTTGAATCACTTTGCAATTACTTGTATCTAGCTGTTAGACTTGTTTCTCGTACTTTTAAGTGTGTGTTTACATTAAGAAGGCTGGGACTGCAATTCTGATGGGAGTCAAAAGGTAGCCTGGTCTGTCTAAACTGGGAAATACACAAGGGAGCTTAAAGTGATAATTACTTGTTGTAGCTAGTTGTTACCATTTCACTTTTGGCTAACCAAAGTGTGTTTTTTCATTAAGAAGACTGGGACTGATAATTTAGTGTCAGTAGTAAAGTAACTTAGTCAGTCCAAGTTGAGAAACACACAAAGAGGCTTAAAGTGAGATTATTTAACCAGCTAGATGGCTTTTTAGGGACTTAGTTGAGTGTTAATCTGCACTTGAGAGCTACTTTTGCTGTGCTTTTACATTAAGAAGTTTCAGGATATTCAACTAGTGGCAAAAGCTGTTTACCTGGACTGTGTGAGTTGAGAGACACTCTAGGGAGCTTAAAGTGTAGCTGTTTATTGGTCAGAGGGCATGGATGCTAGTTTTCAGCTTTTTCTGTCTGCTATATATTAAGTGAGTTTTCGCAGAGCAGTTCACTGTTCAGTTGTGGTTAGCAGTACCCTGAATAGTAGCAAACCTATATAAAGCTAGTACGTAGGAGTTTAACCCATAACACAGAATGCCTTTGCATGGAGCTCAGCTTAGGCCAGCTAGATAGACCATCAAACATTGCTAAGATCATAGCACTATCTAACATGTAGACTTCATCCTAGACACCGCTCAAGTGACCCCTGTAATACCAAGACCCTAAATCATAATAGCCCAACCCTAATACAGGTCCGGACAACATAGGTTTGCAATTTCCTAATGTCTCTGTGTCACAACTTGGGAGATATGGCCATCCTGAGACAATGTAGAAATTGTCTCATGTACTCAGATAACCATTTAATCTTTAAAGGAACTAACACAGTATGTGATATATGTACATACATAACTTCCTTGGAGGCAAACATCTCCCTTACAAACAAGGTTGACAAAAACACACATACTACATCCTTCACACATACCAGTTACCACACACAAATAGACCTTATGCTAAGGCACTTAAAAGAAAAATCTCCAAACCTCAAAGACCTTCTAAGTCATCAAATTGCAGCACATACCCTCATCAATAACTAAAGCAGTGATATTTTAAATATTGCCGTAATAAGCTTAGTTGTTAGAATAACAGGATTTGTATTAGCATGTATTTTCTGAAGGATATGAAGTCTGAAACTCAAGTGTATGTCATTATTTAGGGACTTCAGTCCTCCTCAGTCACTGATTTGCCAGAGAACAATGAACCCTTCAGCAGTCTGTCCAAGTTTGCACAAGCACCAAAATGAAAATGTTTCCTCCAATCACCCTTTCAGCAGTCTGTCAAGTTTGCACAAGAACCAAAATGAAAATGTTTCCTCCAATCACCCTTTCAGCAGTCTGTCAAGTTTGCACAAGTACCAAAATGAAATGTTTCCCCCAACGACCCTTTCAGCAGTCTGTCCAAGTTTCCAAAAGCACCCAATAAGCCTACTACGTTGACAAACTCAGACTTGCTGTTTTTTTCTGCTCCACACAGAAAATGTCATGAAATGCACCCACAGTGAGCTGATGAGATATATCATTGTTTGAAACCTAAAATGCTCGCTGTGGGCACCAATGATATGGCCCAAGACACTGTTTCAAGTGGTAGAGGTATATTACTAGATGCTTTCTCAGTTGCAGCTAATATGTTAGCTAGCTTTTGTGGTTGAGAACCTTCCTGATTTATTTACACTGTAGCTGAAGTATCTTCTAAATAGCCTCATCTAAGTGGTGGGCAACAGTTTCATTTTACCTATTTAAGCATTAAATTGTCATTCAGAAAGGTGTCTCTGCCTTAAACAAGCCACCATTTATCTTTTCCATTATGACACCATTATGTTGCCTGCTATAGCCTAGATGGATAAATCTTTAATATCTTATTCTGTGCAGTTCTTAATAGGCCTGTATTATGTTGTGATTGTTATGCTATTTGTGGCAGAACATACTGAAATCTGGACAAAAATTTTAATGCAGTTTCTTTCAAATTGGTAAACACAATCTGTTTTAAGATAGTAAACCAATACTCTGAATTTTGCATTCAAGTGAAATTATGATATTTTGTAATGAGCACTTTTCTTGGTTCTCTGTTAGTAAAATTTAATTGCGACATTTATTTTATGATATGTCTGGATCATAGCTAAAGAGTACCTGCTAAGCCTTATACAGTGACATGGTAGGACAGGGCCCTGACTATGACCTAAGCAGCCCAGCATCATGTAATGACTGGGGTGCTTGATCAAGCAAGCAGAGAGGATGGGCATGCTAATCCTGGGAGTGCTTTCTGAACATTTCAAATGTCATCTAGACAATGCAAGGAGTATCAGAGCATCAGATTAACTACTGTGGAAGTGAAATTATAAGAACATGAACTGGAACTAATGGAATTTTAGGATCAGGCTAGCAGTAAGATCCTTTGTTTACTCAGTGTCTCGGAAATGGCAGAGGTGGTAAATGCAGTTACATTTTCTATAATCCTTGTTTGCTGTAGGGATCACATTTCCGTGAATGACTTTGAGTTTAAAAGAGTTCATCAGAATTTTGCATAGGCTGTTCAGCCTGCCTTCAGTTGTGACATATTGTTATCAGCAGTAGTGTAGCTTGGGCAGGGCAAGAGGGGCAACTGCCCAAGGTGCAAAGTGTTGGGGGGGGTGAAATCAGCCATTCCAGATTGCTCTTAAATGCAATAACGGCTTTTAAAAGCTGGCATTCCAGTTGCATTCAAACCTAAGTTCTGTAGCGCTTGGTGTGTGGTCTAAACTATAGCAAGCAGTTTGCTACAGTTTAAAAGTAAAAAAAAAATTTTTTTTAGCTAAAACCCACTGTAGCACTCTGTGTAGACATGGTATAAACTGTGCCAACTATTTGCTAAATTGTAGCAAGCAGTTTGCTGCAGTTTAAAAGAAGAAATGATTCTTTTAATAAATGTGCAGAAGGAAGATCGAGGCAGGACACAGAAATGGGACCTGAATGGCTGGGGCAAGGGGCCATGCCATGCATCTGGCCATCTGGTAAGTGTGCTAGTAGAAGGAATGGATATTTTTTCTGCTCTTTCAGTAAAACGTTTTTTGGTCATCTAAACAATGTTGGTCTTCAATGGAAGAGCTAGGGGGAGAGTGGATTGAATTGCAAATGTAGTTATCAGTTTATTACAGTAAAGTTTTTTGTTTATTTTTTGCTCTTTAGTTGGGGGTGTATGGATCTGACTATAATAAGCTGATCACTACAATGTGATTGTGTTTATCCAGGTGATAGAAGGGGAGGTAGCAATGATGTCCAGAAATTCCACATTAGGTGAAGAAAGTTCCTTAAGACATCCTATGGGGTAGATTTGTTTACAAATATTTGCACTGGGGGCCAGTTAGCATTTCTTTGGTATCAGGCATTGCAAACACAGAGTTTATGAAGGTGATGGTAGAATTCTGACTTTTCTTGAGAATCTTCTGACTGTAGTGGAAGGAATATAAGCATGATAATGAACAGCACAGCATATTATGATAACAGAGTCTTAGACACCTCTTGGACTAAATCCTTTTATAAGCAGTTTCAGATGATGGATCTTTTGGATAGGGGTGGTTACCAGGGATGATGACCAGACATCTAGACAAACTTTCTTCTCTCTAGGGGAAAAAACTATTAAAGCTTGGATACAGTCTTTATTTCCGTTTTTTTTTTTCTGGCCTGAAGGCTCTTCCTGTTTCTTTATCAGGGCATATGCATCAGGTCTTAGTTATAAGTTGTCTTTAGTCCCCCCCAACTCTATCAGGGTGCAAGGGAGTTACAGGGCTCACTGGAAGCATCCCTGAAGCATAGACTCAGCAATCCCATCCAGAAGGCAGTTTGAGTCCAGTCAATCTGCCCATCATTTATTTAGGACAAGCTGTATATCACCTCTGCCCTTTTGCTTTAAGTAACTGTTAGGGGCATCCAGTCTTCTGAGCATATTTTAGCCTGCATAGTGACTAGTCTGAAGACAAGTGCTTCAGTGTCCTAGTTTGTAAGCAATAGCCTTATAGTGTGTAAACCCTCCTGCACTGGCATCCTGCTCGTCAGCTTTTACTCTCTCCTTCCTAACAGACATTGTAACTTACTCATACTGCTCTTACTCAAACTATTTCTTTCTCTTATATATTTCTTCACTTCTTCTAGACTTGCTGCTCCCATTGTCTATATCCTCCAGTCTTTCTTTAGTGGAACTGCATGGCTTCAGAAAAGTCACCCTTGGTCTCCCCTTCCTTTCTTATTCCTCCTTGCCATAGACAGTTATTAAACCACTTTCAACTCTGAGCCAGTATTTGTGCACAGTCAACATTGGCTCAGTGTACTCAGCTGTCTCTTCAGTGTGTTTTTGTATTTCTATAGAAGTGTCCCTGCAAGCAAATAGATATGTATGTAGCAGTGAAGGCTGCAGTTTGAACACCAGTCTGTGGACTATATGTTATGTAAATTATAAATATTATGGCAGCCTACAACAAAGAACTTTGTCCACTATAATAGCCCCATTTCTTAGACCACAATAGTCCCATTGGTACATTCACCTTTAACTGTGCTCAGTGTATTGTTTTTAGCAGTCCAATGTCTCCCTTCCTTAAGTTTACTTCTCTTCTTGTGTAACCACTTTCAGTTCTGAGCCAGTATTTCTCCAGAGCTGCACTACTGCATTCTGGCTTAATTTTTCTAATTGTTTTGCTGATCTGTGGAGATTGGGGTAGTCTTTGGACTTTGCATTTCACACTCCATAGAAACCTCCTTACATTATACCGTCATTCAAAAAGTCAAGTGCAATTTTTTACTGCTATCACCATTAGTCAGGTCAAGGTAATATTGGGCTAACTCTCCTACTAAAACTCAAGACTTTCATCTACTAGCACAGAAGCCTTTTACTTATTTCTCTCAGAAGATTTCTGGCTGTTTAAGTTAAGTCACTGATTTATTTTTCTATTTCTCTTTTCCAAGTTTTCAACCCACTTTATTCACCCTCAGTAATGCTTGGGTTCAATCTGCTCCCCTATCCTGCTCCAATTCCCACCCACCCCTCTTACTGTACATTTATAGTTCCATAGCACCACCCACATATTCCTCACACTAATCCCATCAGTTCCCTTCAGAAGAAAAGCATTCAATAGAATTACTGCCAATAGTAACACCCATTCTAGTTTACCACCCAATCCGCTCTCTCAAACTGTCTTAATCTTTGCCCCTTATAACTACCAAATTGCATCTCTACAACCAACCCAGTACCCTCCTAAAGTTTTCTAATCCTACTTTACAACAAAGATAAAAGCCAAGTTAAATAAGATGCCCCTGACTCAGATTATTTTACTATTCCTCCTCACTCTACTAGCCTTCATCACCAATTATCAAATCCACCTCCGTCAAATACTTAGGACTTCAACCAATCCTAACAAAGAATATGGACCTCTACCCAGCCTTTCCTTCTCAATAACACCCTGTCTCTACAAACAAACCATATGTGATTTATTAATCTGTAAATATCTCAAAACTAAGTATCCAAATTTACAATCAAATCCCAAACCTAAACCAAAATATAACTGACCACAATCTTCCCTCTGTAAAATATCAGTTCAAAAAATTAGCAGAGATATTCACCCCAACCTAGGTCCCACTGTTCATAAAACCATCACTTCCAATCCCAAAATAAACTAGTCATCTAATGAGTCTCAACAAAAAAAAAAAAAAAACAACCCTAAACTCACTTTACTAAATATGAACATAAGATGTATGTGCAGTAAAATCCATGACATACATGCCTACCTTACCGCACACACTCCTGATGTTGTCATAGCTACTGAAACCTGGTTAAAAAAAGAAATAAAAGATAATGAGATCACCCCCCAGGATACAGTACTCTATGTCATGATGGGTAAGACAAGCATGCAGGTGGTATAGCAATCATCTATAAAAATTCCCTAACCATCACCTTACTTCCATAGGAAATACCCACATTATCAATGCTGAACTTCTAATAACACTCCTAAAAATCAACAATAGGAAAATGATATGTTTAACAACAACTTATGTAACACCAGTGAATAACATTGATACTGCTGAAAGTATCCTGTATTGGATAGCCCAACAAATTAACCATGAAACTATAATACTTGGAAACTTAAATATAGACTGGTAACTCATAAATTCCACTACCTCTAATGAATCTATAAACTTGTATAACTTCAGACAATTAATAACCACACCTACTTGAATCAATAAAACTTCAGGGAGACACTCAACATTAGATTGGATTCTTACAAACAAACCAGACATACTGGCTGCACCTCTCAGAATAACTGACTACATACCAACATATGCTGTCACATTGTCAGCCCAGCTATCTGGAATTTTATAAATAATCATATGTCATTTGTGAATATCAATATGATTCATATACTTGTCTTACAAATGTATTAGAACTGTATGTTATATGTATGTTAAACTACTGGTACAGAAGTATGTGTTGAACATAGTTTTCACAGTACTGAGCCAAGACGTGTGACCACAGCATACCCTGCTGGATTAGAACAGAAAAGTATATAAACTGTTGTACATGTGTAAATGTGTATGTTTTAACAGTGGGAACTAGAACATAGAAGGTTATCTTCAAAACCTTCAAGAAAATAGCTGAAATTAAATTATTTTATGATTGTGCTATAAATGTAAGTTTCAATGCAGCAAGGAGACAGGATGTCTAGAACTAGGTTGCCTTCTGCATTGTTTTGTAAGTGTTTTAGTGTTTTATGTCTTCCAGCAGTTACAACGATCTGAGAGATATTTATTTTTCACAGGGAGATGCTAAAATGCTGGGTTTTTTTAGCAATGGGATTTCAGTCAGATGACAAAATTGATGTCATCCTGAAAGTATCCCAACAGCGATATTTGAGAAATTAATTTAAGACAATAGTCAGCACAGATATCCCCAAGATGTAGCCACAATCCAGACAAATTCCTTTTTTAAAAAAAACAGCTTTAATAACACCAATGAAACGAACTCACAATGGCAAATCAGTTAAGCGCTTTCACATATATCCATACGCTTCTTCAGAACAAAAAAGAATTCAAATGACACAGTTTAAATACTTAAAAAAAACGCCAACATTCCTCCCTAATGAAATAATTGCACCTTTACACTTAAAGTGACAACTACAGGCACTATAGTACTACAGTACTATAGGCAAATTTCAGGTGTGGCAATGGGGGCAGCTTGTGCCCCCATATATGCAAACCTTGTACTTTTAGACTGGGAAGAGGAGTTTGTTTTGAATTCAGACTGGATGAAATGTATCAGCTGTTATGTTCGATATTTAGATGATTTATTCATCTTGTGGAAGGGAGATGAATTACAACTTGAAAGTTTCATCAATTACATAAACAATACTACCACCTATCTTAAATTTGTACTTCAATTTAATAGAGTAGGGATCAACTATTTGGATGTATTTATTTACAGTGATGGCAACACCTTCCAATCCCAGATATACAGAAAGGATACCTTTAGTAATGGGTACCTAGACTTCAGTAGTACACACCTGTATTCCCAGAAACACAGTATCCTCAAGGGGCAGTGTATTAGAGCTGCCAGGATGACATCTCTGGAAGAGAAAATGAAACAAGAAATGGAATTCATTGGTAGTATGTTCAGGGAAAGAGGGTACCCAGACTATATGATTAACGACGTAATCAGGTATGTTGTACAAGAATGGGGTAAAAAATATCCACCCTTACTAGGGAAGGGAATCACTCGAAACACTTTGAACAACAATACAAATGAGGCAAGCAATTCACACTATTGAAAATCTTGTATTTTAAAATACGGGCATCATGTTGGCAAGGTGAAGGAAATAATTAGTGCCAATTGGAATATCATCACTAGTGATGAGGGTATTAAAAAACACATCAGTGACAAGCCTACTTTTGTGTATAAAACTGGGTTCAACATAAAAAGGATTATTGAGTGGAAATCCAGCAGGCAGTCATTGAAAAATTTCAACACTAACAAAGGTACCAAGAAGTGTGGACATTGTTCACAATGTTCTTTTATATTTGAGGAAGACAGTTACACATTAAATAATATTAATCAGAACAAAATTTGGTTTGTCAATGGCAATTGTCAATCCCGACATTTGATTTATTTAGCAATGTGTAGTTCTTGTCCTTGTTTCTATGTCGGGAAAACCAACAGACAGTTTAAGAACAGAATTTATGACCACACGTATTGTATAAAGAAAAAGGACGAGAACACTGCTTTATCTCGCCATATGGTCAGTAACAACACTTGTCACAACTTCAAGTTTGCCATTTTGGAAATTGTGAAGCCCAATCCAAGAGGTGGTGACATTAAAAGGATTGTGGGTGAAAGAGAAATTAAATGGCAAATCAAATTAAATGCAGCATGTTTTCCAGGTCTGAATGAAATGATTCCCACCAAGCCCCTTATCAAAAGTTGATTGTTTATGAGAATGACTGTATTTTTATCATTATTCACTTCACTATGTTCTACAGTTTTTAATGATTTTTTAACATTCGTATTTTTTGATAACATATTTCATTTAGTTTATACATTTTTCATGTGTAAATAGTGATAATTAATTTACTTAAACCAATGATTTTATATGTATTTTTAAAAAAATGGTAATATATGGAACACAAAATCGATATTTGATGTGAAGATCAATGTATTTGGGATAATTCACATTACATAGGTCAGATATAGTGTAAAAAAGTTGACTTATGGAATAGTTTCAAATGTGTGGTTACATTTACTAGGAAAAATGTAGTTGTCACTTTAAGTGTAAAGGTGCAATTATTTCATTAGGGAGGAATTTTGGCGTTTTTTTAAGTATTTAAACTGTGTCATTTGAATTCTTTTTTGTTCTGATGAAGCGTATGGATATACGTGAAAGCACTTAACTGATTTGGCATTGTGAGTTCGTTTCATTGGTGTTATTAAAGCTGTTTTTTTAAAAAAGGAATTTGTCTGGATCGTGGCTACATCTTGGGGATATCTGTGCTGACTATTGCCTTTTTTGTTGAATCCCTTGGATACTATTGGCGTCAGTTGTTTGTGTTTGGCCATGGATTCCATCAACGATCTGTCCGAGAACTTCTCTCCTGTTCGGAGGGACGAAGTGGGCAAGATCCACTCTGAATTGGTTATACTTAAGGGTGAAATCACCCGTTTACTAGAATTAATGACACCGCCTACTAGTTTAGCAAAGACTATGCCCAATCGGGTTGGACAGGAAGTGATTTCATCACCACGTTCGACATCTCCACGCTTGCTTTCTGGCAATGCAAGTTTAGAAGATATACCTAATGGTCAAAGACCGGTGGCGTCTTCCAACTCGCTTTTGGCGGAATCTACAGGAAGACATGCTAATAACGGGGGTTTCTTTAACTTCTCTAATGGATCTGCCAACCATTTGGATGATGTATACTTAATTTCGGGAGCGAAACCCAAGCGTTTGCCACCTACCAGAACTTATTCTGCTATGGAGGGACAGCAGAACGGTACATCTAAAAATACTCAAGGTACTGTTATCAAAACTGTTTACAATTCCAGGGAAGGGAACAGTGACAATTTTAAAACTAACTTTGACAAGTTTTTACGTTTACCCTATGAATTTGGTTCTGGGGGTAAGGTTCAGGATGGGCACAGTAACAACAAAAGGTCCAATCCTACCCTGAAGGACAAGATTTTTAACTTTGGTAACAAGCTTAATAAAATTAAGAATTTGCAAGTGGATAACATGTACCTTCATAAATGTTTAGAATGTAACATAGTCCCTATGGGGCTCAGGTTTTTCAAGCAACCTATTGGGGTTGACTTGAGTGCTGAAAACATCACAAAATGTAACCACATGTTTGACAACTTTGGAAAACAATTCATGGAGTTTATTTTAACCTGTAATGACCACAAGCTTAGTGTATTGTTGGAAGAGGTAGAAAATATTAATCAATCTATTACTACTGACTTGGTGTTTCCACAATGGGAAAAGCTTTTTGTCAAGCAATTTCAATATGCTGAAAATAATGGAAAGAAGAGTTTTGATAGAAAATGTAAAAAATTCTCTAGAAACTTGAAAATTTGAAAATGGGATTGCATACAGATGGAACAAGAGTGATAAGGGTAATTATAATGAAAATAACAAGTATGTAGAAGGTGAATGCTTTAATAACTTTTTTGATCGGGAAGATTTTTTATTACAAGAGGGAAGGAGGTACAACAGATGCAAGAAACAGGAATGAAGCAGGGAACCAGGAAACACTGGTACAAACACAGGGAATAACAAGTAGGGATGTGTCCATCGGTTTTTCCAACAATCATTCAGAATGTGTAACCAACAGTATAGTAAATGTGAAAGGAGATTTAAAAGTGTTTAACTACACCACTTTTCCAGTCAACAAAGAACACTTTTCTATTTTTTCCAAGGGTATGAAATTTATTCCCAGTAAACCCTTTGACTTGGTGGACACCTTGGTTGAAATTAAGTTATTTTTAAGGAAACTTAATTTGAATATATTTTTTCAGGACAGTTCCGTTAAACCTACTGCCACTAACACCCTCAAAAAAAGAAACACTTTTACACCTCCCATGCACAAAACATTAGCATCTTTTGAAAATGTTGTTAATAAGCAATTATATGCCTTTTACAATCACATGAGGAATAACAAAACCCACGGTGTCAAGAATAGGGAGATGGATGAAATTCTGGATGCCCTGTGTGAGTATAACATCAGGATTATGTCTGCCGACAAGGGGGGTGGCATTGTGGTATATGATCAAAATGCATACACAGCTAAAATATTTGATATTCTTAACAACTCCACCCAATATGAGGTTTCTTCCCTTAATCAAATAAATATAGCACATCACAGAATTGATCTTTATTTAGAAGAATTTTTACTAGATGAGAGAATAGATGAGGATTTGTACAAGTTTTTGAAAGTTGATTTTCCGGAATTGGCCACTATTTTTGGAATTCCGAAGGTCCACAAAGATGTATTGGATCCACCTTTTAGACCTATTATTTCTGGGAGCCACAGTAAGACCTTTCCTTTTGGAAAAGTGGTCAACTGTTGGCTCAAGCACATCATAGGTAGGACCAAACACATCATGAAGGACTCATGGGAATTTTTGGGTATCTTTACTCAGGACCTTTAGAGTTCCAATATGATTTTTTGTTACAGTGGACATCAAAGACCTTTTTTCCTGTATCCCTAAAGTTGAGGGAATACAAAGGTTCACTAGTAGCTTGCATAAGTACAGTGGGTTTAGTTGGGACAAAATACAACTTTTAACTGAATTCACCGAAATTATACTTGAGAACAATTTCATCTATTATGAAGGTGAGTACTATAGGCAAATTTCAGGTGTGGCAATGGGGGCAGCTTGTGCCCCCATATATGCAAACCTTGTACTTTTAGACTGGGAAGAGGAGTTTGTTTTGAATTCAGACTGGATGAAATGTAGCAGTTGTTATGTTCGATATTTAGACGATTTATTCATCTTGTGGAAGGGAGATGAATTACAACTTGAAAGTTTCATCAATTACATAAACAATACTACCACCTATCTTAAATTTGTACTTCAATTTAATAGAGTAGGGATCAACTATTTGGATGTATTTATTTACAGTGATGGCAACACCTTCCAATCCCAGATATACAGAAAGGATACCTTTAGTAATGGGTACCTAGACTTCAGTAGTACACACCCGTATTCCCAGAAACACAGTATACTCAAGGGGCAGTGTATTAGAGCTGCCAGGATGACATCTCTGGAAGAGAAAATGAAACAAGAAATGGAATTCATTGGTAGTATGTTCAGGGAAAGAGGGTACCCAGACTATATGATTAACGACGTAATCAGGTATGTTGTACAAGAATGGGGTAAAAAATATCCACCCTTACTAGGGAAGGGAATCACTCGAAACACTTTGAACAACAATACAAATGAGGCAAGCAATTCACACTATTGAAAATCTTGTATTTTAAAATACGGGCATCATGTTGGCAAGGTGAAGGAAATAATTAGTGCCAATTGGAATATCATCACTAGTGATGAGGGTATTAAAAAACACATCGGTGACAAGCCTACTTTTGTGTACAAAACTGGGTTCAACATAAAAAGGATTATTGAGTGGAAATCCAGCAGGCAGTCATTGAAAAATGTCAACACTAACAAAGGTACCAAGAAGTGTGGACATTGTTCACAATGTTCTTTTATATTTGAGGAAGACAGTTACACATTAAATAATATTAATCAGAACAAAATTTGGTTTGTCAATGGCAATTGTCAATCCCGACATTTGATTTATTTAGCAATGTGTAGTTCTTGTCCTTGTTTCTATGTCGGGAAAACCGACAGACAGTTTAAGAACAGAATTTATGACCACATGTATTGTATAAAGAAAAAGGACGAGAACACCGCTTTATCTCGCCATGTGGTCAGTAACAACACTTGTCACAACTTCAAGTTTGCCATTTTGGAAATTGTGAAGCCCAATCCAAGAGGTGGTGACATTAAAAGGATTGTGGGTGAAAGAGAAATTAAATGGCAAATCAAATTAAATGCAGCATGTTTTCCAGGTCTGAATGAAATGATTCCCACCAAGCCCCTTATCAAAAGTTGATTGTTTATGAGAATGACTGTATTTTTATCATTATTCACTTCACTATGTTCTACAGTTTTTAATGATTTTTTAACATTTGTATTTTTTGATAACATATTTCATTTAGTTTATACATTTTTCATGTGTAAATAGTGATAATTAATTTACTTAAACCAATGATTTTATATGTATTTTTAAAAAAATGGTAATATATGGAACACGAAATCGATATTTGATGTGAAGATCAATGTATTTGGGATAATTCACATTACATAGGTCAGATATAGTGTAAAAAAGTTGACTTATGGAATAGTTTCAAATGTGTGGTTACATTTACTAGGAAAAATGTAGTTGTCACTTTAAGTGTAAAGGTGCAATTATTTCATTAGGGAGGAATTTTGGCGTTTTTTTAAGTATTTAAACTGTGTCATTTGAATTCTTTTTTGTTCTGATGAATCGTATGGATATACGTGAAAGCGCTTAACTGATTTGGCATTGTGAGTTCATTTCATTGGTGTTATTAAAGCTGTTTTTTTAAAAAAGGAATTTGTCTGGATCGTGGCTACATCTTGGGGATATCTGTGCTGACTATTGCCTGAATCCCTTGGATACTATTGGCGTCATATTAATTTAAGAACTCTCTCAAAGAGAGAGCGAGAGAGAGAGAGAGAGAGAGAAAGCTGGCATTTTATATTTTGTCTTTGACCTAACAAGAACATCCACTCACCACCTCTGCACTTGCCTTGCTGTAAGTCTGGGGTATAGTAATTTCTTATAGATGCAGTTAGGAATATAATGAAGTATAGCTTAGATGTTTTCTTTATTTATTTGAGACTGTTCTGCAATGTTGTTTTAAATATTTCCTGCGATTTTGATCTCTGAAGTAACTGTGTTTGTTTACTGAGTATTGTCTTGTTTTATTATTATTATTATTATTATTATTATTATTATTATTATTATTATTATTATTATTATTATTATTATTAAATATATTTAAAACTTTCAATTGAGGCTGGTCTGTTTAGAGATATTTAAGCTCTTGGAGTACTTGCATATCTATTTGGTGACACTGTACAGGCTACTTCTAATAGCCTGGCCCTTGGTCAGGCTACCATCATTTGTATTAATAGTAACATTACACAGTAAGATTGGACACCCTTTGCTAAGGGCCTTAAAGTAGCTGATAAGGAGTTGGCTGGTGGCAGTGAAAACTACCTTATAGTCTGGGTAGAAGAGAGCATAGCTAGTAAACCTGTGCCAGCCTTTCCCAGGTGTGTGTGTGTGTGTGTGTTTCTGTATAAATCAAATCTCAAAGTGTGTGTGTGTGTGTGTGTGTGTGTGTGTGTGTGTGTGTGTGTGTGTGTGTGTGTGTGTGTGTGTGTGTGTGTGTGTGTGTGTGTGTGTTTGTGTATAAATCAAATCTCAAACTGTGTGTATGTATGTGTGTGTGTCAGCTACTTGGGCAGGAACACTAAGCACTGGTTGGACAGAGAGGGTGTTGGAGGTCTTAGCTTGGCCACTCAGCTGAGATCTCAACTCTATAGCTGTGCCAATGGGGAGTCTTACCAGGGATCTGTAGAAAGGAGAAACCAGCCTCAGACTGACTGTGATCTCTGTGTGCTCTTAAGGGAAATTGCACTTTACTGTGTGTGTACTTGTCATCCTCCCAGTGTGTACATTCCCCACTGTTGCCAGTGGTGAGGATTGAGTCTCCTTGATTACTGGGCCAGTGCAGGAGCTTCACATATGCTATTAGAACTCACCATAACCAACATAATTGATCTCTGAGAAATGAACAATTATTACAGGTTTCAATATTTACATCATTAAAACCAAATACTTTGAGATTTAAACTTATAATTAAAAAATTAAACTCTGCTAAAACTTCTGAAATGACTCTTGATTGTTATGAAAAAATGGGAAGTATATTTTGTTTTATCATCAAGCAATAAGTATTGTGATAATGTTATTTATTATAAACACTTTGTGGATGACTTATTTCTTATTTGGAATGATTCACTGCTACAGTTTGAATAGCCTCTTTTGTATTTAAATACCTGTACAGATTTCCTTAGATTTAAGAGTGCTGTTTGTTTGTTTTTACACATAAAACTTATAAAGAGCCATACAGGAAATATGGAAATTACTCTGTATAAAAAGCAGATAAAAAAGAATACTTATCTCCATAAAACCAGCATCCACCCATCTCATATTTTTAAGAACATAGTTAGAAATCAGTGATTACATACAGCTAGATTAAATACTAGGGATGAAAATATGAATATACAGTTAGACAATTTAGTTAATGATTTCACACAATGAGGATATAATACAATAGATATTACAAAAATACACAGAGAGGTGCAATCTAACAGAGATACTTTAGCGAGACCAATTTATGCAGATAAGGATATAACAACTGTACAGAAAAGCATTATAAACAATAATGAACATCATTCTACACTCAGATGCTTATTTAAATTTGATAAAAATATGAATAAAGTTAAGGAAATAATTTAGAAACATTGGTTTGTGGTACAACACATACCATGTTTTAAGAATATAACTATAGTTCATCTTTCTTTTGCGTGCAAGCATATAGTAATCAAAAATGTATTATGTTACAAGGAACAGGAAAATATGTATATGTTTATTATTTCTAAGATAGGAACACACAAATGTAATAATTGTCATTTTTGTAGTCATAATTTTACTGAGAAATCCTTTAAACACCCTATTAGTAAACAAGATTTTGTTATTAGAACTTATGGTACATGTAACACTAAAAATTTGAAATACGTGGCACTGTATTTAAAATGCAGTGCTTATTATGTTGGAAAAACTAATAGAAAGCTAAACTATAGGATTTGTGATCATCTTTCTGAAATTTGCAGTGGTATAGAAACTAATGTCCTTTATAAACATATTAGGGAACATAATACACAGGCCGGGATTCACTAATCCTCCTTGTAAGACTAAATAAGTCTTAAATGGAAACTGCAGCCTAAGAGGGAGATGTCAGCGTGCCATGCATATTCATGAGGGTGCGCTGACTGAACTCTAAGGCTAACATGGAGCATGCACAAGTGCAGGGTGCGTGTCGGACTGCCGAGCAGTCCAAAAATCCATGCCCCTGCAAGTCCCACAATCGGCAAATGTCAACTGACATAAACGAGTCTGCTCAAATGTGTACATACCCAAACTACACCCCCCCACATTCTAAACCCCTGTACAACTATAAAATGTAAAAATTTCTTTTTTTTTTTTTATTATTTTCGATATAGCTGCCCGTATTTGTACGTGTTTATGTGGGTTTGCCCATTGCTTAGCTACAGTTAGCAGTTTAGACATCGAAGAGGATAATAAGAAACTTATATGCAAATTAAGCCAAATAGCAATAGCATAGTGGTAGAGCCTTCGCACAAAGAGGAAGCATTCCCAGTTCGAGTCCCACCACTCCCCTTTCTATTTTCTGTAGGAAATCTGTATAGAAAAACAATTCCTAACATTTATCTTTTAAATTTCAGTAGAAAGCATTGAAAAGGCACATGTAGTAGTGAACAATATTTTTTATATATATATATATATATATATATATATATATATATATATATATATATATATATATATATAAGAAGGTGAAATGGTTATGCATACTGATGAATGCATAAGTAACGTATCTTAAGCAATGTGAAGCACTGCTAAGCAAAGTTTACCAGTATTAAGCACATTTAAGTATAATTGCTCATAGCTTAGCACTGCTTTAACTAGCGCAATGGCTTTGCGTGGAGTGCGCATCGCGCCAACTAGCGCAAACAGAACATGTTTACGTGGAGTTGCGCTCCATGCTAACAAGCGCAAAGTCGGGCAACATCGAGCAACGTAGAGCAATGTAGAGCAACGTGGGGCAAAGTTGAGCAAAGTCGGCTAAACACAGCCGCACTTCCTAGCCAGTCTGGTCAGTAGTAAAATAAAAAGCAATGACAGGCCTCGAACCCGGGATACTGTGCACCATAATCACAGTACTGAACAACTAAGCCATGACAGCTTTTGACATGCATGCACTTTCAACACACACATACATATTAATGAAAGTTTACCCAGTGCTAAGCAGGTGTGCTTTTCAGCTGAGATTTTCAAAACCAGCCAATCACAAATAAGTGCGGGAAAAGAGGCATATTTAAGCCCCATAGGCGGGAATAGTTGCCATAACTGGTTGTAGCTCCCATCTGCAGGCAGCATGGCTGGTGTTGGAGAGGGCTCTCGCTTACGAGTGCAACGGTGGTGCATTGAGGAGTCAAAAGTGATGGTTTGGCTCCTCGTCCATAATCATGATGACAGACTCGTACAGGGCCAGTTCCAGGGCACTGAATACAAAGCAGAAGCCTGGAACAGTCTAGCACATGATCTCACCAGTGCCACAGGCATCCCTCGGACTGGTGAGCAGGTCAGACACCACTACTCAGACCTGAAGAGACGCAAGGAGGTCCAACTGAACTAGTGGATACAGGAGGCCCGTGGGATGCAAAATGCCCCACTACTGAGTAGGTAGCCATGGAATGAAGTATGTAAGAATTGCTATTGTAGTCTATATTATGGATAGGTATATGTCTCAATATCACTTCATTTACTTAACAGCTGCAGGTGTCCGTGCTGTGAATCAGCAAGCCTATGCAGATAGGCTGCTAAGGCTGTGCCACCAGGCAGGTTAGTAATTATTCTGCATGTATTGTTATATAAAATAAGTGAGAGGGCATGAAAAAGAGTGTTGTAACCCATTAATAAAGGTATAATACATCTTGAATAAGTCTTCTGCATGCACTGTAATATCAAATAAATGAGAGAGCCTCTAGAAAAGTGTGTAATGTAATTAATAAAGGTATAATTCCTGGAGTGTGTCCGTGTCACTTTCTTTGATATGTTGTTGTACTCTTGCATTATAACAATAGTATTGTTGTATTAAGCGCTGTCAACCCACACTTGGGTAGGCCCATATAAAGTGGATGAAGGGAGTGCCAGTAGCTGTTAAGCATATATACAGTCCTCAACTGTCGGTTAATGGCTGGCATGTATAGGTTAATCTGACACATGAGTAGGTTGTTATTGTGTTCCCCAGAAATGTCAGTGTGCTGCTGGAAATGTAGGGGGCTGTTAAAATATAATTGATAATGTCACCTGAACACATCCAGATATGTAGATATATAAATATAAATGAAATATATAAATATGTAGCAGTAACATCTGCATCCTGGACAGTCTGTATGTCAGATACAGGTCAGGTATATAAAGAACTAGCAAAACCCATTTCACAATTTAACGGACATTGCCTAGTGTAATAATACATGTAGGGGATATATACCTGCAATCAATAGGAATGTAGTGTAAACTATAAGTACATATAAGTTGTTAATGGAGGTATCTTTTTACACCCTACTGTATGTGCATAAACAATGCAATTCCACACCTCAATGGGTATGTCTAATCTCAAAACATTTCTTGGGACATATGTCCTATTGGTTTATAAATATCTGCATTTACTTTGACGCATGTGCCCTGTTCAGATACCGCAATCTTGGTGGCCTGTTGCCACCAATTAAACCTGCATGTTGTTGGAATGTCCACTGTTGTTCTATATATGCATGTGTTATGCTTGCTGTTCAACTGTTGGAACTCTGGTATGTTGGGTTAATGGGAATACTACTGCATGCTGTTACAACTAATTTGGAATGCTGTTGGCTAACAACCCATATTGTCATCAAATACTCCTAAACATAGAACGTATGGGAAGGCCGGTCTCAGCGGACCCACCTGTCCCACCTCAGCTGACGATGGCACCTGGCACCAGCAGGTCCAGTGCCCAGCTCGGGACCGCCTCCTCCATTGGCCCTGTGCCACCTTTGGGTGGAAGCACTGCAGGGGATGGGGCTCGTTCCCCCTGTGCAAGCGTGGCCGGAGGAGGGCCACCTATCACCCTCTGAATGGTCCGGGCTGTGGTGCATAGGGAGATCGAGCATTCAGTCGCTGATACTCTACGCCAGCTTGAGGCACGTGTGGCGCAACTCACGGGTGAGCCTGCCCCTCTTACAAAGCCCCCAGCACAGCTGCCCTCTGGGCTGTGAAGGTGCAGTGGTGACTGACCATGGGTGGGGATCTCAGTTCCACTGTTGCCATCTGTGGACTCATGGGCTTGCGATTTCCAAACATCCTTCCCCATCAGTGGTGTTCACCCACCACATGTGTCATATTCCGCCCTTGTATGCGTCTTGTTTGTCTTATCTGTTTACCTCCCCAACCTATCTCCCCAAATATACCCACGTCCCCTACCCCACATTTCACTCTCACCTGAAAAAAAAAGGGCAATCTGCTCCAAAAAAATTACGCCCCATACATAGCTGCCCATTTTGCACACATGTCTGCTGGACATATAAAATGTAATTTAATTGGCAGTGCAACATACTATGTTGTCCTCACCCCTCTCTCAGGGGTGGAAGGTTTCATATTTCTCTCCAAATTTCTAGCATATGCACAGCTGTTGCTGTTAAAGAAATGGGCAGCTATGGACCTTCCCTACACCTGTCCTGCACATCCTGAGCTGTTTTCCCCACTGTGTTTCCCTATTTGTTCCCCTTTTTCACCACTTTCCTATCACCCCATTTTCTTTTCTTTCAAAGAAATGAGCGCGGGGATTAGCGGGATTAAGCACTTTTAAGCAGTAGTTAGTGGGTGTGCGCGAGTGTGCGCTTAGCTAAGTATTGCTAAGCGTTGCGCAAACCTGCTTACATCTGCTTAAAAGTGCCTTAGTCACCCTGCATGTGAGGGCCCTTGTTCTGCTCAGCAGCAAAATAAAACACCTCTGTTAGTCTCGAACCCCGGACCTTGGACACACTGGACTGCATGAAATGCCACTAAGCCACAGTAGATATACAGCAGTTTGTTGCTGAAATAAATATATCATGCATCAGAATGAGTGCATGTAAAGGAAAGATAGGAATGCCATAACACAAAACCTGTTCTGTGGAATTTTACCAGCAGTTGTTGTGGAATTGCATTACATGACTGTGATAACAGAACCAGCCACTCTAGCAGTAAATAATGTTACAGCACCACTTTACAATCCCCACACAGTATCATAGCAGGACAATCCTCACCCAAATGTACAAAATACCTGTGTGTTCAGGGTCCACCAAGGATGTAGGTAGACATACTCAGTACTGGAATTGTACAGTTTTCTTGAGCATCCTGTGCTAATGTCAACAATAAAAAAGCAGAAACTGGGCAGAAGTGAGTACATTAATATTCACAGTATAGCAGTTCACAAACAGTTCATGTGCCAAATGAATACATCTCAATAACTACTTATGTATGGCAGCTAATTGTATAAGTAGAAAAGAAACTACATACTCCCATGTATCTTATGTTAGCATTTGTAGGGGTGAGTACAATTCTACACTGACAACTGTGTACTGGAAGTGGCAACATTCAGGTCTGATTACAACATTCAAATCACTGGCTACACCCCTAGCTTCAGATATAAAAAGTATACCAACCTTCTGACTTACACAACGGTGTCCACAGCAAACAAGCATGGGCCCCACTTTGAGAAGCTGAAAGGGCTACGCCTACCTGACTTAGCAATTTATAGCATTGGGTTGCTATGACAGTGAGTACTGCAATCACCACACAGCAGGCTGCATGCAATTACCAAATGGTGGCCACCAACTGGTGCAGAGGCCATCACATACACATGTGCAGATACCTATAAAAGCAGGCAGTACTTGCTGTCCACACATGCAATCATTCCATTGCTGTTAAGGAGAGAGAGAGAGACAGAGACAGAGACAGACAGACACCGACATCTACAACAACATTAACACCAACATCAACAGAAAAATAAATAAATAAATAAATAAATAAATAAAAATTTAAAGAAAGACACACGAAACTGAAAAATACAAACACATATAAAGGAAAGGTATGTAACAGATATGTATTTACTGGCATGTAGTAGATGTTTTTGAAGAGTACTTTACATACTTTGAATCATCCATATGTGGCAGTTGTACGTATCTATGCACAGATGCCCTGCATAACTACTGCCATGGACAAATCAGTGTGTAGCTGTGTGCAGTGGGACATAACTGTGACATATGTAGCTCAGCATTAAATGTCAAATATCTGATCCATGTTATCTGTGTTCTGTACAATAGTGTTTACAATGGCTGTTTGGGGGAGTAGTGCATACAGCTATATAAACATGGATGTGATAGAGTAACAAATGCATGATAGTCATATTAATGTGTAGCTTAGCATTGGCAACTGCTGTACCAGGCTAGTATGCTAATATAGCATTTGCAGCTATATATACACCCTCTAATATTACTGTGTGCTCACATGTGACACCTGTTCATGTTGCAATAAGGCCCAACAGGTCAGCCGTGAGGTCCACGGACTTACAACAGTGTGGACCTTGTGTGTGTATGGCACACACATATGGAGAGATCTTTCTGTGTCAGATATATTAGCATCTGTACATGTGCATAGAGCAAGGGACATACTGCAACTGTTTGTGAAGGGTGGACATATATATGTTGGTGAAGGTTATGTGCATATTTCTATGTAGGTTGTAGTGTGTGGCAAACAAGACAGCATACAGTGCTGGTATATGACATGTGGTGGTTAACGCTGTGGGTATGATTTGTCAGGTTTGCAGTGTTGCAGCCAGTGAGGCCTGCTAAAGCTACATGGGCTGAGAACACCTTCAATGCATCCTGCACACGACTGTGCAACATTATTACATAACTGTATACCTCACAACCTTCACATAATTGATATTCCCACCATGAAAGGTGGACTGTATATGTGCCTTTATGTATATCAATATGTACACCAATGGATGTTTATATGTATGTGTATATATATGTGTATATATATATATATATATATATATATATATATATAGAGAGAGAGAGAGAGAGAGACAGACACAGGGTCATAGTTACTGCGACAGATGCCTGATGGCAAAGCCATGGACTCAAGCTCAATGTTGAAACTGCATTGGCATCCCTTCTGGCAAAAACTCTGTACCCATGAACTACCTCATAGGTGGTAGTCTACTTAACACCGAAAGTGTGATAAGAGACCATGGGACACAGGTGGACAGTAGTCTCACTTGTGATAATCACAGTGCCACACTAGTCATATAATCTGTCTACGTGGCACACCTCATCACATAAGGTGTGTCATCCAGGGAAATATAGGTCAGTGTTCCCCTTTACTCATCACTCATAAAACCCACTATAGAGTAAAATGCCCCATTTGGTATGTACCTCACAAGACATCTACAGCAACTGGAAGGGCCACAGACATACCACACAAGAGTAATATCGGCCTCAAACAGATGCCCTATTTAGACCTTCCCACAAAACCACAGCTAGACTGTGTTGCATACCGCCTACCCAGAGGTGACCTCTGCCTAACATACAAAGCTATGTCAAACCCAGAGCTGTTGGACATGCTCCACATAAACAGATCACAATCCCTATGAGCTACATGCTCTAGGGACCTAAACCTTGTCACCTCAATAAACAGAACATGCTGGAGGGATAGATTCCTATCTCAGAGACATCCCATACTCGGGAACAAACCACCTATCAATAGCAAACAAAGCTCATTAGCAGTCATCATGAGTAATCCTGATGATTGGATGGGAGATAGGAAATACACCCCAGGAATCACCTCTGTGTCTCTGCTTGACAGGGGCACATGAAATTAAATTACATGTGTGTCAAGGCCAAGGTAGCGTATGGCTAGGCTTTTATAGGCCCTAGGGCCAATAGCCTATTACCTACCTATGAACCGATACACACCCACATGTACTTGTTGCAATAATTGTTATGTGAGTTTGACTGAGTGTGATGGTGAATGTGTTAGTGAATGTATCAAAGTTCTGTATATGTGTGATAGCTTATTGGGAAACAGTTTCTGTCATGGTATTTTGTGTATTAGCTCTGATCCCAGCAAAAGATGTGTATGCTATTGCTAGGCAGAAAAAGCAGTATGGCATACGGTCTGACGTAGTCCCTTGGTGTGGACTGGGGTGTGCCATTGTAGGCTAAAGCAGTACATGTATGCATACTGATTGGTACTGCTGGTGAATCCAAATCCTGTATGAACTGTAGTACTACCTGAAGCTGTAGGCCTAAACAGCACAGTATAGTGTATGTCCACATTGCTTGGAACCACTGTTTTGTGTGTTCCCTGTAGTCCTCACAGATTACATACCTCAGGCATAAGGTTTTGTAAGTACTGACACACAGTAACTGTATGGTACACAAGTAAATCTCATCTGGGTTGCCATACCTTTGTATCTTGTATGTATGTCTGATGTGTGTGTGGTTATGCCTGTAACATGCCCTCGGTCGTATGTGTGTTACAGGATATAAGTGCATATTTAGCAACATGTATAGTCTAGTACAGCAGTATGCCACCTATATAAATGAATGTGCACATATGTTAGGCAGAGGTTTGCCATCAACAACTAATGTGGTATACTGGTAATACTGGAACTGGGCTTTACAATCATTGCAATGGATGACATATTTCTTTATGCATTAGCTTGATATATACCTCCTGTGGCTAGGTGGTGCATTGTGTCGCATAGAGTGTGCCATGTACTGTTGTATAGTCCTACATACTGGTTTCTCTTTGTTGCTGTGCAGAACATGGTTTGATATATAGAGCATGCCAGACACTGTCAGACAGTCATGGGTTGAGCACTGATATGTGGTATTGAAAGTGTGTATCTTCTGACAGCCAGTAGGTTGCTATATATGTCAGTTCAGTGATATCTGTACTTTAGAATGTTAAGTGTGCCACATGACTTGCTCACACAGATTGTTTCATTGTCTTCCAGGGTCATGGCTCACCATCGCTACTCTACCTATAGCCCAGCAGAGGAGGAACAAATAACAACCAGCCTGGTTCAGCATTACACCCTGCTGTTCTCAAGAACCAGCCAGGACCAGCATGAACGGACTGCACTGTGGCAAGATGTTGTCCGTAGGGTAAATGACATAGGCATGCATAACTGGACCTATGAGCAGGTACGCCATCACTGCAGTGATTTACTTAGACATGTCTGGCAGCGTGTGTCTGATGCCCGTAGACAACAGCTTGCCACAGGTGGTGGGGTAGCCATCCATCCCCTCCTCATCAGAGTGGAGGAGCTGCTCCTGAGCCTGGTGGCTCCTGGCCAACAACAACAGCAAACATGTATCATCATGGAGGCCGGAGTTACCCAGCGAGTTGACACGGAGCGTGCAGGTAACATGGCATATCTGTAGACTACTATTACCTCTATTGGTAGATCATGCATATGTGAGATGTGTACTGTGTAGTTAGAAGATGTGGAGCCTGGTGTTGTGCAATACTGATAATTTGGAACATAATCTGAAGGCCTGTGACTGTCAACCGTTGTACTAATGTAAGATTGCAAACCCACAGTAGCAATGCCACAGTTGCTGCCACTGACAAACTGTCTCATATCCTTGTAGGTCCCTCTGGTGTGAAAGCAAGGCAGCAGACCCAAGCTGGTGAGTGTGTTCTACATTTAATATTGCAAATTAAATGTGCATGTCATAGGTGAGGTGTAGGCCATGTACACGTAACACACCTACGCATAATGCATGCTGTACATGGTTGTTGTGAGACTATGCACACCTCAGTAACGTGAGTAGCTGCCTCAAACACATGCAATACACAGAGCATCCCACAGAATTGTGGCAACACTGTAGTGGACATTGGATAGGCAGAGTCGATATACATGCACACAACATACACAACTTTGTCATACACAGTACACGTTAATATGCTACACATGGCATATTCAGACACCTGCTGTAAGGTCACACTCCAGTATCCCAAATGTCATCCACACAGCACAAATAATATACCTGAGGGGTAGAGGCCTATCATGGGGTTGTGCGACACTCTTTAACACATAACACATTCCTGTTAGGCAATGCTCCCTATTGGGCACCTTACAAACCTATGTAACAACTGGCTGTGAAACGGTGAATGTAGCCATGGTACTGCAGTTTAGGTACAGCATGCTAGGTGCCAGTGTGGCACACATTAGTAGCCTTGAGTGACCACATGATGCTGCACGATGATGGCTCATGATACTACACCCCATCCAGTTACAGTAACCACAGTACTACCCATAGCATTCATTGCTATGCACCTCAGTGTTGTGTGTGTGCAACCATATGCACCTATACACAATATGCATAGCAATCACCATTTGTACAAAGTGACACATATATATCCTGTAATGCTATTGAGTGTATAGGTCACATAACACACATTGGGTATGTGTGATGTTTAATGTTGCAGTTGTGTTGTAGCATGACATGTCATGGCTGGCACTGGCATGTCCACAATATGTCCTACACTCACCATAACCACTGTACAATGGCTATGTTGAGCAATGGTATTCCATCAGGTATACATGCACCACTCATCCTGTGTGTATACATAGCATGCATGTGCTAAACTTGTGTCCGCAATTATCTGCTAAAGACACAGACACTCTAATCAGAAATTGATATCTATGTGGCACACAGATACACATCCAGCCATGGAATGTATACCTGTGAGTGGTGGTGCACAGGACATTGCAGAGCTTTTAATACTTGCACAGCAATGTTGTGTCCATGTACACATTGCATTCCAGGGTGAGGCCAATCACTGAACAACAACACACATGCATCAAAGCCATGTAAACTGTTATTAGCAAGGTCTGTCTACACTCGCACTGCATGCTGTTGAGCAACACACGTCCTACATGCTGACACGTGTGATTTGACTGTTTGGCTTGTGATACTGTACCCCACCTTCAACTGCTATTGAGTATTTTCTGGATTGCTGATGGTGTGTGTGTGTGTGTGTGTGTGTGTGTGTGTGTGTGTGTGTGTGTGTGTGTGTGTGTGTGTGTGTGTTTGCTTGCTTTAGTGAGGAGTGTATTTATGTGCATGTGTTCATGTGTTCATGTGTGCATGTGTTCATGTGTTCATGTGTGCATGTGTGCATGTGTGCATGTGTTCAGACATCATGTATAGGTTGTAAAGTGTGTTTCCTGTCTTCCTCTCACAGGTGCTGAGATTGGGCTGGTTCACTGCAGCAGGGAACCTGATGTCACTGAGCCAAATAGTGATAATGAGGATAGGTGTGTTGAGGCACAGGCAAGTTTGCCAGGGTCTGTCATTGGGACACCAATCGACAGTACACAAGTGTCCACCCCATCCATGCACACAGTCATACTGCCAATACATCCATCACCAATGTCCTTAGCTGAGGGACAGTGTACAGTCGTCATTGGCCAGGACAGTGTGGTATCTATGGCACATGCATCCCGACACAGCAGCCATACCCAGATGTCTGGAACTGTACTACATAGGCAGATGTCCAGGGGTTTTCATCGGAGCACTGCTGCTCATCATGCCCCTGGCAGATGTGCCACAGGTCTTACAACCTCACCCATGTTCCAAGCTGTCATGGAGGCACAGGCACGTATGGAACGGTACACCAGATATGGACTAAGGGCACAGAGGGCACATAACACTGCTGTAATTGACAGTATCTGTGACCTAGCAGGTGCCATCCGTAATTACACTGAGGTCACTGATAGACGTTGGGGTGAGACATTAGATGTCCTCCGCAATGTCATGTCTATGTGTCAACGTGGATGTATGCCAGCAACATCAGCAGCTGGCAGTCACCGCAGACGTCCCTCAAGTCACAGATGCTCCCGTAGTGCTAGTACCAGCCCCTGCAATGTTGGGGGGTGGGCTGTCCATAGACCATCCTAGAAGACCACATGCATGTGGCTCTGGACAGTCCCAGCAGGGACCTGGGTCCAGTGTACATCTGTCCACCTCTGAGGATAGTACCCAGTCTGGCTTAGTACCTGATACTGTCAGTAGCACACCTGCCAGGCATAGGTACCATATCTGTGGCCAGAGATGGTGATCTGTAAAGCCTGGCAGGTACAGTCTGCGGATGTCCCACAAATCCCTGTATATGGCAGCCACATGGTGGAACTGTGTGCATGCAGACACACACACACACACACACATAAACCAGACACCTAGGGCTAACACATACCTGCACACATTACATCAACATTGGCCCATAGCAGTACTCTTGGCCCTCACACACACACACACACACACACACACACACACACACACACACACACACATACATGTCGATTGTATGGCTCAAAGTAGACCTCTGGCAAACCTTCAACACACCCTGTGCATATGATGAAACCTGTGCCACCTCCCGTCATCTGTAACATTGATGCAGGAACAGGCTACCATGGTGCTGATGCACAGGGTGACTTTATAGCAGTATAGCAATGTTAGCATGTTGTCAGCAGTAAAGTGTAATGATATCCTTGAAGGTGTAGCTAAGTAGGCATGATGCATTAAAGCTATGATTGTCAATGTAGTATTGTTTACACTAGTGTTAGTTCCAATAGTGTATTGTCCACCCACGTGCCACCTGGCTAATGTGTGTAGTATTGGCAGCATGTGTTAGAGAGTGGACAGTACATGTGGGATGTGTGTAGCACAGATTTTCAGGGGTACATTTGTGAACATGGTGGAGGTGCACTGTCTGCATGTACGTGCATAGTGGACACATGGGCAGGGTGACATGCCCTGTATTACACAGTAACACTCCATAGTTTCTATTGGTGGCTAGTATGCATTGTACTACACACATTGTGGAACTTGAGTACACATGTGTGTATGACATGGTTTGACACTGTGCTGTGGGTGATACTGTTACTACCTGTCATTGTTTTGCATTCTGGTAGTATACATAACCTCAACAGCCTGACCATAAACAAACATTAGATGATGTCTTGACAACTGACACACAGATGTAGGACACACAGTAACATTTGGATCCTTCAGGTACTATACTATGCCAGTAACCAGTAGTATTCACCTGCACCCATTCCTGAGACCACTCATGTTTGGCATATAGCTCTCTTAGGTACAAGCAGTCACAGTAGGGATATGTCCGTCCACATCTGGAAATGCATACTGTGGCCTATAATGCATTCTCCAGATGACACACACATCCTCCACAAGGGTATCATACAGACAGATACCAGTTGTCAAACCCATGCTGTAAAGCTATAAGCCAACTAAAGCATAGTCATCCACCTTTACAAAACATAGTATCCCCACAGTACCACATAGGTAGTAGCCGCCAACATGTTGAACAGGTACCGATGTGTACATGCAGCCAAGTGTTACGTCATCTCTCCTTTGGTAATCACATTTCCAAATGTATTTTGAAATCCCACGGTGGATCACATAAGCAATAAGGGGTCTGCATGCATATCCACAAAGGTTGTTGTACACTTATAATGAATAGCCATCATTGACAGACTTTGCTGCGTTTGAACAGGTCTGAAATATTCCACAGCCATAAACCCTCACTCACTATTCAATAGAAACCATAATGAGTGTGTGACACGGATGACCTAGGCCAGGGATCACTGCAGTGGCTGGGCTTGTCACAAGCATACAGATGTGACCTAAGGTCTGGAAAGTGGCAGTACACTCTGGCAAAGATGACAGATGTGTTCATGGAGAAAGCAGGGTTCCCACCTGTGAAATAATTGAGGTCACATGTACATATGTATTTGCCACACAGCTACCTGACATGTGCAATGCACATACTGTTGTCATACAGTAGTAAAAGCAAAACCCACAGCGTCACACACACTCACCCAGTGCAGGATTCAAACCCCTACCTAACTACTGTATGATAATAGAGTAGTACACATTAACACAACGTGCTATACACAGTACTGGAAGTTTTCCTTTCCACGGGTATATTTGTAGGATGGTGACATCATCAGACTTGACAAAGATAAGTATACCACTTTTAAGGTGTTTTACTACTCTCCAAAATGCTTACTCCTCTCTAAGGAGATCACACACAATCGTCAAGTGCAGGATTCAAACTCCTACCAAACTACTTTATGATACTAGAAGCATACGCATTAACACGATGCACTTTACACATTACATGGAGTTTATTTTTCCACAGGTATATTTGTAGGATGGTGACATCATCAGACTTGACAATGATTAGTATACCACTTTTAAGGTGTTTTACTACTCTCCAAAAAGGTTTCTTTTTTCCAAGGAGATTACACACACAGTTGTCAAGTGCAGGATTCAAACCCCTACTAAACTAGTATAAGATGCTAGAGGATTACACATTAACACAAAGCGCTATACACATTAGTGGGAGTTTTTTTTCCCACAGGTATATTTGTAGGATGGTGACATCATCAGACTTGACAAAGATTAGTATACCACTTTTAAGGTGTTTTACTACTCTCCAAGGAGATGACACACACACAGTTGTCAAGGGCAGGATTCAAACCCCTACCTAACTACTTTACAATACTAGAGGAGTACGCATTAACTCATAATGTGCTATACACATTACTGGGAGTTCTCTTTTCCACAGGTATATCTGTAGGATGGTGACATCATCAGACTTGACAAAGATAAGTATACCACTTTTAAGGTGTTTTAGTAGTTTCCAAAAAGGTTGCTCCTTTCAAATGAGATCACACACAAATACAGTTACCAAGTGCAGGATTCAAACCCCTACCTAACTACTTTATGATATCAGAGGAGTACGCACTTACATGACACACTATACACATTACCGTCAGCTCTTCTTTCCACAGGTATATTTGTAGGATGGTGACATCATTAGACTAGACAAAGTGGATTACATTAGGTGACATTAGGTGGGCTACATTGAAGGAATTTCTAAACACTTTGGCCATGTGATCATCAAAGGAGAGATTACTATCTCCCTGGGTCCCCAGGGCCATAATTATTTTCTCGGTACATACTGGATTACCACCTATGTGGTAATTTGTGTGTACTTTGTTTTATGCAAAGGGGATGACTATGCATTCTTTGGCATTCTGCTTGAGGGCATTGTTTTGACACCAGGAATCTGTCTCTGTAAGACCCTTCTGGAGGATGTCTGTGTCAGCCGTAGAGTCGATTATGGACCACAGTTAGCAGTCATCTGCAAACCTGTTCAGACATATTCCTCCTGTGCTTGCCTGTACCTCTGAGCAGTATCTACTGAACAGGTGGTATCCCAGGACCAAGATCTGTGGGATGCCATCTGTGACTGGTTTATAGTCGGACATGGCACCCGTAACTCTGAACTTGTGTGTTTGATCTGTGAGCCAGTTGGCCACCCATCCTGTGACATAGCTGTTAATGTTCAAGCTGGTAAGCTTGTCCATGATGACAGAGTGGGGAATGGTGTTGAAAGTCCGTAGTGAGGTCCAGGTGGGCTGTGTGGACTACTTTCACCTCCATCTATGTCCTTGGTAACTGCTTCAAATGAGTCAACTAGGTTTAGGAGGCAGGATCTGCCTTTAACAAAGCCAAGTTGGGTAGAGTCCAGTGTCTGGAGATCCCCAATGTCTCTGTTTATGGGTTCCATGATAATTTGCTCTATAGATTTGCAGACCAGGCTGAGTAGACCTATAGGGCAATGGTTTCCAAGTTCTGTTGTGGCACCCCCTTTGTGGAGCTGGATGACTGTTGGTGTATGCCATTCTTTGGGTACATAGCCTGTGGTAAGGTTGAGTCTGGACAGTGAATGTAGGTGAGGGTGTAGTTCCTTTTGGGGCTGTTGTAAGATGCAGCCTGGAACACCATCCTGTCCCATTGATGCTGTGTTCTTAGCTTTGGAAAGGGCTGTCTTTACCTGCATGTCCATGAAGTCTGGGGCTCTGCATTCTTCTGAGATGGACGCAGGCCCTTTTGGGGGTGATGGTGGTGGAGTTTGCACTGAACCTGTCCCCCAGGATGTGGGCAATGTAAGTTGGTTCAGTGTATTTCTTGCCATTTGTCAGTAGCTGACAACATATTTGGAAGTTGCCGCCTAAATGTTTGGTATAGCTAACGAAGGCTTTGTGGTTGTTATTCTTACATTCCTTGGCAATTTGTCTTTAGAAACTGGCGTTGGATTATTTTATGAGTGATCATTGTGTCTTCCTAATAATGATCAGTGATGCCTTTCCTTTTGTGAAGTTTGCTCTATCATGTGTTCGTTTCCTCCTCCTGTTGTATAGCTTTTTTATGGGTGATGACCACCAGATTGGTTTCTTATTTTTGTAGGAGTGCATCTTGGATTTATTTGGCATGTCTCAATCCCTGCATCCCTGTAGATGCTCATAGAGTGCACTTGTAAATGATTCGACAGATTGTATAGCATTATCTTATAGCAAGGGGGCTTTGGAACCTTACACTTTGGTCTTGGGAAGTGTGCAGTTTGCTTTTGAAAATGTCTTCACAGTGGTTTACTTGACTGGGAGGGGATGTGGATGTCCAGTGTGATTACTTTATGATCTGATATTACCAGTGAGGGGTTTATCTCTGTCATGGAACACTGGTACCCCATGCTGGTGATGATCAGGTCCAGTATGTTGTCACCTCTAGTGAGCGTGGTGACCAGCTGTTCCAGGGCGTTTGCGTTTTTAAACTCTAGGAAACATTGGGCAAAGGACATTGTACACAAGTAATTCTCCCACTCAGTGTTTGGGTAGTTGTAATCTCCTCATATAATGGTGTTTGATAGGACCTTTATATTTTCCACTGTTCTCAGGAATACTGAGTGAGGTTCCTGAGACAAGGTAGGTGATCTGTAGCAGGCTATGATCTGATAAGCAGCTTTGCCCAATGTTAGTTGCACTTGCATGGTCTCCAAGGCCTCATGCTGTGCCACTAAGCTGAAGGTGTGGGTATCCATAAGGTAAATGGATACACCCCTTCCTTTTGTATTTCACTCGTGGTGTTGGGGCCGAAGATCAGAGGAATTGTGAGTGTTTTACATGGAGCATGTCCAACAGCTCTGTGTTTGACATAGATTTGTATGTTAGGCAGAGATCACCTCTGAGTAGGCAATATGTGAGAGAGTACAGCTGGAGAATTGGAGAAGGTCTGTGTATGGCATGTATTTCAGGCCGCTAATGCTTTTTGTGAGGTATTGCTGCTGGCTTTCCAGTTGTTGTACATATCTTGTGAGGTACATAGCAAAAGGGGCATTGTACTCCATTATGGATCTAGTGAGTGATGAGTAGAGGGGAACAATGTCCTCTTCTATTCTGCATGAGATACCTTTTGTGATGAGGTGTGCCACATAGAAGGATTTCCTGACTACTGTGGGGATGTGATTATCACAGGTGTGTCCACTGTCCACCTGTGACCCAAGGTCTCTTATCACACTTTCAGTGTTAAGTGTACTACTGCCTATGTTATAGTTCATGGCTACAGAGTTTTTACCAAAGGGGATGACAATGCACTTTTTGGCATTGAGCTTGAGCCCATGGTTTTGACACCAGCCATCTGTCTCAGTGAGGCCCTTTTGTAGGATGTCCACATCATTAGTATTTACAATTATGGCTCCTAGTTTTCAGTCATCTGGAAACTTCACTAGCCACAGACCTTCCATGTTAAAGTTTACTTCAGGGAAGTAGATACAAAACAGGACAGGACCCAGGACTGGGCCCTGTGGTACTGCACTCGTCACTGGTCCAAAGTCATACTTGGAGTCTGCTACTTTCACAGTGTGTGTTCTGTCAGTAAGCCAGTTGGCAACCCATCTTGTGACATAGCAATTTATACCTGGTTTAGTGGGTTTATCTATAATTCCAGAGTGTGGGATGGTGTTGAAAGCCATGGCAAGCTCTACAAAGGCTGTGCGAAACCTTACCCTTGTCTACAGTTCTGGTGACTGCTTCAATGTCATCTATCAGGTTTAGGAGACATGATCTGCATTTTATAAACCCAATATGGTTGTGGACCAGAGTTTGCAGATTACCAATGTCTTTTTTTATAAGTTGTATGATGATACATTCCATGGCCTTGCAGAGCAGGCTCATCAGGCTAATGGGGCACTAGTTCCTGGGGTCCATGGTGTCTCCACCCTTGTGTAGTGGGATAACCGTTGCTGTGCACCATTCAGCAGGCACAAAGCCTGAGGTGAGGCTATGACTGAACATGGTATGTCGGTGTGTGCCTGTTCATTCTGTAGTTTGTGTAGAACACAGCCTGAGAAGTTATGTGGTCCCATGGATGCTGTGATACTGGCTTTGGAGAGTGTTTTTTTACCTTTGCAGCTGTGATGACAGCAACTTTGCAGTCTTCCATTATAGAGATGTGCTCTTTCATGGGTGAGAGGGGGGTAAGGTTAACACTGATCCTATCTACCAGGATGTTGGCAATATCAGTTGGGTCTGTATATTTAGTGCCATTGAGCTGTAACTCAGAGCAGATCTGAGTGTTGTGTTGCCATGACATGGACCTGTCTGTTGGGCATAGATCTCCTGAGTAGACAGTATGCAACAGAGTACAGATTGAGTTAAATTCAGTCTTGTTGCATGGGGCAACTGTTTAAGGCCAGTAATCCTCCGGTTGAGGTACTTCATTGGTCTTTCCATCTGCTGAAGGTGCCTAGTCAGATTCATCGCAGGTGTGTTGTGGTACTCTCTGACAGGTCTGATGACTGATGCTTAGAGGGAACCTCCTTTGACCTACATGCAAAGACCTTGGCAGTTTGTGGGAACACATAGCATGATTTTCTGACCACTTTGTGAATGTGTTTCTGGAAGCACAGATGACTATCCACATTTGTCCATGGATCCCTTATTATCACCTCCATATTTAGGGTGTTGGCACCTATGTGGTATTTGTATGACTGTAGCTCGAGGACATACTTTTGACACCACATCTGTCTGACTGAGACCCTTTTTAAGGATGTCTGTTGTCCCAAACATCGATTATGACAACATTTTGGCAGTCATCCACAAACATTACTAAACATAGCCCTCGTGTGTTTGACTGTATTTCTGAAAAGTGTACACCAGACAGGAGGGGTCCCAGGACTGAGCCATGGGGGACAGCAGTTGTTACCAGCTTGTACAGGAGACCACAATTCTTACCTTGTGTGATCTATCTGTGCCCCAGTTGGCAATCCATCAGATGACAGACATATTTATGCACAAATTGTTGATTTTGTGGATACAACATGTGTCTGGGATGTTGGCAAAGGGCTTTTCAAGGTCTATGTGGGACATGTGTAGCTCATTTCATTGCTGTATGTCCTGGGTGACTGCCTTGTAAATAGTCTAGCAGGTTTGGTAACCATGATCTGCCCATGACCAAACCGTAATTGGTAGGGTTGGGTGTTTGTAGGCTCCCAATAGCTCTGTTTATGAGTTCCATCATGATGGACTCCATGGCCTTGCAGATCAGGATTAATAGGCTTATAAGACAATAGTTCCCATGTTCTGTTGTGCACCAACACTTGTGGAGTGTGTCAAATGTTGCTGTAACACATTCAACAGTTTCATATCCTGTACAGAGGGTAAGTCTCAACAGACTTTTCAAGGGCAGGCTCTGTTTGTTCTGGAGTTCACTTATGACACAGCCAGGGAAACAATGTAATCCAGTAGATGCCATGTTTTCAGGTTTGGAAGGAGCTGTTTATCCATTCTATATGTGATATATGTGCTTTCACAATCTCCAGGTATGATGATAGGGCCTTTTGCCAGTGAGAGGGTGGTATGTATGTATGTATGGGCCTGTCTGACAGGATGTTGGCAATGTCGGTCATTTACAGTTTGCACTGCCTCAGGGCATATGAGTGTACATTACTATTTATGACATAGCGGAATGAGGCGTCATGGTTCTCTATGGACTCCTTCACAGATTCTTTTGCCAGAACATGGATTGGATAATATTTGGAGTGCACATTGTTTGTTGATGATACTGATTGCAGGTTTATTGATCTTCTTTGCTTTTTCACATTCTGTGAACAACTTAAGTACTTGTGGTACAGAGTTTGATTATGACAGGGTTCTAATATATTATATGTGTCTGTTTTCATATAACTGTGTGCACATGGCAGGATTGGTGAATTGTGACAGGTTCCTGGGGTGAAACATGCAACTGCCAGATATGTGTGGCCCACTGCTGTACTCAAACATGGCCTAAGTGTGTGAGCATGCCCAGTATGATCTTTCAGTGTGTTGCTGAATGAAATCCATTACATTTGTTGAAGTGTGTGAGCATGCCCGGTATACACATTTATACTATATGTGTGTGTAAAATCAAGTTGTATTTTTACTGCAGGGCTCACCTTTGTGTCATAACTCAACAGGGATCATGCTGTGCCTGTGGGACTTCCATGAGACACTTTGCATAGACTTATCAACATTTCTACATACAGGGGGACATCTATTTTTTGTACATTTCTACCCAGGGGCACACCTGATTGTTACTGTGGGTGTAGATGGGATGAGGGGTTCACCTGACACTTATACACGATTGCTAGGCCTGCACTGCTATGTAAGGTACACCATTTCAGTCTGTACTGTTGCCTATCATACTGGCTTGAGGCATACTACTGTACTACGGGTCTTAGCATCCAATATCACGTATATTAGATTTCATAGCCTACCCAACCCACATCACACCACCTGGCCTGCTGTTCTCTGTCTACATAGGCCTGTGGGGGAGGTTACCCATATGCCTCTTTAGGGTCATGATACAGCATTTCTTTGTGTTTGCATTAGTATACAATTGTCCTGCTGTGTCTGTGCCAGTGTAATGCTGTCATGGCTTAGTGGTTCAGTATTGTGACTATAGTGCACAGTATCCTGGTTTCGAGCCCTATCACTGCTTTTTATTTTCATGCTGGGCAGACCAGACTGCTTAAGGAACAGTACAGCAAATATGAGCATGTTTACCTAACTTTGTTCAACTTTGCCCGACCTTGCCCAGCATTGCTCAACATTGCCCGACGTTGCGCTAGTTAGCGCAGGCAATTTTGTTTACATATACTAAATAGTGGTAAAAGCTGCTTAGCACTGATTTATATTGCTTAAAACATGGAAATCATGCCTCAGGCGGTGCTGCAGGGCTGCCTATGTCGGATGCACATTGTCACTCCCTATACATGTTTGAAAACAGGTAGTGTCAAGTTAGCCATCCCTTTTATTTTATGTGCGAGTCAGAGTGAGAGATCATTTCCAGGGTTCCTACTGAGCCAGTGTATGTGCTATGCATTGCCTCTTTGCCAAGGCCAAGTAGGGTTGCCACCTTTCTACTGTGCCATTTCCTGACAAACAAGCCCCGCCCCATGCACAATCAAGCCACACCCATTCCGTTTAATAGCCACACCCCTTTACTCTACCACCCTTCAGCATAAGTCTTTAATATATCACATACAGTTACCAATAAGTAGAAAAATGTGCAACGAGTCAAAAGTAAATTAAAAAAACTTTATTTAGCAATACTTCAAAGGTTCACTACATACAACAGTACATCACACACAAGCATGGGAAAACTAAGCCCAAGTCTCATATCGCAGGTAGTACTAAAATGGAAATACAATTAGATATTAGAAACACCAGTTCATTCAAAGCAGTACATTAAGGGTTCACCACACACAATAGTAAAAGAAAAGCAACTGTTTAAAGTATCTTCAGTTTTGCTAGAAATCATTGCTTATACTTGAAGCTATATTTGGCATTTGATCTAGCAGCCTCAAGTAATGGCTGGTTATTTCTCACAAATGAATAAAATTGCGAACAACTCATGTTAAAGTTTAGCTTGACCTGCAACTCTGCCTTCACAAGTGACACAAGCATTCTATTTCTTACATCAGTCCACACATTCCCCATAAGTGAAAAAACCCTTTCCACAAAGCTATTGCTGGGGGGGATTGAAAGAGCAAACTGCACCAGTCTGTAAAGTGGCTTGTAGTCTGGAGCTTTACTAAAAAAAGTTACCCAGCGATCACTTACAGATGCCTCTGTCATCTGTAACAGGGCTGGCAATGCAGCAGTTAAAGTACAGTAGTCTGAGTAAAGTGCTTCAATGTCCACATTCAATTTGAAGAGGTCTTCAACTGTACGCAGTTCTGGCCAAGTTACAGGATGTTGGAGGCTGAGGACCTGCATAGCTTTAAAGGGACTATTATCATAGTCAAACCACTTCTGTAGGTAACAAAGTGCTTTACTGTAAAAATCACAGAAGGTCCTACAGACCTGCTGTGCGACAGCTGGAGTAAAGTGCTGTAAGGCAGATGAAACTTTAGTACCAAAGAACTGGTCATCTAGCCTTCTCTGCAACTCATCTTTTAGACTTTTCATCACGGTGTACAACTCTGGAGCAGAGAGAGTGTTACTTTCAAGTTTTGCTATAGACTTGTGGAATACCTGCAGGATGCAGTGCATGAAATGTATGTAGCACTCTGCCTCAGACACATCCCCACTGATGCCATCCTCATCGGCCTCCACAAATTTCCAGATAAGGGGGTGACAGTCCTCAGGCCCTTGACTAATAAAATAACTTTTAATAGCAGGCCAACATTCTACCAGCCTTGCCACAGCTGGGACCAAAGACAGCCACCTTGTTACAATATGTTGCATTATTTCCTTAAAGTCCTGGTCTAGGAAAGAATAGAAGCCTTTCAACAGTGCCATTTTTTTAGTAGATGCTGAAAACTCACTATGTACTTTCAAAACCAGAGTCTCCACATCAAACTTTGCAAGGGCCTTGCTTGCATGCTTGGCACAGTTATGTATTACATGGCATAAACAGTTTGCTGCAATGATGTGAGGCACCTCAGATTTCAAACTTTTAAAAACAGACCTGTGCTTTCCATAATTGACTGAGGCATTGTCTGCAGCATAGCTAGCAATGTTTTGTACTTTGAGTCCTTTATGCACAAGGATGTCCTTTATTCTAGTAAAGATACATTCAGAACTTTCGTTATGATCCTCATAGAAATCAAGGAGTTTCTGTTGTGTGCCATGGGTGTGAGTAAAGTACTGAATAACTAAAGGGAACATGTTTCTGTTCCCTTTATTGGATGCATCTGATCCCACTGAGAAATAGGAATTGCCAAGTTCCTGCAGAAGGAGCTCCTCTGAATGAGGTGCAAGAACATTCATGACAATACTCTCAGATTTTGTCTTCCCACAGGTGAATTTCAAAGCCAAAGTAGAATCAGGGAAGACTGTCGGTGCCAGCTTACCTCCACAATCTATGGATACATATGAGTGACCATGTTTCACTCCATGATAGACTGCTGTCACTTCAGCTGCAGTGACTTTGGAAGCTTCACTGGTTACACTACGTGGCTGAATAAACTTGGTCATTACGAGGTTCTGCCTCTGGAGCTGAAGGCTTTGATGATGTTTGTCTGACTTCTGATGGCTTTTCATTGCCTTTTCCCCATCCCATTTTACAGTGAAAGTTGTTCCACAGGATGTGCACTTTGCCATGGCATCTGCATTTGGAACAGGCCGCACCCATGAGTAGCTTTGCTCCCACACCTTATTATAACTGCAGAAAAACCTCTTAGGAGACGCGCTTTCAGCCTCTTCTTGATGATCCATTGACCTTTTCCTGAACATGATTCGTGTAGGATCCTTGCTCAACACTACAATAAACCAAAACAGCTATTAATAGAAAATCAAAACACTTGTGACCAACACCAGTGCCTGGTGGGGCCTTTGTCAGTCAGTAGCCACTAGCCAGAGTTCACATTCACATGTGAATCTCCAGACTTTCACACCCTAGTAATACCAAGTTGGTATAGGGAAAAAAATGAGACTCCTCATGAAAAATTACAGTGAAGGTAAAGCAATGAAAGGCAGAAGCAACTCCTGTCTGAGGGACTTTCTGCAGCTGTTACACATGAACCTGGTGTGACAGCAGAATATGCACAGAAGGCATTCAACTGTGTGTAAAACACATGGGTCAGACACTACAGCAATGCACCAAATTAAGACCCTCTACTTTTATGTAGAACCCAGTGCAAACGTTATCCAGCTGAGTCTGAACACAGCAAGAAAGTTCAGGCATACTGTGGACTGACAAGATAAAAAGATGAAATACATGGCAGCTCAGCAATCATACCCTCTGGCTACAATTGTAATAACTTGCATAAAGACAAACAGGACATAGTGTGGGCCGACACAATGATAAACATGAAATATGTAACTCAGCAATCATAATACCCTCTGGCTGCAACAGTAATAACTTGCATAATGATAAGAGACCGTATGGGCAGACATAAAGACGAATTCCGTAGCCCCACAATTCCAGATGCAACACCCCATATTAAGTGCAATTTGTCTTAAAAGCACAGAGACCAGTCAACTTGGGGCTGGTTTCTCCCCTTTTCCACTCCAGATCCTCACCACCACCTCCTCCCACTGGCACAGTTAGAGTTGAGCATAGTGGCCAAGTGAAGACCTCCAGCACCCTATTTATCAAACAGTGCTTTGGGCCCCTGCTAAAGCAGTTGAGACACACTTGAGGTCTGATTTATATACACAAGGGAAAGGCTGGCACAAGTTTACTAACTATGCCCCCCTTTTCCCCAGACTACAACATAATCAGCCAGCTACTCCTTATAAGCAACTTTAAGGCCCTAACAAAGTGTGTTCAGTCTTATTGTGCAATAGTAATAAACATTGCTAGTTTGACCAATGCCAAGGTAGTGGCCCAGTGTCACTAAATAACTATTTAAGTAGTCTCAAAACTTAAATATCTACACAACAAAACGTTAGAAAATATCCCGTGTATATTCACTGTAACAAGCTCAAAACCACATGAGATATTTCACATTGACAGTCCCAAAGAAAAGCAACTACATTAAGCCTTGCTATATACCCAAGACACCTAGGAAGAAAAACAGGTAAAGGTAAACATCACTGTGATGATAGACTAGAAAAGACAGTTCTACAGTCCAAGCATCCTATACAAATCATGTAGTCATATATTCACTGTAACATCAAATGAGCTAAGCTTTGGTATAGACGGTATACCCTAGAAAACACAGATAAAAGGTAAACAGTTGTGATGACAAACTAGACAAAAAAGCTACATTTAAGCCTCACTATACTACGAAGACTGTACACCCTAGAAAGACACCCTAGGAAGAAAAACAGGTCAAGGTAAACATCACGGTGATGATAGACTAGAAAAGACAGTTCTACAGTCCAAGCATCCTATACAAATCATGTAGTCATATATTCACTGTAACATCAAATGAGCTAAGCTTTGGTATAGACAGTATACCCTAGAAAACACAGATAAAAGGTAAACGGTTGTGATGACAAACTAGACAAAAAAGCTACATTTAAGCCTCACTATAATACGAAGACTGTACGACATAGACACCCTAAGAAGAAACACCGGTCAAGGTAAACATCACGGTGATGACAGACTAGAAAAGACAGATCTACAGTCCAAGCATCTTATACAAATCATGAAGTCATTATATATTCACTGTAACCAAGTCCAAAACCAGATTAGAAACTGTTCTAGTTAATAATCACCACATGTTGAACATCTAGATAGTTACACACATCTTGTCACCATCAATGAATGAGATAGTGCCAGCACAGCTAGTGAATTAATATAAATTTAACATTTAAAAAATTCACTAGTAGCTGTGCTGGCAATATTTCATTCCCCTTATCACACTAATCTTTGAAAATGTATCTTAATTCCAAATAATTCATCCATTAAAAAAATTCCACTTACCTCCAGAAAAATCATCAGCAGGGCTACTTAAACAAGCTCTCAGCGGCAGAAGAGAACAGGCAGCTAAAGGGCCAGCAAGCAGGGGAACACAACACCACCCAGTCGGCCAGACCACAGCACTTCTCCAGGGCAAGACTCCAGCAAGCAAGGCAAGCAGCAGGGCTAGGCAATCCTTCCAGGGAGCAGCAGCAGGGCAATCCTTCCAGGCAGCAGCAGGCCTAGGGCAATCCTTCCAGGCAGCAACAGGCAGCAGAACTAGGGCAATCCTTCCGGGCAGCAGCAGGGCTAGGGCAATCCTTCCAGGCAGCAGCAGGGCTAGGGCAATCCTTCCAGGCAGCAGCAGGGCTAGGGCAATCCTTCCAGGCAGCAGCAGGGCTAGGGCAATCCTTCCAGGCAGCAGCAGGGCTAGGGCAATCCTTCCAGGCAGCAGCAGCAGCAAACGAAACCAGCAATCCACCGAAGACGTCCAACCAGCAAGAAATTTCAGACCTTAAGCACCTTTTACAGTAGAGAGTAAAAGGTAAAATTAGTAGCTGAAGCGCCACTTTTTATGCACTAATTTTCACGGGCTTTGCGGGGATTTGACTTGCAATTCTACGTGTTGACTGGCTGCTTGCTGCACGAGCCTCATCTGCAGCAAGCAGCCAATCAACCGAGAGTCCAAGACGGGAATTTTATTTTATTTTTTTTTACCATACGCGCTGACGAGCCTGACGTCACTTTTCCACCATTTCCAGACTCCCAGAGCAAGAACCGGAGAACCGGAGTGCCCTACTGATTTCCGGGCACTCCAGAAAAAAAACAGAGGGGTGGCAACGCTAAGGCCAAGGCATACTGGGCATGCCTCCTTCTGCCTACTGAGATAGGCTCGGGTTGTTCCTCCTCCGAGTCACGCTGTGCCTGTGATGGCCTTGGCAATGGTGGGGGGCTGTTTGGCCCTGCCCCATGCTGTTCCTGCTGCAGCTATTTTCGCAGGATCATATTGTGTAGCATGGCACATACCATGACAATTTGGGTACATGTAGTTGGTGAGTACTGCAAGGCTCCACCAGATGTGTCCAGGCACTGGAACTGTGACTTGAGCATCCCAAACACACGCTCGATTACATTTCGTGTATCCAGCATCCCCCACTAGGTGACCGTCAGGGATGTCCCCATTGGCAAATGTCTGGTACAGCTGCGTCAGATGCCAGATATGGGAATCACGGTAGCTTCCAGGGCAGCCAGCACACACATTCAGTATTATGCCCTGGGCATCGCACATGACCTGGCAGTTGATGGAGGGGAAGCCCTTGAGGGTGATGTAGGCTCTACCCCACTCACCGACTGGTGCTTTGATGTGTATGTGCATGCAGTCAATTGCACCCACTACCTCAGGGTATTCCGCTATTTGCTGGAAGAGGCGCATATTGCTGGCCAATGCCTCACGGGAATTGGGGAAATATACATGATCACCGACATGTGCTGACATGGCATTCAGGAACTGGTGCAGTACCCTGGATGCTGATGCCTGTGAAATCACCATCATATCACCAGTTGGTCTCTGGAAGGTGCCTGTTGCTAGTATTCTTAGGCCAACACATACCTTGGTTTCCACTGGGATGGGTTCCCCTCTGTTGGTTCTGTGTGTGAGGCGTGGCCTGCACAGCTCAACAATTTGCTGCAGGAGGTCTCTGTCCACTCTATAGCGCTCCACTATCTCCAGCTCATGTAGCCCCTGGTAGGTTACCCTGGGTCTGTACACTCTTCTCCATCTCCTCACTGTGGGTTGCTCAGCAGCATTCGCAATGACACCACCCTCAGCATCTTGCACATGTTGCCTTATAATAGCAATGGCAGCCCCTAACATTTTTTTGTCTCAGTTAAGCTTTTTAAGTTTTCACTCTCTTTGTATACTGCAGTGTTGCAGTGTTTCTGAGAAAAACATGAGGGAATGTTGTTTGCAGAGTTTTAAGTGCTGGGCTGGGCTGGGCTGGTGTACTGCCTGTGTAATTGGCTGATTCTGATTGATTTCACCTGGCAGCTCTGCTAGTTCTCCTTGGTTAACTTCCTACTACTTCTTTTCCTTCCTTTTCCCTTTCTGTTTCCGCAGGGGGCAGCACCACACAAACAAGTGCAAACACGCACACACACACGCACACAGGCTTACACAGGCTTATACTGGCTTAGGCGGGTGCACACGCACGCACACAGGCTTAGACGGGATTACAGGCGCGCAGACGCATGCACACGGTGTAAGCACATTTGCAAGAAAATTCAGTGATATCCACGGCGTACACCTTCAGTTTCTGGGTTTCAGTTAAGACAACTGTAGATACACTTCTTTCAATCCTGAGTAACTCACAGCAAACACAGGCCACTCTGCTCCAATGAGCATACATACCCCCTCATGATGTCACCTATCTTCTGCTCTACTACTCCCTTACTCCTACACTTACACTCTAGGGACATGGCTTACATGCCAGGGAAAATTGGGGTTCACTGTCCTTATCCTCATTTGCATAGGATTGCCTACTAATGCTTGGTTACATCTCTCAAAATGAAATTCCCCCCTTAGCAACCACTACTCAGTAGCCATGTTGTCTTCAGCCTGCCATTCACCTGCATGGCAGACAAATATTTTAAATTAAAATGGCTATTTTGGGCTTATTTTTTTTTTTTTTTTTCTGGTTTTTAAAGCACCACACGTTTGCGCGGCACTGCTCTATGCTTAAACATCGGAGATCGAGGAAAAAATATATATTTTTATTCATTTTCAACAGATCAAAATGCCAATGGCCTTATATTTGGCCATTGGCATGCTTCCTCAACTGGATGCATCCTTTATTGCTGTCATTGCTCCGTTTTGCTATTTGCAGAACGGTACTCCGTTACCAATGGAGTACATTTCTGCAAATAACTCTACTCTTCCAAGGGCAAGTTAGTGTTTCCCGGATCGCAAATTTACCTCATTTGCATAGCTTTCAGCAGCAAATGAGGTAATTTGCATAACATAACACTGTCCGTGCAAGAGTCGTTTTAGGAGCTCTCATGCACACCCCTACCGGCTATTGCTGAATTGCTCGGCAGACATATTGCCTGTTTGAAGTCTTACTCTACTCTTAGACTCTGTGCAAGCCCTCGTGAATCCGGCCCACATTCTTTTACGTTTCTAATATTACAAGATATTAATGAAAAAATCAGAGGGGCAATTTAGTAAATGAAACTGAAAAACAAGAAAAGAGATGGGTAGCCCACTTCAGAGCACATGCATCTCCAGGGCTAAATGAAACTTACACTGTGAAACCAGTTTTAAAAATTTGAGAAATAAAATTAAATGTCTATTCCTTTAAATGAAGATTTTAATAGTCACATGGTTTAATTGTGTTAATTATCTTACTTATTTAATGGTTGGATGTATGTTTTATGTTCATTTGCCCGAAAAAGCCTTGTAAGTGAAAGTATTAACTTGCATAGTTTTAATAAATATTCATAGTTACTGGTCTTTGTGGTCATCGTGGTGCCAGAATACTTTTATGTTTTTTCACATAATGCAGTGTAAGCATATGGAGCTTTTCTCCTCAGGCCTCAGCTGAAAATGGGTATTACCCAGTCAGAGTTTCCCCGTAAACAAAGACAAATAAAATAAAATAAATTAATAAATAAACATGTAACTCCTCCGTTGAAGCACTAGAGGCCCATTTTTATTTGTGAACTAGAACAGCACCAGCTAGTTTGGCACGATTAACAAAGATGGTGTGTTTAATGAAATGGAATGTGACAAAAAGGCCATTAATAATTTTCATTAATAATGTATCCTAGGTATCATTAGAAGCAGGGGATAGAAAATCTGAAGTTATTAGAGCATAAGCTGGGGATACTACAGCCTCTTTTGCCTGAGGCAGATCCGCATCTTATAGAACAGGTAGTTGAAACTAATTTATTTTTATTTTACATTTGTTAACTGGGAAAGTTGGAACGAAGCCAATTTTCAGCAGAGGCCCGGGGACACATGTCTTTATAACATGGGAGGAAACCGGAGCACCCAGAGGAAACCCACACAAATGCAGAGAGGACATGCAGACTCCACACAGAAGGCACCCCAGCCAAGAATCAAACTGGAGAACCTATTGCTGTAAGGTGACAATGCTACCGCTGCACCACTGCGCCATCGTAAGGTGGAGATATGTAAGACAATTAATAATAAGGTCAGTTTTACCATATTAAAAATACTACAAGCACTCTCTAATGGCCACATCAGCAACAAATGCATAGGCTGATTCCTAAGCTAAAGCTACAGGGGCATCAGTGGGCCACTAATGATCCTAGCAAGGTTATGGAAGTGTTTACGTCTTACTATGCAAGCCTCTAGTTTGAATCAAATAACTGCGTAGATAAAGCTGGTGAGCAGGGACATGCTTGTAGGGGAGCTCTTTCCCCATTTATTTATATATTTGTTTTTTTAGAGCAATTTTTCTTTACTCTAAAAATGTAAATAAATAAAGCACCCCTGCAGAAAAGAGAAAACAACCCAAGGGCACAGACAGTGCTCTCGATGGACGGTGCTGCAGGTGACTTGATTCAAGCCGTGTTATATTTACGTTGCAAGGTCATGGGATTACAGACTTTGCAACATTCAAATGTAAGAGTGAAAACAACTGAATGATTTATTTTCTTTTATTTGTACAAGACAGAACTTTGAAGAACAAGGCACATAACACAGAATACTGGACAGAGAGGAGAGGGATGGTGCAGTGTCAGTGAGAGACATGCATAAGCTAAACTAAAGCTTTTATCTCTTCTTCCAGTTTCTGTATCTTCCTTTTGTGTCTTCTACCATGTTATATTGCGCCATACATTCCTCCTTTGTCTGACTGCTTTTTTATCTATTTTACTTAGAAACTAGCTAAACCAGCTGGATGGACAGACTGGACCATAACTGGTTTTCACTTGCATATTCCTCTGCTCATATGGTTCCTTATTTATTCAGGCTGTCTAGTATTTTTCCCATTTCCATGTCCTCCTTTTTACCCATTCAGAATTTAAAACTGAGTTACATAATTATCAGTTTGTGACTACCTTTAAATTTAAACTTAACTTTCAAATTAAATGTATCTGCATATAGGCTGGTGTGATTAGATGTTACTCATTTGTTGAAAGTAAGTTACTTACGGGTAGAAGTGAATGCTGTTTTAGTGCTTTCATCATGTATTGCAGTCTTAAATCTCCTTTTACCTAGTCCCATGTCTGTTTGCTTTTTCCTCCACTTGGCACAATCTTACATATGCTGCTGTGTTGTCCCACCCAAAGTATAACCGATTTAATCTTTTGAGCTGTTTTTCATTAAATGTTAGTTCTGGCTTGTGTATATAAAGTTTAATTTCCGGAATGTATTTTATTTTATTATTGAGTATATGTCTGTGTGTATAAAAGTCTTCTATCTGTGTATCTAGTGAATGATCATAGCTTTCCGTAAGGTATTTACTCAGCTCAACTTACCATACACTTGTTTCTAAGTCTATGTAAAAAAATATATAGATATAGAATGAGATATACATGCATGCATACATACATATATACACACATACACACACACACACACACACACACACACATGGATATGGGTTTATGTCAGAAGATAGCATTTTTGGAAACAGACTTCACATGGCTGTGACTATATGTTCTACTTTCTGAAAACTCAAAGCATTTACATGGAGATCGCAGTAAAATGGTAATGAAGGGATCAGGGAATTTAAACTTTCCCCACTGCAGTGAAATCTCAGAGTTGGTGTGTGTGTGCATGTGTGTGTGTGTGTGTGTGTGTGTGTGTGTGTGTGTGTGTGTGTGTGTGTGTGTGTGTGTGTGTGTGTATATATATATATATATATATATATATATATATATATGTGTGTGTGAACACTACATAATCTCGAAAGTTTGAAATACAGAATTTCAAACTTTCAAGACCATATAGCCAAAACCCCAAACTACCAAAAGACCAGAAGCACGAATTTCAAAATCCCGACTATCGGGAGTTTGAAATTCACGCTTCTGGTGTTGCGGTATGGTGGAAGAGCAGGTAAGTATTTCTGTTTAACTGTGTTGGTTAGATGTTTAGTGTGTAAGTGTGTGTTGTAAGTGTGATGTGTGTGCGAGGGGGATGTAGGCGTGTGGTGGTGTATTCATGTATTTGTCTGGGTAGTGTGACCTTGGAGTTAGAATATTTAAGTAAGGGGGTGTAGGGGGTGCAGGGGGGCTTGCCCCCTTGCTTGTCTGTAGGTTAGGTTTGTGTGTTTGTGTTTTGGGGAAGGTGTGTGTATGTGTCTGTGTGTGGTGCATGTTGTGTGTAGTGTACGGTAGTTTGAATTTCGCGGTTTAGGTTTTTTCGGTATTGTATTGTTTCGGGTGTTTGGTCTCAGGATTTTGGGCATTGGTAGAGCAAGTGTTTGGCATTTAGTAGTGGTTCCATAGATATATATATATATATATATATATATATATATATATATATATATATATATATATATATATATATATATATATATATATATATGACTGCGGTGGTGGTGCTGTGGTAGCATTGTTGCCTCATAGTTAGACGTTGCACGTTCCATTCTCAGTTAGAGCGTCTTCAGTGTGTTGACATGCGTGAATGGGCATTCCTTCATTGAAGGTTGTGCGTTAGACCTGGCAAGCCAGCACATAAAAATCTACTGCCAATCATTAGTGGACCGGAGTTCTGCTGTGGTGACCCCTAACCAGGAAAAGCTGAAAGACAGTTCATATATATATATATATATATATATATATATATATATATATATATATATTTCCAGGATGAGTGTGGGGTGCACAAGATTGAACCTCAAAAGATCAAGCCAGGAACATCGAAATCCTGAAAGCTCAGAAAAAAAAGCAAACACCCCCCACACCCTCCTGCTAATTATATATACCAGCTCCGAGATCACATTACAGTGGGGAAGGAACAAAACCCCAGTCTCCAGTGTTCCACAGTCTTCCACAATGAATGCCTATGCGGTTCATGCTGCTGGGATTTTGATGTTACTAACCCAATCTTTTAAGGTTCAAGCTTGTAGGAATTCGACCTTCTGATAGGGCCCATATATATATATATATATATATATATATATATGAAAAAACAACACGAACAGATCCCAAGATGTGATATCAGCAAAACAAACCCAGCTGGAAGATACTGCCAAAACTCCACTTCTAGTAATTCAAAAGCCAACGAAACTCCAAAAAGAAGCACGATGTTAATAGTACAAAAATCTTTTCCTTTATTGACGTTAGCGCTTTCACAGGTGTCCCTGCTTCATCAGACGTTACAAACAAACAGTTATCTTGCATCATTATATAACAGATTTAAAACACATCACTTCCTAATCTAATGACATCATTTCCCTTGTAAATTAAAGAGCCATACACTCAAATGAAGCAGCAAAAGATCTTCCGTAAATCATTTACAAGCACAATAAACATATCAAAACATGTGTGTGTGTGTGTGTGTGTGTGTGTGTGTGTGTATATATATATATATATATATATATATATATATATATACATATATACATACACACACGCACACACACACAGACACACACACACACACACACATACCCACACACCCACACACACACACACACACACACACACACACACACACACACACACACACACACACACACACACACACACACTCACTCACTCTCAGAGTCAGTGGCCCAACTTGCTTTTAGTGCTGAAAGAGCAGAAGGCTGTGGGCTCTACTCCCACACCAGTCACTTTACTGATACTGCAGTTTAACATAAAGGAGGTGCTGCACTCCTGAGTGTGCTGTCCAGTGGATGAGATGTTAAAAATGAGGTCCCATCTGCCTAAGCTGCTGTTACAAGTTTTACAATAATTTGGGCAGTGATGAACTTTAATTGTATTTTGAATTAGGAATGGGGTCCATTCCTGTCATGGTATTAGAAATCCAAAAGACTTGGAGAAATTAAAAAAAAAAAATAGGTATAATAGTTATTACTGTTTTCTGTGGAGAAAAATGACTAGCTGCCTGATGCTGTTTGTTTATTACTTTGGCTTTGGAGGAATAATGTGACTGTGTGAAGCAACATGCAATATATTAATGTGTGTCAACTGTTTGGAACAAAGGTGAAATACATCACACAGTCATCCTCTTTTATCATGATCAGACAGGTATGCTTGGTGGGGATTGTCCGGATTGAAAGTCATTTGCTCAGTTTAACAGTCATCTCTTAAAAAATAAGGGATAAATGCATCTCAGAATACCCAAGCCTTCAGAACTTCTGTGGACTGGTGGTCTCCACACACCAGTGCTGTATAAGTGAATTTTGACATAAGCTTAGTAATCACCCCTACCATTAACACTACCTAGTCTAAAACCTGTCCTGCATACAGGTGTACACAGAGGATATATGTACTTCTGTGTGTGTGTGTGTGTGTGTGTGTGTGTGTGTGTGTGTGTGTGTGTGTGTGTGTGTGTGTGTGTGTGTGGTCGTGGGGGATGGCTCTGGGCAATGTCATTATTTCTTTAACATTCATCCCAAACTTCAGGGTGTCACTACATATTGTGTTGGGCTGGAGACAGTGTGGTCATTTCCTCACAAACTTCAGAGGGATGCTCATAGGGTCATTAGAGCTTGTACAGGACCACTATACTGTCTCTGGAAGTAACAAGTTGGAAATATTATTGTAGTCATTATATTTGTTCATTTTCCTCACAATCAAACATCTGATGCATATACATGTGGCTGTCTTCTGAGGGAGAATAAATAAGCAAGCTGCTTATATATGTCTGATGGCAGATATGGTATGTTCTATTTTTTTTTCTGTTTTGTCCCTGTCTGACATCAGAAGGGTACACTGAAGGGAGCTGTCTCTTGGGGGAAGGGCATGGGGAGGCATGTTGCATATAAATTTGACAGCAGCAGCAGCTTGAAGTATGAGTGTGGGCATTTATGCCTTAATTGTATGGGATACACAGAAAGTGCCTACATATTTTGAAGTGGGGAGGTTGGGGCAGGTACTTTTCCCAGATATGATATATGTATCCTCACAAGCATTTGTCTTCTCAGTCTACTGTGAATTGCTGTTTGGTCAGCTTTGAGTATTAAAACTTGGATACAACTTATTTCTTCCTTGAAATAAATAAAAAAAAAAAAAAATATATATATATATATATATATATATATATATATATATATATATATATATATATATATATATTTGATTTCTTTTCCATATACATTTTTGCTCAGATCATCATTAGATCAAAAGGTGGGGAAAAAAAAGCTCTAACGTGCATCTCAGAACATTTATAACCCCATGGCTTCTGGTGTTTAGAAGCCCCCAGACCTCCCATCTTAATTTAGTTATTACAGGGTAGCCTTAGTCAGTTAGGATGTGTTGAAAGGATGTAGGAAAGAGAAAAGCTGAAGAGTAAGACTGAATTTCTTGCTGTAATCATGGCACTCATTCAGGCCATTGTTGGATGGCAAGGTAGTTTTAAAAAAGCTTTTAAAATGCATCTCAGAGCATCTAGAAACCATACTTTAAGCTTAATATAATTATTTCCACTGCTCTTATTGCAGTGTAGGTTTGGTTAGTTAGGTTGTGGTAAAAGATGCAGAAAAAAAGCAAAGTTAAAGAGTAAGAGTAACTTTCTTTCCCTGATAATAGTTTTTAATCAAGTAATCATTGGATAAGAATGTTGTTTAAAAACTCTGAGATGCATCTCAGAGCACCTAGAAACCTCAGGGCTTAAAACAGTTATTTTCACTGCAGTTATTACAGTTTAGTCATGGTCAGTTAGGATGTGCTGAAAGGATGCAAGAAAAAAAAAGTCAAAGAGTAAGACTACATTTCTTTCCTTGTTCTTGGTTTTTGTTTAGGCAATTAATGGGTAAAAAAGGTGTGTAATAAACTGTAAAATGCACGTCAGAACATCTAGAACTCACATGGCTTCTGGAGGTCTTGTCAGTCCCAAGATCCCTGGCTTAATGCAATTGTTTCCTCTCACAGTTATCAGAGTGCAGTGTTGCTTAGATAGAAAATGTTGAATAAACAAATAAATAATTACAGGAAAAACTGAAGAGTAAGATGAATTGTGAGAAAAAGGAAGAAAAAAGTAATCTGGATAGTATGAATAGGCCAGTGTGATTGGGGGGGGGGGTGGTGGAGATGCCATGGAGCATTTTCACCCAGGGTACCAGCCCTGCTGGGATACATGCCTGTACATGAAAGCTGGGTCTGCCTTCCATTTTACAGGAGCTGGGTGACATTAATATGTAGACAGTCATCTTAGAAAAACTGAAGACTGTACTTAAGACACAGGCAAGGGGAATGTTGTGCAGGATAGATGGTCTGCTATTAGATTTATGTGATGCTTGGAAAGCTGCCATTCTTTTTACTGGGTTGGTGTGCTCTTTCTGGAGAGAAGATATGACAGCTAATGAAAGAAGGCAAGGATTTTAAGTCACTGTCCTTATACAGACCCATGCTAGTCCTTAATCATGATTACAAACCCATACCAGTGCTTAATCATAATTGCAAATTATTTATGTCATTCTTCGCTGCATTGATTGCTTGGCTGTTTCCATTGTTGGTGCATCCTAACCATCTGGGTTTGTGTGGGGGTGGCAGGACTTTTTTTATCGTCCAAGTTCCAAGGAACTCTGACTGATGGCTCCAATAACTGCACCAAATTAGCCCATTGCCCCATGATGGCAGGAACCAGACATCCCTGGGTAAGGTGAGAGCCCTATGGCTCACTTGTTCCTGCACAGGAAGCCCTATTACTCCATCATCCCCCCATGCAGTGACTGTCAGCTGCTAGGGAATGGATGAAGTAGCCAGTCCCTCAAAGAAGCCTACCTCTCTAAATTACCTGTGAACTCACAATATCTGCCTGGTTGAGGAAAGAATGTGCGCATACTCCCACACATATAACTACTAATCCCCTGACTCTCTCTCTCTGCTGGGCACCGCATGAGCCAACACAGTTAGTACACCCAGTCACCACTAGGTGTCACCAATGCCATGAGCTGAGCTGTCTTCTTCCCCCAAGGATGAGATAGCTGGCATCAGCCTTTTAAGGTCATCTTCCCCTACCTGATACTTCAAATGCTCAAGCTACTAATCAAACATGGGTTGTCTGATGAGCTGCAGTCAGGGCCTCATCCATCTAGGCTGCATGACCAGGTCAGGGTGGCAGGGCTTTTGGTCATGATGTCAAGATTTTCATCTTACCCAGTACACCTACAACGCCAAGTTCATAGGTTTATAGATTCATATGTTGATACTAGGCTATCTGCCCTAGGGCATTTACAAGCCTAGCCAGAGTGTGTTTGGCTTTCGCCACCCTTTTAGATTTGTAGACTGTGCCTATGAATAGTAGGTCACAGAATATTGTCCCTTTACGGTTAATTTATTGTGCCTCTGTCTAGCAGGGACCCAGAAGTGATCCCGGGGGTATACTTAGTGCTCCTTAATGTTACTTTGTCTAGAGATGGTAAAGCATTTGATCAAGTTGATAGGTATTCTGTCTTTTTGATCTGGAATAGTTATAGCATTCCTCCTATATTTGTCACTCTTTTGAAAAATATCTATACAGCCTCATAAGTTAAACTTAAGGTTTTAGTCATGGTGGGACTATCTAAGAGGGTTTGGATATCTATGGGTACACACCAGGATTTCCTGTTTTCCTGGTTACTGTTTGCCATATATCTTGAGTTTATGGTAGTGTATCTATTTTAAGCTATAATTTGGCTTGGGTTAAAGCTAAACAAACATCTTTGGTTGCTGAGCAATTTATCAGAGCTGTTTAAAAGGTTTTCCAACTTCTTTGAGGTTGTTTTTTTCAGATTATGTAAGTCTGTTATGATATCCATAGCTGCAGAATAAAACCTTGGTAAAGTATTTGAGGATTAGATGGGCTACTGCACTGGAGTTTACCAATGAAACAGTATCTGCAGACTTAATGGCTAACTACAACATCCTACTCTCTATCTGGAAAACCTTTATCTGGATTTGATGCCAAGGTTTTCATTGATTCAAATGTTCTTAATTCCATTGTTGTTGTTATATACCTTTCAGGTTGTCCCTCTGCACTCCCACAAAATTCTTTTAACTCAAAGAAAAAAATCACTAAGTTCATTCCTGTGGAAGGGAAGGAGACCAAAAGTAGCTTGGAGAAAGCTACTTCTCCTTATTGCTAAAGCACGGGGCTGGGGGACTGCACAATCTAGTTATGTCTTTGGGCCAATCAGTTTACATTAGCTGTGTTTTCACAACACTCAGATTATATGGTGTAGTACAATGAACTTTTTTATTCTTCTGGGTATGAAAAGGATGTGTTTGAGAAAACTACTACTTTGGCATATTTTTGCATAACCACGCATATTCCTGATGTCATTTCTATTTGGGGCAGTTCAGAAAGGGTCCCTTGACAAAAGTCAGAGGTCAGACTTACAAACTCCCCCCTACTAGATATGCAGAAGGGGTAGAATGAGTGCCATTAGAAGTGTTAAATGGTTCACAAAAGTTCCCCTTCTTACTATTGCAATTAGTTGTAAGAAGGCAGAGAGGTGTGTCTTTTTTGGCAGATCATAAAGATGAGCTACAGTTTATTACAGAAAGACTATATGAGACGTAGGCAACTCACAGGCTGAAAAATGATGAACATACTCCCTGCAGCAGTATCCCAGCTGGATACAACTTCCTTTACAGACTGTAAAGGGGAAGACTGCAGGAGCTCATTAGGCAAATATAATAATGAAGAAATTGTTGTATATTAGACTCCAAACAATGGACAACACCAATGGTAAACAGGAACAGGCTCTACTCAATCAGAGCAGAATAACAGACAAGGCTGTGCCAAGTGCGAATGTGGAATCCAAGCACACAGATTCAGAATTTTCTGTTGGCGATTCAGTATAATATTCCGTTTCTGTTTCTAGTCACCTACATAAAATGATTCCAAATGCTCCTCAGTAATTTTGAGACGTAACACAAGAGCAAAAGGAACTCAGTTATTTCCAGAGAATGTGATGACCTAAGTAAGCAAAGAGTTGATTTTCAGGCTCTTCCACTCAATCTTTGGCTCAGGAAATTAATACCACCAGTAATATTTCAATTAGGTTATATTCCATTGAAAGACTTGGTGCAGCTCAAATTGGCCCTTCTGTTTTTTAATATTAATTGATGACAAGAAGACAATTACTAGGTATTGAAGGGCAGCAGCATGCCTATTCTCTAGCACTTTAAACTAATAATGCAAATAACTTTAAAAATATAGTATAATCCATTTATAAGTGAATAGTTTGTGGGGATGAACTACTTCTGTAGTGCTTATGTCATTAGACTTTCTATGTGGGAAGGGGGCCTTATAAGTTCATAGGTTCATAGGTAGGTACTAGGCTATTGGCCCTAGGGCCTATATAAGCCTAGCTAAAAAAGTACCCTGCCTTTTGCCACCCAAGAAAATTATTTTCCTGTGCCCCTGTTGAGCAGAGCCACAGAGGTGATCCCCAGGATGAATTTCCTATTTCCCATCCAATCATCAAGATTTTTCTTGAAGAGTGCTAATGAGGAACTTTGTTTGATATAGATAGGTAGTTTGTTCCAGAGTATGGGAAGTCTCTGGGACAGGAATCTATCCCTCCAGTATGTTCTCTTTATTGTAGTGACAAGGTTTAGGTCCCTAGACTATGTAGCTTGGAGGGATTGGGATTTCTTTAAATGGAGCATGTCCAACAGCTCTGGGTTTGACATAGCTGTATGTTAGGCAGAGATCGCCTCTGAGTAGGCGATATGCGACAGAGTAAAGCTGGAGTTTTCTGAGACGGTCTGCGTAGGGCATCTGTTTGAGGCCGGTAATCCTCTTTGTGAGGTATTTCTGTGGCCTTTCCAGTTGTTGTAGATGTCTAGTGAGGTACATACCAAAAGGGGAGTTTTACTCTATAATGGGTCTAATGAGTGATGAGTAGTGGGGAACAATTACCTCTTTTTTCCTGGATGAGAAACTTTTTGTGGCTAGGTGTGCCACATAGAAGGATTTCCTGACTACTGTGGCGATGTGATTATCAAAGGAGAGACTACTGTCCACCTGTGTCTCAAGGTTTCATATCACACTTTCAGTGTTAAGTAGACTACAACCTATGTGGTAGCTCATGGGTACAGAGTTTTTACCAAAGGGGATGACAATGCACTTTTTGGCATTGAGCTTGAGGCCATGGCTTTGACACCAGGCATCTGTCTCCGTGAGGCCCTTTTGTAGGATGTCCACATCATTAGGAGTTTCAATTATGGTTCCTAGTTTGTAGTCATCTGCAAACTTCATTAGCCAAAGACCTTTTGTGTTAGCCTGTACTTCAGAAAAGTAGATACCAAACAGGAGAGGACCCAGGGCTGAATCCTGTGGTACTCCACTTGTCACTTTTCTGAAGTCGGATTTTGAGTCTGCTACTTTCACAGTGTGGGTTCTGTCAGTGAGCCATTTGGCAACCCATCTTGTGACATAGGGATTTATACCTAGTTTAGTGAGTTTATCTATAATTCCAGAGTGGGGGATGGTGTCAAAAGCCTTGGCAAGATTTAGATAGGCTGTGTTCACCACCTTACCCTCATCTACGGCTTTGGTGGCTGCTTCAAAGAAGTTTGTCAGGTTTAGGAGACATGATCTGCCTTTTACAAACCCGAACTGGGTGGGGCCCAGAGTTGGAGATTACCAATGTCCTTGTGTATAAGATCCACGATGATAAGTTCCATGGCCTTGCAGACCAGGCTCATTAGGCTAATGGGGCAGTAGTTCTCGGGGTCCTTGGTGGCTTCCCCTTTGTGGAGTGGGATAACTATCGCTGTGCGCCATTCAGTGGGCACAAAGCCTGAGGTGAGGCTATGATTGAACATGGTGCTTAGGGTGGGTGCCAGTTCATTCTGCAGTTCATGTAGAAAGCAGCCTGGGATGTTGTCAGATCCCATGGATGCTGTGTTCTTGGCTTTGGAGAGCGTGGTTTTTACCTCTGCAGCCATGATTACAGGAACTTTGCATTCTTCATGTATAGAGAAGGGCCATTTAGGGGGTGAGAGGGGGGTAAAGTTATCACTAAACCTATCTGCCAGGATGTTGGCAATATCAGTTGGTTCTGTATATTTAGTGCCATTGTGCTGTACTTTTTAAGACAAGAGTTCACAACTGTTTGAAGTAGGCACCTTGTGTGGAGAAATTCAGAAGAAGGGTACAGGTGCTTTACTTACTAATTTTGTGAATTTTATTTGCCAGCCTTTTTTACTTTTTCTTTGGGGGGGACCACCCAATTTTTCTATTAAATTGGGGATTTATTTTCAGCCATATCCTTAAATATATAAATTATAAGTAATTGTGCTGATTATAGATTGCTCTGCAAATGTTTTTTCCTCATCTTTTTCTGCTTATTTTATTTTTATCATTGAATATGAAATTCAATTAAGAATGATTTATTGTTACTGCATTATTTATGTCTTTGATTTTTTTTTTGGTACGCATGGATATGGTGGACTACTGTCTTGTTAGATTCTATCTGCCTTTATTTAAGCTACTTTAGCATGGATGATTAATACATATATTTGCAAGGTTCTTTCTTGTTATACACCTTTAAAAATTTTAGTTAAATTCTTAAAAGTTATCAATATAACTTATTTTTGACTTTAAAAAGAACAGCAAACAAACACACTTGTGATGTTCATAGGTTCATAGGTGTGTACTAGGCTAATGGCCCTGGAGCCTTTACAAGCCTAGCCCATAGGATTAACCTGGCATCATGCCACCCAACCTTAGTTCCCAGTGCCTCTGTCAAGTAGAGTCACTGGAGTGATCCCCGGGGTGAATTTTCTATTTCCCATCTACTCATCAAGATTTCTCTTGAAGAGGGCCAGTGAGGCACTCCGTTTGACATGTATGGGAAGTCTATTCCAGAGCATGGGCAGTCTCTGGGTTATGAATTTGTCCCTCCAGCATGTTCTATTGATTGTGGTAATGAGGTTGAGGTCTCTTGAGCATGTAGTGTGTAGGGATTGGGATTTCTTTAGATGTAGCATTTCTAAAAGAGCTGGGTCTAAGTAGGTGATATGAGACAGAGAATAGTTGGAGTTTTTTGAGTCTGAGGGAAGAGTAGAGGGAGACAATGAGCTCTTTCTTCCTGGATATAAAACCCTTAGTAATGAGATGCACAGTGGCTATGTGGTGGTCAAAAGAGATGTTGCTGTCATCCTGCATTCCCAGATCTCTTATGACACCTTCTGTGTTCAGTGGGCTACCATCGATGTGGTAATTCATGGCAACCGGGTTTTTCCCAAAGGGGATGATGACACATTTTTTGGTATTGAGCTTAAGGCCATGGTTCTGACACAAGTCATTGATCTCAGTGAGGCCTTTATGTAGGATGTCATAGGTTCATGTGCCATATGAAATTATTTTGATAAAGTGATCATAGTGGATTTCTATCTACAAGTACTGCATAACATTTCATACCCAGTTCAATTTCTTTTGGAAATAAAACACTGTTATGGATTTGTCGATAAAGAATATTTCTGTTAGATAAAAAATAAATGTGAATAATTTTGAAACTGAAAGCTGTTGCAGAACTCTGTAATCATAGAAACTCTTCAACATACTGATAGCTACAAAATCAGTGATATTATATATATATATATATATATATATATATATATATATATATATATATATATATATATATATATATATATATATATGTATGTATGTATATGTGTGTGTGTATGTGTGCGTTCAGTTGCTTTTATCTAAGTAGACAAGAATCAGAAAAAAATCATAATAATATTTTTATGAAATTTAAATGAATAAGTATGAGCAACTTTAAAACAAAAGCAGATTCCAGGACAGTATAATTACAGAAGTTGCTCAGCTCAAAGCTAGAATGAAGAGTATTTAATTTAACCTAACCATTTTAGATCTTTTAATTTGTCAGTGACTCAACAGATAGCACACTCAACTTTGGTGCTGCAAGACAAGAATGATATGGGTTCTATTTCCACACTGGGTACTTAGATTAATTTCCCATTACTGACACTACAGTACAACATGGGGAGGGGCTGAATTTGTGAGTGTATTGTCATTCAGATGTGGTGTTAACTAAGGTTCCATCTATTTGAGTTGGTGCTAGCTTAGGTGAATGTAAAAGATCCCATGGCACTTGTAAAAAAAAAATAGTTGGGGAAGTTCTCCAGTCCCATGGGCAGATTTCCCCAAGGCAATATGAATACCACCTTAGGTCTCAACTGAAAAGAAGACACTGTCAAAAAAAAAAAAGGAAAGAAAGAAAGAAACTGCAATATTTTACTCCTTTACACTATGCTTTGCAGCACTAAAAATGCTGCACCCCCGGAAGAGAAAATACTGGAAAAGTATTGTATGCAGCAGTGAGGTGACTTGATATCAATAATATAATTTGTAATAGTGAAGTACTCTATCAAAATTCACTCTTGGTTCCTCTTTTTATGAGATAAATTTGGATGTTCAACTGTACCAAAACTATGGCATCATACCCCAGCCCATGCACACAGTAAGTAGCAGCAAAGTCTCTGGATCCAACCATTAACTCTGCAGGCTAGGAAGACAGTAACTGTAAAAGGGTTGAAGCAAAGGGCCTGGTCTAAGAGGGTTTGACACCACAGACAACAAATTTCAGATGGCCTCAAAGATATTCTAGCAATCCATCCAGTGACTTAAAGCCGATGGGTCATTGCCAAAAATATCTAATCTAATGGAGGATTTATGCTGTTCTTGACTGGAGGTACAGTACTATGTGAAAAGAACACTGTGAGGAACTCCTGAAGTCAGTGGAATACCTTGCTTTGAACATACAGAGTTAGAAGTTACAGAGGAGGTCCTAAATGGTGATTCAATAATTATGTGGTTGATAGGGTGCAGGAGTATAAGAAATCCAGCCAAAAATGCAGAACACGATGAGCCTTCCACAATGGCTGCACATTGAATAACAGTTTAATTGTAGCTCTCCCAGTGTGAAAACAGAAACTTAGCAGAGAAAGCCAGAGGATTTATATTTGTGGGTAAATCAGTAACTGGCAAGTAAGTGCATTGACTGGATGCCAGGAAAAAATACAGATGACCTGAAAGAAAATCAGCTGTAAAAGGTGAGGAAAAAACACTGACTGGGAAAAGTACTTCTCAGCAAAAAGCAATGCAATCTCCATCCATGACTTCCAGTGACCTAGAGGAAAGCATAAGTCAACTGAACACTGACCTTATTAAAATAAAGGTATATCATCTCAAACAACAAAAGTCAGCAAAAAATGGAAGACACTTTAAACAAATATTCAGATGAGATGAAAAAACTGCAAAAATCAGAGGTCTAAATGAAGAAAAGGCTGGCTAAATATGAGACTGCTCAAGAAGACATGTTTAAAAAAATAATAGAATTAGAGGACAGAGCACGTATAGAAAACCTGAGATTTTCTGCTGTACCAGAGAAGCTGGAAGGAACAGACTGTATTAATTTTATGAAAGCACAAATAAGCAATTGGACTGGTATTCATCAGCAGGAGTTGCTAATTGAAAGGGCACATCACGTGTATGCTCCAAACCAGGCTTTAAGAAAGCAACCTAGACCTTTAATAGTAAAAATGCAATCCTACCAGCAGAAGGAGCTGATTTTGACACAACTGTAGCAGAAAAACAAAGTACTAAAAGTGGGAGACAGTAGAGTATTTGTCGAGAATGTGCCATTTCACACTGAGCTAATCGGAGAAAGTCGAAGGAAGGGCTCTGAGCTAACGAATCTGAGATATGTAACATTAAGTATCCTGTTTTTTGCTTATTTCTGAGTTATTTATAGCACTTTTATTTTACTCACTGTGTGAGGTATTAAGTAAAATTTTCTACAATTGTTAAGCATCTGGTTGGGTTTGTTTGTTCTGATTTCCTGCTAGGAGTGTATCATATAACTTGTTTGCATTTAAAAGCATTCTCTAGAGTCTCCTTGATCCTTTATCTGTTTAAACATTTCTGCAGTTTTTTCTACCTAAGTAGTGTTGGTAATGTAGCATTGTCCATACACAGGCTTGTGTTTTGGGCCTAGTTGTTTGTTAGTAGAGGCTGTGTGTCTGAGCACATGTCCCAGGTCATCATAGCTTAGCCAAAGCCAGTATAGCATTTCAGTGAGAGTGAATTGTTTGTGGTCATTGACTGACTGGGGTTGCCTGGACTACGCCTTGGAATAAGCACCTCATTGGTTCTTTCAAGATTTTTTAACGTTGTTTCAGGTTTCAACTTTGTTACTTAAGAAGTTAACTTGTGACTGTTTCTGCCATTTCACACTGAGCTAATCGGATGAAGTTGGAGGAAGGGCTCTGAGCTAACGAATCTGATATATATAACATTAAGTATCCTGTTTTTTGCTTATTTCTGAGTTCTTTATAGCACTTTTATTTTTCTCACTGTGTGTGAGGTATTAAGTAGAATTTTCTACAATGGTTAAGCATCTGGTTGGGTTTGTTTGTTCTGATTTTTGTTTTCCACTCTCCCTCCCTCTTAGTATCCTGTTTTTATACTTGGTGGCTTTGCAGTAGCCCACCCCTACTGTAAATTTGATCTGGAACACTCCTCCCAGTCTAGTGTCATTACCTCATTCTACCTATTCCAGGGAGAACATTTGAGAAGGCCAACCCAGTTAGCTTCTGTTCCTCCTTTCCCCTTTCCACTTTAACAAAAAACATTTCTAAGCTTGTTTCCTGCCTTTCCTATAAGTTGTCTAGTCCAGATACAGATTTGCTGTATCCAGGACTGTTTGTAAGCTTCTGAGCCCCCAAGCCTTTCTGTGTTGGAGTTCTGTGTTGGAGGGAAGCCTTCTAGCTTAATTTTGTTTCTTAGAACTAGCCAGTTTTCTAGTTTCAGCACTCAAATCTGTTTCTTTGAGCTCAGCACTTGTTCAGAATGCATTGTAAGCACTAAAGAAGCTACAAATTACTACAGCACTCAACATTCCTCACTTGTCTAGAGGAAAACAGTTTTTAGTACTTAATAAATAAGCACCTATCCAGGCATGTCTAAGGGTCAGCTCCCGGTGTTTTCTCCTGTCTACCTGATGAATTTGGACATCTTGGGGCAATGCAGCAATTGCCTCATATACACAGACAACCCTCTCCTCCTACCACCCAACACTACAACCTATGAGAGATATATAACCAAACTGGAAGCAAAGCTCTCTTCACCCAAGACTGGACTAGACAGTCAAGAGGCGAAGGTAAACACTTGCACCATACCACACACATCACATAGTCCCTCAAAACCTAAACCAGAAGACACACACATAGGAACACAAAACACACACCTACATTCATGGAGACTCTCAAAAAATCTACCCAAGCAACAGGGACCTCCAAAGCAGAAACGCAAGCAACCTCCACCCCCCCCCAACACAACCCAAATGACACATAGCTCACAAACTTAGTGTGCCGTTCAACCACAGCCCATAAGGCATAACAACATACCTAACACTCTAGTCATAGGTGACTCTATAGTCAGGCACTCTGATGTTCCACTCACCAGGCTAAACAAGGAGAAAGTTACTGTCAGCTGCCTGTCAGGTGCCAGGATCCACCACATAATGCATGCACTCAGGTCACTCCACAGCAAGTACAAATATGACTCTGTCATTGTCCATGTTGGTGTGAATGACCTGGGATGTACCTCCCTGGACTACATGAAAAGAGACATGGAGGAGCTTTCTGATCTTGTAGCCCAGGCAGGTATGACCCTAGCCCTGAGTAGCATCCTGCCATCACCCAGAATGATACCACAGTACAAGGACAAAATGATTGACTTCAACAATTGGTTAAGCTTCTGGTGCCATTCTAAGGGGATCCAGTATCTGTCTGCCTGGGATGACATGATCGACAAACCACAATGCTTTGCCAGAGATGGCCTGCACCTGTCATCCTTGGGATTCTGGATACTGGCTAAGGCTCTAGCCACCCCTGTAGTGTCTTTTTTAGGCAAGATTCAAATGACAAATTCACCACCATAACAGGTACAAGCAAGCAAAATCTGAGGGTAATGCTACTCGGTGCTAGAAGTCTAAACCTCAAAATGCACTCACTCGAGGCACTCCTTAAAATGGAGAACATCGACATCTGTGCAGTGACAGAGACCTGGTTCAAGGCTCCAGACAGCACCCCTGCATTACCAGGCTATAATTCATACCACACCTTTCAGCCAGCTAACTTGGACTGAAGCACTAATGGCAGTGGCGTGTCCATATTCATTAAGGATATCCACACCTCCAGGCTAGTTGCTCAGCATAATGCATCTGAGATTATCCAAGTGCAACTAACTCTGGGCAAGACTGCAATGCAAATTGTAGTTTGCTATAGATCCCCCACCATGCCCCAGGATTCCCACTTCTCATTTCTTCACACACTGGAAAATATTAGGGTGCAACCTAACACCCTAATAATGGGTGATTTCAACTACCCCACCATTAACTTGGAAAACTACTCATGTACCAACTCTTGTGCTCAACGTTTTCTGGAATTCATAAATTCCAATGCCTTGGATCAACTTATCCACACCCCCACCAGGGGCAGCGATATCCTAGACCTGGTCATTACCAACATGGGCAACCGGTGTTCCACACCAGAGGTCAGTTCCTCGTTGGTCAGATCCGGCCACAAGCAAATCACCCTAGGCATTCACATACCAACCCCACTCCCCATTAGGGAAACCACCGTAAAATTTCTCTAAAGCCAACTTCACGCTTCTTAAGACAGAAGTGGAAAACTTCACGACACCCATGCTGATGGACAATAGAGATACAACTGCTGAATCCTATACAATTGCACTTTATAAGCACTTACACGAGTGCATGGATCGTGCAATCCCTAACAGAACCAAGATGCTATCCCTCAAAAAAGGAAGCCAATCTGGTGGTCCCCTGCTATAAACAAACTTTACAACAGAAGAAAGAAACTGTTGCAAAAAAGAGTAAAATCCCATGATTGGAGGAACTCCGTGGTCAGCCTCAGTAAGAAGCTGAGATCCCTCATAAAATCCTCCTAAGCTAGTTACAAAAACAAAATTGCCACTGATTCTAAAGACAACCACAAAGCATTCTATAGCTATGTCAAGAATCTCAATGGCAACACTCAGATCTGCTCTGAGTTACAGCACTTCTTCTTCTTCCGGCTTTTCCCGGTTAGGGGTCGCCACAGCGGATCACCTTGTCCGCCCATTAATTGGCAGTGGAGTTTTAAGGTGTCGAGTTGCCAGCCCGGCGCCCAACCTTCCACAGAAGGCACACTCACACACACACCTAGGGCCAATTTAAAGTGTCCAATCCACCTGCAGCATGTCTTTGGGATGTGGGAGGAAACCGGAGCACCTGGAGGAAACCCACGCGACCACAGGGAGGACATGCAGACTCCACACAGAGGGCACCCCAGCCGGGGATCGAACCAGAGAACCTCTTGCTGTGAGACGGCAATGCTAACCACTGCACCACCGTGACCGCCCTCCTCTGAGTTACAGCACAATGGCACTAAATATACAGAACCAACTGATATTGCCAACATCCTGGCAGATAGGTTCAGTGCTAACTTTACCCCTCTCTCATCCCCTAAAGGGCCCTTCTCTATACCGAAAGAATGCAAAGTACCTGTAATCATGGCTGCAGAGGTACAAACGACACTTTCCAAAGCCTGACAACATCCCATGCGTTCTACATGAATTACAGAAAGAACTGGTACCCCACCTAAGTACCATGTTCAATCATAGCCTCACCTCAGGCTTTGTGCCCACTGAATGGCACACAGCAACGATTATCCCACTCCACAAAGGGGGAGCCACCACGGACCCTGGGAACTACCGCCCCATTAACCTGATGAGACTGGTCTGCAAGGCTATGAAGCGTATCATCATGAAACTTATAAACAATGACATTGGTAATCTCCAAACTCTGGACCCTACCCAGTTCAGGTTTGTAAAAGACAGATCATGTCTCCTAAACCTGATAGACTTCTTTGAAGCGGTCACCAAAGCTGTAGATGAGGGTAAGGTGGTACACACAGCCTATCTAGATCTCGCCAAGGCTTTTGGCACCACCCCCCACTCTGGAATTACAGACAAACTCACTAAACTAGGTATAAATCCCTATGTCACAAGATGGATTGCCAACTGGCTTACTGACTGAACCCACACTGTGAAAGTAGCAGACTCAAAATCCAACTTCAGACCAGTGACAAGTGGAGTACCACAGGGTTCAGTCCTAGGTCCTCTCCTGTTTGGTATCTACCTCTCTGAAGTACAGGCTAACACAGAAGGTCTTTGGTGAAGAAAGTTTGCAGATGACTGCAAACTAGGAGCCATAATCAAATCTCCTAACAATGTGGACATCCTACAAAAGGGCCTCACTGAGACAGATGCCTGGTGTCAAAGCCATGGCCTCAAGCTCAATGCCAAATAGTGCATCGTCATCCCTTTTGGTTAAAAACTCTGTACCCATGAACTACCACATAGGGAGTAGTCTACTTAACACTGGAAGTGTGACAAGAGACCTTGGGACCCAGGTGGACAGTAGTCTCTCCTTTGATAATCACATTGCCACAGTAGTCAGGAAATCCTTCTACATGGCACACCTCATCACAAAAGGTTTCTCATCCAGGAAAAAAGAGGTCATTGCTCCCCTCTACTTATCACTCATTAGACCCATTATAGAGTACAATGCCCCTTTTGGTATGTACCTCACAAGACATCTACCACAACTGGAAAGGCCACAGAAATACCTCACAAAGAGGATTACCGGCCTCAAACAGATGCCCTATGTAGACCGTCTCAAAAAACTCCAGCTTTACTGTGTTGCATATCACCTACTCAGAGGCAATCTCTGCCTAACATACAAAGCTATGTCAAACCCAGAGCTGTTGGACATGCTCCATGTAAAGAAATCCCAATCCCTCCGAGATACACTCTCTAGGGACCTAAACCTTGTCACCACAATAAACAGAACATGCTGGAGGGATAGATTCCTGTCTCAGAAACTTCTCATACTCTGGAACAAACTACCTATCTATATCAAACAAAGTTCCTCATTAGCACTCTTCAAGAAAAATCTTGATGATTGGATGGGAGATAGGAAATTCACCCCAGGGATCACTTCTGTGGCTCTGCATGACAGGGGCACAAGAAAATAATTTTCTTGGGTGGCAAAAGCCAGGGTACCATTTGGCTAGGCTTATATAGGCCCTAGGGCCAATAGCCTAGTACCTACCTATGAACCTATGAATGATTACTCATTGTACACCAGGCAGAAGAGTAAATGTATCCCACTATTCAGGGAATGTCAAGAAAAAGGTGTGAGATTCAAACTGCTGAACTCAGCTATCTTCAAGATATTCTTCCCTGGAGGAACAAAATCATTTTTGATGAATTACATGCTAAGGAGGCAATACAAAAGTTTGTCCAACAAAAAGTGAGCTGTGAAACAGAAGGAGATTCTGCTTCTTGTTCTTCTGGTAATAAAGACCATAGAAAAATTGTGCCAGTGAAACATTTTCCAATATTTCAACAGAAAATGGTTGACAGAAGGACAAAAGTATAAGAGTCAACTCGAAGAATCAAGAGTATGCTGGAAATGAAGCAGAGACAGGATCTGGGAGATGGAGATGAACAGGAATAAAACCAGTAACTTGGAAATTAACAAATGTGGGATATGAAAGTAATCACCATATTTGTGAAACATGACAGAAGAAGAAAATCTGGAAATATTGGACTCTTTTGGATTTTGTTAAACTTGTAGTGGACTCTAAGTCATATGCTCTAATTCATGTCATTCATCTTTGGAAAATAATTAAGAGACGGGAAGAGGGGGGAGAAAATAAACTGTAAATAAAACACATTTTTTCTTAATGGTATTATTTTTATGGTGCATGATTTTCTTTGCATGGTATACATTTTTTCAGTTGTTTTTAAGTGCAATGAGTATGCTAGTGTAAACAGGTGGTCCTGTTTTCTTTTTCTTTTTCTTTTTCTTTCTCCCTTCTTCTATCTTTCTCTTTGTTCAGTTTTAAAAAATGTAGGCACTGCAATGTAAAAACAAAGAACAAAAGTCTGGTTAAAAGAACACAACAAAATTGAAATTAGTGTACTTTTTTCATTCTTGCATAGTGGAATGACTAAATTAAGGCCCTTAGCTTGATCTAGCAATAAGTTTTAAGAGAAAGCAAGTAAATAAAAAAGAATATTGAATATACATTTTTTTCTAGCAGGTAAATATATGCTTAGTAGCAATTATGTATCTGGTCCTCATGTCACCAGGAGACAATCTGATAAAGAGAAATGGCTAGGAGATAATGTTCTGTGAAAGCATTCAAGTGCTTTTTTTCATTTGGGAGAGCTCTAAAGATAAGACAAAACCAGACAGTACTTAGTTGAAGCACAGGCTGTACCATGTGTCTTAGTATAGATAACCTTTCTTTTAGGTTAACTCAAGCCAGTGAGTGTGGCTGTCAGTTGGAACATTGACTCCTATTAGGAGGGTAAAACTTCAATATTTGAAGATGTACATTGTTTTGTGGGTTAGTATTAAGTTAATAGGTTTTAGGGGGTATTTTTGAGGGCTTTCAATAAAACAAAAAGTTTTGTAAGATGTGACATAGGCTCAAATGGGTATGACTAGAAACAACTGTATAAAAGATCAACCTACCAAACAGTGTACGCATGTAACACAAAAGCTGGAAATAAACATTTAACAAAAAAGTTGTTATACATAAAAGGTGGGAATAATAATTTTTCAATACAATTATGTTTTCTGTAATGTCTTTAAATGGCAATGGTCTCACAGATAAATATAAAAAAGAAAGAGCATGAACTATATTAAAATATGTAGAGTGCAAATAGTTATGCTACAGGAGACATACTTGGAAAGAACTGAACACATGAATTTGATAAAGAAAGGCTTTCAAGATGGTTATTCAGCAGATTACCTCAGACAAAGGAAAAGATGAGCAATTATATTAATTGCAAGAAGAGCTCCAATAGTGATAGAAGATAAAAAAGACAACAATGGTAGATTTGTAGTATTAAGAGGCTACTGGCAAGGGAGGAGGATTACACTGGCATATTCCAATTAAAACTACTATAATAGAGATTAAGAACATTTTGAGAGAAACAATCAGCTTTCAGCAAAGGAATATTATTTATATGTGGGGACTGGAATTTGATTTGCAACAGTGAAGATGTATTTGGGGGCACAGAAGGGAAATATAACAAAGAAGGGTAGATTTTTGAAGAAATTTATGAAAATATTTGGTATGGAACATGTGAATTTAGTACTAGGAGTTCTGAATACATTTACATATTATTAACTTGGCCAGGCAAGACAGAGTTTACATTTCACAGGAACATATGCATTTAATTGAAGGTCTTGATATGCAACTAATAATGATTTCAGATCATGTGCCAATAATAACTAAAATAAAAAATAGGGTAATGAAATAATAAATGGGACACTGGCGCTTTCCCAACTATCTGTTGAAAAGAGAGGAACTTAAAGCCTGGATAGTTAAAATTATTCAGGACCTATTAGAGAAGATAGAAATGTATTCTGAAAATATAGCTTGGGAGTGGGATAAAATTAAAGTGGCATTTAAAATTAGAGTGGAAATAAAAGAAAGGAAGATATGGTTAAGAAGTAACAATAATTATTTAGAGGGACTGACAAATGTTAAATTATTGCAAAATGGGGAATCTCACAGAGCAAGAAGAAGAGCAACTGCAGAATGCTAAACAGAAAAAAAAGGGATTACCTCGATAATATGCATGAGTTTAGAGAGATTGCTGTTAAGCGACTGTTTTTTGATAATAACTTTAGGGCATAAAAACTTTTAGCACAATGACTCAGACAACAAAAAGTAGATAGGGCTGTTGCCAAGCTTAAGGAGCCTATAACAAGGAAGATAAGAAGAGATCCTGTAGATGTATTAGAAATATTTCAGAAATTCTATGAAAATCTGTATAAAGCAGAGACATATGGAAATCAAGAAAAGATACAAACAGAAAATTTTATGGAAGAAGTAAATATACCAAGATTAGAGGTAGATGAGGCTGAATTACTAACAGAATTGAAGGACATGAGATAAAAATGGTGATGTAAAACCAATCTAGAGGAAAGTCCCCAGCAATAGAGGGTATTCCTGAAGAGTTTTGGAATCTTGGAGGAAAAATAATTGATAAAGATCTGGAAGGTTTTGTTTAACAGTATTTTAAGAGGAGGAGAAGCACCAACATCCTGGAAGAAAACGGCAGTAGCTGTCATACCTGAAGAGGGTAAAGATCCATCGGATCCAACTTTTCATGCAGGCACATTTCAATACTAAACTATGATTATAAAGTGTTTTTGTGGAGGGGAATCAAACATTTGACAACATTAACAGAGCATTGATTTTGGTGGGTGTTGATGCAGAGTAAGCTGTGATTTTACAAGCAGGGCAATGGAAGCATTTGCATTTCCTGAAAAAGTGATAAGGTTGATTAGGAAGATATATGAGGAGTAGGAGGTAAAAATTAAATGGGTGGGTTCCTGTCTGATAATTTCTGCCTGACCAGAGGAACCAGGCAGGGCTATTATCTTTCCTCTTGCTATTTGCATTATATTTAGAACCATTGGCAATGAAAATAAGGGACTCAGAAATTCAAGGATATAATTGGTATGGTAGTCAAGAAAAGTTGGCTCTGTTTACAGATGATATTATTTTATATCTGATAAAACCAGAAAAGGACATTGCAGTGTTGTGGAACATTTTGAGAGTTTCAAAGCCTTTTTGGATACAAAATTAATGAAGTCAAAACAAAGGCAATAGCTATAAATTATGTTCCCACAGATGAATTAGTTCAGCAATATCCATATTTATTGGGACATGATAAAATGAAGTATTTAGGGATATGGATTAGAATGATTCTAACATGACAGCTAAGGATATGTGGGAAAAGACTAAACAAAAGGTAGTACAAAAACTGAGAAATTGGAAGCTCTGTTACATGGATATGGATAGTAAGATACATGCAGTTACAATGTTTTCAGTCCCTTTAATCTCATACACAGGTCAGGCATATTTTTATCAACCAGAGGAGAAGTTGTGGATAGCAATTAATAAAGAGCTGAAGGATTTTATCTAGAAGAAGAAGAGGGCAAGAGTCAAGTGGGATAAATTGATTCTTCCAGTAGAACAAGGCAGATTGGAATTACCCAACTTGAAGGAGTATTTCAGAGCCTTATGGCTCTTACACATGGCACAAACAGAAACCTATAATTCAAAGTGGAAAGTGATGATGGTGATGATGATGATGATGATGATGATGATGATGATGATGAAATGGGGGAAGCTCAAGAATCAATGAGTGATTGAGATTTTGGATGCAGGTCTTTAAGGAGAATAACAATAATCATACAGAATATTATATCTATAAGGTAGGTTCATAGGTTCATAGGTAGGTACTAAGCTATTGGCCGAAGGGCTTACGTAAGCCTAGCCAACAAGGTTCCCTGGCTTATACCACTCAAGAAAGTTAATTTCCTGTGCCCCCGCTGAGAAGAGCCACAGAAGTGATCCCCGGAGTGTATTTCCTATTTCCCATCCACTCATCAAGATTTTTCTTGAAGAGTGCTAATGAGGAACTTTGCTTGACATAGATGGGTAGCTTGTTCCAGAGTATAGGAAGTCTCTGGGACAGGAATGTATCCCTCCGGCATGTACTGTTTATTGTGGTGACAAGGTTTAGGTCCCTAGAGTGTGTAGCTCGGAGGGATTGGGATTTCTTAAGGTGTAGCATGTCCAGCAGCTCTGGGTTTAACATAGCTTTATATGTTAGGCAGAGATCTCCTCGGAGTAAGCGATATGCTACAGAGTAAAGCTGGAGTTTTTTTAGATGGTCAGTGTAGGGCATCTATTTGAGGCCAGTAATCCTCTTTGTGAGGTACTTCTGTGGCCTTTCCAGCTGCTGCAGATGTCTTGTGAGGTACATTCCAAAAGGTGCGTTGTACTCTATAATGGGTCTAATGAGTGATGAGTAGAGGAGAGCAATGACCTCTTTTTTCCTGGATGAGAACCCTTTTGTGATGAAGTGTGCCACATAGAAGGATTTCCTGACTACTGTGGTGATGTGATTATCAAAGGAGAGACTACTGTCCACCTGGGTCCCAAGGTCTCTTATCACACATTCTACATTAAGTAGACTGCCGTTTATGTGGTAGTTCATGGGTACAGGGTATTTACCAAAGGGGATGACAATGCACTTTTTGGCATTGAGCTTGAGGTCATGCCTCTGACACCAGGCATCGGTCTCAGTGAGGCCCTTCTGTAGGATGTCCACATCATTTGGAGACTTGACTATGGCTCCTAGTTTGTAGTCATCTGTGAACTTTGTTAGCCAGAGGCCTTCTGTGTTAGTCTGTACTTCAGAGAAGTAGTTACCAACCAAGAGAGGTCCCAGGACTGAACCCTGTGGTACTCCACTTGTCACTGGTTTGAAGTCAGATTTGGAGTACGCAACTTTTACAGTGTGGATTCTGTCAGTGAGCCAGTTGGCAATCCATCTTGTGATGTAGGGATTTATACCTAGTTTAGTGAGTTTAGCTATAATTCCAGAATGGGAATGGTGTCGAAAGCCTTGGCAAGGTCAAGATAGGCTGTGTGAACCACCTTGCCCTCGTCTACAGCTTTGGTGATTGCCTCAAAGAAGTCGATCAGGTTCAGAAAGCATGATTTGTCTTTCACAAATCCAAACTGGGTGGGGTCCAGAGTTTGGAGATTACCAATGTCTTTGTTTATGAGTTCCACGATAATACATTCCATGGCCTTGCAGAGCAGGCCTGTCAGGTTAATAGGGCAATAGTTCCCAGGATCAGTGGTGGCTCCCACTTTGTGGAGTGGGATAACTGTTGCTGTGTGCCATTCAGCGGGTACAAAGCCTGATGTGAGACTATGATTGAACATGGTGCTTAGGTGGGGAGCCAGTTCATTCTGAAGTTCATGTAAAACGCAGCCTGGGATGTTGTCCGGTCCCATGTATGCTGTGTTTTTGGTTTTAGAGAGTGCAGCTTTTACCTGCATAGATGTGACTACAGGAACTCTGCATTCTCCCTGTATAGATATGGCCCCTTTAGGGGGTGAGAGGGGGGTAAAGTTAGCACTGAACCTATCTGCCAGGATGTTGGCAATATCAGTTGATTCTGTAATTTTCATGCCATTGTGCTGTAACTCAGGGGTGGGGGGGGGGGTAAAGTTAGCAGTGAACCTATCTGCCAGGATGTTGGCAATATCAGTTGGTTCTGTAATTTTTGTGCCATTGTGCTGTAACTCAGGGCAGATCTGGGTGTTGCCAGTGAGATTCTTGACATAGCTATAGAATGCTTTGTGGTTGCCCTTAGAATCAGTGGCGATTTTGTTTTCATAGCTAGCTTTGGAGGATCTTATAAGTGATCTCAGCTTCTTACTGAGGATGACCAGGGAGCTCCTCCACTCATGGGATTTTACTCTCTTTTGCAACAGTTTCTTCCTTCTGTTGTAGAGTTTGTTTATGGCAGGGGACCACCAGATTGGCTTCCTTTTTTGGAGGATAGCATCTTGGTTCTGTTTGGGATAGCACGATCCATGCACTCATGTAAGTGCTTATAGAGTGCATTTGTGTAGGATTCAGCAGTCATAACTGTATTGTCCATCTGCATGGGTGTCATGAAGTTTGGCATTTCTGTCTTAAGAAGCAAGAAGTTGGCTTTGGAGAAATGTTTTACTGTGGTTTCCTTAATGGTGGGTGGGGGCAGGATGCGGATGTCTAGGGTGAGGTGTGGAACACCGGTCACTCATGTTGGTAATGACTAGGTCTCTGATATTGTTGCCCCTGGTGGGGGTGTGGATAAGTTGATCTAGGGCATTGGAATTTATGAATTCCAGAAAGTGTTGAGTGAAGGGGTTGGTACATGAGTAGTTTTCCCAGTTAATGGTGGGGAAGTTGAAAGCGCCCTTTATTAGGGTGTTTGGCTGAATCCTAATATTTTCCAGTATATCAAGAAAAGAGGAGTGGTAATCCTGGGGCATGGTGGGAGATCTGTAGCAAACTACAATTTGGATTTCAGTTTTGCCCAGAGTTAGTTGCACTTGGATAACCTTGGATGCATTATGCTGCGCAACTAGCCTGGAGGTGTGGATATCCTTAATGAATATGGACACACCTCCACCTTTGGTGTTCTGGTCCAGATTAGATGGCCGAAAAGTGTGGTATGAGTTATAGCCTGGTAATGCAGGGGTGCTCTCTAGAGCCTTGAACCAGGTCTCAGTCACTGCACAGATATCGATGTTCTCCATTTTAAGGACCGCCTCAAGTGAGTGCATTTTCAGAGTTAGACTTCTAGCATTGAGTAGCATTACCCTCAGTATTTGCTTGCCTGTTCCTGTTATGGTGGTGAATTTGTCATTTGAACCTTGTCTAAAAAAGGCACTATAATGGCGACAAGAGCCTTGGCCAGTATCCTGAATCCCAGGGGCAACAGGTGCAGGCCATCTCTGGCAAAGCATCGTGGTCTGTTGACCATGTTGTCCCAGGCAGACAGATACTGGATCCCCTTAGAATGGCACCAGAAGTTTAGCCATTTGTTGAAGTCAATTATTTTGTCCTTGTACTGCGGTATCATTCTGGATGATGGCAGGATGCTACTCAGGGCTAGGGTCATACCTGCCTGGGCTACAAGATCGGAGAGCTCTTCCACGTCTGTTTTCATGTAGCCCAGGGAGGTACATCTCAGGTCGTTCACATCAACATGGACAATGACAGAATCATATTTGTACTTGTTGTGGAGTGACCTGAGTGCATGGTTTATGTGGTGGATCCTGGCAGCCAACAGGCATCTGACAGTAACCTTCTCCTTGTTTAGCCTGGTGAGTGGGACATCAGTGTGCTTGACTATAGAGCCACCTATGACTAGTGTGTTGAGTACGTTGGTTTGCTTTATGCGCTGTGGTTTATTGGCATACTGAGTCTGTGGGCTATGTGTCATTTTGGTTGTGTTGGGGGTGGAGGTTGCTTGCGTTTCTGCTTTGGAGGTCTCTGTTATTTGAGCAGATTATTATTGAGAGCCTCTGCGAATGTTTTTGTGTTTCTATGTGTGGATTTTGGGGGTGTAGGTTTAGTGGGACTATGTGATGAGTGTGGTGTGGTGCAAGTATTTACCTTCTCCTCTTGACTGTCAAGTTCAGTCTTGGCTGGAGAGAGCGTTACCTCCATTTTGACTAGATAAATGCATCTCTCACAGATTGTGGAGTTGGGAGGTAGGAGGAGAGGGTTGACTCTGTACATGAGGCAATTGCTACATTGACTCAAGATGCATGCCCAGATTCATCAGATAGACAGGAGAGAATACTGGTAGCTGACCCTTGGACATGCCTGAATAAAAAATTACTTTCCTCTAGATAAGTAAGGAAAGTGAGTATAAGAGCTGTTTTTCTCTAAGCAAGTGAGGAAAGTAAGTACAACAACTGTTTTCCTCTAGGTAAAGAGGAAGGTTGAGTGCTGTAGTAATATGCAGCTTATTTAGTGCTAACCACAAGTTCTGAACAAGTGCTGAACACAAATAAGCAAATTCAAGTGTTTCAACTAAGACTCTGTACCTGGATCTTGAGTTAGATAGGCGACCTAGTGCTTACCACTCCCACAGATAAGCTAGAATGATTCCCTCAAACACAGAAAGGCTTGGGGTCTCAGAAGCTTGCAAACAGTCCTGGATACAGCAAATCTGTATCTGGACTAGACTAGTTACAGGAAAGGTGGGAAAGAAGCACAAACACATGCTTTTAAACCAGAAAATTGAAAGATATGGAAAAACTGCCCAAATGCCCAATAAACTACAATTTCTGGGCCAGAAACCACTCTTGTGGTAGATAGGTGACCTAGTGCTTACCACTCCCACTGATAAGCTAGAAGGCTTCCCTCCAACACAGAAAGGCTTGGGGGGCTCAGAAGATTATAAACAGTCCTGGATACAGCAAATCTGTACCTGACTACACTAATTACAGGAAAGGTGGGAAACAAGCGCAAACACGGGCTTTTAAGCCAGAAAGTTGAAAGAGATGGAAAAAACGCCAAACGGCCAATAAACTACAATTTCTGGGCCAGAAACCACTCTTGTGGTAGATAGGCTACCTAGTGCTTACCACTCCCACTGATAAGCAGGGGGGCTCAGAAGCTTACAAACAGTCCTGGATACAGCAAATCTGTATCTGAACTAGACAAGTTACAGAAAAGGTGGAAAACAAGTGCAAACATAGGCTTTTAAACCAGAAAGTTGAAAAAGATGGAAAAACTGCCCAAACAGCCAATAAACTACAATTTCTGGGCCAGAAACCACTCTTGTGGTAGATAGGCTACCTAGTGCTTACCACTGCCATTGATAAGCTAGAAGCCTTCTCTCCAACACAGAAAGGCTTTGGGGCTCAGAAGCTTACAAACAGTCCTGGATACAGCAAATATGTATGTGAACTAGACTAGTTACAGGAAAGGCAGGAAAAAAGCTTAGCATTTGTTTTTGGAAAGTGGAAAGGGAGAAAGAAAAAACAGAAGATAATTCAAAATGAAGGACCTAAGTGACTTGCCCTTCACAAATGTTCTCTCTGTATTAGGTAGAATGAGCTAGTGACACTAGACTGGAATAGAGCTGGGATAGAGCTGAACATATGGCACTGGTAGGAGTGTCTGAAGTCAAAATATGATCTCACTGTACTCGGTTGAGTGAGCAAATGAGATAAACCCAGGAGGAGTGTTCAAACACAAATTTACATGAGGGCCAGGCAATTCCAAAGCCACCAAGAGTAATACTGCAACAAGAACAGGGAGGGTGGGTGGGAAAATAACTGCAGAGACAGAGAGAGACCACAGTATTATATGAAATAATTAAATAGAAAAATAAATAACCACAGAGAGACACAGACCAATGAAACAATTAAATACACAGAAAAAATAAAATACAGTACAATCTTTAACACTGTAAGTTTGTACTTAACTCAGCTAGTAATGCAGTTGATTGTAGTATGTAGCAGAAGCCAAACAATTCAGATATTGAGCAGTAATAAATTCAAAGATATGTGACTAACACTTATAAATACACAGAAACTCTCTAGGCTAAGAGTTTAACACTGAATATCAATGAAGTGAAACACAATAGTCCCCATTAACTGCAGAGACAGAGAGAGACTATAGTATTCTATGAAGCAATTAAATAGAAAAGTAAATAACAAGAGAGACACACAGACCAATGAAACAATTAAATACACATAAAAATAAAATAAAATGCAGTACAATCTTTAACACTGCAAGTTTGTACTTAACTCAGTTAGTAATGCAGTTGATTGTAGTATGTAGCAGAAGCCAAACAACTCAGATATTGAGCAGTAATAAATTCAAAGATATGTGACTAACACTTATAAATACATAGCAACCTTCTAGGTTAAGCGTTTAACACTGAATATCAATGAAGTGAAACACAATAGCCCCCACTAACTGCAGAAACAGAGAGAGACCACAGTATTCTATGAAGCAATTCAATAGAAAAATAAATAACTAGAGAGAGACACAAACCAATGAAACAATTAAATACACAGAAAAATAAAATAAAATGCAGTACAATCTTTAACACTGCAAGTTTGTACTTAACTCAGTTAGTAATGCAGTTGATTGTAGTATGTAGCAGAAGCCAAACAACTCAGATATTGAGCAGTAATAAATTCAAAGATATGTGACTAACACTTATAAATACACAGAAACCCTCTAGGCTAAGAGTTTAACACCAAATATCAATGAAGTGAAACAATATAGCCCCCACTAACTGCAGAGACAAAGAGAGACCACAGTATTCTATGAAACAATTAAATAGAAAAATAAAAAAAACTACAGAGAGACACAGACCAATGAAACAATTAAATGCACAGAAAAATAAAATAAAATGCAGTACAATCTTTAACATTAAGCCAACACAGGAATGGAGAAAAAAGATTCTGCCAATAGAGATGACTGCAATTAGGGATACAGGCAATAAGCAAGATGGGGCTGAAACTTATTTGAGAAAACTAGTAAAGGAACCAAGGTATTGAAGGAAATAACTAGAGAGGGAAAGGTAAAAGAATGGGAAGATGCAAACAATTTATTTGGACTGTGGGTTAGAGACTGCCTTCACTATCAAGGATTGATATCAGAGTATAGGCAAAAAAAAAAAAAAGAAAGAAAGAAATAGGGGGTCCTAAATGAAAGGCCAACACTGGTAGAGTTTTCAGTAGAATCTAGAACAGAAGCTGCTGTTAAAAAATGAATAATTAGTAGACCATATAAAATATTGCATGATAGCTATAAGAATCAATCAGGAGGTTAGAAAGGATTGGGAAGAGAGACTGGATAAGCAATTCACAAAGAAACAATAGGGGATTTATGTTTGTCTCCCAAATATGTATCACAATTTAGAAGATTTAGGATTTTTGCTTGGAAATGTTTAAACAGATATTTTTATACCCAAAGTAGACTCCAGAGAAATGTTCCTCAGGTAGACAGCAAATGTTGAAGGTGTGATGGGGAAGAAAGAGGAAATTAAGAACATATTTTATGTGAGTGTAATGAGTTGGCAGACTTTAAAGATTCCCTACAGACACCTCTATCAGAGATACTGGTGAGCAAATTTGTGTAACTAGGGAAATTATTTTTTCTGAGTTATGATACAGAATCAGAATTGTCTAGACATAGTAAGACATAGACATAATAAGGCCTTGCTGAGTCTAATTATGGTGGCTGCCAAAAAAGAAATAACTAGAAAATGGAAATCAGAGTCTAAACCAACCATACTAGACACAGTGACTATAGTAACAGAGATAAAACAACTGGAATTGGAATCTTTAGAAACGAGTAGGAGCAAATTACATAGGAAAATGGGAATTGTGGGAATAATACATACAGAGGAGGAATGAGGTTTAAAAGAATGTGGGTTTTGAATGAATTATGAAATGTTTAACTGACAATGATTGGACAGATTATAAGTGATGTATACTGTTTGCAGCTGGGATTGTGTCAGTATGGTTTGTTTTTATTTATATAAATGTATGATTGTTTATGTCATAAGTGATAGTTTAATAAAAAAGTTTGCTGTTTAAAAATGCAGAAGGTGATAAATACTGCTGAAGTGTTGTGGTTAGTGTTTTTGTCAATGCTATGTGTAAGGTGTCAGAAAAGGAAATACTGCCAGCCCAGCTATCTGGAATTTTGTAAATAGCTATATGTCATTTGTGAATATCAGCAGGATACAATTGCTTGTGTTACCACTATATTAGAACCATATGTTGTCTGTATATCAAGCTGCTGGTACAGAAGTCTTTGTGCAAAGTACTGAGCTTAAGGAGGTGTCCACAGTATACCCTACTGGGAAAGAACAGAAATGTATATAAACTATTGTACCTGTGTAAATGTATATGTTTTAACAGTGGGAACTAGAACATAGAGGGTAGCTTGCAAAACTTCAACAAAACAGTGGAAATTAAATTGTTTTATAACTGTGCTATAAAGTTAGTTTCAATGTAGCAAGAAGACAGAATGTCCATACCTAGGGTGCCTTCTGCAAACATCTGAAGGCTATGTATTTTCACAGGGAGATGCTAGATGCTGCATCATTGGGGGTTGTTTGTGAGCCTGGGAACTGAAGTCAGATGACAAAAAGTGATGTCATGCTGCATGCATCCCAGCAATATTTGAGATATTAATTGAAGAACTCTCTGAGAGAGAGAGAGAGAGAGAGAGAGAGAGAGGGCATTTTGTATTTGTCTTTGACCTGACAATATCCATTCACCACCTCTGCACTTGCCTTGCTGTAAGTAAATTAACTAAGGTGCAGTAATTTTTCTTAGATTCAGTTAGGAACATAGTAAAGATTAGTTTAGATGTTTTATGTATTTATTTGAGACTATCCTGCAATGCTGTTTTAAATATTTCCTGTGATTTTGAACTCTGATGTCACTGTGAATACATATTTAGTGTTGTCTTGTTCTTTTATTATTTATTATTAAATATACTTAAACCTATTCAATTGTGGCTGGTCTGTTTAGAGATATTTAAGCTGTTAGAGTACTTGCATATCTATTTCGTGACACTATACAGGCCACTTCTAATAGCCTGGCTCTTGGTCAAACTACCATTTGGATTAATAGTAACATTACACAGTAAGATTGGACACCCTTTGCTGAGGGCCTTAAAGTAGCTGATAAAGAGTTGGCTGATGGCAGTGATAACTACCTTATAGTCTGGGTAAAAGGGGGCATAGCTAGTAAACCTGTGCCAGCCTTTCCATGTGTGTGTGTGTGTGTGTGTGTGTGTGTGTGTGTGTGTGTGTGTGTGTGTGTGTGTGTGTGTAAATCAAACCTCAAAGTGTGGGTGTGTCAGCTACTTGGGCAGAGACATGAAGCACTGGTTGGGCAGAGGGGGGCTGGAGGTCTAGGTTTGGCCACTCAGCTGAGATCTCAGCCCTATAGCTGTGCCAGTGGGGAGACTTATTGGGGATCTGGAGAAAGAGGTAGAAACCAGCCCCAAAGTGACTATGGTCTCTATGTGCTCTTAAGGGAAGTTGCACTTTAATGTGTGTACTTGTCATCCTCCTACTGTGTACATCCACCCCGTTGCTTCCAGTGGTGAGGATTGAGGCTCCTGGATCTGTACTTAGGGGTACCACTCCTCTTTTTTGAAAAGGAACAATAGTGTGTATTACATTATAGAGGCACCATGCTGGTTAGCTTCCCTCTAAAAGCCAATGCCAACGTGCTAAAAATGTGATGTAATGCACCAGTTAAACCTTTGCTTTGACAACAGCAATGAAAACACCATCCTTGCTGTAGGATAGAGGACCATCCCTCCATCTTTGCATATATATCAGAGGAGTTATGCCAATCTATTATTTCCTTACAAACTTGGACAAGGCATACAGCTGGAGGTGCTGCAATATAATGAAATCCCTTGGGTAATGCTACATGTTGCCTAATCCATCTGTTTGTTGACAGCTGTATCCAAATTCTCATTGCTAAGTAGAATATATTCAAAGTGGGTCTAGGATTCCACCAAGGGTATGTCTTGTCTCATCTGCTCTATATGATATTCATGGATAGGATAACAAGGAAACAGGCTTGAAGAGTATGTAGTTTTCAGGACAAGATGGTTATATGCTTGATGTTTGCAAATAACATTGAACTCATGTGACTGCGATCTCTGGTGTAGAGTGAAGTGTTTCACTGCTATGTAAATAAGCTGTGAAGTAAATACAGGGTCATGGCTGTCTTCCAGAAAATAAGTGAACCGTTCTCTGCAGATGGGGGGGGGGGGGTTCAGTGAACTTAAGTGAAGTAGTTTAAAAATCCTGAAATTTGACAACTGAAAGAGTAATGAGTAAGTATTCAGGAAGGCAATATAACTGAGGATAGCTATTACTGCAGTATGGGAGGTTAGTCGTGATGAGAAAAGACTGTAATAGCTTGTATGGTGGAGATGAGTAGGCCAGTATCACAGTAAAGTGGTGACCAATGTATGCTGCTCTACACTAAAGCACAAGTGGCAAGCACACGCAGTGTGTGAAATGATAATGGTGCATAGTTCAACAGTATGGTGTTCTGAAACAGTTCAAGAGTATTAATGAAAAGATGTAAAGCAAGAAGCATTTCTATTTTGTTCTGTTAACCCATGACTACCAAATCAATTGGAAACATTTGGTGGCATATACATGAACTGTGTGTTGGAAAACGGGAAACCTAGCAAATGGGGTCTTTGTACTAAAAGGAAAAAAAACAAGAATGAAATCATTGATTGCAAAACTAATAGCTTTATGTTGCACAGAATGGGATATTAACAAGCAAATGAAAACAATTCAGAGTATGGTGGTTTGCACAAGTAAAAAGAAAAAATATACATTTCCAATAACCAGATATCTTTTGCATTCATAAATTGTTCTGTGCTTAAAGCAAGTGAAAATCAGTACTAATGCTTTTGAACTCTATATGTACTTGCTGGGAAGTAAAACCAAAATAAAGATATGTGCAGAGTTTAAAAAGCATTTTTGCATTATCCCCGGGATTCATGAAGCTCGGCGCAAGGCCGGCGGTAGGCTTGCGCCGACAGTGCGGCATGAAGATGACACAGTAGCACCAAATGCATATTAATGAAGGTGCGCTGCCGCCACAGCCATGTGCATAGGAAAGGAGCACGAGTGCATAGGGCGTGTAGAAGTGCCGCACGGAGGCGTGGAAATGCCAGCTGTCAACGTGCGACCTAAAATGCTTGCATATAACAACTTGCAAGATAGTAATCACATCTGTCAGTGTCCGTGGATACTGAAACGCATGCAAAGCATGCAAGAGAGTTCCTGTGAACACAAAATGAAGAAGCAAACACAAATGCATGATAGGGAATAACGGGTCCCTATCCCGCGAACAAATGACATGGAAAAACTGTGTGCCCGTAGTGCAACGCAGTGTAGATAGCTATACCAAGTGGAAGTGAAATGCATCATATGTTAGCGCGTCACCACTAGGTACATCCAGCCCAATGGTTAGGGTCACCAGCTGACTCATAATGTGAGGGAGGGTACACAGCTGGGCAGATGTGTCCATAACAAAATACACGATAAATGTACATATCTAGCGACCGTATGTCCGAGTCATATTCCACAAGGCATGTAATAGTCACATACAAAAGGTATGTCCATATGTCACATACCAAATGTGACAGGAAATAGAATAAGCATGTAAACGAAACAGAAGGAGCATATAAACTGCTACAACATTAAGGAAACATGTAGGCTGAAAGGAACAGTATTATCCGTACCGTCGATTGTGGGTACGTGCTGTCCAGTGCAGTCGGATATGTGTACGGAATATATATCCCATCCTGGACATAGGAAAAGGTGGCATCTTACCAATGATTAGAACAGTCTGCCAAAATCTGCACATCAGCAGTACAAGCCGAACTTGTCAGGATGTGTCACAGTTGAACGGGTATTACCCGGGTATACCAACCATGTAATGAAAGTTAAGTATGGGCGTGTACCTATGTGCGTGAGGTATAGCATGTGGAAAGCAAACATGGCAGCGTAGTCCACACAACCATACAGGTACCTGACATATGTAGGGTATTCAATGTGTTACTCTGGCCATGTCATGGGCCAACAACCAAAGCAGTGATGTATGGGGTGTGAGGAATATGTGTGTGTGGGGGGATGGGTAATGGTACAATCCTCCTAGGCGATACTGTGTCGTATGCAGAATAGGTGAGCCGGAGGTGTATGAGGGAGCAGTGGGTGAAGCAGAAAGAAACACAAACACATGTATAAACATCTGCAATACAACCAGACAGGCCATACTGTAGAACACAATCCCACAAACATATGAATATTGAAATGTGCGATACAAATGTATAGATGTGTCACCGGCACATACCCACAGATTGGTCCTGATGGAACTGGCCATATCAAATGCAACACACCTGGATGCATAATGGACTACCCAACATCCCCTCCACATCACACAACCCGCTCCCTTACCTGAGCATCCACCAAATCCAGCCATACTTGACCTACTGGTTTGGTGCAGCCACATCTACACATAGTGACCACTACACGTACGTAGTAGGTAGTGTCACCCTAGGCAGTTGCAGGACTGCACACTATGTGTCCCTTGCATGTAAAATCCCCAGCATATTTTCATAACACCAGAAGAATGTTCGGTATTTCTCTTGTTTTGGTCTTGTTCAATTTTTGGGATATCCCTCATGGGATAAGTCACCTATGTAAACATTAGAATGGAAGACACGAAGTCCAGTCCTGTAGATATCTGGACACAAGTTGGAATGTGCATTAGTGGTGCACGACACTGTCCATCCCTAAATGGTCATGCATAACCTACTACCCAGGATCAAACACCTGCCCGTGATGCACGTGTCCCGACACGAATAAGTGAGAGAATATATTGCACACATTCGCATAGTGGCACATGGTATAAGGGTGATGAAGGCACTGACGTAAACAGGATACCCCTGATCCACTGTGTGAGGGGCAATTAATGTGTGTGTAGGTGTGACCTGACCAACAATGGTACAATGCCAAATGTCCTGTGATCGTAGGAAATAACTATGCACCATACTGCATGTAACAATTGCCTAAAGCGGTCACGTCAGGATAGAATAAATGTAATTCATACAAGAAACAGGCAAACAACAGAAGTGCCAAAGGTATAAGGCTCACAGGTAGGAAACAAATGAATGTTCTAAACCTGCACTGACTGTGGCTATGTGTTGGCCCAAACAATCTGGCGTCCACAGTAGGGTTATCATCTGTCTCGCTTTGCGAGGGACAGTCCATCGTTGGACAGTTGTGTCCTGACAAAATACATTACTAATGGCAAATGTCCTGGGATTGTAGGACATAATTATGTCCCATATGTTATGTAATAGTTACAGAAAATAATTATTGCAGTATCTACAATACCTAAATGTTACAAGAAACAGAATAAGCAGCTAAACCGCTACAACAATAGGCTTTTATGTAGGCAAATAAGTAAAGTTCTATCCGTTGTGCTGACCGTGGGTATGTGTCGGCTTGTAAAATCTGATGTGTGTTCCGAAAATGTCCCATCTTGGCCATTTGAAAAGGTGCCAACCCTAGTCCCCAGAATACATCCCAACCTGTACATATGACAATGTCAATGATACCAATGGTCAGAGCATTTGCACAATAACTGGCCAAACCCTTAAAAACTCACAAAGCCAGGGACCTTTGGGGGAAAGGTGTTGAATGAGAATGACTACTTACAACAATGAAGAGTAATAGATGCTTAACTGCAGAAAATTAATAGTATTACGAATCTGTCAACACGTTCCAAGTTAATAGTACTAATATGGTAGAAGTGTCCATGACTGTCCCTGAGTTGTCATAGCCTTGTCCCTGTCACTGTAGACACGAGTCCCCGAGTATCAGAGAGGTCCGTACACAGAAGTACACCAACCAACTGTCCCATCTGTTGACAGGACTATTGCATATCTGTAGTGAATTTATAACAGATGTCCAGAATAATATTCATTGTGTATAAATGAATGAAATAGTCAAATGGGAAGGGAAACCACCCCCCCAACCTGCATTATGCAGTGGAACCACTCCCCACCCTAAATAATGTAGCGTCGACCCAATAATGTGGTCAGAGGTGCCCAAACACCAACCACCCCCCCAACCTGCATTATGTAGTGGAACCACTCCCCACCCTAAATAATGTAGCGCCGACCCAATAATGTGGTCAGAGGTGCCCAAACACCAACCACCCCCCCAACCTTCATTATGTAGTGGAACCACTCCCTGCCCTAAATAATGTAGCGCTGACCCAATAATGTGGTCAAAGGTGCCCAAACACCAACCACCCCCCAACCTGCATTATGTAGTGGAACCACTCCCTGCCCTAAATAATGTAGCGCCGACCCAATAATGTGGTCAGAGGTGCCCAAACACCTGCGTCTGTAAACACAGGTAGAATGTTAAACTCTGGACTAACTCTGTCCATGTACTATGTCTGATCTTTGAACAGCGCCAGGGCAGTGGCAGTCACCAGTCGGCCGAGCGTAAACCCAGACCAGCACACGAACACCCTGACAATCAAACACGCTTATGTGCGAGGACTATAAGCGTAGGAGTTATGAATGGCGTATCGTTGTCGGACATTGTGCATCAGGTCTGGCAGCCCGGCACATAAAACCTATACGCCACCCATGAGCGGAACGGAGTTCTGCTGTGACAACCCCAAACCGGGAAAAGCAGAAAGTCACAACTACGTCAACGTACAGTCACAGTAACACAAACACACATCCTATCAACAGTAATAATATGAATAGGGAAGTAAATAGTGTGGGAAGAAATAGCCAGGGAATTGTTATGGCTAGGCTTGTATAGGCCCTAGGGCTGATAGCCTAGTACCAACCTATGAACCTATGAACCTATGTGCACAGAAACAAACACAGTAGCAGGAAAAATAGGCTGCGCATACGAGGAATAGGTTGAATGACACTATCACATCCCAGTTAGCAGCGGCACCCCAGACATGAAAAACGTGCAACATCGGTCCGCTGCATAACGTGCAATATACTGAGCAGAAGTTCACCGGAGTGAAGTGTCAGTGTCAGAATCACTAAGGCAATAGTATGCTGTTGAAGCAGGGATAAAACCAATATGCATGTGTAAGTGTCCATGTCCGGGAAATGTATAGGTTAACAGACACACAGATGTATATATAGATAAAAACGTATATATACATATAGCTATATCAATTTACATACACATATATATCCATACGGATATACATATATATATATATATATATATATATATATATATATATATATATATATATAAATATACACACACAAAAGGATATACTACGGATATATATAGATAGATAGATATATATATATATATATATATATATATATATATATATATATATACAAACAACAGGTAGTGATATATACACATACACACAAAACAAACTATATGTCAGTGTAGATATACACATCTACATAAATAGGTTACTTCACAGCAATTAGGGGTAACATATTTACAGCCCAGGCATATGTGACTGGGAGGTCCAATAAAGAAATGTTGTACCCCCCACATCACTCAGCTAGGCCGGACAGACATACAGACAGGCAATACAGATCAATACACTGCCACTGTCCAAAACACCGGTAGGAAAGGACCAGTGGGAGAGTTCTGCAAGGTCTACACTTTAAACATGAATAACGGTGTCCCTTGTGGGACCCCAAAATTCAGGGTGTCAAAGAATCTGCTGACATTGATACGAGCAGAATGTAGGTGTACATGGAACAGTAGGTTGTGCAAGTGTGATAATACATGGGTTGACAAAGCGTACGACATGTGTCCCGAGATGGGGAGAGTGGGCAATGTGTAGGGGTGTGCTCATACCCCAGCTGTGCTTGCAGTAAGTATTTGTCACGACTGCTGTAGAGGGGTGCCAGGTAGGTGGACCATGGGTATGCATTAATGGGCTTAAGTGTGCAGATGCTGGTTGGCAGAAATGTAGTAGGGCGCCAAGTGGAAGTCATTAATATTCCTATGTGGGCATAGCATACGCCTACACCTCCCAAACCTGAAGAGCACATCTACCGGATAGTTTGTAAACCATCGGGGAATACATAGAGACCTACACAGTGCTGTGTACCCGATTAGCATGGACGTCCATAGTTATGTATTAGAATGTAACAAAGTCCAACTAAACACTGCCAGAACTACTGATATTAGGTGAACAGGAGGCAGAATACAGGTAATGACAGATGACAACATGTATGAGTCATACGCGGCATGTACCTCGACAAACATGAATGAATACATATGTTCTGTGACTGTGAATGTGTCTGGTTAATAGAACCAATCATCTAAATGTGTCCCACAGTGTGTTATGCATTGTTCCTGATACTGTGTTCATTCACACCCATTGGTATGTGAGTTCTGCTACTGATGGAAAGTGCATAAGTTGCTGACCACCTCAGGTAGATGATAGCATAATAGAAGAGGTTCAACACCCATACGCCTGCGAGGGACACACCCGTTTGGGCAGTTGTGTCTTGCAAAATGACAGTTATGGCACATGGCCTTTGAGTTCGGGAATGGAGGCTATATAGTAAGTGTAGTGGTGTCAGACATCAATTTGTTGTATCTGTAACAGCTACATGTAATAGGAAACAGTATTATCAATTATAATGCTACATGAATAACCTTAATGTATGCAAACCGTGGAAGTCATCTGTTTACTACTGGCTGTGGGTCAGACCTCCCAACCAATTGGGGGCAAATTTCAACAGAATCAGGGACAAGTCAAGAAAACCCAAGGACAATCAGGGACACATTTAAAATATTAGAGCTATTAACTGGAAACATTGACACAATCAGAGCATATGAATTAATACACATTTTCTGAAGTAAAAGAAGTTTGTAACTCTTAATTATTGTCATTATTCATGAAGTGTAATTCACCACCTTTCCTCCAAACGTCACTAGTTTTAGGAGGGATTAAGAGGGACAGAGTTAAAATTCAAGTCAAAATCAGGGACGGCCCTGAAAATCAGGGACAGTTGAGAGGTATGCTGTGGGTATGTGTTGATTTGACACATGTGATAGCTCTACATATAGGATGTATAGGGCCACCACCAGTCTGAACGTCCAAAGTGGAACGTGCTCTGTAGAACTGTCAGATGTACCAGGGCAGAACATACTTACAGCCATGCATAGTACAGAAATATACATATCTGAACAAATCAAAGCATAGTCTAGCAGCAGTATAGTTGCTTATGCTACTACATATGACATATTGACATGTCAGGTATACAAGACCTGTAACAAGCAACCAGTACAGACACCTACAACATGAGAAGGTCCCCTAATCAGGACAGTTGCAATGGCTAGAGTATTGTCCATACCACTCAACTGTCCCTGAATGTCAGGTACATCCCTGAGTTTGACTGAAAGTCTAACTGTGTCCTTCTTAATCCCTCCTAAAAGTGGCTGTTGAAGTAAAGGTGGTGAATTACACTAACTGACTAATGACAATAAGTAAGAATTATAAACAACTGTTACTTCAGAATATGTGTATTAAGTCATATGCTCTGATTCTGTCAATGTGTCAAGTTAATAGCACTACTTTTGTAAAAGTGTCCCTGTTTTTCTTGACCTGTCCCTGATTCTGCAGAAATGTGTCCCCGATTGGTGGAGAGTTCTGGTATTGTCACATGTGATGTGTGATGAGGGACTGTCCCATGCAAAGTGGGAAAGGTGTCACTCCTACAGTCTCCCGTCATGCAATCTGAAAGGTGGTCAACATGCAGTAGGTATGCGGTAGCATGACCCGGCAGATCGCTGCATTAACAAACTCAAGTCACATGTCAGCATTGCAGAGTATTGGTTCCCATGTATCAGGCAGATGGGAGCAGATCATATGAGGAACACGCATATAATATGATTACATCAGTGGACAGGCCGCCGAGTCCGTACAGTCGAACGGCTGCCGTCGCAAAATGGTTACAAATACCCGATACTGTAGTCATGTAGTCCGATGTAACACGCATCACAAGGGATTGCACACACCCAGCTTGAGTGACAAATGTAAGCGGAAATGTCGGAGAGTGAGCGGCTGTAAGCGTGTTTGTTTACCAGTATGCCAGTAGTGCACTGTCAAAGAAATGTGGAGTCTAAACGTGTATAAGGTGCTGTGACTAGAGGTCAGCAGTGCTTAACACTGTGCAAACCCACGCACAACAGCTCCCACCTGCTGGACTGTGCCTTACCCGGTTTGTATCCAAAGGCATCAGCCTGTCCACAAACAAAGAACTGCCCTATACACGTGATGGTAGAAGTACCCTGAGCACATAGCTCATGTGAATTAACAATAGACCATGGCATATGTACAGACAACAGACCACAAACAACATACAGCGCAGACATCCAACAGTATAGCAATGTACTGGCAGATATGTCCAGACCACTGGTGTGTGCATGCCTGGCTGTCCTGTGTTTCAGTGTGTGAGCATGCCCAGTATGACTGTTACGCATGTTGTAGACTGACAATACCGTCATGTGTGTGAGCATGCAAAGTATGGTCAACTGTATTGCATGTGTCACATGTCCAGATAGTACTGTGTTGCTGACCCCTCCGTTCTACACAGACAGGTGACATGCTGTGTCTGCAGGGTAGCTAATGGTCATGTGGCATTGACAGTTGCTACATGTCTGCATAGCATGGGGGGACATGCAACCACAACCACAGTCCTACACAGCACCGTGGGTGGTGCACATGACTCTCACATGTGTAGGTGTGACTGGGGGCACAGCCAACAGTTGTACACATTTGCCGCTACTGTACTGGTCTGCCGTGTATTCCATGTCAGTGTGTGGACCTACCTAAATTGCTGGTTGGAGGGATACCAGGGTACGTCAGTTCCCAGCATTAATTACCAGCACAGTAGTGTTGGACGTCCCATTACACAACCTAAATCAAACTGCCTGGCCTGCTGTCATCTGTGTGTGTCATAGGGGGTTGGGGTCAGTCATTGGGCATATCCATAGGCCATCGTATATCATTTGTCTGTATTGGTCTACATCTGTCCAGCTGCATGGAATGTGTGTGGGCTGTATGGACACACATGATGGTCAGCCCATAATCTGCAGTCGGTTAGGACACCCTGTGTACTACAGGCTACCATTGTGACCCCCATATGTGCTACAGAGGTCATGGTGCCACTATGGATGTGTACTGTCTGCTGCCCTAACATTTGGCCACCACAGTCATTTGTATGCTCACATACATACCATAGCAATGGGTAAGTACACATTCTAATACAACTGCCACTTGTTAGGTCAATAGACGTACCCTGTGTGTGTTCCAGACTTGAGGACGGTGCTGGAGTGCTGCCTATGTCGGATGCACACAGTGCACCTCCCATACATGGCCAAGCACAGGTACTGTCATGTTTGGCATCCATTGTACTGTGTGCGGGTCAGAGAGGGGAAATCCGTGGGTACCTACTGTGTCAGTGCATATGCCTTGTGTTGCCTCTTTGCCAAGGGCAGGTCATACTGTGCACAGGCTTTCGCCAACTGTGCCCTACTCAGGTTGTTCCTTCACCAAGTCACACTGTGCCTGTACAGGCCTTGGCAGTGGTGTTGGGCTGTGTGGCCCTGTCCCATGCTGTTCCTGCTGCAACTGTTACTGCAAGATAACATTGTGTAGCATAGCAAATACCATAACAACTTGTATGCATGTAGCTTGTGAATACTGCAGAGCTCCAACGGATGTGTCCGGATACCAGAACTGTGAACCGAGCATCCCAAACACATGCACAAGTATATGTCTTGCCTGTGCATCCGCCTCAGTATGGTGTGAGTGTTCAGGTGTGTGTGCATTGCTAATGGGTGTTATCAGCCACTACACCAGTGTTTACCTAGCATCCCCCACTAGGAGACTGTAGGGGATGTCCATATAGGCATTGGTGTGCTACAGCTGTGTCAGAAGCCATATATCGGACACATCATAGCTTCCAGGGCAGACAGCACACACATTCAGTCTCATGCCCTGGCCATCGCATATGGCCTAGCTGTTGGAGGGTATGCCCCTGCACTGACTGTAGGCCCTACCCTGCTCCCCGGGTGGTGCTACATGTGCAGGCTATAGCACCCAGTACCCCAGGGTAGTCATCCATGTGGTTGAACAGATGCATATTGCTGGTCCACTAATCACGTGTGTTGAGGACATGTACGTGCTCACTAGCATGTGTTGACATGTCATCTGTGAACTGGTGCAATACTCTGGATGCAGATGCCTGTGAGATACCCATGATATCCCCAGTTGTGCTGTGTGAGGTACCTATGGCTAGTACACCTAGGCCAACACATCCCATGGTATCCACTGTAATGCGTTTCCCTCGGCCTGTTTGACGTGCTAGGCACAGGTCAACATGCTGCTGTAGGAGGTCTCTGTCCACCCCATAGTGCTCCAACACCCCCGGCCCATGTAGCCCCTGGTAAGTCACCCTCAGTCTATAAAGTCTTATGTCACCCCAGTAAGGATTGTGCTGCAGCATACACATCCTCACTGCCCCAGCCTCCTGCACATGTTGGTATATGTTGCCTGCTGCAGCCCATGTCATTTGGTTGGACTGTGTCGTGAAATGTCCCTGCAGGTATACACCGTTGGTGTAGAGTGTGGACAAAACCTGTGTGTATGATGCTTGCTCACATTACCGTACTGTTCATGTGTGGGCTGGCCATGTCATCTGCTGATTGTGCTGATCAACACCTGTTTGTGCAGCCTGTACACCCTAACTACCCCACCACTGCTGTCATCCCTCCCAACATCACCAGGCAGGTATAGACACACCCCTAGCTTAGGTGTGCTAAGGCAGGAGCACTCCTGAGGCACAGTTCTGCAATGTACGTACAGTATGCCCGACCCCATTCCCATGCTGTCAACTATATTCGAGACCTGCACCCGGCTGACTACACACATACACTCCAGGGACCAGCAGCACACCCTGGTGATAAATGTTTTACACCATAGTCAACCTCATCTGCATAGTATAGTCTTCTAATGAATAGTTATATGACCCATACCAAACCTCTAACATATTAACCACTGCTCAGTGTCGCTCAGATCCATATACAATTGGCAACAGGTGCCTTACCATCACCATATTCGATGTCCCATGGTCTTCCCAGCAACAAAATAACCAGTGTCTACATGACTACAACTCGTGGCCCTGCACACCACAGACGATGTGCATTAACACCACACCATGACAGATATACATAGATCCCAGGTTATCACATACAGATCATCCGGCACAAACATTCAATAGTGCTGATGTCCCCAGACATATGTTCACATCTATGTCCACCTCTACATCTACATATATCATATATATTATTTGTATACATATATACATGGACATATATATATATATATATATATATATATATATATATATATATATATATATATATATACACACACATATACATGTACACACATATGTAGATATGGCATTTATATCACAACAGCGGACCACATGACAGCAATGCATTAGACAGGAATGGAAAGGAAACTACATGTGCCACCTGCATCATGTAGTGTTGTTACCATTAAGGCACATGTGTTATGTTGCGTCACATGGATTAGACCATATCAAGGGTAAGAGTAGGGCTGCTGACAGTTACTCACCAGACCTATTGGCGAATGTATGTGTTGACAACCCAGTGTCTTGGCAGAATATGCAGGCTGTGGACACTATATAGGTCAGCAACAAAACAAACTGAATAGATCCCGCAGCTAGCCACCCACAGATACCAACACATACGGTATAACTGTCAAACACACACACCTGTCATGCCCTGGAATCGAGCATCTACCTGTCTAGTCTACCATACTACATCATTATGCAGTAACAGAACACGCTACCGAGTTCCGGCATCACCGCACACCCACAGGCATACTTCTAGGCGGATGACATCATCCGCAAAGGCAAAGACGCCGATAGGGAATGTATGTGGCGTGAGCCATCTAAAAGCATTACTCTGTCCCCAGGCAGCTGGAAACACACACACACACAGACACTTGGCAGGGCTGGGAGTCAAACATACACCTAACTACCTTATCACACTACAGCATTACACAGTTACAGAACACACTACCGAGATTACTGTAACACAGTACTCCCACAGGTATACTTCTAGGTGAATGACATCATCCGCAAAGTCAAAGACGCCAATAGGGAATGTATGTGGAGTGAGCCATCTAAAAGCATTACTCTGTCCCCAGGCAGCTGGAAACACACACACACACTTGGCAGGGCTGGGAGTCGAACATACACCTAACTACCTTATCACACTACAGCATTACACAGTTATAGAATGCACTACTGAGATTACTGGAATACAACACTCCCACAGGCATACTTCTAGGTGAATGACATCATCCACAAAGGCAAAGACGCTGATAGGGAATGTATGTGGAGTGAGCCGTCTGAAAGTATTACTCTGTCCCCAGGCAGCTGGAAACACACACACACTTGGCAGGGCTGGGAGTCGAACATACACCTAACTACCTTATCACACTACAGCATTACGCAGTTACAGAGCACGCGACCGAGATTACTGGAACACATCACTCACACAGGCATACTTTTAGGTGAACAACATCATCCGCAAAGGCAAAGACGCCGATAGGGAATGTATGTGGAGTGAGCCATCTAAAAGCATTACTCTGTCCGCAGGCAGCTGGAAACACACACACACACACACACACACACACACACACACTTGGCAGGGCTGGGAGTTGAACATACACCTAACTACCTTATCACACTACAGCATTATGCAGTTACAGAATGCACTACCGAGATTACTGGAACACAGCACTCCCACAGGCATACTTCTAGGTGAATGACATCATCCGCAAAGGCTAAGACGCTGATAGGGAATGTATCTGGAGTGAGCCGTCTAAAAGCATTACTCTGTTCCTAGGCAGCTGGAAACACACACAGACGCACACACACACACTTGGCAGGGCTGGGAGTTGAACATACACCTAACTATCTTATCACACTACAGCATTACACAGTTACAGAATGCGCTACCAAGATTACTGGAACACAGCACTCCCACAGGCATACTTCTAGGTGAATGACATCATCCGCAAAGATGCCGATAGGGAATGTATGTCGAGTGAGCCATCTAAAAGCATTACTCTGTCCCCAGGCAGGTAGAAACACACACACACACACACACACACACACACACACACACACACACACACACACACACAGGGCTGGGAGTTGAACATACACCTAACTACCTTATCACACTACAGCATTACACAGTTACAGAATGCGCTACCAAGATTACTGGAGCACAGCACTCCCACAGGCATACTTCTAGGTAAATGACATCATCCGCAAAGGCAAAGACGCCGATAGGGAATGTATGTGGAGTGAGCCATCTAAAAGCATTACTTGGTCCCCAGGCAGTTGGAAACACACACACACACACACACACACACATGGCAGGGTTGGGAGTCAAACATACACCTAACTACCTTATCACACTACAGCATTACACAGTTACAGAACGCACTACCAAGATTACTGGAACACAGCACTCCCAGAGGCATACTTCTAGGTGGATGACATCATCCGCAAAGGCAAAGACACCGGTATTGAATGTATGTGGAGTGAGCTGTCTAAAAGCATTACTCTCTCCCCAGGAAGCTGGAAACACACACACACACACACACACACACACACACACACACACACACACATACACACATGGCAGGGCTGGGAGTCGAACATACACCTAACTACCTTATCACACTACAGCATTACACAGTTACAGAATGCGCTACCAAGATTACTGAACACTGCCCTCCCAGAGGCATACTTCTAGGTAGATGACATTATCCGCAAAGGCAAGGACGCTGATAGGGAATGTATAGAGAGTGAGCAGTCTAAAAGCATATTACTGTCCTAAGGTAGATATGGACAAACACATGGCAGTGGTGTGAGTGGGACAACTGCCTATCTACAGAGCACTATTACAACACTACATAGATACGGGACATGCCACAGACAGTACACCCTTCAAGACAGTCAACCAGTGTGTTCAATGTAGGCATCTATTGTGACGTGGAAAATGGACATCTGTTGCCTGGATGACCACCATCACTATACAGGATGTCAATGGCCATTCCCATACACAAAGGCACATCACCGGCACAAGGTGTCACTGGGCATGCTCACACAGTATCACACGTCCGTTTGGAATGTACTGTGTGTCCATCTACACAACGGCATACTGGGCATGCTCACACACTTAGCAGTTGCAAAGGGCCATCTTGCATGCACACGGATTCTAAACACAGAAGGGCACAGTTTGGAATGTACTGTGTGTCCATCTACACAACGGCGTACTGGGCATGCTCACACACTTAGCAGTTGCAAAGAGCTGTCTTGCATGCACACGGATTGTAAACACGGAAGGGCACAGTTTGGAATGTACTGTGTGTCCATCTACACAATGGTGTTCTGGGCATGCTCACACACACAGCAGTTGCAAAGGGCCGTCTTGCATGCACACGGATTGTAAACACGGAAGGGCACAATATGGTGTTACTGTCCCTACGTACATGAAGGCCACTCACATGTACTGACCAGTACACACTCAGGAGCCATCACAGATGTCTCAGGTGCAGATCACAGAGGTACATGCTGCAGTCTACTATGTAGCCCTCAGACATCACCATGTCGTTGGACAAGCAACACACAACCATACATTACCACAACACCGTGTGACTCATGACCAGTGGACTGTACATAGGTCTACAGCAACTGTGCAGACTACACATGTACCGACAGGGTTCCATTATGTGTTATGCATTGCAATGATACCACTGTACATAACCAGGTCAGCTCTAAATATAACAGGGGCGCTGGGTCTTACACAGCTGTGACAGATGACTGTCACTGTACACCAAAGAACACACATGTTTGGATATGACATACATGTAATTGCAGTGGATATGTGCATGGACCACACACACACACACACACACACACACACACACACACACACACACATACACACACACACACACACACACACACACACACACACACACACACACACACACAACAAATATGTACATAGCATAGCTTTTGCTGTCCTCCATGCAGACAAATGGCTACAGCAATCACACACATGCATATGGAAGGTAGGTCCATGGCTGTTAAATGCTAACAGTACATGAGGTAGCACTGTTGACTGAGGACACATTCCCTCTGTACTAGTTACCCATGACACCCATCATATCATACAACAGTCCATGTGTTATGTATGTACATATAGTACTTATCACCTTGATACAGCACTCTTGTTATAGATAGTACCCCAAAAAGGCGAACCCCATTTCTCGGACACCCACATCCCCCGGAATCTCTTTTAAAGTTTTTTTGTCTATTCCTTCTAGCATGTCGAGGGATCAGTTGCTAGTGTCCTCTCCTGCTCAGCTGGTGAACCTGGGAATATTGAGGCAATGTTACAATTGCCTCATGTACACAGACAACCCTCTCCTCCTCCCACAAAACACAAATACATGCGAGATGCAACTATACGCCAACCTGGAGGCTGAGCTCTCTCAACATAGGACTGGCAAGACCAGCCAGGAGGAGAAGGTTACCACACACACTATAGACCCAGTCTCACATAGTACCATCACAACCTCAAATCATACACATAAACACACAAAGACATACTCGGAGGCTCTGAGCAAAAATCTACCAAAACAGCAGAGGCCACCAAAGCAGACACCCAAACAACTACCACCTCAGAACACAACACCTGCAACACATAGACCTCACAGTCAGAGTGTCAAACAGTCACAGCCCGTAAGGCCAAACACAATGCCAGACACACTAGTCATTGGTGACTCCATAGTCAGACACTGACGTCCCGCTCACCAGACTGAGTAAGGAGAGGGTCACAGTAAGCTGCCTGTCGGGCGCTAGAATCTGCCACATAACGCAAGCACTCAGGTCTCTCAACAGCAGGTACAAATACGACTCAGTCATTGTCCACGCTGGTGTAAACGACCTGAGACGCATTACCTTGGACTACATGAAAAGAGACATTGAGGAGCTCTCTGATTATGTAGCCCAGGCAGGTATGACCTTGACCTTGAGCAGTATCCTACCTTCACCAAGAATGATGCCACAATACAGAGATAAGATGATCAGCTTTAACAATTGGCTTAAACTCTGGTGTCATTCAAAGGGGATCCAATGTCTGTCTGCCTGGGATGACATGCTGGACAAGCCACGCTGCTTTGCAAGGGACAGCTTGCACCTGTCACCCTGGGATTCGGATATTGGCAAAGGCTCTTGCCACCCCATAGTGCCTTTTTAGGCAAGGCTCAAATTCTAAACCTACCACCCTAGAACACAAAATGGAAAAAGCTAAGGGTAATGCTGCTCAATGCCAGAAGTCTCAATCTCAAAATGCACGACTCGAGGCCCTTCTCAGTATGGAGAACATTGATGTCTGTGCTGTGACAGAAACCTGGTTCAAGGCTCCTGAGAGCACCCCAGCACTATCAGGTTTTACCTCATATCATGCGTTCCGGCCCCAAAATTCGGACAATACCAAGAAAGGAGGGGGTATCCATATTCATCAAGGACACCCACACCTCAAGATTGGTGGCAACGCACGATGCATCGGAGACCATCCAGGTGCAGTTAACCATAGGCAAGACTGCTCTGCAAATTGTAGCATGTTACAGGCCACCCTCACAAACTCAGGAACCTCACATGGCTTTCCTGAAAACACTGGAGGGGATAAATGTATCTCCAAACACCATCATACTAGGTGACTTCAATTACCCTAATATAGACTGGGAACACTACTCAAGCCCAAATACCCTAGCCCAAAAGTTCCTGGAATTCATAAACTCAAACGCCATGGAACAACTGGTCACCATCCCCACAAGAGGAGAAAACATACTTGATCTCATCATCACAAACATGGGAGCACAATGTTCAACACCGGAAGTATACCCCTCATTGGTGAGATCAGATCACAAACTAATCTCGCTGGAGGTCCTCATCCCACCCCCACCTGAAATAAAAAAGACCACAGTAAAGAACTTCTCAAAAGCCGACTTCACACTTCTAAAGACTAGTGTGGTCTCCTTTAAGGCCCCTGAGCCGGCGGAAAACAGTACCCAAGCCACTGAATCACTTACAAATGCCTTCTACCAGCACCTACAGGACTGCATGGATAAGGCAATCCCAAGCAAAACAAAGACTCTTTGTACCAAAGGTAAGCATCCAGTCTGGTGGACCCCAGCCATAAACAAGCTCTACAACAAAAGGAGGAAGCTACTACAGGATAGAGCAAAATCCTTAAAAGGTAAGACACCTTTGATCACTACAAGTAAAAAACTAAGAGCTCTCATAAAATCATCCAAAGCAAACTTTGAGAGAAAAATAGCTAAAGACTCAAAAGACAATCATAAGGCCTTCTTCAGCTATGTTAGAAACCTGGGAGGAAACTCCCAGATATGCTCAGAACTAGTTCAAAATGATGTGAAGATTACTGATCCTACAGACATTGCCAACATACTGGCTGACAGGTTCAGTGCAAACTTCTCCCTCCCCAAAAGGTGAGATATCTATACCAAATGATTGTAGCCCCCAAACATCTCTAACGCCCAAGTGAGAACTGCTCTCTCCAAAGCAAAAAACACAGCATCCATGGGACCTGATGGTGTCCCCGGCTGTGTGCTCCATGAACTCAACGAGGAATTAAACCCACAGCTAGGACAGCTTTTTAATCATAGTCTCACCTCTGGATACGTACGCAGGGAGTGGTGCACTGCCACAGTGGTCCCACTTCATAAAGGCGGTGCCTCCACCAACCCAGGAAATTACCGGCCCATTAACTTGACAAGCCTTATCTGCAAAGCCATGGAGAGGATCATAATGGATCTCATAAACAAAGACATAGGGAATTTGCAGACTTTGGATCCAACCCAGTTTGGCTTTGTCAAAGGCAGATCATGCCTTTTAAACTTGGTTGACTTTTTTGAAACAGTCACCAAAGCCATTGATGAGGGAAAAGCAGTCCATACAGCATACCTCGATCTGGCGAAAGCTTTCGATACAATACCCCACTCGGGTATCATTGAAAAACTCATCAGCTTAAATGTTAACCCATACATCACAAGATGGGTTGCAAACTGGCTGAGTGACAGAACCCACAGGGTCAGAGTTGCTGGCGCCATGTCAGACTCTAAGCCTGTCACAAGTGGTGTCCCACAGGGCTCAGTCCTGGGCCCACTCTTTTTGGCATCTACTTCTCCGAGTACAAGCAAACACAGGAGGGTTATGGCTGACAAAGTTTGCAGATGACTGCAAACTGGGCACCGTAGTCGAAAACACATCTGACACAGATATCCTTCAGAAAGGTCTCACAGAAACGGATAACTGGTGCCAGAGCCATGGCCTAAAGTTAAATGCCAAAAATGCATAGTCATACCCTTCGGGAAAAACAAGGCTACCCCTAGCTACCATATAGGTGGCAATCCACTGAGCACAGAAGAAGTTATTAGGGACCTGGGGACCCAGGTTGACAGTAGCCTGTCATTCGACACCCATGTAGCTAAAGTAGTTAGGAAGACCTTCTACATTGCCCACCTTATCATGAAGGGATTCACATCTAGATCAAGGGAGGTCATAGTTTCCCTGTACTCATCACTCATCAGACCAATGATTGAGTACAATGCCCCATTCGGAATGTATCTGACCCGACACTTGCAGCAGCTGGAGAGGCCACAAAAGTTCCTCACCAAAAGGATAAAGGGTCTCAAAAATCTGTCCTATGCTGCCCGACTGAAAGAACTTCAGCTCTATTCAGTCGCTTACCGCTTGCTCAGAGGTGACTTATGCCTGACATACAAGGCCATGTCAAACCCAGATTTGATGAATATGCTTCACCTCAATAAATCTAGATCCATCAGAGCCACAAGGGCGGGAGACTTAAACCTCGACACGGCTATTAATAGGACGTGCTGGAGGGATAGATTCATCACCCAAAGACTCCCTATGCTGTGGAACAAAATCCCGGTATATGTAAAGCAGAGCACCTCGCTGGCCTTGTTCAAGAGAAATCTTGACCAATGGATGGGAGATCGCAGATATACCCCAGGGATTACCTCAGTGTCACTGCTCGACAGAGGCACAGCAAAATAATGGGCATAGTTCCCCATACTAAAGGGGTGGCGTAAGCCACAAAACTATGGGCTAGGCTTGTAAATGCCCTCAGGCAGATAGCCTAGTATAAACCTATGAACCTATGAACCTATGTCATCACACATGTCCACCAATTGCAATGCATACAAACATGGCTACATGACAGGCATGTAGGACCAACACACATGTACAATTAGTAGTGTGCATGCAGCTACCATGCATGTGCAGTAGCTGATGTATGTAACTCATCTGTGCCTAACTACAACATGCAGTTGCAATGCAGCCCCATCATTGACACCTGTATATGGTGAAATACTGACAGTACGGTAGGATGTACATCAGGTATGGATGGATGTGTGTACATAAAGTGGTGATCCACCTTTGCAGATGGAGGGGATGGCTCACAGGTGAGTCACACGCCATCCTACCATTACATGTGCAAACAGTATGCTATGTTACTGTTACTTGATGGTGAAGACATAAAACCTACACAGCGGTCAGGTGTTACTGACTGTAAGTCACTTGACACCTGTAACACTTACATCCTCCCATGTGCATATAGCAGCACAATTGCCAGAGGTAGCGTTGGTACACATAATGCGGCCAACACTGCTGCATGTCTGTCAGATGTATCATCATATAGTAGGTTTTTCAGTCACAGTACTGCCATGTGTGCTTGCTTGTGTGACCATATATGCCACATATGGTGGGGAATACATCCCAATTGTTACACACCCCTGTACACTGTTGTAGAGATCTGTACATACTGCAGTGTGGAAAGCATGACATAGGCAGGGGTGGTGTGTGTATCACACACATGTCAGCTGTCCATATGTGAATGACATTTGTGGACTCCACAGTGTGTGTGTGTGTGTGTGTGTGTGTGTGTGTGTGTGTGTGTGTGTGTGTGTGTGTGTGTGTGTATGTGCGTGCGTGTGTATATGTATGTATGGCTGTCTGGTGCATGGAGTGAGGGTGTATGCTACCATACAGAACACACAGGATCCCTAACCCCTCATGGTGATGCAGTCTACTACCCTGTTGATGCCATCGGTCTCAGCCGTACTGGCTACCTGTACATGTTCATTCTCTGTGTCGCGTCGTGTGGGTGCATAGTACTGTGAGGGTGATAGGCAGGGGTCCTCACCTCAACACTATGGAGTGTGTGTTATAGTGTTGTTGACCCCGTGAGTGTGGGCATGTTCCTGTAATGTGACAGGGTATTACTGCTACACAGTGATACCTCATGCTATCAAGTGGCCTCTAACGTTATTATCGGATGGACCACTGTGTACAACCCCTGCACCATGTCAACATACCTGTGATGTGACCTGGTATGGATGTCACGTCTCTAGCTAGCCACTGTAGCCTATTAAATAGCCCACATGCTTCCGGATCAGTATATGTGTGGACATCTGTGGTATGTTAGCCTTTCCAAGAGTCAGGTTGAGGCTACGTATAGCATGCTGATATTGCCATACATGCCTGTGAGTACTCCACATTTACACATGGGAGACTGCAAACACTGCTACCTGTAGGCACATGCAAGTAGACCATAAGGAGGGAACCAGGGCATCATTACCAACATGCTGTTACTGTTGTTACCGAAACACATACTGTGAACATATAACAATGCATGATAAACCTGTACTACATGGTATGTCTGGTGCATGTCAACAGTACACAACTAATGTAATATACACTTCTCTCACTATTCTGTTCACCCTGTGCATCAGACCTTTGAGCATGTCCCTGCACCGATGGTGTGGATGACAGGGATGCGGCACAGGCTTCATCATATGCACAGGGTGATAATGTTTGCCAGGGGCATAGGCTGCACCAATGGATGACATCATGTGTGTGGGTAAGGGCTGGTGATCTGATTGGACATGTATGGTCATTATGCATGTGGGTGTTACGTTGCCCTACAGATGTGTTTGCCATGTGCGTGTATGTGTACACACAGTTCTGCCTTTTGTGAGGCCTACACAGGGGTATTATTGACAGCTCCAGATTGTACAGACCAGGATGTACAGCTCACTGTGTCCGGCCATGGCCATGTGACCTGTGCCTGCCATACGTATAGCATGCTGATATTGCCATACATGCCTGTGAGTACTCCACATTTACACATGGGCACTACCAGGCAGAGGTACAGATTGGCTACTGTCCAATGACACATGTCCACTGGAACTGTGTCCCCACTGGGAATGTCCAGGGCCACATCCATGTGGCCTACTGTGTCCTGGTGTGGACAGCACAGTACCAGCTGCACTGCTACTGCTACCGGCACTATGGGAGCGGGCATGTGAGGTGGCATGCTCACATTGACCTGCACTAGGTGGTTTAGCTGGCCTACGTCCACGTGGCCTATGCCTCACTCCTACCAGATGTTCCAGCACAGATAGCTCATGCTCGTGGATTGCCATGCCATGGTCAAGGTTTCCGACCATGTCACCCAATCTCCTGCCAGAACATCAGCAATCTGCTGTTGAGCATTTGCCAATGCCTGGATGTTGTTGTTTAGAGTACGGATAGCAGCCCTCTGCAGCCTCTGCCCTTCCCTGTTCTGCCACTCAGCATGTGCCTGTGTCGCCATTACAATCTGGAACATGCGTCTGGTGATACCAGCTGCTGCGCTCTGTCCTGCAGGTGCATGTCTGCCAGAGGTCCTCCTACGAGCAGCACTGGCCACATGCCTGTGTGGCACATCTGCAGTCATTACACTGACACCATGGTGTGGAGACATACCTTCTGTAGCCACCACACGTTCCTGTTCCATGCTAACAGATGCTGACTGTCCTTCCTCTATGGCCACTAGTGATGCGGTATGTGTTGGCAGCAGAACTGTGTGCGGGGAAGAGGGGGACATAGCTGGGATGGCAACCATTGGCGCAGATTCAGCCCCTGACAACCCTGCCTGTACCTCATGCATATGTTCATCACTGCTAGCATCTGTGGAGACACTAACATCAGATGGACCGCAGGATGGTAACGCACCTATATCACCTGTGAATGCAAAGAAAGACTCTAAATTGCAATAGACACACAGACACACACACAGACACACACACACAGACACACACACACACACACACACACACACACACACACACACACACACACACACACACACACACACACACAGACACACACACACACAGACACACACACACACACACACACACACACACACACAGACACACAGACACACACACACACACACAGACACACCATGCATGTGATTTGACAGACGGCATGCAGCATGCATGTGATACAGCAGACGGCATGCAGCTCAGACATTAATAGTGTTAGCATACCTTCCTGGGTTGTACAGAACAGCAAGCAGGTATCATATCAGTAGCCATTCAGTTCACACAATCATGGTAGTAAGCATGCATCCCCGTGATACACCATGTGGACCAGAACAGGTTAACAGTACACATGGCTGATGTGACCTTGACATGTAATCTGCTGACGTGTGCATTAACATGCATACATGTCTGACACAATGGTGTCCTGACACATGTACAGCGTTGTAATGGGCATCACATTGCAGTGTTGTCTGTATGCTCTACAGATAGAATGCATGTTTAGCAAATGTGCATGAGCATGGAAGGGTAGTGTGAGCCATCTACATTGCTATACAGTGTGAAGTACAGACACTGTGCCATTGCATGGCATCATGAGGCATCTATATTGCTATACAGTGCATAAGATGCACACATTGCATAGCCATAACTGCATGCATACCCATGACATAACTGTGGATTGTGACCCATGATGCTGAGGTGTATACACACCAAACCATGCTGTGTCATGTGACAGACACTGGAAAGCCTACAGATGACACCCCTGCACAACTACTACAGAGTCTTAGCTGCTTGGCAACCATGTCCACACATGGCAGACTTGTCAATTCACCATGTCTCACATGACATTGATGTACCACACTCACAAGGTGCACAACTAACAGTGATGTCCTACAGCAGCAAGGGAAATGTACAGTATCTGTGGCCTGATGTGGTGTCAATGTCTGTGAAAGCTGTACAGGTGACTACTGTCATGCTATGACACAGTCGTGATGTTCAACACATCTTATATGGTAGACTTAAGTGACACCTGCACTAGCTGTGCACAGGCTTTTAGGATGTCCAGTGTACCACATCAACTGTATAATTAGTCAACTAAGGCTATAATTGGACCATGTGTGGACAATGTGCAACAGGGTGTATACACATCACATCTACTGTGTGGCTACATGTCTCTGGCCATCCCCCATGGCCATGTGTGAACATGTGTTGGCCAAATCATTGTGATGGCCGTCTATCTCACATGTCTGTGTTGTCCCATATGACATACACCCATAGATGTCAGATATGTCACCATCCACAGGGCTATGCAAACAATGGGTTGTATGTTTGGTATGTGGGGTATGTGTTATGGGATAGTGTGACAATATTGCAGTCAGAACACTGCATGTCTAGGACATGTCAGATGGCACATCACAATGTGTGCACCCATTGCAGGGGCATATAACACAATGGTGACTCTTGTGGGCTGCCCATATCCCAGCTCACTGTGTGGTACTGTTTGCGTACCACACACGTGTTGTTTTAATATATAGTACATATGCCTACATTGTACAACACCTCCACTGTTGTATGCACAGCTGTCCACACATGTGGCAATGACAGATACTGTGGTTTCATGTTGGTGTATCATTTTGTTTGTATATATTGCACATGGGTAGCCAGTGTGAATGATGGGAGATGCGACCTGTATATCGTGACTGGACCAAACATCAAGTGTACAAGTGTTAACTGGCCACATGGCAAATAGATCTTTGCTTTAACATGCCTGATACTGATGACAGTCTCATCTGCAACAGACTGATGTCTGTGTGGCACACCAGAGGTACCTGTATACATCTACACGGCACTGTACAGTGGTTCATCATCCTGCCAGAGATCGCCTGTGTTGCACATGTGATAGACATGGGACAATGGCTAGTTGGACGTCATGTATAGGGGTGACACAGCATACATGACTGTATGACAGCCACAGGGTGTGCTGTGCATGTTAACACATTCACCTGTACAATAGCATATAGTATCCACATGTGTGCATACACAGGGTAGCATAATGTAGTATGCAGCATGTGTGTAAACATACCTTGCATATGATGTCACATTACATAATGTACAGTGACACATGCAACTAAATGGGATATAATAGTTATATGTGCAGTACTGACTTACCAGGCAAGTCCAGGCTCATTGGTTGGGAGACACCCACCTCCACGATGGCAGCTAGTGTTTGTGGATGCTGTTGTGAGGGTGTCCACACACTGGCCAGTAGCTCCTCAGTGTGTGTGAGTGGGGCCTGGGTTGGTGGCCCACCACGTGTTCCACCTTGTTCCCTGGCGATTGCAGTGGCACACTGTTTTGCATGTTGTATCAAGTCTGTGCAGTGTCTGCGCACCTGCTGGTAGGTGCGGTTATGGCCACCCACATAATTAACCCTCCTGCTAAGATCCTGCCACAGGTCATCATGCTGCTGGGCATGCTGTGGCACATGGCTGAACAACACCTCATAGTTTGCATGGAGGTACGGGATGAGGACATCATCCTCCTGGTGGCTGTACGCTGGCAGGCGTGAACGAGGCATTATCTGTAAGACATAATGATGGTGACAGGTCACAGTATCACAGAGATGCACAGAGATACTGCTGCACATTCATTTGTAGTAAATCTAGTACATCTGCACAGTTATCTTTGCAAATCATCATGACACTGACACGACTGTCATGTTTGTGTCACACACATGTAACACCCGTTATGCATTGGATATCATCACCATATATGTGCATCACCTCATTACATTGCTCATACTCCATGTGAATGCTGTCCTGATGTGGGCATGTCTGTTTGCCTGCACTGGTGTTCTTACCTATCAGCACATGCCTGGATGTGTCCACAGTAATGCTGTTGACCTTGATGCTGTGTATATGTCACATATCAACACATACACTGCCGTAGTGGACTTGAGCAGTGACAATGCACACATACGCATGGAAACCTTTACATGCATGTGTTTTGCCATATACATCTACACGGCACTGTACAGTGGTTCAACATCCTTCCACGGATCGCCTGTGTTGCACATGTGATAGACATGGGACAATGGCTAGTCAGACGTCATTTTCAGGGATGGTTATCAACTATAGCATGTACGGGCAAGGTTTCCTAGCTGTATCCAACAGCCATTTTGCCACTGTGAGGTGCATCAGTGCCACATTACTGATCTAGACAGTTGATAATACATCCACCATGCGGTCATCACACCATGTATGACAGAGATGACATGTGCAGCTTTGATGGACAGGGTTGCATGGTATGGCTGGAGTATGTCACATGTATGGCACAGGGATCTGTCCAGCATGTAGCGATCCTAGTAGTAGGACGGTGGCTGTCCATGACGTCTGTCTTTCAGATCAGGATATGTACGTGTAGCATGTCCAACATCATAGTGTAGCACATGTCTTTATGCAAGGTAGCCAGCATGCTGCATAGTGGAGGTAAGGATTGTGAAGGCTGGTATCGCCCATCCACGCATGGCCAATACCCCTTAAAGGTGATATGTGATCCAATATTGGTCACCCGAGTGCTGAGTATGCCTGTTCACTGATCTCCATGCCCATGGATGGCACCCTGTCATGACATGGGTGCCTCGTATGACTACCTAAGAGGCCTGGAGATGTCACCAACTCAGGGAGGTGACCTGCACAGCACCATCCCTTACACAGTGTCCATAATGTTGACCGCAGCCTAGGTGGTAGTTAATGGGTACAGGGATATTCACCTAGCGGTGACAATGCTGATATCATCTGTCAGAATGTGCACATATGTCACACACCTCACCCACAAAGCCCATTCTGTATGTTGTTCACAACACTGAGACAGCTATTGCACATAGGTCATGGCCATTCACATCCTTACATACACAGATGCCGCACATTTGTCTGTGTGGTATGGGCTACAATGAGGGGGGAGTACAACACATTAACCCTGTTTTACTGTAGCTGCCACTGGTGTGATATGCACATCTCACTCTGACACCTTTTGTAGTGTTGATTCTGTCAACAGGCCACTGGTAGAACACTCCTGTGACATACAAAGGTACATGTCATCAAACATCTGTACTGTCATCTACATCTGTACTGCTAACATCTACATTGATAATGGTTCATGGACTTGCAGACCATACTCAGCAGGGTAATAGTGCGGTGCCTCCAATTATGACTGTCGTCACCACGTGTGGGTTGATATTATCCAACACCCTATCTGTATTGCATTTTCATGCTCAGCACTTGTTCAGAACTTGCGAGCACTTCATGAGCTACTAATTAATGTAGCACCTATTCCTAACCATTCCTCACAAGTACACTGTCTGTCCTTACAATTCCAGCTTGCTTACAGTACAACAGCTGTTGTACACACATAACTCACATATCTTGTGAGACATGGTTGAATATACAGGCATGTCCAACTGTCACGTACCAGTGCTATTGCCTGTCTATACAATGAATATGGTGTACATGTGGCAATAGAGCAATTGTCTCATGTACACAGTCAATGCTCACCTCCCAACATATAACACTACAGCCTGTGGGAGATGCACATATGCAGCCATGCTGGGGGCAATGCTGTCACCAACCCTGACTGAACCTGACAGTCATGTGGGGACTTGTAACACTTGCAACACACCCCACTCATCACATAGTCTCACAATATCTCCACCACTACAGGCCACACATACGAGTACAACTTGTGCAGTACCTCTCCATACTCTGTGTAGGCACCAAAGGCAGCCCCCATCACCAAACACAACAACAATAACTTATAGCCCACAGACTCATGTATGCCCATCACATACAGCCAATAGGGCATTATAACATACACAACACACCAGTCATAGGTGACTCTGTAGGTGGTCACACTAATGTCCCACTCAGCAGGCTACACAAGGTGATAGTCGCTTACATCTAGCTGTTGGGTAACTGGTTCTGCAACATAACCTAGGCACCCATGCCACACCTCACCAAGTACAATTTGACTGTCATTCTCCATGTTAGTGTGACTGCCCTGAGATGCAACTTCGCAGACTACATGTGCAGGGACATGCAATAGCTCAGCGGCCTTGTAGCCCTGAAGGTATAGGCCAAGCCCTGAGGAGCATTATGCATTCATCCGGTTGATACCACTGTACAACGACTGACTGTTTCACTTCAACAGTTGCCTATGCTTCTGCTGTCATTCCACAGGCATCCGGTATCTGTCCGCTTTGACTGACATGGTCAACAAAACACGATGCTTTGGCACAGATGACCTGCACCTGTCAGCCCTGGGAGTACAGATAACATGTAAGGCTCTTGCTGCTCCTATACTGCCTGTCTTGCACAGTTTCCAATAACATTCACCACCAGAATGGGAACAGGCAAGCAAAACATGGGGTCATATGACTCAATGCTTGACATCTTCATCTCTGACGCACGCAGGTAAGGCACTCCTTATAATGGACCACTTCAATATCTCTGCAGTGACTGGGACCTGCCTCTTGGCTCCGCAGAGCACACCTGCAATGACAGGTTATATGCAGACCACACCTTTCAGTCATGTAACCTGCACCGGAACACCCACGGCTGAGGTGTTCCCATATTCCACTATGTTGTACACACATCCTGGCTAGTTACTTAGCACAATGCATCAGAGGTGCTCCACGTGCAACTAACTGTGGCCAGAACTGCTATACACATTGTAACATGCTACGGATTCAACAACATACCTCACAGTTACCAGACCTCATTTCTTGGTGTACTGGACAGTAGGGTTCAGACAGGCACTACTGATGTGAGACTGACACTACCCCACACTTAACTGGGATAGCCACTCATGTACCGACACATTAGGCCAATGCTGTCCGGGATTCATAACCTCCACTCAGCTGGATCAACCCATACACACCACCTCCAAGACCACCAATATCCTAGACTTGGACACTACCAACATGTGACTGGTGTTCCACACCTGGGGTTATCCCCTCGTTGGTGGATTCCGAACATATGCTACTCACCCTTGTTATCCATATCCCGGCACCACACCCTTCATGGCATACACAGTACAAGAGTACTACAATGCCTACTACAGATGTCTTATGACAGCAGTAGTTAACGTCATGACACCCGTGCAGATGGACAATGCACATACAAATGCTGAAACATACCCCAGTGCACTTCATTAGCACTTACATGACTGCATGGATCATGCTATTCCAAACAGAGCCATGATGGTACCCAGAAGATAATGGTTGCCACTCTGGGGGTCCAGTTCCATGGACATAATTTACAACAAAAGGTGGAGGATGTTGCAAAGTGGAGTACAATCCCATGGGTGGGGTAGCTCACTGGTCAGCCTCAGTAGGGCTACGGGATCCCACATCACATACTCCGAACCTAGTTATGTAAACATTACTGTGACACATTCCAGGGTGTACCACAAGGCATTATGGAGGTATGTCAGTAGTCAATGGCAATACCCACATCTGCTCTGACATACAACAGTTACTCAGGAACATTACAGAATTGAGTGATGTTGGCAACATGCTGGCGGATGGGTTCAATGCTAACATTACACCCTCTCACTCCCTACAGGGCCACAATCCCTGCAGGAACATTGTGGTGTCCCTGCGGTCACAACTACACAGTACTAACCTGCACTTCCTAAGGCCTAGAACACTGGCTCCATGTGACCATCCAACATCCCAGGCTGTGATTTACACAAACCTCTGAACGACATGTCTCCCCACTTGGCCACCAGATTCAGTAATAGCCTTGTATCAGACATTGTGACCCCTGAATGGCACACAGCAACAGTTATCACACTCCACACAGGTGGCGCCACAATGAATGAGAGGGACTATTGCCCTATACGCCTCACTGGACTGTTCTGCAAGGCTATGGGGCACATCATCATGGAAGTCATTAACAGAGACTTTGGTGGGCTCCAGTCCTTTGATGCCACCCAGGTTGGACATGTTAGGGCCAGAGCATGGCTCCTACACCTGGTAGACTCTTCTGATACAGTTACCAGGGTAGTTGATGATGGTAAGGGGGTCCACACAGCCTACATTGTCCTCTCAGTGGCTTTCAGCACCGTTCTCCATTCTGGCATTGACAACATACACTTCCACCTGCACATCGACCCCTATGTCTCAGGGTGTTATGCAATGTGGCTCACGGACAGGAACCACACAATGAGGGTAGCATACCATAGTACCTACTCTATTTCAGTTACACTTGGTGTACCACAGTCCTCAGTCATAGGACCCCTCATGTTTGGTATATGCTTCCCTGAGGTACAGGCTAGCACAGAGGGACTTTCCCTGACTAGCTTTCCAGACAACTGCATACAAAGCACCATGATTGATCCACCAGCTGATACTGATTCCCTCCATAAGGGTGTCACTGTGACGGATACCTGATATCAATATCATGGCCTCAAGCTGCATGGCACAAGGTGCATGAACATCCCCTTTGCATTACACCAATCACCCACTGACTATCACATAGGTGGTAGTCCCCTACATACATGTCACATTGTACGTGATCGTAGTACACAGGTATGTAGCACCCACTCCTTTGATAACCATATTGCCACTGTGGCGTGGATATCCTTCTATGTGGCCACCTGTATCTGTACTGGGTTTGTAGCTGGAACATAGGCACCCATTGTACCTCTGAACTCCTGACATATACACACATTCAAGGGTACAACACCCTGTTTAAGGTGTACCTTACAGAATAGCTACGGCTTTACATACCACAACATTAACATGCCATGAGGATTATTGAGCTCCGAAGGTTGATGTATGTGGCAGAACTACGGACACCACAACTGTACACACTTGCATACTACATACTCAGGGGTGACCTCTGCTGAACAGACAGGGCCCATGTCCACAACAATATTCATGGATATACTCCACATAAGCGACATAATCAAAAGCCACTGTGAGCACCATGCTCATGGATATCTGCACACAAGCAACAATGAGTGGGATGTGCTTGAGGGTTACATTCCCAAACCAGACACTCACCATGCTTTGGAACATGATTCCTATGTACATCACGCAGGGACACTCAGTAGCACTGTTCATGAGATACCTCAATGGATGGATGGGAGACACTCATGTATGTCAGGGATCACTGCAGTGGCTGTACTGTGCAGAGGTGCAGGTAACACATGTCTCTGCCATTCACAGACAGGACACTACCCTGGAGAGGTGCCGCTGGTGTAAACACTGTAGTTGGGCTTACACATCGACTTGCCGGACTGCATAGTACCCCACTATGAGCCTGTGAAGCTATTACATGTCCTTTGTGCATGGTTAATTGAGTAGCTTTTCCATTTTGATTAGCTTATCATGCTATTACAGTGTCCCATGACTACAAGCCATATGTATCCTGTTTTTGTATATTATACATGCCAATGGATGATACCTTTGGTATGCATGATATGCCTGTTATGCTGTGTAGAATATCTGACATATCTACCTACACTACTGTACATTACACATATTTTACATATTATCCCATAATGCAAAGCATACTTGCACAGCGGGACGACCTTAGGCATGTCATTGTCGATATACGCCCATACACATGCCTACTGTGACAGTATATCAGCATATACTATCCCCTGCTATGGCACGTACTTGTTGGACATACCCTACCACTGACGGCGGGTGGTATGGAATTGTTCTGTTTAAAGCCCTCATGTAGCATTCCTTGTGGTGTCTGTGATGTTTACCTTGTGGCCCACTGCAGGACACACAATTTCTACAAGCATTACTATGCTCAGCAAGACATCAGTACATAATACCTTTTCCCACTTTATGCATTGTGGACACTTTTAATTAATACAAAACAGGCTATACATACACTAACATACTGAGTGTTCTACATACCTTGTTGCCATTCCGAACTTCCGTAACTATCTCTCGTATACAGTTTAAACAGTTCTATGGTATGAGCATACAGTTTGAATGTCTGGCAAGTCATCCTTATATACGTTGATACCTGTAACATGTGGTTTCTTGCCGCCAATTGGTGTTCCTGAGTGAATTATTACTTGCACATCAGCTGTGCAGCTTCTCCATTCGCCAATTACACGGCAACAGTGGAGTATAATTGCATTCTCCACTTGGGCAAGATGGCCTGTACTGTGTTTTGTTGTGTGTAATTGCAACTGCTATGTGTAGAGACACGGATATTTTGGATTCATGTCCCCCGTGGATTGTGTGTGATGGCTAGAGTATGTGGTTCTACATGTGAGTGTACCTGTCATCCCAACCATCTGATAAGGGACTATTGCAAACAAAACCTGTAACATCGCCATCTGTTCCATTATACAACGGCTACGATTTCACATGGAACCTTTAAAAATGTGTCTCTCACAAGGTATGTTTACGCTTCTGCAAATGTAATTGAGTAACTGGATGTTTGTGCTGTAATTACAGTCTGCATTGCTATAGTTTTGTGTGTGGGGGATGTAGGTGGGTGTACGTAGCATATACAGGTTTGTGGGGCTTGCATTTCTACATATTCCATATATGTGTGTGGGCTCCTTCCCTAATTAAAGACCTATCAATTACTAGACTTTTGTTATGGGCATATACATTGGGCCATTGTTAATTGGTTTCTATATAGTACGCAGGTGAGGTTGATACCCCCATACCTCCAGAAATACAGTGATATGTAAAGGAATGTTACTAAATGACAGCTGTCCCGTGTATTTCTGTCCCAGATATTTACAGTCATTGCAGTTGTGTTGGTAATTGAACCTCTTTGGCATGGGTAGCCACCTTTTCAAATGGCCATTGTGGGACACTTGCAGGACACACATCGGTGTTTACAGGCCGACACATACCCATGGTCAGTACACAGGATAGCACATACTTTTATCCTCGATACATACTTATTGTTGTAGGACTTTGGCTACTTATCATATTGCATGTAACATTTACGTTTCTTACATACCGACATAACTATTTAATGCAACTATTACATAATATATGGGACATAATAATGTCCTACAATCTCGGACATTTGCCCTTTTTAATGTTTTATGTCAGGACACAACTGCCCAGGGAGGGGCTGTCCCTCCTAATGTGGGACAGGTGGTAACCGTATGCCTACGGCTAGCTATAACCACACCTACCGTAATAATCTACCTCCGAGTTGGCACTAACAGACACGATGCAGACACACACACACACACACACACACACACACACACACACACACACACACACACACACACACACACACACACACACACACATTACAGTCACATGGACATGCACACGGCACCCTCAACACACACATACACAGACTACGGCGATCACAAACACAGTTGAACACAGTACCTACGTGGACCGCAACACCGGCAGCAGTAACTAAATGTCCCTTCATATCGTGATAATATTACTCGCGGTTCTAGTGTTCCGGTACTGTGTTCTTTCGGTTTTTCAGCCTCGTGGTTACGCGTGTCGGTATGTGACACATTCCATAGTTGGCGGTATCCTATTTATTTGTACCTCCATGGTGGTGTGCATGTCGTTGACCTATCTATATATTTGCAGATATCAGTGAATCCGTATATATCAGCATATATCTCTCTATCACCCTTTCTATCTGTATTATATATATATATATATATATATATATATATATATATATATATATATATATATATATATATATATATATATATTTATGTGTATATATCTGACAGAGAGAGTGACAGGCAAAATACACCTTTCATTGTGTACTTGTCGGTGTATACTGTTTCCTGGACTCTGCACGTTTGTGTTTGAACCTGTCACATTACACACCTGCCGTAGGTACATCTTGGCTACCATAGTGTTAGGTGATTGTGTACATGATTGCGTGTTCTACTCCTGGCAGTGGTCGTTTTACCCTTCAGAGCAGGCACTATTAGTACAGGGGTAAATAATGCTGGTTTCACCTGTTCTGGACATCATTGACCATGATCTTCATGATATTCAGAGAAGCTTAGCCCTGTTTCGCGCATATCCGTATAGTCATATTTAAACAATGCTTACCAGCACTGGGCAACGCATATTCCCACTAACGTGTGCTAAACATGATCTGATGACCTGCATCTGACATGCATTATTCGTGCCTTTGGGATTACGTTACATCCCTTGCAGGACGTGGGACCGGGAACATGCACGACAGTCACTGCATTTACCACTTGGGCATCTGGGATTTGTACACATGTTATGGCATTTTGTATGTGGACTATACTATGGCTGTTAGTCCATACTGCAATCACATGGGTAACTCAGTTAGTTTACATATGGAAGAGTCCTATTAATGGTATGTCCATGTGATGTTTAATGGTTGTGCTCCAGCATTGGGTATGTATATCACAGTGAGCCACACACGATAATGTGCTACACCTTCAAACGTCCGTAGGTGGAGCATGCTGGGGTGACAGATACCTGTCATGGGTACACCCCATACCTTGACACGAAATCCATGATTACATTATGTGGAGCCCCTCATTAACGCACCAGGGAATCTGTGCAGAGTGTGTGGAGAACAGTGCTTACACACATGTGATCCCGTGATTGCCTCTGCTCCACTGAGCGACAGTTGGTTACTCGATGTTGTGGCGACAGCAGACACTGTCTGCCTCGATTGGTGTATGGCCTCTGACAATCGGGCGTGTACCTACCGATGTACCTAGGAACCTATACACACAGTACCAACATATGCTGATAGGTACATGTACTGTTCAGGTGTTGGCATTCCTTGTTCCAATAGCTGTTGTGTGTACAATGGTTGAGGGCTGCCTATGTAGGATTCACACAGTAGCCCACCTATACATTACAATTTACAGGTGGTCATGTGTGTGTGTCATCCATTTTACTGTGTGTGCAGGTGGAGAGGTATGTCAGTCCATAGGGGCCTACACTGCCAGAGTATGTGCTATACGTTCCCTCTTTGCCAAGGCATAGGCATATTGGGCATGCCTCTGTCTGCCTACTGGGGCTGGCACAGGGTGTTCGTGGTCTGAATCCCTCTGTGCCTGTGATGGCCTTGGCAACTGTGGTGGGCTATGAGGGCCTTCACCATTTTATCCCTGCTGCAGCTGTTTCCACAGGAACATATTATGTAGCATGGCACATACTATGAAGATGTGGGCACATGTGCCTGGAGAGTACTGCAAGGCTCCACCAGATGTGTCCAAGCAATGGAACCATGATTTCAGCATCCCAAACACACGCTCTATGATGATTCTGGTTTGTGCGTGTGCCTCATTATGGCATTCTTGCATAGGTGTATGTGCATTTCTGATGGGAGTCATCATTCACAGCTCCAGTGCATAGCCAGAATCCCCCACAAGGTGGCCATGTGGGATGTCCCCCCTGACAAATACCTGATACAGCTGTGAGGCATGCCAGATATGGGAGTCATGGTAGCTTCCATGGCTGCCAGCGCACACATCCATGATAATGCCCTGGGCATTGCACATGACCTGGCAGTTGATGGAGTGGAATCCCTTGTGGTTTATGTAGCGCCTACCATGCTCACCGGGTGGTGACTTGATATGTATGTGCGTGCAGTCTATCACACCCAGTACCTCTGGGTAGTGTGCCACTTGGTGGAAGTGACGCATATTGCTGGCCAACTCCTCCTGAGTTCGGGGGAAGTATAGATGCTCATTGGCATGTGGTAACATGGCATCCAGGAACTGGTGTAGTACCCTGGATGCTGATGCCTGTGAGATCCCCATTATATCTCCAGTTGCCTTTGAAAGGTACCTGTGGCTAGTATTCACAAGCTTACACATACCTTCATGTCCACTGGGATGGGTTTCCCTCTGTTGTTTCTGGATTTCAGGCATGGCCGGCACAGCTCAACTATTTGCTGTAAGATGTCCCTGTCCACCCTGTAACACTCTACTATCTCCAGATCATGTAGCCCCTGGTAGGTTATCCTTGGTCTGAACACTCTTCTCCTCCTCCGGGGCCTGCTGTGGTTGTCAGCATCATCCTCCACAACACCGTCAGTCTCTAACACATGGTAGTGAATCACAGCTATGGCAGCTCCCAACATGTACATTTTAAAAGTTCCCAGTGTGTTTACACCTATGGTGCAGTGTTTGGGAATACACAGGTGTGTGTAGGGTGCTTTCACACTTTATACTATTGTGCTGGGAACACCGATGATGTCATAGGGTGTGTATGTATGATCATAGCTACAGGGTATCTTATGTGTTTTACTACAGGAACTACTATTGTGGTGCCTTTGGTGTTGAATTACATTTGGCTGCCATGGATTACCTCTTGCCCTTCCCTTTACATTTCTTCACGTTTCACCTACCATTTTCTGGCATGCATCCAGCAGCCTGCTTTCATTTGTACTTTCCTAGACCTGGCTTATCTTGCGTAATGTGTTCTATTGCCGGTCTACTGTAGGTTTGCTTTGCTCTGCTATGACAGTTCTCCTTTCTTTGCAATCCGACACCTCCCCTATCCTGTTTTTCAGATTTCTGTGAGCAGACTTATCAGCTGCCGTTGATTGCCCGCTGTGAGTTAATAGGTGTTAATTGCTCAGTTGTACTCCAATTACCCTACTGCAGCATTTCCTTCTTTTCTTCCCCTGACCTTCCTGTTTGTGCTATGGTACGTGGCACGTGCATCCACTTACCGGGTTTTGGATACATTTTCATCCCCGTACACATGCGCTTTCGGGCACCATATGTGCTCTCAGCTAAACGATGCTATACCTACCTCCCCACCCCTATCCTGCAGCTTTGCTTAGCAATGGCCAGGCCAGATTTGCATTGCTCCAATGTGCTTACAGCTACGGTGGCACACCCCACTGCTGATGTCATGTATACCTCTGAGCCACTCCTCGGTGTTGTAGAGCTGTGCCGTATAGTACATCCTTAATCTGATGGGATGTTTGCGATTCAGTATTACCTGCCTCATTTGCATGGCATTGACTACTAATTCATAGTTACCACGCCAAACACTGTTATAGACCCTTGGCAACCCTTGCAGCTTGGTTGTGGTGTACCATGCATACCATTGAGTATTATGGTGAAATCCTGATTTGTATTACATTGCGATTTTATGACATTTGTATATATTTTCTTTGTGTTCCTGTTTGCGCACACATGCCCTGCAGTTGTACTTTGCATTACTGTGGACATGACATTAAATGTTATTTTTTTAGGTGTTGTGCATCTTTTCTTATGCCATTGGCTGTATATTTAGCCATTGGCATATGTTAACTTTGTAATACATGAGTCTGGTCCGCTTTCATAGCTCCGATGTTCTGCTTGGAAAAATGTAAACCGTGTTTTTTGGTTTACATTTCCATGGGCTTACACTATGCCTGCACCGCTTCATGAATCGCTATGTACCTTCATTTGCATGGTGCAGCATTGCGCATGGGGTGATTAGCATACCTAAGCTGAGGCCTGCACAGTTCTGGCATACACCGGTAGTGCACGTGGAATTGGATCGTACCTGAATCGCTCGGCGGGCATATTTGGCGTTATACCGCCTACGCTACGCCTGCGCCTGGCGCAAGCTTCATGAATCCCGGGGTATGATAATTTATAAAGCATTGAATCTTATCAGGTGTTACCTGAACCTGCCTCTTCTTAGTGAACAGTAGAAGCCTCTGGCAAAGTGTAAAAGGATAAATTAACGCAAGTCTGAGTAATGAATTGTTCATACTCAGGCATTGTTATGCCAATATAAATAAATGCAATTTGCCTGTACCGAGACTCACTTCAGCAATAAAAGTGGGTCTTCATGGAAATAAATGGTAGTTTGGAAAAGAAAATACTTTATTATTGTTATAGCAAAAACTTGCAACAAAAGGTAGTGTATATGCAACATAATTACTTTACCAAAACTCTGGTGCCATTTTGTAAAAACTGAAGTTTATTTTAGCCGTTGTTTTTAAATACTGTACTCTCTAAAAGGGAAAATTGTGGTTCAGTGTCATGCAAGGAAAAATGTACAAACCTGGTGAAGATGATTATGAACTTCTAATACTGAAAAAAATGAGAGGTAAAATAAGTAAAAAGCAAAACAATGAAAGTTGACAACTCAAAATTAACATGTGCATTCTCAACAATAGATAAGCTCCAAGACATTGCCCAAAAATCTTTCTCCTTTGTAGAAACCTGAGTTAAAGAATCAAACCTCCTTCTCAATCCCAAAAAAATTAAGTCTTTTTTACCTCAAAAAATTTGCCAAAATCAAAAGCAATAATGCACCATAAAGTCAGCAAATAATAAACATGTAGGCATTATAATAGATGGCAATCTCAGATATGACCAGCATATACCATACACCATTAAATCTACACACCAGAAACTAGGTTCCTTTTATAGGATCAATTAATTCCATACAGATACTGCAAGAAAATCTCTAGCCACAACCTTCTTACTGCCAACTCTCTTATAGGTTCATAGGTTCATAGGTAGGTGCTAGGCTATCTCCCCGAGGGCATTTATAAGCCTAGCCAGAGTGTGTCGGCTTTCGCCACCCCATTAATTAATTAACTGATCCTCTGTCAAGCAGAGCCAATGAAGTGATCCCAGGGGTGTATTTTCTGTTACCCATCCACTCATCAAGGTTTCTCTTGAAGAGTGTTAGTGAGGATCTCTGCCTGATGTAATTTGGAATTTTGTTCCAAAGCATGAGGAGTCTCTGTGACAGGAATCTATCCCTCCAGCATGTTCTATTTATTGTTGTGATGAGGTTTAGCTCACTAGAGATTGTGGCTCGCAGTGACTTGGATTTCTTTAGCTGGAGCATGTCCATCAATTCTGAGTTGGACATGGCTTTGTAAGTCAGGCAGAGATCACCTCTGAGTAAGTGATATGCCACTGAGTACAGCCGGAGTTTTTTCAGTCGGGCTGCATAGGACATATGTTCGAGACCAGTAATTCTCTTGGTGAGGTACTTTTGTGGTCTTTCCAGCTGTTGGAAGTGTCTTGGGAGGTACATCCCAAATGGGGCATTGTACTCTATGATGGGTCTAATAAGTGACGAGTAGAGGGGCACTATAACCTCTTTATTTCTAGATGTGAACCCTTTAGTAATTATATGGGCCACATAGAAAGATTTCATAACTACTTTGGCAATATGATTGTCAAAAGAGAGATTACTATCTACCTGGGTCCCCAGATCTCTTATTACCTCTTCTGTATTAAGTGGGCTGCCACCTATGTGGTAATTCGTGGGTGTGTTGTTTTTCCCAAATGGGATGACTATGCATTTTTTGGCATTTAGCTTGAGGCCATGACTTTGACACCAGGTGTCCGTCTCAGTAAGGCCCTTTTGGAGGATGTCAGTGTCAGCTGGAGAGTCAATTATGGCTCCCAGTTTGCAGTCATCAGCAAACTTGGTTAGCCATAGTCCTCCTGTGTTTGCCTGTACTTCTGAGAAGTATATTCCAAACAGTAGGGGTCCGAGGACCGAGCCTTGTGGGGACACCACTTGTGACTGGTTTAGAGTTGGACCTGGAGCCCGCTATTCTTACCATGTGAATTCTGTCTGTAAGCCAGTTGGCAACCCATCTCATGATGTAGGGGTTTATGTTCAGGCTGGTGAGTTTTTCTGTAATACCCGAGTGGGGAATGGTGTCAAAAGCCTTGGCGAGGTCAAGGTAGGCTGTGTGAACCACCTTTCCCTTGTCTATGGCCTTGGTGACTGTCTCGAAGAAGTCAACCAGGTTTAGTAGACATGATGTGCCCTTAACAAAACCGAACTGGGTTGGGTCAAGTGTTTGGAGGTTCTCAATGTCTTTGTTAACGAGTTCCATGATGATGCGCTCCATAGCCTTGCAGACCAGGCTAGTCAGGCTTATGGGGTGATAGTTACTAGGGTCAGTTGTTTCCCCTCCTTTGTGGAGAGGAATAACCATTGCTGTGTGCCATTCTATGGGCACATAGCCTGTGGAGAGGCTGAGGTGTTTAGGTGGGGGGTTAGTTCATTCTGTAGTTCATGCAAGATGCAACCTGGGACACCATCTGGTCCCACTGATGCTGTGTTTTTGGCTTTTGAAAGGGCTGTTTTCACCTGTGCATCTGTGATTTTTGGGACACTACACTTTTCCGGTATTGTTGTGGGCCCTTTAGGAGGTGAGAGGGGGGTGAAGTTTGCACTGAATCTATCTGCCAGGATGTTGGCAATATCAGTAGGTTCAGTATATTTTGTGCTATTTTGCACTAGTTCAGTGCATATCTGTGAGTTGCCACTTAGATTCTTAAAATAGCTAAAGGAGGCTTTGTGGTTATCTTTTGAATCCTTGGCTATTTTTCTTTCGAAGTTAGCCTTGGATGATTTCATGGGGGACCTCAGTTTCTTACTGATACTGATCAGTGATGTCTTTCCTTCATGGGATTTGCTTTTTTTCTGAACTAGTTTCCTCTTTCTATTGTATAGCCTGTTTATTACAGGGGTCCACAAAACTGGTTTCCTTATCTTAGAGGAGTGAGTCTTGGTTTTGCTAGGGATGGCACGATCCATGCATCCTTGTAGGTGCTCATAGAGTGCATTTGTAAAGGTTTCTGCATCTTGGGCAGCGTTATCCTTTAGCATGGGGGCTGTGAAACTTACCTCCTCTGTCTTAAGTAAGGTGAAGTTTGCTTTAGAAAAGTTTTTTTACTGTGGTTTCCTTAGTTGGGGGTGGTGGTGAGGTGTGGACATCCAGAGTGATTAGTTTATGGTCTGATCTAACCAGTGACGGGTTGACCTCCGGTGTGGAACACCTGTCACCCATGTTGGTGATGACCAGGTCCAATATGTTTTCACTTCTGGTAGGGTGAATTTACCAGCTGATCCAGGCTGTTTGAGTTGATGAATTCCAGGAAGCGTTGGGTCTGGGTATTTGTACTCGAGTTGTTTTCCCAGTAAATGGTAGGGTCATTTAAATTGCCTAATATCAGGGTGTTCGGTAGGAACTTCATGTTTTTCAGTGTCTCCAGAAAGGTGGAGCTGTGGTCCTGGATCATGGAGGGTGATCTTTAGCAGGCCACAATTTGCATTGCAGATGTGCCTGATGTTAGTTGCACATGGATGATCTCAGAGGTATCATGCTGCTCCACTAACCTGAAGGTGTAGGTATCCTTGATGAATATGGATACAGCCCCTCCTTTTGTGTTTCGGTCCAAGTTCTGTGGCCGAAATGTGTGGTATGAGTTTAGCCCGGTAGTGCTGGGATGCTCTCTGGAGCCTTGAACCAGGTTTCAGTTACTGCACAGATGTCGACATTCTCCATACTGAGGAGTGCTTTGAGCATGTGCATTTTGAGATTTAAACTCCTGGCATTAAGTAGCATAACCCTCAGTTTTTTTGCTAATTGTGCTGTTTACAGAGGTGGGTTTGACTTTTGAGCCTTGCCTAAAAAAAGCACTATGGGGGCAGCAAGAGCCTTGGCCAGTATTTGAAAGCCTAGGGGTGACAGGTGCAAGCCATCTCTTGTGAAGCAATGCGGCTTGTCGAGCATGCCATCCCAGGCTGACAGACACTGGATCCCCTTTGAATGACACCAGAAGCTTAGCCAATTGTTGAAATTGATCATTTTTTCTTTATACTGAGGTATCATTCTTGGTGAGGGCAGGATGCTACTCAGGGTCAGGGTCATACCAGCCTGGACTACATGATCAGAGAGCTCTTCCATGTCTCTTTTCATGCAATCCAGGAATGTGCATCTCAGGTCATTCACACCAACATGAACAGTGACAGAGTCATATTTGTACTTGTTCTGGAGTGGCCTGAGTGCTTGTGTTATGTGGCGGATTCTGGCTCCCAACAGGCAGCTAACAGTAACCTTCTGCTTGTCCAGCCTAGTGAGTGGGACGTCAGTGTGCCTGACTATAGAGTCACCTATTACTAGTGTGTTAGGTATGTTATTTCGCCTTAAGGGCTGTGATCGTGTGGCACACTGATTTTGTGTTTTATGTGCTGTCTGGTTTGTGACGGGAAGTGCAGGTTGTTTGGGTGTCTGCTTTGGAGGTCTCTGATGCTTTTGCAGGTTTTTATTTAGAGCCTCTCAGTATGATTTTGAGCATTTATGTGTATTTTTTTCCAGTGCTGTTTGAATAGGTCTGTGTGTGGCTGGAGTTGTGGTGCAAGTGTTAACCTTCTCCTCTTGTCTGTCTGTTCCAGTCTTGGGTGGAGACAGCTTAGCTTCCAGTTTGGCTGTATAATTTCTTCTCTCGCATATGTTAGCATTTTGTGGTAGGAGGAGAGTGTTGTCTGTGTACATGAGGCAGTTGTAACATTGCCTCAGGATACCCAGATTCACCAGCTGGACTGGAGAGTGCACCTGAAGTTGCCCTTTGGTCATGCCAGAATAGTAGGGTGAGCTGCTTAGTTGCTTGGTTGGTGAGGGGTGAATAAAGAGCCTTGCCCTGCTGGGCAGTCAGTGTCAGGGTATATTAGTGCTTGCTATTAGGTCTGAGCAAGTGCTGGGCTGTAAGATGCTTTCTGAGTGCTTAGGTTGAGAGTTAGACTAGTTTCAAGGGAAAAACTGAAGAGGAGACTTAGTGGAGCTGGGAATAATTTAACCGTAGCTAACCGGCACTGCCCGGTGTACAAAACCATGCAAACATGGTTTTTATAGTAGGGAAATGAAAGAGATAGAAATTAGCCCAAAATGGCCAATAAACTACTAACTTCTGGGCTGGAGCCACTCCTCCAGGGACATATAGGTTGCTCAAAGCTCCCCTCAATCACAGGTGAACAGAGAAACTTCCTTCTATCCACGTAAGGTATGGGCAACTCAGAAACTAGTATCACAGCCCTGAATTCAGCACTAGCCTGAAAACTGGTCTATACTAGCTTAGAAAGGTAGGAAACAAGGAATTTTTTTTGAAAAGATAAGGGAAAAACAGTAAAAAAAATACACTTAAAACAGCTTTAAGTGGCTACAAATGATCAGAAAAGGCTATCGCACTTTAGTGTGTAGCCTATAACAGTTAAACAAATTATTTAAACAAAAAACAACTTTTTAAAAGTGCAGGCAGTCAAATAAGTACAATATGTAAAAAAAAACAAGCTTTTAAATCACAATAAATGCTGGAAAAATCTGCATTTAGGCGGAAAATAGTTAAGTACAGCAAGAAAGTACAGAAAATTGATACTTAATCACTCCAAAGTCTCTCTTCTAAGCTAGAAGGCTTGTATCAGTTTAAGGCTTTCTAGTGCTACCCAGTAGGTTAGTTACAGGAAAGATGGGAAACAAGCGCCGATGTGGTCTTTTAAACCAGAAAGTTGAAAGAGATGGACAAACTGTACAAATGGTCAATAAACTACAATTTCTGGGCCAAGAACCTTTCCTCTCATGGTAGGCAGGCTACCTAATGCTTACCACTCCCACTGATAAGCTAGAAGGCTTTCCTGCAACACAGAAAGGCTTGTGTGGCTTAGAAGCTTACCAACAGTCATGGATACAGACTCTGTATCTGGACTAGGCTAGTTACAGGAAAGGTGGGAAACAAGCGCAAGTGCAGCTTTTAAACCAGAACATTGAAAGAGATGGAAAAAACTGCCCAAATGGCCAATAGCTACAATTTCTGGGCCAGGAACCACTCCTCTTGTGGTAGATAGGCTAACTAATGCTTACCACTCCCACTGATAAGCTAGAAGGCTTCCCTCCAACACAGAAAGGCTTGGGGGCTCAGAAGCTTACAAAGAGTCCTGGAATACAGAAAATCTGTACCTGGACTAAACTAGTTACAGGAAAGGTGGGGAACAAGTACAAACATAGGCTTTTAAGCCAGAAAGTTGAAAGAGATGGAAAACTGCCCAAATGGCCAAATAAACTACAATTTCTGGGCCAAAACACACTCTTCCCATGGAGGATAGGCTACCTAGAGCTTACCACTCCCACTGATAAGCTAGAAGTCTTTCCTCCAACACAGAAAGACTTGGGGGCTCATAAGCTTACTAACAATCCTGGATACAGCAACTCTGTAACCAGACTAGGTTAGTTTTAGGAAAGGCAGGAAACAGGCACAAGTGTGGCTTTCAAACCAGAAAGTTGAAATAGATGGAAAAAAACTGCTCAAACAGCCACTCGCTACAATTTCTGGGCCAGGGACCACTTCTCTTGTGGTAGATAGACTACCTGATGCTTACCACTCCCACTGATAAGCTAGAAAGCTTCCCTCCAATACGGAAAGGCTTGGGGGGCTCAGAAGCTTACAAAGAGTCCTGGATACAGCAAATCTGTACCTGTGCTAGACTAGTAACAAGAAAGGTAGGAAACAAGCGCAAACACAGGCTTTTAAATCAGAAGGTTGAAAGAGATGAAAAAGCTTCCCAAATGGCTAATAAACTATAATTTATGGGCCAGAAACCACTCCTCCTGTGGTAGATAGGTTACCTAGTGCTTACCACTCACACTGATAAGCTAGAAGGCTTCTCTAAAACACAGAAGGGCTTGGGGGGCTCAGAAGCTTACCAACAATCCTGGATACAGCAAATCTGTACCTGGATTACACTAGTTATAGGAAAGGTGGGGACCAAATGCAAAACGGGCTTTTAACCAGAAAGTAGAAAGAGATGGAAAAACTGCCCAAACGGCCAATGAACTACAATTTCAGGGCCAAAACCCACTCTTCCCGTGGTAGATAGGCTACCTAGTGCTTATCACTCCCATTGATAAGCTAGAAGGCTTCCCTCCAACACAGAAAGGCTTGAGGGGTTCAGAAGCTTACCAACAGTCCTGGATACAGCAAGTCTGTGTCTGGACTTGACTAGTTACAGGAAAGGCAGGAAACAAGCTTAGAATTTTTTTTTGTTACAGAAAAGCAGCTAAAACAGCAGTAAATACAAGTCAAATTGTAGTGCAGGCCAGCACACCCGAGTGTTATTATACTTATTAAAATCACAGAAATACAAACTCCAAGCATCAGAGTATAATGCCAAATACTAACACAGTCTTATATGTCTCTACTGGTTGTTGTTGTCTTTTGGTCGCCAAAGAGGAACTCTGGTCCGCTAATGATTGGCAGTAGATTTTCATGAACGCTGAGGTGCCAGCTCAACGTTCAACCTTCAGCGAAGTCTGTACTTGTAATATACATTATAAAAATAACATATAAAATTTACATATAAAAACTAGCATAAAATTTTTTTCATAACACTGATGATAAAAAGACAAAGGGCCAGATTCAGGAAGGCTTACACAGAGTTCAAGAGTAGTGTAAGCCTCCGTGTAAGCCTCCCGATTCAGGTACAGCCCAAACCTCCGAGTAAGAGACAGCTAACACGTCTCTTACACGGACTGGGCGTGGAAATGCTCAATACCTCATTTGCAGCTCAAAGATATGCAAATGAGGTATTTGAGCGATCCACGAAGCTGAAACCAGTCCGTGTAACGGACGTGTTAGCTGCAGAAATGTACTCAGCTGACAACTTAGTACATTTCTGCAAAATCAAAAATGGAGCTATGTCAGCTCCAAATAAAGGGTGCATATGTTTCATTAAGCATGCCAATGGCCAAATATGTGGCCATTGGCATGAAAAAGTGTTGCAAAAATATTTTAAACAACTTTTTTTTGTGGGATTATGATGTGTAACTGCAGCACACCAGCAAAATGGGGTGCGCTACCCAAAACTGAAAACCGAAGCTTATAAGCCCACAATTGTGGGATTTATGTATTACATGGAATGTCAATGGAGGGACTTGCAGACCAAAAACAATATGGCCTCCGTTTAGTGGTTGTCAAGGGGGGGAAGCTCCGTGTAAGACATGTAACTAAGCATTACTAGGCAATCCTATGTAAATGAGGGTTACAATACTGAATCACACTGCCACATAGGTAATGAGCACTATCTGAGTAGTGTAAGAATTAGAGAAGGGGGAGGAACAGAGTAAGAGGTAGGTGACATCACGGGGGGAAGGATAGAAACAAATGTACCAGATTGGAGGGCAATGTAAGGTGACAGATGACAGACAGACATCAGGGAGGGAGGTGTGTCCCAACAGAACACTAGGAAAGTCAAGAAATTGAGGGTATATGCTATCCCTACACTCAAAGTTTCTTGATATACGTGCATGCGCGTGTGTGCGCGCGTGTAAGGCAGGTTCAACATGTGGGAGCGTGTTGCAAACCGTTTACAACGGTTTGAAAGGGGCGTGCATGTGTGTAAGGCAGTGTGCGCGCGTTTTAACATGAATCAGCTTAGTTCACACTGTGTAAGGATGTGTGCGCATGTGTAACACCGTGTAGGGATGTGTGCGCGCGTTTAAGTAACTGTGAGCATGCTTAAGCTGTTGTGCACATTGCTCCCCCTGAGGAAACAGAGAGGAAAAAGGAAACAACCAGATTACTAGGAAACTGTCGGAATACTGCTGGAGTTAATTGGTGATAACAATTGGAAGCAGGCAATTACACAGGCAGACTAGAAGCCCAACCCAGCACTTAAAACACTGCAAACAGCAGTGCAGGGTGTTTCTCACAAGAGATACTGCAAGAAAGTAAGCTATCAGAATTGAAAACTGAAAAAAGCTGAACTCAGAGCAGAAATGCTAGGGGCTGCCATAGCTGTTATAATCAGGCATAGGTGAATTGCTGAGGGTGGTGACAATGCAGATGCTGACAGACAATCCAGAGTGAGGAGAAGGAGAAGAGTATACAGGCCCAGGGTCACCTACCATGGGTTACATGAGCCGGAGATAGTAGAGCGCTACAGAGTGGACAGAGACCTTCTGCAGCAGATTGTTGAGCTGTGCAGGCCACATCTCACACACAGAACCAACAGAGGGGAACCCATCCCAGTGGAAACCAAGGTATGTGTTGGCCTAAGAATACTAGCAACAGGTACCTTCCAGAGACCAACTGGTGATATGATGGGGATATCACAGGCATCAGACTTCAGGCTACTGCACCAGTTCCTGGATGCCATGTCAGCACATGTCAGTGATCATATATATGTCCCTAATGACCGTGAGGTTGTGGCCAGCAATATGCGTCTCTTCCAGCAAATAGCGGGATACCCTGAGGTGCTGGGTGCAATAGACTGCACGCACATACGCATCAAAGCACCAGCTGGTGAGCGGGGTAGAGCCTACATTAACCGCAAGGGATACCCCTCCATCAACTGCCAGGTCGTGTGTGATGCCCAGGGCATAATAATGAATGTGTGTGCTGGCTGCCCTGGGAGCTACCACGATTCCCACATCTGGCATCTGGCAGCTGTACCAATCATTTGCCAGTGGGGACTTCCCACACGGACACCTAGTGGGGATGCAGGTTATGCACTTGAGCCGTGGCTGATGACACCCATCAGAAATGCACACACACCTGAACAGGAACGCCATAATGAGGCACACGCACAAACACGTAATGTCATAGAGCGTGTGTTTGGGCTGCTCAAGTCACGGTTCCGGTGTCTGGACACATCTGGTGGAGCCTTGCAGTACACACCAACTACATGTACCCAAATGGTCATGATATGTGCTATGCTACATAATATGATCCTGCGGAAACAGCTGCAGCAGGACCAGCACAGGGCTGGGCCTAACATCCCCCCACCATTGCTAAGGCCACCACAGGCAGAGGGTGACTCGGAGGAGGAACAACCTGACCTTGTCCCAGTAGGCAGAAGGAGGCGTGCCCAGTATGCCCTGGCCTTGGCAAAGAGGCAACGCACAGCACATACACTTGGTCAGTAGGAACACTGGGACTGATACCCGCTCTGACTCACTCATATAGTAACAGGGATGCCTAACATGACACAACCTGCTTCCAAACATGTACAGGGAGTGTAGTATGTGCATCCGACAGAGGCAGCCCTGCAGCACCACCTGAGGCATGAATGTGATGTGTTAAGTAATGTTATACCATGTACCATATGCACACCTGAGGACCCGACTAACATCCACCCTCACCAATCATAAACCACAAAAAACACAAACCTACCTCATAGGTACCACAAGGGATAGGAACCTAGATGTAATGCTACCCAATGCCAGAAGTATAAATGTGTGCAGTGTAAACGCACACAGTATAGAGAATATAGATAGTGCTGTAATAGAAAACAGGGTCAAAGCCCACATCAGCACCCTGACACTACCAGGTCACACGTCATACAGTGATGTACATGTGCAAAAACATGGAACAAGCTACAAAATGAGGGTGACTAGCAATAAATGGCATGGATAACCACACACCCATGTTGGTACCACAACGAGAAGCAACATGGATTAGCCATGGTCAAATACCAATGGCTAAAACTGACTACTACTATATAGCTTGCTGCAGACCACTGTCCTAATAGCAGGAACTGCCCCAGGCCTACTCTGGCAATGTGAGTGTCAAACGAAATATTACTGTCAACCCGGGTGCCCAGGTCCCTGATAACCTCTTCTGTGCTTAGAGGATTGCCACCTAGATGGGAACTAGGGGTAACCCTGTTGTTCCCGAAGGGTATGACTATGCATTGTTCAGCGTTTAATGTAAGGCCATGGCTCTGGCACCAGTTATCTGTGTCTATGAGACCCTTCCGAAGGATGTCTGTGTCAGATGGGTTTCCAACTATGGTTCCCACTTTGCAGTCATCTTCAAACTTTGTCAGCCATAATCCTCCTGTGTTTGCTTGTACTTCTGAAATGTAGATGCTGAACAAAAGTGGGCCCAGGACTGAGCCCTGTGGGACACCACTTGTGACAGTTTTGGAGTGTGACATGGCACCAGCAACTTTGACCCTGTGTGTTCTGTCATTTAGCCAGTTTGCAACCCATCCTGTGATGTATGGGTTCACATTTAAGCTGGTGATGTTTTCAATGATACCCGAGTGGGGTATTGTGTCGAAAGCCTTTGCCAGGTCAAGGTAGGCTGTGTGGACTGCCTTGCCCTCGTCAATGGCTTTGGTGACTGTCTTGAAAAAGTCAACCAAGTTTAAAAGGCATGATCTGCCCTTGACAAAGCCAAACTGGGTTGGATCCAACGTCTGCAAGTCCCCTATGTCTTCATTTAGGATTCCCATTATGATCCTCTCCATAGCTTAGCAGACCAGGCTTGTCAAGCTGATGGGATGGTAGTTTCCGGGCTTGGTGGAGGCACCTCCTTTGTGAAGTGGGTCCACCATTGCTGTATGCCACTCCTTGTGCACATATCCTGAGGTGAGGCTAAGATTAAACAGCTGCCCTAACTGCGGGTTTAATTCATCATTGAGTTCATGGAGCACACAACCGGGGACACCATCTGGTCCCATGGATAAAGTGTTCTCCGCCTTGGATAGAGCAGTTCTCACCCCAGCATTTGAGATGTTTGGGGGGCTACAATCCTCTGGTATAGATATCCCTCCAGTTGGGGGGGGAATCTGCACTGAACCTGTCAGCCAGTATGCTGGCAATGTCTGTAGGTTCAGTGATATTTACATCATTTCGAACTAATTCTGAGCATATCTGGGAGTACCCTCCCAGGTGTCAAACATAGGTAAAAAAGGCCTCATGATTGTCCCTTGAGTCCTGAGCGGGTTTACTCTCAAAATTTGCCTTGGATGATTTTATGGGGGAACTCAGTGTTTTACTCATAATGAGCAGGGGTGTCTTCCCTTCTATGGATTTTGCTCCATCTTGTAGTAGCTCCTTCCTTTTGTTGTAGAGCTTGTTTATGGCTGGGGTCCACCAGACTGGATGCTTGCCTGTGGTACAAAGAGTCTTTGTTTTGTTTGGGATTGCCTGATCCATGCAGTCCTGGAGGTGCTGGTAGAAGGCATTTGTAAGTGATACAGCGGCTTGGGTAATGGTGTCCGCTGGCTTGGGGGCCTTGAAAGAGACCACACCAGTCTTCAGAAGTGTGAAGTTGGCTTCTGAGAAGGTCTTCACTGTTGTCTTTTCTATCTGGGGTGGGGGTGGGATGTGGACTCCCACTGAGATTAGTTCATGATCTGATCTCACCAATGATGGGTATACTTCTGGTGTTGAACATTGTGACCCCATGTTTGTGATGATGAGTTCTAGTATGTTGTCTCCTCTTGTGGGGATGGTGACTAGTTGTTCCATGGCATTTGAGTGTATGAACTCTAGGAACCTTTGGGTTAGAGTGTTGGGGCTTGAGTAGTGATCCCAGTCTATATTTGGATAGTTGGAATCACCCAGTATGATGGTGTTTGGAGATACATTTATCCCCTCCAGTGTTTTCAGGAAAGCTGTGTGAGGTACCTGAGTTTGAGAGGGTGGCATGTAACATGCTACAAACTGCAGAGCAGTCTTGCCTACAGTTACTTGCACCTGGATTGTCTCCGATGCATCGTGTGTTGCCACCAACCTTGAGGTGAGGGTGTCCTTGATGAATATGGACACCCACCCTCCTTTCTTGGTGTTGTCCGGATTCTGGGGCCGGAACGCATGATATGAGGTAACACCCGATAGTGCCGGAGTGCTGTCAGAAGCCGTGAACCAGGTTTCAGTCACAGCACAGACATCAATGTTCTCAGTACTGAGAAGGGCGTCGAGTGTGTGCAGCTTGAGGTTGAGACTTCTGGCATTGAGCAGCATTACCCTTAGTGTTTTACCTATTCTGTGTTCTAGGGTGGTAGGTGTAGAATCTGATTCTTGCATAAAAAAGGCACAATGGGGGTGGCAAGAGCCTCAGCCAAAATCCGGAAGCCCAGGGGTGACAGGTGCAAGCCGTCCCTTGCAAATCAGTGTGGCCTGTCCAGCATGTCATCCCAGGCAGACAGACATTGGATCCCCTTTGAATGACACAATAGTTTAAGCCAATTGTTAAAGCTGATCATCTTATCTCTGTATTGTGGCATCATTCTTGGTGAAGGTAGGATACTGCTCAAGGGCAGGGTCATACCTGCCTGGGCTACATAATCAGAGAGCTCCTCAATGTCTCTTTTCATGTAGTCCAAGGAGGTACATCTCAGGTCGTTCACACCAGCATGGATAATGACTGAGTCAGACTTGTACTTGCAGTTGAGTGACCTGAGTGCTTGCATTATGTGGTGGATTCCAGTGCCCGATAGGCAGCTTACTGTGACCTTCTCCTTACTCAATCTGGTGAGCGGGACGTCAGTGTGTCTGACTATGGAGTCACCTATGACAAGTGTATCTGGCATTGTGTTTGTCCTTAAGGGCTGTGACTGTTTGGCACACTGACTTTGTGGTCTATGTGTTGCATGTGCTGTGCCCTGTGGAGGCAGTTGTGTGGTTGTCTGCTGTGGTGGCCGCTGCTGTTTTGGTAGAATTCTGATCAGAGCCTCCGAGTATGTCTTTGTGTGTCTATGTGTATGATTTTAAGTTGTGATAGTGCTATGTGAGACTGGGTTTGTGGTGTGTGTGGTTACCTTCACCTTCTCTCTGGTCTTGCTAGTCCTATGTTGAGAGAGCTCAGCCTCCACTTTGGCTATATAGTTGCATCTCTCACATGTATGTGTGTTTTATGGGAGAAGGAGAGGGTTGTCAGTGTACATGAGGCAATTGTAACATTGCCTCAATATTCCCAGGTTCACCAGCTGAGCAGGAGAGGACACTAGCAACTGATCCCTAGACATGCTAGAAGGAATAGACAAAACAATGTTGGAATACAGGGAGATATCAAGCCCCCCAAACCACATTATAGTGCTTGACTGACAATACCTACACATACACCATAGTTTCATAGTTTCATAGTTTACTACTAGGCTATCTGCCCTAGTGCATGTATAAGCCTAGCCATAGTGATGTGGCTATTGCCACCCCTTATAGTGGTAATAAGTGTACAGAATAGATTCCGAATATTGTGCCTCTGACTTAGTAGTGACACATTATGACCCCCTTACGTAATTGAATAACTTGACTGTGCCTCTGTCTAGTCTGTACCTCTGTCTCATATGCAGTTGTCCAGATGTCTCTTGAAGAGAGTCAGTGAGGGACTCTGTCTAACATGAACTGGGATACTCTGCTAGAGTGTGAGATGCCTCTGAGTTATGACTCTGTCCCTCCAGCATGTCCTATACATGTATGTGCTGAGGTTCAAATCTTCAGCTCTCATGGTTCTGGTGGATTTGGATTGCTTGCAGTGGAGCATGTCCACCAAATCCTGATTGGATATGGTCTTGTATGTCAGGCATAGGTCACCTGTAAGTATGCGGTATGACACTGAATAAAGCTGGATTTCCTTTATTCTGGAAGCATATGACATGTGTTGTAGACCCCTGATCTTCATGGTAAGGTACATTTGGGGTCTCTCCAGCTGTTGCAAGTGCTGGGTGATGTACATACCAAATGGGGCTTTGTATTCAATCATGGGCCTGATAAGGGAGAAGTATAGTGGTACAATGACCTCCTTTGATCTGGATGGAAAACCCTCCATGATAAGGTGGGCAAGATAGAAAGTCTTCCTAACCACTTTGGCAACATGGGTGTCAAACGAGATGTCACTATCTACACGTGTCCCCAGGTGTCTGATTTGTTTTCTGTGCTCAGTGGGTTGTTGTCTATGTATTGATCTGTGGGTACTTTGTTCCTCCCAAAGGGGATACACATCAGTTGCATTCAGTTTCAGGCCATGAGTCCGGCACCAGCTATCCGTCTTTGTGACGGCATTCTGTAGGATGTGTGTGCCGGCTGATGTATTCACTATGGTGCCTAGGTTGCAGTCATCTGCAAACTTTGTCAGCCACAACCCTCCTATGTTTGCTTTCACATCTGAAAAGTAAATACCAAATAAGAGGGGTCCCAGGACACATCCTTGTGGGACACCACCTGTGACTGGCTTTGAATCTGACAAGGCACCTGCAATGTTGACTTTATGGGTTCTGTTTCTTAGCCATTTTGCAACCTATCCTGTGGCATATGGTGTTATATTTCAGCTGTTGAGCTTGTCTATGATGCCTGAGTGGGGTATTGTGTCAATGGCCTTAGCGAAGTGCAGGTAGGCTGTGTGGACTGTGTAGCCCTCATCAATGGCCCTACTGACAGTTTCATAGTAGTCAACTAGGTGCAAAAGGCAGGATCTGCCCTGTACAAAGCTGAACTGGGTGGGATCAAGGGTCTGTAGGTCACCAATGTCTCTGTGTAAGAGCTCCATAATGACTCTTCCCATAGCTTTGCAGACAAGGCTGGTTAAGCTTGTGTGGTGGTAGTTGCCATGGTCTGTGGAGGCATCTCCTTTGTGGAGTGGGACCACTGTTGCCGTACGCCAGTGTTCAGGTACATATCCTGTAGCAAGGCTAAGGTTAAATATCATTTGTATATACGTGTCCAGCTCCTTCTGGAGTTCACATAGCATGCAACCTGGGATACCATCAGGTCCCATTGATGCTGTGTACTTGTCTTTGCTGAGTGCGGCTCTCACATGGACATCCAAGATGACAGTGAGGTTACATACAGCTGTGATAACTATCTTCTTTTGGGGGTGAGGGAGGGGGTAAATTGCACTGAAGCTGTCTGCCAGAATGTTGCCAATATCTGTCAGGTCACTGGAATATATGTTGTTGTGTACCAACTCTGAGCATATCTGAGGGTTCCCAACCAAGTGTCTGACATAACTGAAGAAAGCAGTGTGGTTACCTTCATTGTCTTTGGTGATTTATGTCCCCAAGTTGACCTTGGATGTCTTTATGAGATAATGTAGCTTTCTACTAGTGCTGATCACAGCTGTCTTCCCTTTTGGAGATGTAGCTCTGTCTTGCATTAGTATCCCTCATCTGTTATACAGTTTGTTTATGGCTGGGGTCCACCAGACAGGCCACTTTCCCTTTGTGGAGAGGGTCTTGTTTTTATTTGTGATTGCATGGTCCATGCTTTCTGACATCTAGCTAAGGGGAGGTCATTGTGGTTCTGCAGTTATCTGTCATCAGCATTAGAAATGACCACAACAGCCCCTGTCGGGTGTACCTCAGCAGACACATCCAGCAACTGTAAAGTCCACAACAGTACCTCACCAGGAGTATGAAAGAGCTGGAACACATGTAATGTGTCGCCTGATTAAACAGAGTGCAGCTCTACACACTGCCATGCTGTCCACCCAGATGCAAGCTGTGCCTGATGTAGAAAGCCATGTCCAAGCTGGAATCAATGCACATGCTGCACCTTGTACAATCTGAATGGCAGGGAGCTATGCACATGAGGGACCTGAACCCCAGCACTGACATACATAGGACAAGCTGTACTGCATTATCCATAACACAGAAGCCACCCCCACGCATGAGTAAACTACCAGTACAGGTTATCCATAGAGTCACTCGTTGATTCCCCTCAACAGGAATCCTAATGAGTGGATGGGAGATGGTAGGTTTACCCTGGGTATCAATGTTATGTCACAGGTAGACAGAGGCACAGTATACTAAACAAGACATATGTCATGGCAAACTACACTTACAATGTGTTGACGGACAAACACACACTCCGACTAGCATTAGAAATGGCCTAGGGCACATCGGTAGTGTTTGCCAATGTACACCCATGTTGTGGAATACACTACTGATGTTGGATGAGGCTGTTGTAAGTAGTTCACATCTGAACATAATGCAACATGGTCAGATAGGTTCATAGGTACATAGGTTTATACTAGGCTATCTCCCCTAAGGCAGGTATAAGCCTAGCCCAGAGTTTGTTGGCGTACACCACCCCTTATATGGAAACAGTACTGTGCCCATTATTTTGTCGTGCCTCTCTCCAGCAGTGATACAGTGACAATCCCTGGGGTAAACCTATGATCTCCCATCCACAGGTCAAGATACCTCTTGAACAGAGCCAGCAAGGTGCTCTGCCTCACATGGACCGGGATTGTATTCCACAGCATAGGGAGTCTCCGAGTGATAAATCCATCCCTCCAACATGTCCAACGTACATCCATGCTAAGGTGTAAGTCACTTGCACTAGTGGTTCAGGTGGATCTGCCGATTTTGAGGTGGAGCATGTCCATTAATTCCTGTTTGGACATGGCCTTGCATGTCAGGCACATGTCACCTCTAAGCAGACGGTATGTGACTGAATAGAGCGGGAGTGTCTTCAATCTGGCAGCATGACAGATGTTGTAGTCCCTTTATCCTTTTGATGGGGGACATTCAGGGTCTCTCCAATTGCTGCAGATGTCGGGTGAGATACATCCAGAATAGGGCATTGTACTCGATCACCGGTCTGATAAGTGAAGAGTACAGGGGAACAATGACCCACTAGATCTGGATGTGAATCCCTTCCTGATCAGGTGGGCAATGTAGAAGGTCTTTCTAGCCACATTAGCAACGTGAGTGTCAGAAGAACGGCGACTGTCAACCTGTGTCCCCAGGTCCATGATAACCTCCTCTGTGCTTAGAGGATTGCCACCTATATGGTAGCTTGGGGTTACCTTGCTTTTCCCGAAGGGTATGACTACACATGTTGTGCAATTTGACTTCAGGCCATGGCTCTGGCACCAGCTATCAGTTTCCGTGAGTCCCTTCTGAAGGATATCCGTGTCTGATGCACTGTCCACTATGGTGCCCAGTGTGCAGTCATCTGCAAACTTTGTCAGCCAAAGTCCTCCCATGTTGGCCTGTACTTCTGAGAAGTACATGACAAACAATAGGGGGCCAAGGACTGAGCCCTGTGTGACACCACTTGTGACCGGCCTGGAGTCTGACATAGTGCCAGCAACTCTAACCCTGTGGGTCCCGTCCTTAAGCCAGTTTGCAACCCATCTTGTGACATATGGGTTTACATTTCAGTTGGTAGGGTTTTCTACAATACCTGAGTGGGGTATTGTGTTGAAAGTGTTTGCAAGGCCAAGGTAGGCTGTATGGACTGCCATTCCCTCAACAATGGCCTAAGTGACCGTTTTGAAAATGTCAACCAAGTACAAAAGGCATGATCTGCCCTTGACCAAGCCAAACTGGGACGGGTACAATGTCTGCATGTCCCCTATATCTTTGTTTATGAGCTCAATTATGATCCTCTCCATAGCTTTGCAGACTAGACTTGTTAAGCTTATGGGGCAGTAATTACCAGGGTCCGTAGAGGCACCGCCTTTGTGCAGATGTGCACAACTGGACCCTAACCAGGCTGTTGTGCACACTATGGAAATGTAAAGCAGTGATAGGACTAAAGCCCAGGATACTGACCACCACAGTGAAAGTACTGAACCACTACACTATACAGTACTACAGTGTAAGGTCAGTATGAACGGATGTTGACAATTGTGTGCAAAGTATCCCATGCAAAACCTGCAGGCACAGTATACTCCCTGTTGTGTTCACACAAAAAGCATTTGGACAGTAACTACACAACATGGCACAGAACACACAACCATAAACTGGAGGTATTTGTTGAAGGTCACACTCATCCACAAATGTGATGGGCTGCAGAGTTCAACATATGGAAAGCCCACACTGGGCATGCTCACACACTTAGATAAATGAGACATCTTTCACACAACATGCCTTCACACAACATGCCATGGGAAGGCTGAACTGGGCATGCTCACACATTTAGTCCAAATGTTACTCCTAGCAACTGTGAAAACACACCAGAGAACGCTCATTCCCCTTTCTAGACACTGATCATGTCAGCACCCTATAAGTATATCAGGAGAAAAAAAATCTCCCAGTAATCCAAATAGTGCACTCTGCTAATGTGTCTGTCTCTAGTGTTATAACATAGTTAGGTAGGGGTTTGAATCCAGCAAGTGGCAAGTGTGTGTGTATGAAAGGAACATGCCTTTTGGAAACTGTGTAAACACACCACAGGATGCTCATTCCACTTTCTAAACTCTGATGATGTCAGCATCCTATAAGTATATCAGGGGAAAGGAAATCTTCCAGTAATGCAAATAGCGCGCTCCGCTAATGCGTCCGTCTCTAGTGTCATAACATAATTAGGTAGGGGTTTGAATCCAGCAAGTGTGTGTGAAGGGGGGGTAAGTGTGTATGAAAGGAGCATCCCTTTTGGCAACTGGGAAAACACACCACAGGATGCTCATTCCATTTTCTAAACTCTGATGATGTCAGCACCCTATAAGTATATCAGGGGAAAGAAAATCTCCCAGTAACGCGAATAGCGCGCTCTGCTAATGCGTCCGTTTCTAGTATCATAACGTAGTTAGATAGGGGTTTGAATCCAGCAAGTGTGTGTGAAGGGGGGTAAGTGTGTATGAAAGGAACATCCCTTTTGGCAACTGGGAAAACACACCACAGGATGCTCATTCCACTTTCTAAACTCTGATGATGTCAGCACCCTATAAGTATATCAGGAGAAAAGAAATCTCCCAGTAATGCGAATAGCATGCTCTGCTAATGCATCTGTCTCTAGTGTCATAACATAGGTAAGGGTTAGAATCCAACAACTGGTAAGTGTGTGGTAAGTGTGTATGACTGAAATATCCCTTTTGGCAACTGGGAAAACACACTACAGGATGCACATACCCCTTTCTAAACGATATCACAATTATTTATGGCTTTTGATTACAGACATGCCACGTGTGTTTTGCCCACACAGAATGCCCATGTGTGTGGGTTGTCCCTCACAATAATGCATGACATTGATTAAACCAGTTATGGCAATGCACACATGATGTATGTGTGTGCCAAATACACATATGTACCTGTGACCTTCAATAGTTACCATGTGTGATGCCTGCCACATGTGAATACATGGTATTTGCACAGGGTAACATTATGACTGTGGACTTCTGTGCAGGTGCTGCATGTGGGATGTGTATATACAGTGTGAGATGTAGATGCTATCAGCCTAGTAGTGAGGGATACACACCTGGTCTGGGGCATATAGTCTACCTGTTGTTGATGAACAGGTGCTGCATGTTTTCACCTGTTGTGGGAGTGGTAAGACATTATTCCATAGCAATGCAGTGACCGCTTGCTAAGAACCGTTCAGCTAGGGTGTTGTAGCTACAGTAATTCATTAGCATTCAGTAATATGTCAGAATCCCTGGTGAGGGTCTGATGCCAACCAAGGTCAGGATTCTACCAGCCTGTGTCATTTGCTCAGTGATCCCTTCCATGTTCCCTATCATGTATCCCAGTGAGGGACATCCCTCATCAGCTGTGGTGGCATGGACAAAGACTGAGTCATATGTGTCCATGCATCTGACTGACCTGTATGCTTGTGTTATGTGGTGGACCACAGTGCCCCATGAGCATATCACTGTGACCTACACCTTGTCCAGCCTGGTGAGCATGTCCTCACTGTACTGGACAATAAAAGTACCTAACACAACTGCAGCAGTAGTGTTGTATAGCTGTACAGACTGTGCTTGTTTGGCACACAGGATTTGTGTGCTATGTGTTATGCAAGCTGTGTGCATGCCTAATGTATGCCTGTGTGCCAGCTGCAGAGATGTCTGCCAGTCATGCAGGATGCTATCCTTAGGCTCCACAAATGGCCCGGTGTGTTTCCATGCTTGTATTGCTGTCAGTGTAGGTCCACATCAGATTGGTATTGCTGTCACTGCAGTATTTCATGCCACCCGACAGGTTATGCCAGTACTGGGTTCAGAGTGCTTAGTCCACAGTTTGGCCATGTGTTTCCATCTCATACATGTGTTGTACATCCATGGGTAGGGGATAGGGTTGACTGTGTACATGTGGCAGCTGTGACATTACTACATGACACACATATTCAACAACTGTACCATAGAGGTGACTGACAACTGACCTTTGCACATGCTACCATAGTATTGAGATTGCATTGGTGATTAACAGCACATAGGGCCAATGGTGAACAAGATACATAGGTCCATAGGTTCATACAGGGATGTCTGCCCAGGGCATGTATCCACCTAGCCAGAATGTGTGTGGCTTTCAACATGCATTGTAAATCTGTCTTGCTATGCCCTTTTCCAAGGTTAGTATACTGTGCCTCTGTCTCACAGTGACACATAAGTGATACCCAGGGTAACCCTACAATGTCACATCCAGTCATTAATATCACTCTTGAAGATAGTCACTGAGTCACTCTGCCTAACCTCTATTGGGATAATATTCCAGAATGAAGGGAGCCTCTGAGTTATGAATGTGCCCCTCCAGCATGTCCTATGTACATCACTCCTGAGGTTCAAGTCTTTCCAGCGTGTATCCTGATGGGATCTGGATATTCTGAGGTGCAGCATGGCCATTAAGTGAGGGTTTGACATGGCTTTATATGTCAGGCACAGATTGTCTATGAAGAGGCAGTATGCCACTGAGTAGAGCTGCTGTTTCTTTAACCAGTCAGTATGTGGCATCTGTTTGAGCCCTTTGATCCTCTTGTCGAGGTACGTATGTGGTCTTTCCAGTTGCTGCAGGTGTCTGGTAAGGTGCATGCTGACAGGGTCATTATAGTCAATTATGGGCATGATGACGGATGAGTAAAGGGGCACAATGTCCTCCCCTGATCTACATGTGGATCCCATCATGATGATGTGGCCCATATAACATGTTTCCCTAACCACATTGTCCATGTTGTTGTCAGATGTTAGAATGCTATCAACCTGTGTACCCCATGGTCCATAATTCCTTCGTCTGCACTTAATGGATTAACACATATGTGGTACTTTGTGGTCACTTTGTGTTTGACAAAGGGGATGACTAAATGCTTTTTGTCATTCACCTTGAGGCCATGGCTGTGGCACAAGTCGTGTGTTTGCAAGAGGCCCTTTTGGAGGATGCGTGTGTTAGCTGGAGAGTTGATTATGGTGTCCGGTTTGCAGTCATCTGCGACTTGCTCAGCCACAGTACTTCCATGTTGGCCTGTACCTATGATAAATATATAATGAACATGACAGCTCCCAGGGCTGAGCCTTGTGGGACACCACTTGTACCTGGTTGGAGGCTGACATGGCTCCAGCAATTCTCACCATGTGTGTTCTGCCCTTGAGCCACTGTGCAATATCCATAGTGACATAGGGGTTAATATGTACACCGGTGAGCTTCCCTAGAATGCACAAGTGGGGTATTGTATCAAAGGCTTATGCAAGGTCCAGGTAGGCTGTGTAGACCTCCTTCCCCTTGACAGTGGCCTTGGTGACTGTTTCAAAGAAATCAAACAGGTTTGAGAGGCAGGATCTGCCATTAACAAAGCCAAACTGTGTATGGTGACATGTCTGTAGGTCCCCAATATCTATATATGTGAGGTTCATGATGATCCTTGCCATAGCTTTGCAGACCAAGCTAGTCAGACATATGGGGCGAATAGTGTCCAGGATCCGTTAAGGCACCACCTGAATGTAGAGGGACCACTGTTGCTGTACGCCACTCTTTGGCCACATATCGTGTAGTAAGGCTGGGATTGAACAGTAGTGTTATGTCTGGGTGTAGCTCTTCTTGTGGTTCATGTAGGACACAGCCTGGGACACTGTCTGGTCCCATTGATGCAGCGTTTATTGCTTTGGGAAGGGCATCTCTTACCTGAGCATCTGTGATATCAGGGGGGGCAGCACTCTGCTGCGAGCCATATTTGCTCTTTTGGTGTGGTGGGGGGGGGAGAAGGCAGCAGTGAACCTGTCCACTAGGATGATGGCAATGCCTGTGTGTTTTGTATTTCGTGTGACATCTTGGATTACCTCTGAGCATATCTGGGTATTACCACCCAGGTTCCTAACATAACTACAGAAAGCCTTGTGATTATCCTCAGTGGCTTGTGGAATCATCTCTCAAAGATGGCCTTAGACAATCGTATGGGTGCCTGTAGTTGTCTTCCAATACTCATCAGTGATGCCTTCACATTTTGGGAGTTAGTTGTATCATGTAGTGGCTTCATCCTTCTATTGTATAGTTTGTTTATGGCTGGTGTCCGGCACACAGGACGTCTGCCTTTGGAGGATTGGGTCATGCTTTCATATGTGGTTTCATGATCCATGCATTCCTGAATGTGTCCATAGAATGCCTTTATACAGGTATCTGCAGTCTGGTCCATATTTTTAACAGGCCTGGGGCCTTTGACGGTTTCCACATCATTTATGAGGGGTGTGAACATGCTTGACATGAGCTGTTGACTGACGTCCCGCCCTCCAGACTGAGCAAGGTGAGGGTCACATTTAGCTACCTGTCGGGTGATCGAATGTGCCACATAACACAGGCACACAGGTCACTCCACAGCAGGTACAACTATGAGGCAGTCATTGTCCATGCTGGTGCAAACAACCTGAGACGTACCTCCCTGGACCACATGGAAAGAGACACAGAGGAGCTCTTACAGCACCCTCTCAAACTCAGGACTCCCACACAGCCTTCATGCTCACACAGGAGAGTATAGATTTCTCTGCAAACACCATCATACTGGGTGACGTCAGCTACCCAAACATAGACTGTGAACATTACACAAGCCACAATACCCAAGCTCTAGGGTTCCCATAGATCAGACATTCTTTAGCTATGGAACAGGTAATCAACCTTCCCACAAGAGGGGCAGATATACTAGACCTGATCATCACAAACATGAGTACAAAATGCTCACCACTGGAAGTATATCCCTCATTGTTGCAATCGAACCATATACTAATCACACTGGAGTACTGGATCCCCCACATATGCAAACCTCGAACACATCGATGTGTGTGTGGGAAATGCCCCTATTAGCAACTGTGACAGTACAGTACAGGATGCAGATACCCCTTTTGAAACACTGATGATGTCAGGACTCTATAACTATATTACCTGAATTAAAATCCTCCAGTAATTTGTATAGCGCGCTCTGCTAATGCATTTTTCTTCAGTGTCATAACATAGTTAGGTAGAGGTTTGAATCCTGCAAAGGGAATGTATGAGTGGGGTTTATGTATGTGCATTATGCTGGGAGGGATACGTGCCTTTTGCCAACTGGGAGAACACACTACAGGGTGCACATCCCTCCTCCTACACACAGATGATGTCAGCACCCTCTAAGTACAGCATTAGAAAGAATTTTTCCCACTAATGCAAATAGCACACTCTGCTAATGTGTCTGCTTCTACTGTCATAACACAATTAGGTATGGATTTGAATCTTGCAAATGGAAAGTATGTGTTTTACTGTGGGTGGGGTTAGTGTGTGTGCACAATGATGGGGGTGGGATGTGGCTTTTGCCAAATGGGGCTATGCACTGCAGGGTGCACATTTCCCTTAACAAGCAGTGATGTTGACAGCACCTTATACAAACAAAACTACAAAAGAGAAGGTGGTGGTACCAATAACACATGTAAGGTAACACTTCTTCAAGTAATGTCCACAAAACGAAGTAGGATAAACGAACAATTCTTTTACTCTATACAAACAACATGACAACAGACAACTGCCAGTACTCAGTATAGTGTTACATGCTACTGTAACACGCACATGTACCAGAATATACCTAGATAGTGTTTTGAAGCCTGAATGTGGCAAGTGTGTGGATGTGGGATGTGTCTGTGTGTGCATTTCCATATAGGAAACATGTTTGATGCGGCAATCAGGGTACCACAGTACCTGATGCACATTACACCTTTGAACTGATGAGGTTGCCTGCACCCTGTGAGTACAGGTAGAGAGGAGGAAATCAGTAGTAAACAACATAGTGCACTTCTCAAATGTGTACCTGTCATGTATCGACAGCTACTCATGTAGGGTAATAAATAATGGGAATGGCAGGTGAGCGTGTGCATGTGTGGGGGTAGCAGGGTGTGTATAAATGCATGTGTGACAGAACAGATACATATAGCTGAATCTACATAACAGCACATGATGCATTCCCATAGTCAATGTTAGCATGTGATGGTGTGCAGCTGGTACACTTTGGTAAGTAGTATGGGTGCAGATAACAATTGAGGACATTCATACAGTTACTGCAGCAGGACTGCTGGGATATACACACAATCATAGTGGAACAGTGAACAGTTACCAACATGTTACTACTTATACACATCTATGTAGTCACCCTGTGCATCAGCAACGTGTTTACCTTTTCCTGCACCAATGTTGTAGTATGCAGGAGGTGGCACAGTGTCATCATATGCACAGGGTGTGGGTTAGGTATGCCCAAGCCAGCCACTGGTAACACCAATTGACATGTGTGTGTATGTGTGTTTGTGAGGGGCAGCAGTACAGGGTGGACCAGTGTTGGTGCAGTGTGTGTGTGTATGTGTTTGCCCTAGGTGTTAGATTTCTGCATGTGTGTAAGCACGCACACAGTCCCACATAATGGCTGCCATGTACAGGGTTTTGTGGACAGCCACAGACTGCACCTGTCAGGTCATCCAGATCAGTGTCTGTGGGCACGGACACGGTACCTGTGCCTGGCAGGGGTGCTACGGGCTGTATCCGGTACTAACCCAGACTGGGTACTGTCATCAGAAGCAGGGGTGTGTTGACTGGACACAGTTCCCTGTTGGGACTGTCCAGAGCCATGTGCACGTGGTCTCCTGGGGCGTCCTGATGACAGCACAGACCCAGCATTGCTAGGGCTGGTGCTGGCACTTGAGGTGCGTGAGTGGGCCTGTTGTCGTCCGCGGCCACTGCCAGCTGGTGCTGTTGCTGGCATATGGCCAAGTCGACGTCGCAAACGCACACCATCGCCCTGGCCCATGGACATCTGGTTGTGGAGCAGCTGTTGTATGTCCCCACAATGTCTGTCAATGACATCTGTGAAGTTACGGATAGCATTCGCAACGTCACGCATGCCGTCTGTCATGGCTGTGCGACATGCTCTCAGCTCCCTCAGACCCTGTCTGGTGTACCTTTCCATACGTGCCTGTGCCTGCATAACAGTCCAAAACATAGTGGAGGTTGACATACCTCCTTGGGCAAGTCGGCCAGAGGCAGTACGGCCATGGATGCCCCCACGAGAACCCATGGGTGACTGTCTGCGTGGTACCATTGGAGGACCCTGCTCATGGCTGCCTTGTGGGGATGCATGTACCACAGGTACCACATTACCCTGATCTATGCCCACTGCATACTGTCCATCACCTAGGGACAATGGTGACAAAGGATGTAACGGCAGGATGACTGTGCGCATTGACGGGGTTGACAGCTGTGTACTGTCAATTGGCTGACCAATGGCAGACCCAGACACACCTTCCTGCACCATTACAGACATTTCATCATCATCAGTACCTGGGGCAAAAGATTCAGGTTCCCTGCTGCAGGTCACCAGAGCAGCACCAGAACCTACGGGAGGAAAACAGGGAACACAGATTACAGTCTCAACACATATTTGACAGAGATGCACTTCAATACTAATGCACACATTCAGAAATGGACACATGCACTCATGGACACAAACACACATGCACACATGGGCACAGGCATACATGCACACCCCACAGTAAACACACACATCAGTACTGTGTTACACTACTCTTAATATTGTTAAACTGGGTATTGCAGGTATTATTAAACACACTCACCAGCATGTATACTATAGAGTTACACTACTCTTACTAGTATTATAAATTGTTTTTCAGGTAATGTTAAACACACTCACCAGCATGTATGGCATGCCTCGTTGCTAGATGGGAGGGACCTGGAAGTATGAAGAGAATAATGTCAGTGGGCAGAAGTGTGCCATTTGTTTTGCACATGATACAGTACAGTAGTACACTAGTTCCCTTATACACATCAGCTGCTCATAATGTCTGTATCACACATGCACAATTACATATCATGATGACAGATACATACCACATGCACACCTTATGCGTGCATGAAGTAACAGTGTACAGAACAGTCATATGTACACACCAGGAGTTAACTCTAATCTCACCCTTACCTCTCTTCAAACAACTCAAACTGTACTTCCAAAACTACTGGCTTTGTTCTTGTAGTACTCCAGGCTAACGTCCCTCTCCCCACCCTCTCTTTACCTTTAACCCCTCATTGTGCATAAAAACTAGCTTCTACCCTGTTTCTTTCCCCTTGATGTCCTTCTATGCTCTGACCTACTTCTCCCATCCCTCCCACCTCCTCTTGACTGTCTTCCTTCTTTTCCTCACTTCCCTTCTTGACTCCTGCCTCTTCCCTATTATTTTATCTTTCATACTCCTTCTACTTCTCTACCCTTCTGAGCTTTAACTATTATCTATATGGCTTTTGCCTTATTGCATAACCGTTATGTTTTAAGTAGAATTGCTTTGAAACCGACAGTACATTGTGTATGACTTTAAACTGTTTGAGTTCCTTAAATGTATGTTGATTTAGTTAACAAGCTGGTGTATATTTCTATTATTTTGGATGTCTGTATTAACAACTTGTCTGTCTGCCTTTATTATGTTATGTGTGGAGCTTTTCTCCCCAGGCCTCTACTGAAAATGGACATATATCCAGCTAGACTATCTCGGTCAACAAATGTAAAAGTAATAACAATAAATAAATATGGCATCTTACCTGCACGCTCGGTGTCTTGCTGCTGTGTGGATCCAACCTCCATCATGATGCATGACTGTTGCTGTTGTTGTTCTGGGGCTGGATCCACAACACTTAGCAGTAGCCCCTCCTGTCTGGTGAGGGGGGATGTGTGGCCACCCCCCACCTGTGGCAACCTGTTGCCTGCGGATATCTGCAGCACGCTGGCGGACATTTCTAATCAAATCACTGCAGTGATGTCTCACCTGCTCATATGTCCTATCATGCATGCCAACATCATTTATCCTGCTAACAAGATTTTGCCACAGTGCAGACCTCTCCTGCTGATTCTGGGTGGTGCGTGAGAACAGGATGGCATAGTCACGCACCAGGCTCTGGTGGATCCCTTCATCCTCTGCAGCAGAATATGTGGAGTTCCTTTTTGGAGCCATGTTCCCCTGTTAAGGTACACAAACAGGTTATCAGCATAGTATCTCAGCAATACATGGTACACATTCTATACAGGGAGTATTAAATTGTACTTATTACTGCTTGGTTGTAACTTGATTAAAGTGTAGCTATCATTCTAAGTCATTTGGACTAAGCACTTGGCCTTCAGATCAGTTGTTTTACATTAGGGAGGTTTGTGGCAAGCACTGCGGTGGCAGGACACATATCTTTCATCCTTTGAAGTTGGGAACTGCTGATTGAGAGCCCAGTGTCCAAGTGTATTAGTTCTGGTATAGGCAGTTGGCCTTCAGGCCAGTTATTTAACATTAACAAGGTTTGTGGTCTGCACTCTTGTGTGACAATAGGCTGTACTCTGCCATTCATAGCTGGGGACATCTGGTTTCAGGTTTATAGTGCCTGCATATTTGAGCTGTATCTTACTGACATTGGTACACCTTGTTTGCTGTAGCAAACACTACATCCAGGCCTCCTGAATCTAGCTTTGTTCATATGCTTGTTATTTGTTAGCTTGTTATTTCACTGGTACGCTACTTCCACATAATACACAGCTTCTCAAAACTTCTGTGACTCACTACTGATATCTGCATTGCTTACTGTATGTATTTCCATGTTACACATGACAGCAAGTGACTGCTTGTCATTGTTGCATTTACTTAATTGTGACACATTGCATTTAAGTTACCAGGCACTTGCTCACTGAAGCTATTATGTCAGTCAGCAGTAGTAGGTAATATCAGTACACCCTCACTCCCCACTGGACCTTGTTTTCAATTATTACGGAATTCACAATAGTATTCTAGCATGTCCAAAGGTCAGTTGTCAGTCTCCTCCCCAGTCCAGCTGGTGAGTGTGGTAATCCAGAGACAATGTTAGAACAGCTGCATGTACACAGACAACCCCCTCCTCCTAACAACAAATTCAAACTCATGTGAGTGATGCAACCATATACCAAACTGGAGGCTAGGCTCTCTCTACTCAATACTGCCATACCCAGTCAGGTGGAGAAGGAAACCACACTCACTACACTTCCAGTCTCACATAGACCTACCACGACAGCAGAACTAACACATGATCACACATGAACATACTCGTAGGCTCGGACTACAGGTCTGCCTATGCAGCAGAGACCTCCTAAGCAGACACTCAAGCAACCACTACCACGGAAACAAACACGTGCAACACATATCACACAAAGCCAATGTGCTGAACACTTACAGCCATTAACAGTAAACAACACACCTCATACACCTGTACTAGGTGCCTCTATCATCAGGCACACTGACATCACGTTCACCAGGCTTAACGAGGTGAGGGTCACAGTGTGCAGCCTGTCGGGCACTACGACCCGCCACATAACACAAACACTTAAGTAACTCCAAGGCAAGTACAGGTATGACTCAGTCAATGTCCATGCTGGTGTGAATGACCTGACACATACCTCCCTGGACTACATGACATGAGACAGTAAGGAGCTCTCTGAGCATATAGCCCAAGACAGTATGACCCTGACCTTGAGTAGCATCTTACCCTCACCAAGAACGATGCCACAATATCAAGGCACGATGATCCCTTCCAACAATTGACTGACATACTGGTGTCATTCACAGGTGTGCCAATGCCTGTCATCTTGGGGTGGTATGCTTTGCTAGGGAAAGCTTGCACCTGTCACCCCTGGCCTATTGGATTTTGGCGGAGGCTCTTGCTACACCCATAGTGCCTGTATTAGGCAAGGCTCATAAGGCAAACCCACATCCATTTGTATCACAAAGGATGAGGAAGTAAGAGTGATGCTACTCAACACCAGAAGTCTAGACCTCAGGATACACGCACTCAAAACCCTACTTAGCATTATGGACATCGATATCTGTGCAGTAACATAAACCTGTTTCAGGTTTCCCAGGAGCACACCAGCACTACCATGTTATAGCTGTTACCATTCTTGTCGGCCCCAACACTTGAACAAAGGAGGGGGAGTATCAATATTCAACGAGATTCCCACACCTCCACATTGGTGGCAAAGTACCACATGGGTGTTAGGCCATTGAGTACAGAAGACGTAATTGGGGACCTGGGGAACAAACATGATAGCAGTCTGTCATTTGTCAACCACATGGCCAACGTGGATTGAAAGACATGTTATATAGCCCAGCTAATCATGAGGGATTCACATGTGTGGCAGGGGAGGTCATTGTGCCTCTTTACTCATCCATCATCAGGCCTATAATTGCGTACAATGCACCTTTTGGGATGTACCTAACCAGACACCTACAGCAACTGGTACAGGACAACAGTACCTCATCAAGAGGATGAAATGGCTCAAACAGATGTCATATGCTGCCCAGTTAAAGGAAATCCAGCTGGACTCAGTGGCATACTGCCTGTTCAGAGGCAATCTGTGCATGCCATATACAGCCATGTCCAACCCAGCAGTAATGAACATGCTGCACCTCAGGAAATCAGAGTCCCATACAGCCACATGCTCAGGAGACCTGAACCTCAGCACTGACATAAATAGGACATGCTGGAGGGCATATTCCTAAGCAAGAGGCTCCCTTCACTCTGTAATGAACTCACACTACAGGTTAGGCAGAGTCCCTCATTGACTCCCTTCCATAGGAATCTGGATGAGTGGATGGAGATCATAGTTGTACCTCAGGTATCACTTCTATGTCACTGTTAGACAGAGGCACAGTATACTAACGCCGGACAAGGGCATAGCAGCATAACTTGTAATTGGGTGGCGAAGACAAACACATTCTACTAGGCTTATCAATGCCCTAGGACAAATAGCCTAGTATGAACCTATGAACCTATGTGTACTGCTATAGTACTTCTGCCATATGTTGCATGTGTGTGTGTTGTGGGGGATGCACAGGTAATGGCCAGATATTTCTGCACAGGCGACACGCCTGAAACACTCTGGGTGTTCATCCCTACATACTGGATGTGTGTTGCCATCCAACCCTGTGATGTGGACACACATTACTCAGCCTGGATATACATATCCCAACAACACCACAAGCATAGTACACTACCTTGCTATGTATGCATGTAATTACACAGTTATTCACTAGTTATGACTGTGATGCTATCCATGCAGCCCATTGGGCCAGTGGAAGCCACAACACACACTGCTGGCCCTTTGCATATGCTTACCACAGACATCCCACATACTGCATGTACTGTGCACACACATATCTAACCCAGAACACATGCACACCACTTATTTATCCTGTCCAGTGGACTACAGATACAGGCACATTGTATAACAATAGCAGGAGGCTACTGCAGCACAGGGCAGATTCACATGAAGGCAAGGCATCTGTGGTCATCAGTGTTAAGATGCTTCACATTCACCAAATGCACAGATATTGGCAACATTGTTGCAGACAGTTTAGGTGCAGGTTCCCCATTCTCCTACATGCGGTATTAGTTATCACAGATTACTGTAACCTCCCTATCCTCTCACATGTCCAGGTGAGGGCCACCCTCAACATTGCAGAACACATAGCGTCACTGTTACGAAATGGTATCCCTGGATGTGCTACGTTCACCCCTGGAGGACATAGCAGCACATGACAGTCTGATATTAATCCTGGCCATACTACAGGATATGTACCTGAACAGTGCCATACATACACAGTGGTCCCACACCAATGAGGAGTAACCTCTACTGACCCTGGTGACTACTGCATCATATGCACAACTGGCCTTGTGTTCTAAGCTATGGAAGTTTTAAGTATGGGCAACATGTACAGCAATATTACATATGTATATATTTCAGGACTATGTACACACAACCTATCTCATGGACATACCTATAGATAGTGAACTATGATACATTTGGAGGTGTCACAGTAAACACAGTATTAACCTGCTACTTTGCATTACCTGTGTTTGTGGCAGCTGTTGCTGTGTCAGTGGTGCTGCTTGCTGTTTGCTGCTGCTGCTGCTGGTTTTGCTGCTGGCTGTCTGTATATTTTTTTATTTCTCTCTCTGTCTCTCTCTCTTTCTCAGTAGGTTTGTGCAATGACTGTATTGCATGTGTGGAGTGTGGGTGCTGAATGCTTTTGTAGGTATCTGCATAGGTCCATGTGATGGCCTCTGCACCAATTGTAAGGCAGCATTGGCTAATTGCATACAGCCAGTTGTGTACTGATTGCATGTCTCACTGTGATTTCAGGACAGTGCTATAAAAGGGTATCTGAGATAGGCATTGCCCTTTCAGATTGTAAGGGCGTGGACCATGCTGGTATGCTGTTGGAAAATGTTCTGTGAGTGTGAAGGTTAGTACATCTCTCATGCTTCCTGCTGTGTTGTGAATTCAGGTTGCTGCATTTCTCCCACCTGTTCCCTGTAGTGAGTGTGTATGCATACTGATGCCTACGACTATATTTCATGTGTATTGCTATATATACATATCTGTACATATACATACTTTCATATATGTACATTAGCTGACAATATTGGGTACAAGCTAACAATTTGCAGGGCTGTTTCTGTTAACACTACACTAGTATGGGAATCCAGTAATTGGGACAGTAAAAGTCTGCCTGACATGCTTTGGGTAGTACACATTCTATATTGCCTTTATCTTCATTCCTACTATTACATGTTCCACTTATTTAGCACTATATTCCTGTATGAGAGTCATGGCTTACTGGTAGGTCATACAGACTAGTGTTACAATGGTCTTGTGGTAGGGCCTACTAGTATGCTTATATTTTGCTTTCAAATTGAGTATAGGGCCTATCAATCAGAGTGCTAGGGCACCTTTAAGCAGTTAAAGTGGTTAGTAGGTCTCACAGGAGTCAGGCTGTGTTGCAGATTCTGGTTGCTGCATTTATCTTCACTGTTTCCTGTAGTGAGTGTGTATGGATACTGACACCTACCACTATATTTCATATGTATTAATATATATATATATATATATATATATATATATATATATATATATATATATGTATGTATGTATGTGTACATATACATACTTTCATATATGTACATTACCTTACATTATTATGTACAAGCTAACAATTAGCAGGGCTGTTACTGTTAACACTAAACTAGTATGGGAATACAGTCGTTCAGGCATTACAAATCTACCTGACATGCTTTGGGTAGTACACATCCTATATTACCTATATATTGATTCCTACTATTACATGTAAGATTTATTTCAGCACTATGTTCTTGTATGAGAGTTATGGCTTAGTGGTAGGTCATACAGACTAGTGTTACCAAGGGGCTTGGAACTGACAGTAGGAATTATTTTCTTTCAAACTGAGTTTAGGACCTGGCAATCAAAGTGCTGAAGGCACCATTACGCAGTTAAAAGGGTTATTAAGTCTCACAGGAGTCAGGCTGTGTTGTAGATTGTGGTTGCTGCATTTATTTTCATTGTTTCCTGTAGTGAGTGTGTGTGAATACTGACACCTACCACTATATTTCACATGTATTAATATATATATATATATATATATATATATATATATATATATATATATATATATATATATATATATATATATATATATATATATATATATATATATATATATACACATATGTGTACATATAATACTTTCATATATGAACATTACCTCACATTATTATGTACAAGCTAACAATTAGCAGGGCTGTTTCCGTGAACACTAAACTAGTGTGGGAATCCAGTAATTCAGGCATTAAAATCTACCTGACATGCTTTGGGTAGTACACATCCTATATTACCTTTCTATTGATTCCTAGTATTACATGTTATATTTATTTTAGCACTATGTTCTTGTATTAGAGTCATGGCTTAGTGATAGGTCATACAGTCTACTGTTGCCAGGGTCCTGGGTTCGAGACTGACAGTGGGAATTTATTTTTCTTTCGAAATGTGTACAAGACCTGTCAATCAAAAGTGCCAAAGGCACTTTTAAGCACTTAAAACCAGGTCTGCACTCGTTTGCGCGGAGTTCACGCATGCGCACTGGCAGTGAACTCCGCACAAGCAAGACACCCGCTATTTTCTTTGAAAGAAAAATGGGGTGACAGGAAAGTGGTGAAAAAGGGGTCACAAAGAGGGTAAGACAGTAGGGAAACAAGCTTGGAATTTGCAGGAAGGATGTAGGTGAGGCCCATAGCTGCCCATGTCTTACCCAGCAACAGTTGTGCATTTGTATGCAATTTGGTGTGACATTTGGAACCTTCCACCCCTGAGAGAGGTGTCAGGACAACATTAATACCTGTTGTACAGCCAATTGTAATCAACAGTTTTGATGTCCAGCAGACATGTGTGCAACATGGACAGCTATGTATGGGCGTCATTTTTGTGGGTACAGAGTGCCCTTTTTTTGTTTTTATCAGGTGAGAGTGGTATGTCAGGTGAGGTAGTCGGTATAGCTGGGGAGGTAGGTTGGGTAGGTTAACAGACAAGACAGACAAGACGCATACAGGGGCGGTGTATGACACATGCGGGGGGGGTTACACAATTGACGGGGACGGAGGTTGGGATATCCATGGCACATGAGCCCACAGATGGCAACAGTGGAACTGATATCCCCACCCATAGGCAGTTGCCACTGTTCCTTCACAGCCCAGGACGGGGCTGTGCTGGAGGCTGTGCGGATGGGAAAATGGGCAAGCCGTAGCTGTGCCACCCAGGCCTCAAGCTGGCGTAGGGGCCCAAGGACAGAGTCTTGGATCTCCCTTCGCACCACAGACCGGACACCTTGGAGGGTGAGTGGACATGCTCCTCCAGCCACACTTGCAGAGGGGGGATAGGCCCCATCCCCTGCAGCGCTTCCACCCGAAGGTGGCACAGGGCCACCGGAGGAGGGTCCAGCCTGGGCACTAGTGCCAGGTGCAGTCGCCAGCTGAGGTGGGAGAGGTGGGTCCGCTGGGACCTGCCTTCCCAAGCATTCTGGGTTTGTGGGTATGTTATGTTTGTTTGGGTTAGTGGCATATTATTCCATTTAAATTAGTTGTAACAGCATGCATTGGTATTCCCATTAAACAAACACCCAGATATTAACACCATTGAACAACGGGCATATCACTATCACATGCATTATTTGAACAGAAATATACAATTGAGCAACATGCAGGGTTGATTAATGTAACAGGCCATCAGGTTTTCCGGTTTGCAGGTATGACCAGGGCACATGCAACAACAGACATGCATATATTTTTGAAACAGGACAAATGTCCATGGTTAATGAAATGTTCACATACCAATATGTAGTATTTTTTTTATTTGCAATTATAGGGTGGGGTGGAGAAAGAAAATGATGACACATTCATAAATTATACATTCATATACATTTGTAATAGAAACACAATTAACTTGTGGGTGATACTTTCCCACTGATTCTTACTTGACTGTCATGCTAGACCTGTTACAGATACATCACTATCCTGGTTATTTTGAGTTTGATCAGATACATCATCCTGCTACACTTTGATGACAGGGCAGGGGACAGCTATGGATGTTTAGTATGTCAGACAATCATTCATTCTATCTGCGAATCGCTGACTGTGATCACCATATACAGAGTTTGGCCTGAACATTCAAGAGTCAGACACACTGAAATCAGTTTGGGATGTTAAGTTTTAATTCCCACATGCATTTATTTCTGTAGAACCACACTGAAGCTTATATATTCAGGAGTTATTACTACTTTATTTATTGATACATGACCCTTTCTGTCACTCTCACACATCCTGCTATTTCACAGTTCAGGTTGGTATTTCTAGGCTTTGTTCACATATTAGACCTGTGGTGATTCAAACACTTTCCAGCAGCCTCACTTCTGTCATGATTCAGCATTTCAACAGGGATATATCTCACATGTGATTAACTCAGCTTCTGAAGCTGTACCCTTGAGACCACTGCAGGTTATACTACATTTAATTAATGGTGGGACATCTGTATTACAGAACTATTTATTTCTATCAGTCATATTTCCAGTTTCACTTGCATACTGACGAACTTGTTGCAGCCATACCTGCAGACTTTTTTACTTGCTGCTTGCACATTCTATTACTTTTAATCAATACACTGCAGTGTTCTGCTACGTGTTACATTATAATATTTATTTACAAGTACTAGGTGGGGTTACTAACCTGCATGGTGGCGCAGCCGCACCAACCTCCGCTCATGTGCCATGCGATTCGCAGAGCGGACACCTGCAGCTGTAATACAAAACAAGTAATATTGGAATACACATCTCCTTGGTATCAGCTAGTTGAATTCCTTACATACATAAGTAAAATGTATCTTACTCAGTAGTGGGCGTTGGGCATATCCCGGCCTCCTGGATCCATTGGGTCAACTGGTCTTGCTTACGCCGCTTCAGGTCCGCAAAGGTGGTGACGGACCTGCTCACCAGTGCGTGGAATGCCAGTAGCACTGGTCAGATCATGAGCCAACTGGTCCCATGCCTCCGCCCTGTACGCTCCCCATGAGACCTGGCCCTGCATGAGTTGGGCCTCATGATGGTGAACTAGGAGGCAGACCATGTATCTGGACTCCTCAACGCCCCACCGCTGTGCTCGAAAGCAATGTCCCTCCCCTACTCCACTCATTCTGCCTGCAGGTCTATTCTACAATCGTTTATGCTGTGTATTCCCGCCTATGGGGCTTATATATGCCGATTTTCCCACACATTTCTATGATTGGCTGTTTTGGAATTCTATCAACTTCACAGAAACTGCTTTATCATGCTCCATTTTGGATTACAGCCTATATATATGCTATTTCTGCATTTCTAAGTACTGCTGTCATGGCTTAGTGGTTTAGTATATTGACTCTAGTGCATGGTATCCTGGGTTCAAATCTGACCACTGGCTTTTACATTTTAGGACTGTCTGGGAATGACTTCAGGACCTGTCAATCAATCATGCCAAAAGCACTTTTAAACACTTTAAAACCAGGTCTGCGCTCATTTGCGCGGAGCTCACGACGCACCACCGTTAGCTTGTGGGAGTGTCGCTAAACGGTGTGCACTGGGTTACCTTAATTGGCTAGTAACACACATGTTAACCATAGCGCAGCTGGTTGCACACAGTTTGAGCCTGTTAAACCAGTCCTTAGCTATGGGCAAGCTGTTTGCAGTTTGTGAAACACTACTTAGCTGCGGGCACTCGGTCTCACTGTAGTTTAGCTATCAGTACATTTCTAAAGATTTTATTATTGTATTACTTGCAAATATATGCTCCATTTCATTCCATTTTACAAAAGAAATACTTTTACATTTCTACATTACTGTCTGGGGCCTTTTAGTGCTTATTTACAAAAAAAAAAAGGTTGTTGTGTGGGCTCGAACCTTGCCTGCCTGCTCTAAAGCCGACAACTCTACCGCTGTGCTATTACTTCTTGGCTTACTTTGCATATTTAGTTCTTATATCCTTTTCCACTGATTGCTAACTGCAGTTGCGCTTAGTAGCACACCAGCGCTAGCGCACACAGTAGCAAACATTTACGGGATTTAATAAAATAAAACAGTTTTATTTTCATTTTACAACATCTGTTCACTTTTTACATTGCTGGTCTGTGGGGCATGTGTTGTGTAGTGTAGTTATTCACATTTCCATGGCTTCCTCGTGGCTGTTTACTTTCAGCCATTCTAGACTTCTGCGGCGTGTACAGACACGCTTCCTCTCTTACACGGACCGTGTAAGAGTTACAGTGTGATTCAGCATGCCTCATGCACCTCATGCATATGCATGACATGCTGACATCACACCGTTTAACTGCAGCCTCCGTGTAAGAGTTATAACTTACACGGAGGCTTCCTGAATCCTGCCCAAAGTGTCATAAAAGCCCATATCATTCTAGAAATGACAATAGTTTGTATTTCTGTGATTTTAATAAGTTTCACATGCATTTCTCTATATACATGAATTAACAATATAGACATATTTATTACAATGTATTAGCATTTGACATCATGTTTTGATGTTTCGAGTTTGTATTTCTGTGATTTTAATAAGTCTGTTTCTGCATTTTCTGTATATACATGCCGTACAGAAATTTTTACTTTTTTCCATTTAATATATTACGTCATAGTCAGCTGTTGACTATATAAGGTGTGGCCTTTAGAGGTGGTGTTTTTTGGTCTGATGAAGCAAATGTGAAAGCGCTTACCTGTGTACACCATTAAAGTAACAAATTTAGTTTATCGCTGACAGTCTCTGTGTTTGCTGCATGGTTGCCTCTTTCGCTGGCTCACTATTTATTTTTTATACACATTTCTTGTGTGGAGAGGCATTTACTCCTCTGAGTATACTGTTTTTTATATATATATATATATATATATATATATATATATATATATATATATTTTTTTTTTTTTTTTTTTTTTTGAGGGAAGGAACATAGCAGGATTAAGAGGCTACAGGGGTTGTCCTTCCCAAATGCTCTCTTTGTACACAGAAGGAGTGCCTGAAATCAGAATATGATCTCACTGCACTCAGTTGAGTGATCAAATGAGATGGGCCCAGAAGGAGTATCCAAACACAAATTTACAAGAGGGGCGGGCAATTTCAAAGCCACCAACATTAATACCAAAACAAGAACAGGAAGGGCAGGTAGGCAACTAACAGTGGAGAGACAGACACAACTGAAACTTCAGTTGAGTTAATATTCAGTGTGAAACACAAATAAATAAATTAAATACAGTACTATATGCAAAAGAGCAGATAAAAGTGTACTTAAATTAACTTATACATGGCCAACGTGGATTGAAAGACATGTTATATAGCCCAGCTAATCATGAGGGATTCACATGTGTGGCAGGGGAGGTCATTGTGCCTCTTTACTCATCCATCATCAGGCCTATAATTGCGTACAATGCACCTTTTGGGATGTACCTAACCAGACACCTACAGCAACTGGTACAGGACAACAGTACCTCATCAAGAGGATGAAATGGCTCAAACAGATGTCATATGCTGCCCAGTTAAAGGAAATCCAGCTGGACTCAGTGGCATACTGCCTGTTCAGAGGCAATCTGTGCATGCCATATACAGCCATGTCCAACCCAGCAGTAATGAACATGCTGCACCTCAGGAAATCAGAGTCCCATACAGCCACATGCTCAGGAGACCTGAACCTCAGCACTGACATAAATAGGACATGCTGGAGGGGCATATTCCTAACCAAGAGGCTCCCTTCACTCTGTAATGAACTCACACTACAGGTTAGGCAGAGTCCCTCATTGACTCCCTTCCATAGGAATCTGGATGAGTGGATGGAGATCATAGTTGTACCTCAGGTATCACTTCTATGTCACTGTTAGACAGAGGCACAGTATACTAACGTCGGACAAGGGCATAGCAGCATAACTTGTAATTGGGTGGCGAAAGACAAACACATTCTACTAGGCTTATCAATGCCCTAGGACAAATAGCCTAGTATGAACCTATGAACCTATGTGTACTGCTATAGTACTTCTGCCATATGTTGCATGTGTGTGTGTTGTGGGGGATGCACAGGTAATGGCCAGATATTTCTGCACAGGCGACACGTCTGAAACACTCTGGGTGTTCATCCCTACATACTGGATGTGTGTTGCCATCCAACCCTGTGATGTGGACACACATTACTCAGCCTGGATATACATATCCCAACAACACCACAAGCATAGTACACTACCTTGCTATGTATGCATGTAATTACACAGTTATTCACTAGTTATGACTGTGATGCTATCCATGCAGCCCATTGGGCCAGTGGAAGCCACAACACACACTGCTGGCCCCTTTGCATATGCTTACCACAGACATCCCACATACTGCATGTACTGTGCACACACATATCTAACCCAGAACACATGCACACCACTTATTTATCCTGTCCAGTGGACTACAGATACAGGCACATTGTATAACAATAGCAGGAGGCTACTGCAGCACAGGGCAGATTCACATGAAGGCAAGGCATCTGTGGTCATCAGTGTTAAGATGCTTCACATTCACCAAATGCACAGATATTGGCAACATTGTTGCAGACAGTTTAGGTGCAGGTACCCCCCCCATTCTCCTACACATGCGGTATTAGTTATCACAGATTACTGTAACCTCCCTATCCTCTCACATGTCCAGGTGAGGGCCACCCTCAACATTGCAGAACACATAGCGTCACTGTTACGAAATGGTATCCCTGGATGTGTGCTACGTTCACCCCTGGAGGACATAGCAGCACATGACAGTCTGATATTAATCCCTGGCCATACTACAGGATATGTACCTGAACAGTGCCATACATACACAGTTGTCCCACACCAATGAGGAGTAACCTCTACTGACCCTGGTGACTACTGCATCATATGCACAACTGGCCTTGTGTTCTAAGCTATGGAAGTTTTAAGTATGGGCAACATGTACAGCAATATTACATATGTATATATTTCAGGACTATGTACACACACAACCTATCTCATGGACATACCTATAGATAGTGAACTATGATACATTTGGAGGTGTCACAGTAAACACAGTATTAACCTGCTACTTTGCATTACCTGTGTTTGTGGCAGCTGTTGCTGTGTCAGTGGTGCTGCTTGCTGTTTGCTGCTGCTGCTGCTGGTTTTGCTGCTGGCTGTCTGTATATTTTTTTATTTCTCTCTCTGTCTCTCTCTCTTTCTCAGTAGGTTTGTGCAATGACTGTATTGCATGTGTGGAGTGTGGGTGCTGAATGCTTTTGTAGGTATCTGCATAGGTCCATGTGATGGCCTCTGCACCAATTGTAAGGCAGCATTGGCTAATTGCATACAGCCAGTTGTGTACTGATTGCATGTCTCACTGTGATTTCAGGACAGTGCTATAAAAGGGTATCTGAGATAGGCATTGCCCTTTCAGATTGTAAGGGCGTGGACCATGCTGGTATGCTGTTGGAAAATGTTCTGTGAGTGTGAAGGTTAGTACATCTCTCATGCTTCCTGCTGTGTTGTGAATTCAGGTTGCTGCATTTCTCCCACCTGTTCCCTGTAGTGAGTGTGTATGCATACTGATGCCTACGACTATATTTCATGTGTATTGCTATATATACATATCTGTACATATACATACTTTCATATATGTACATTAGCTGACAATATTGGGTACAAGCTAACAATTTGCAGGGCTGTTTCTGTTAACACTACACTAGTATGGGAATCCAGTAATTGGGACAGTAAAAGTCTGCCTGACATGCTTTGGGTAGTACACATTCTATATTGCCTTTATCTTCATTCCTACTATTACATGTTCCACTTATTTAGCACTATATTCCTGTATGAGAGTCATGGCTTACTGGTAGGTCATACAGACTAGTGTTACAATGGTCTTGTGGTAGGGCCTACTAGTATGCTTATATTTTGCTTTCAAATTGAGTATAGGGCCTATCAATCAGAGTGCTAGGGGCACCTTTAAGCAGTTAAAGTGGTTAGTAGGTCTCACAGGAGTCAGGCTGTGTTGCAGATTCTGGTTGCTGCATTTATCTTCACTGTTTCCTGTAGTGAGTGTGTATGGATACTGACACCTACCACTATATTTCATATGTATTAATATATATATATATATATATATATATATATATATATATATATATATATATGTATGTATGTATGTGTACATATACATACTTTCATATATGTACATTACCTTACATTATTATGTACAAGCTAACAATTAGCAGGGCTGTTACTGTTAACACTAAACTAGTATGGGAATACAGTCGTTCAGGCATTACAAATCTACCTGACATGCTTTGGGTAGTACACATCCTATATTACCTATATATTGATTCCTACTATTACATGTAAGATTTATTTCAGCACTATGTTCTTGTATGAGAGTTATGGCTTAGTGGTAGGTCATACAGACTAGTGTTACCAAGGGGCTTGGAACTGACAGTAGGAATTATTTTCTTTCAAACTGAGTTTAGGACCTGGCAATCAAAGTGCTGAAGGCACCATTACGCAGTTAAAAGGGTTATTAAGTCTCACAGGAGTCAGGCTGTGTTGTAGATTGTGGTTGCTGCATTTATTTTCATTGTTTCCTGTAGTGAGTGTGTGTGAATACTGACACCTACCACTATATTTCACATGTATTAATATATATATATATATATATATATATATATATATATATATATATATATAGATATATATATATATATATATATATATAGATATATATATATATATATATATATATATATACACATATGTGTACATATAATACTTTCATATATGAACATTACCTCACATTATTATGTACAAGCTAACAATTAGCAGGGCTGTTTCCGTGAACACTAAACTAGTGTGGGAATCCAGTAATTCAGGCATTAAAATCTACCTGACATGCTTTGGGTAGTACACATCCTATATTACCTTTCTATTGATTCCTAGTATTACATGTTATATTTATTTTAGCACTATGTTCTTGTATTAGAGTCATGGCTTAGTGATAGGTCATACAGTCTAGTGTTGCCAGGGTCCTGGGTTCGAGACTGACAGTGGGAATTTATTTTTCTTTCGAAATGTGTACAAGACCTGTCAATCAAAAGTGCCAAAGGCACTTTTAAGCACTTAAAACCAGGTCTGCACTCGTTTGCGCGGAGTTCACGCATGCGCACTGGCAGTGAACTCCGCGCACACAAGCGCACACCCGCGCTATTTTCTTTGAAAGAAAAGAAAATGGGGTGACAGGAAAGTGGTGAAAAAGGGGTCACAAAGAGGGTAAGACAGTAGGGAAACAAGCTTGGAATTTGCAGGAAGGATGTAGGTGAGGCCCATAGCTGCCCATGTCTTACCCAGCAACAGTTGTGCATTTGTATGCAATTTGGTGTGACATTTGGAACCTTCCACCCCTGAGAGAGGTGTCAGGACAACATTAATACCTGTTGTACAGCCAATTGTAATCAACAGTTTTGATGTCCAGCAGACATGTGTGCAACATGGACAGCTATGTATGGGGCGTCATTTTTTTGTGGGTACAGAGTGCCCTTTTTTTTGTTTTTTTATCAGGTGAGAGTGGTATGTCAGGTGAGGTAGTCGGTATAGCTGGGGAGGTAGGTTGGGTAGGTTAACAGACAAGACAGACAAGACGCATACAGGGGCGGTGTATGACACATGCGGGGGGGGGGGTTACACAATTGACGGGGACGGAGGTTGGGATATCCATGGCACATGAGCCCACAGATGGCAACAGTGGAACTGATATCCCCACCCATAGGCAGTTACCACTGTTCCTTCACAGCCCAGGACGGGGCTGTGCTGGAGGCTGTGCGGATGGGAAAATGGGCAAGCCCGTAAGCTGTGCCACCCAGGCCTCAAGCTGGCGTAGGGGCCCAAGGACAGAGTCTTGGATCTCCCTTCGCACCACAGACCGGACACCTTGGAGGGTGAGTGGACATGCTCCTCCAGCCACACTTGCAGAGGGGGGATAGGCCCCATCCCCTGCAGCGCTTCCACCCGAAGGTGGCACAGGGCCACCGGAGGAGGGTCCAGCCTGGGCACTAGTGCCAGGTGCAGTCGCCAGCTGAGGTGGGAGAGGTGGGTCCGCTGGGACCTGCCTTCCCAAGCATTCTGGGTTTGTGGGTATGTTATGTTTGTTTGGGTTAGTGGCATATTATTCCATTTAAATTAGTTGTAACAGCATGCATTGGTATTCCCATTAAACAAACACCCAGATATTAACACCATTGAACAACGGGCATATCACTATCACATGCATTATTTGAACAGAAATATACAATTGAGCAACATGCAGGGTTGATTAATGTAACAGGCCATCAGGTTTTCCGGTTTGCAGGTATGACCAGGGCACATGCAACAACAGACATGCATATATTTTTGAAACAGGACAAATGTCCATGGTTAATGAAATGTTCACATACCAATATGTAGTGTTTTTTTTATTTGCAATTATAGGGTGGGGTGGAGAAAGAAAATGATGACACATTCATAAATTATACATTCATATACATTTGTAATAGAAACACAATTAACTTGTGGGTGATACTTTCCCACTGATTCTTACTTGACTGTCATGCTAGACCTGTTACAGATACATCACTATCCTGGTTATTTTGAGTTTGATCAGATACATCATCCTGCTACACTTTGATGACAGGGCAGGGGACAGCTATGGATGTTTAGTATGTCAGACAATCATTCATTCTATCTGCGAATCGCTGACTGTGATCACCATATACAGAGTTTGGCCTGAACATTCAAGAGTCAGACACACTGAAATCAGTTTGGGATGTTAAGTTTTAATTCCCACATGCATTTATTTCTGTAGAACCACACTGAAGCTTATATATTCAGGAGTTATTACTACTTTATTTATTGATACATGACCCTTTCTGTCACTCTCACACATCCTGCTATTTCACAGTTCAGGTTGGTATTTCTAGGCTTTGTTCACATATTAGACCTGTGGTGATTCAAACACTTTCCAGCAGCCTCACTTCTGTCATGATTCAGCATTTCAACAGGGGATATATCTCACATGTGATTAACTCAGCTTCTGAAGCTGTACCCTTGAGACCACTGCAGGTTATACTACATTTAATTAATGGTGGGACATCTGTATTACAGAACTATTTATTTCTATCAGTCATATTTCCAGTTTCACTTGCATACTGACGAACTTGTTGCAGCCATACCTGCAGACTTTTACTTGCTGCTTGCCCATTCTATTACTTTTAATCAATACACTGCAGTGTTCTGCTACGTGTTACATTATAATATTTATTTACAAGTACTAGGTGGGGTTACTAACCTGCATGGTGGCGCAGCCGCACCAACCTCCGCTCATGTGCCATGCGATTCGCAGAGCGGACACCTGCAGCTGTAATACAAAACAAGTAATATTGGAATACACATCTCCTTGGTATCAGCTAGTTGAATTCCTTACATACATAAGTAAAATGTATCTTACTCAGTAGTGGGGCGTTGGGCATATCCCGGGCCTCCTGGATCCATTGGGTCAACTGGTCTTGCTTACGTCGCTTCAGGTCCGCAAGGTGGTGACGGACCTGCTCACCAGTGCGTGGAATGCCAGTAGCACTGGTCAGATCATGAGCCAACTGGTCCCATGCCTCCGCCCTGTACGCTCCCCATGAGACCTGGCCCTGCATGAGTTGGGCCTCATGATGGTGAACTAGGAGGCAGACCATGTATCTGGACTCCTCAACGCCCCACCGCTGTGCTCGAAAGCAATGTCCCTCCCCAACTCCACTCATTCTGCCTGCAGGTCTATTCTACAATCATTTATGCTGTGTATTCCCGCCTATGGGGCTTATATATGCCGATTTTCCCACACATTTCTATGATTGGCTGTTTTGGAATTGTATCAACTTCACAGAAACTGCTTTATCATGCTCCATTTTTGATTACATCCTATATATATGCTATTTCTGCATTTCTAAGTACTGCTGTCATGGCTTAGTGGTTTAGTACCTTGACTCTAGTGCATGGTATCCTGGGTTCAAATCTGACCACTGGCTTTTACATTTTAGGACTGTCTGGGAATGACTTCAGGACCTGTCAATCAATCATGCCAAAAGCACTTTTAAACACTTTAAAACCAGGTCTGCGCTCATTTGCGCGGAGCTCACGCATGCGCACCACCGGTTAGCTTGTGGGAGTGTCGCGCAAACGGTGTGCACTGGGTTACACCTTAATTGGCTAGTAACATACATGTTAACCGTAGCGCAGCTGGTTGCACACAGTTTGAGCCTGTTAAACCAGTCCTTAGCTATGGGCAAGCTGTTTGCAGTTTGTGAAACACTACTTAGCTACGGGCACTCGGTCTCACTGTAGTTTAGCTATCAGTACATTTCTAAAGATTTTTATTATTGTATTACTTGCAAATATATGCTCCATTTCATTCCATTTTACAAAAGAAAATACTTTTACATTTCTACATTACTGTCTGGGGCCTTTTTAGTGCTTATTTACAAAAAAAAAAAGGTTGTTGTGTGGGCTCGAACCTTGCCTGCCTGCTCTAAAGCCGACAACTCTACCGCTGTGCTATTACTTCTTGGCTTACTTTGCATATTTAGTTCTTATATCCTTTTCCACTGATTGCTAACTGCAGTTGCGCTAGTAGCACACCCGCGCACACGAGCGCACACAGTAGCAAACATTTACGGGATTTAATAAAAATAAAACAGTTTTTATTTTCATTTTACAACATCTGTTCACTTTTTACATTGCTGGTCTGTGGGGGCATGTGTTGTGTAGTGTAGTTATTCACATTTCCATGGCTTCCCTCGTGGCTGTTTACTTTCAGCCATTCTAGACTTCTGGGGGCGTGTCTACAGACACGCCCCGTACTCTCTTACACGGACCGTGTAAGAGTTACAGTGTGATTCAGCATGCCTCATGCACCTCATGCATATGCATGACATGCTGACATCACACCGTTTAACTGCAGCCTCCGTGTAAGAGTTATAACTCTTACACGGAGGCTTCCTGAATCCTGCCCAAAGTGTCATAAAAGCCCATATCATTCTAGAAATGACAATAGTTTGTATTTCTGTGATTTTAATAAGTTTCACATGCATTTCTCTATATACATGAATTAACAATATAGACATATTTATTACAATGTATTAGCATTTGACATCATGTTTTGATGTTTCGAGTTTGTATTTCTGTGATTTTAATAAGTCTGTTTCTGCATTTTCTGTATATACATGCCGTACAGAAATTTTTACTTTTTTCCATTTAATATACTACGTCATAGTCAGCTGTTGACTATATAAGGTGTGGCCTTTAGAGGTGGTGTTTTTTGGTCTGATGAAGCAAATGTGAAAGCGCTTACCTGTGTACACCATTAAAGTAACAAATTTAGTTTATCGCTGACAGTCTCTGTGTTTGCTGCATGGTTGCCTCTTTTGCTGGCTCACTATTTATTTTTTATACACATTTCTTGTGTGGAGAGACATTTACTCCTCTGAGTATACTGTTTTATATATATATATATATATATATATATATATATATATATATATATATTTTTTTTTTTTTTTTTTTTTTTTTTTTTTGAGGGAAGGAACAGAGCAGGATTAAGAGGCTACAGTGGTTGTCCTTCCCAAATGCTCTCTTTGTACACAGAAGGAGTGCCTGAAATCAGAATATGATCTCACTGCACTCAGTTGAGTGATCAAATGAGATGGGCCCAGAAGGAGTATCCAAACACAAATTTACAAGAGGGGCGGGCAATTTCAAAGCCACCAACATTAATACCAAAACAAGAACAGGAAGGGCAGGTAGGCAACTAACAGTGGAGAGACAGACACAACTGAAACTTCAGTTGAGTTAATATTCAGTGTGAAACACAAATAAATAAATTAAATACAGTACTATATGCAAAAGAGCAGATAAAAGTGTACTTAAATTAACTTATACATCCAGCTGATTTCAGGTAGATGTTAACTGGCCAAAGCTCTCATATTAAGCAGAGATAATTCAAAATGTACCACTTATATAAGGCAGGAGAGAATGCCAGTGATGAGCTGAAACTACCCCCACTGCTATCAATGGCTACACAGAAATTCTAAAAAGTACTCTGTAGAGAGACAGCCACAACTTCAGTTGAGTTTTGAGTTGATATTCAGTGAAAAAGACAAATAAATTAAATACAGTACTTTATGCAAAAGAGCAGATAAAAGTGTACTTAAATTCACTTATACGTCCAGCTGATTTCAGGTAGATGTTAGCTGGCCAAAGCTCTGATATTAAGCAGAGATAACTCAAAATGTACCATTTATATAAGGCCGGATAGAATATCAGTGATGAGCTGAAACTACCCTGCACTGCTATCAATGGCTGCACAGAAATTCTAAAAAGTACTCTGTACAGAGACAACTTAGCATTGTCACCTCACAGTAAGACATTGTCCTGTTCGATTTTCAGCTAGAGCGTCTTCTGTGTGGAGACATGCATGGATGGGCATACCTTCGTTGAAGGTTGTGTGTCAGGGCTGGCAACTCGGCACGTAAAAATCCACTGCCAATCATTAGCAGACCGGAGTTCCACTGTGGCGACCCCTAACCGGGAAAAGCCGAAAGACACAACAACAACTCTGTATAGAGACAACCACAACTTCAGTTGAGTTAATATTCAGTGAAAAACACAAATAATTAAACGAAATACAGTACTATATGCAAAAGAGCAGATAAAGTGTACTTAAATTCACTTATACGTCCAGCTGATTTCAGGTAGATGTTAGCCGGTCAAAGCTCTGATATTATATGCCGCTCTTATCCTAACAAACTTAAATGATACTCAAAGAAAGAAACCTGTCTCCTGCTACAATAAAATAGTTAAATTTGCCACCCCTCTCGCTCATAGGACTGACCATTGTCATAGCATAAAGCAATTAAACTGGCTTGAACTGCACAACTACCTAACATATTCACAACTAACTACAGTCCATGAACTCATTCATAATCCAGAAGAATGTCCTGCACTAAAAAAAATATTACTGCTCTACAAGAGCAAGGGCCCTCCATGCTAGTAACAAATTCTTAATACTCACAAGTCAAATCATGTTGCAGGAGACTTGTTGTACTCCCAATGCATTGCTAAAGTCTGGAATAGTATCCGCACACAAATAAAACTCTCCGACAAACTCAATAGTTTTAAACCACTGCTTAGAGAACATCTTAAACAATCCTGGTCCTGCACATGTTCATCACCAGGTTAAGACTTTGTGCTCACCATACGATACTCTCCTGGAACTAAGTATAATGCAAAGTAGACAAATGGAGTTTTCTCCCTAGGCCTCTACTAAAAATGGACAATTACCCAGTCAGACTTTCCCAGTAAGCAAAGATAAATAAATAAATAAATGTACTGGTAAGCAGGAGTAAGGTGGTGTTTTGCAGACCAGTATTGCAACTATTAAAAGTGAAACCTTGTTTGGGTGTAATGACTCTAGCTCTAAAGATTCTAAAAAAGTTGGAACAGATTATGCCAAAGAGCACAGCTTTTTTGACTGTGTTGTTAAGAAACTATTGTAAAGGCAATATAAAGCATATCAGGAAAGCTGTTTAAAGCTAATCAACAGAGAACAAGGGAAATAAATAGCGTTCACTCAATGTTGCCTAGCACTGCAAGATGAAGTCAGGACATTAACTGGAAGCAAAGCAATGCTGAGACAGGGGACAAGTTAAAATAGATAGTTTCTGAAAATGAAAACAAAATGACAGAAAGTTTTACAAAATTTTTGTCTGGCCTCGACTAGCAAAAGAGAGACAAAATAAAACAAAGAAATTGTTGACTTGTCGAAAAGGTTGGCTGAACTTTCTGGACAAGATGGAATAGTGACACATAAGAGTAAACCTAAGAGCATTAAGTCAGGTGACATCACAAGGCAAAAGAAAAAGAGCAAAATGACCTGACAGTGGAACTTGAAAGACAGTTTCAGACCCAAGCTGACGCTGTGCATCTACAGAGTGAGAAATAATTGTGGCAGAAGCTCCAAAAAAGTAATGCTACTCTGTTTGATCTAAAAAGTAAGGTTTCAGATTGTGCAAGCTAACAAGTCACTAAAGGCACAACTCCAAGAGACTAAGAACAAAGTCATGATCCATAAACAAGCTTGTCACTAAAGGCACAACTCCAAGAGACTAAGAACAAAGTCATGATCCATAAACAAGCTTGTACTTATAATAATGAAGTGACTCAATATACACAACAAAATAAATCTGAAAGTGCAAAGGAAAGTAAACAGCTGGCACTTAGCAGTGAAGAACTCAGAAAGAGTGCCACTCACTAGGTTGAATAAGGAGAAAGTTAACAGTCAGCTGCCTGTCAGGTGCCAGGATCCGCCACATAAAGCACACACTCAGATCCCTCAACAACAGGTACAAATATGACTCTGTCATTGTACATGTGGGTGTGAATGACCTGAGATGTACCTCCCTGGACTACATGAAAAGAGACATGGAGGAGCTCTCAGATAATGTAGCCCAGGTGGGTATGACCCTAGCCCTGAGCAGCATCCTACCATCACCCAGAATGATACCACAGTACAAGCAGAAAATGATTAATTTCAACAATTGGCTAAGCTTCTGGTGTCATTCTAAGGGGATCCAGTATCTGTCTGCCTGGGATGACATGATTGACAGACCTCGATGCTTTGCCAGAGATGGCCTGCATCTGTCACCCTGGGCTTCTGGATACTGGCCAAGGCTCTTGCCATCCCTATAGTGCCTTTTTAGGTGGTGTTCCAAAGACCAAATTACCACTGTAACAGCTACAACAAACGCAATCTGAGGGTCATGCTGCTCAATGCTAGAAGTCTAAATCTCAAAATGCATTCATTCGAAGCACTCCTTAAAATGGAGAACATTGACATTTGTGCTGTAACAGAGACCTGGTTCAAAGCAGCAGAAAGCACCCCTGCACTACCAGGCTATAACGCATTCCACACTCAAGCTCCAAAGGCGGTGGTGTTTCCATATTCATAAAGGATATGCACACCTCTAAATTGGTAGCCCAACATAATGCATCAGAGATACTTCAGGCGCAGCTGACATTGGGATAAGACAGTGATTCAGATCATAGCCTGCTATAGGTCCCCAACCATGACCCAAGACTCACACTCCACATTCCTAAGCACCCTGGAGAATATTAGGGCCCAACCTAACACTCTCATACTGGGTGACTTCAACTACCCCTCCATTAACTGGGAAAACTACTCATGTATCAATACACTTGTCCAATGTTTCCTGGAATTCATTAATTCAAATGCCCTGGACCAGCTCGTTCTTACCCCCACTAGACGTAGTAACATCCTTGACCTGGTCACCATTGCTCTACACCAAAGTCAACTCCTCCCTGGTTAGATCCGACCACAAACTTATCACCTTGGAAATCCACATTCCTCCAACCCCCACAAAGGTAACCAACATGAAAAACTTCTCCAAAGCTAAATTTGGGCTCCTAAAAACAGAGGTAGCTAACTTCACGGTAGCCATGCAAATGGAGAATAGTTGCATGACCATTGAATCATACACCACTGCACTGTACGAAACATGTACACAAATGCATGGATCTTGCCATACCCAGTAGAACCAAGACACTCTCCTCCAAAAAAAAGGAAGACAATCTGGTGGTCCCCTGCCATAAACAAACTCTACAATAGAAGGAGGAAACTGATGCAGAATAAGGTGAAGTCCCAAGACTGGAAAAACTCCCTTATCAGCCTCAACAAAAAGTTGAGATCCCTCATCAAATCCTCTAAAGCTAGCTATGAAAACAGAATTGCAGCAGATAGCAAAGACAACTACAAGGCCTTCTATAGTTATGTAAAGAATCTCCATGGCAATACCCAGATTTGCTCTGAGCTACTGAACACCTCCTATACTGAGCCAATAGATACTGTCAATATACTGGCCGACAGATTCAGTGCCAACTGTACCCCTCCCTGCCAAATGACCAATCACAATATCAGTAGATTGCCAGGCACCCAGTATTACTGCTGCACAGGTTAAAACAGCACTCTCCAAGGCCAAGAATACAGCTTCTATGAAACCTGACAATATCCCTGGCTGTGTTCTACATGAACTACAGAGTGAACTGGCACCTCATCTGTGTGCCCTATTCAATCACAGCCTCACCTCAGGCTTTGTCTCTACTGAATGGCACACTGCTACAGTCATCCTTCTCCACAAAGGAGGAGTAACTACAGACCCTGGGAACTATTGGCCCATTAGCCTGATGAGTCTGATATGCAAAGCTATGGAACACATCATCATTGACCTAATAAACAAGGATATAGGGGAGTCTCCAAACTCTGGATCCCACACAGTTTGGTTTTGTGAAGGGTAGATCATGCCTGCTTAACCTGGATGACTTCTTTGAGTCAGTCACCAGAGCCTACCTTGATCTGGCCAAGGCCTTTGATACCATTCCCCACTCAGGAATCATAGAAAAACTCACTAAGCTAGGCATCAACCCATATATCACTAGGTGGGTTGCAAACTGGCTCACAGATAGAACACACAGTGTGAAAGTAGTTGACTCCAAGTCAGACTGCCAATCAGTCACGAGTGGAGTCCCACAGAGTTCAGTCCTGGGTCCTCTCCTATTTGGTATCTACTTCTCTAAAGTCCAGGCCAACACAAAGGGACTTTGGCTGATAAAGTTCGCAGACAATTACAAGTTGGGAGCTATTATTAACTCCCCAAGTGATGCTGACATCCCACAGAAAGGCCTCACTGAGACCAACGACTGGTGTCAGAACCATGGCCTTAAGCTCAATGCCAACAAATGTGTCATCTTTCCCTTTGGAAAAAAACTGGTTCCCATGAATTACCACATAGATGATAGTCCACTGAACACATAAGGTGTTATAAGAGATCTGGGAACACAGGTTGACAGCAACCTCTCTTTTGACCACCACATTGCCACTGTGTTCAGAACGTCCTTCTATGTGGCACATCTCATTACTAAGGGTTTTATATCCAGGAAGAAAGAGGTCATTGTCTCCCTCTACTCTTCCCTTATTAGGCCAGTCATCGAGTACAATGCCCCATTTGGGATGCACCTCACTAGACACCTACAACAATTGGAGCGGCCGCAAAAGTACCTCACAAAGAGGATCCTAGGCCTTAAACATTTGTCCTATATGGACAGACTCAAAGAACTCCAACTATTCTCTGTCTCATATCGCCTACTTAGAGGCAATCTCTGCTTGACTTGCAAAGCCATGACTGACCCAGCTCTGTTAGAAATGCTACATCTAAAGAAATCCAAACCCCTCCACACCACATGCTCCAGAGACCTCAACCTCATTACCACAATCAACAGAATATGCTGGAGGGACAGGTTCATAACCCAGAGACTGCTCATGCTATGGAACAGACTTCCCATACATGTCAAACAGAGCACCTCACTGGCCCTCTTCAAGAGAAATCTTGATGAGTGGATGGGAAATAGAAAATTCACTCCGGGGATCACTTCCGTGGCTCCACTCGACAGAGGCACTGGGAACTAAGGTCGGGTGGCACGATGCCAGGATAATCCTATGGGCTAGGCTTGTAAAGACTGCAGGGCCATTAGCCTAGTACACACCTATGAACCTATAAGACTATATGTAAAAAAATACAGATATACAATCACATTGACTAAACTGCACTTACACATCCAGGACTAGGAACAAAACTGCAAAGTGAATGAAAGCCTTATTTAAATAATGCAAAAAGAAAAAAAAAAATATTTTGCAAGATGCAACCATTAACTGCAAAACTCTGGACACTAAAACTGAAATCCAAAGGAAATGTTTGGAAAAAAAGCTTATCTGAAACAATCCTATCTCGAGACAGATGCACTTGTGAAATTGGCACTGTCTGGAAAATTGATGTCATGTTTATTAATGGCTAGGCTGATGAGATAAACAATATTAGGCAAAGTGTAAACAGAGACAGGAAAACTGCAGCCATCTCAATTAACTAGAGATTGTAAAGAGGGCAATTTAGAGCTTATGCAAAACAACCCAGTGATGCTTTGTTATTCACTGTACATTAAGCTTGATAAGAGAAGATGTATTATGATTTATATTTTATTTTTACCTCTGTTTTTCAATATTTGTAGACAGTAAGCTTGTAGACAGGAACATTTATTTGGTTCATATTTTGTTATTTATTATCTGATTTTCACTTTTGTTGTTAAAAAGGTATATATTTTATACAGGCAAACTCTAGCCATCTCAAGGGACTTAATCAGCTATAAATTCACACAGACGGTAGAGAGGAAAATCCAGAGTTTATCTGAAATGATCCTGGAATGTGATTTATTGATCTTTACTGTTATAATGAGGTGTGACTGCAAGCAATATAAAGGAAAACCAGTACCTGTGTGACTAGTACAACTGGTACAGTGGGAGTGATAACTTTAGTGAACTTAGTTTAGTATTTAGTTGCATATTGTTTGTGTGATTTTCTCATAGAAGTTGACTTAAAATTGCTTTGAATTCTGTGGAAACTGATTTTGATTATTCTTTTCTTTTGGAATTCTTTATTTTTGTTTAGCTGAAAATACATTCCTTAAATGACTATGCCATTAATAATTTGTTGAAGTACTACTGTCTTATACAGTGTACTATAGCAATAACCCACGCCTGGGTGTGGGTAATGCTGGATTTACCCACGGTTGGCGTGGTTTGGTCCCAAGGGCCCGAGGGACCAAACAAAGCCAACCGTGTAAATACAGCATTACCCACACCCAGAAGTGGTTATTGCTATTATACATGACATTATTTAAGAAAAGAAACTATTACTTTTCTTAAATAATGGCATAGTATAATGCCTGTTTACTGCCCTTCCGCAGATGTCTAGCATCCGCGGCAGTTATGATGTAATGCGCGCCTGCGCAGTACATCAGAGCTGTGGACAAAAGCAACGGAGAAAGCAAGATCTCCGTTGCTTTTTTTTTTTACTGTTTCACTATGTTAAATGGGTTTAACATAGCGAGACAGCTTTAAAATAAGCAACGGAGATGTCCGTTGCTTATTTTAAAACTGTCTCGCTATGTTAAACCCATTTAACATAGCGAACAGTAAAAAGCAACGGAGATCTTGCTTTCTCCGTTGCTTTTTTTTAAAACCTGTCTCGCTATGTTAAATGGGTTTAGCATAGCAAGACAGCTTTAAAATAAGCAACGGAGATCTCCGTTGCTTATTTTAAAGCTGTCTCGCTATGTTAAACCCATTTAACATAGCGAGACAGTGTTTTAAAAGTAGAGTTATACTAATGGAAAAAAGTCCGGGCAACCAGACCTTTTTCCATTAGTATAACTCGATTTACAATGTGCACGCTGGCCAATCAGCGTGCATGTTTTGGGGGGGTCATGGTATAATAAATGTTATGTATACCTAAAGGTAACTTGATAACACTTGTGAACTGTGTTTCTCATGTCAAAAGCTGGACGGGTTGCTTACCATTAGTAGCAGTAAATCTAGATCTAATGATGATAATTGCACTTGTGAAATTGGCACAGCTTTGAAAATTAATGTTACGTTTATTAATGTTTCTGCCAATAAGATAAACAATATTAGGCAGAGTCTAGAGTACTTTTAGGAAATGAAGTGTCTATTGTCTATAAGGATCACTTAATTCCTACTAAACATGATAGTATGGGTGAAAATCACGCCCAAAGCTGAAGGTAGCTGGAATAAATTCTGCCAATCCAGATGAATAAAATCACAAAGCTTTTATTGTAGATAAGTGAGCACTTTCGCAATGATCACCATTGCTACATCAGACGTTTTACTTTACTTGTGTCTACCTCACTTTGGGCGTGTTTGGATGATAGTATGGATGATGGAAAAAAATAAATTGATTAATGTCTATAGTTGTTACAGTTTGGGCCCTTACAAATGAGGCACCTACTGTAGCAAAACACAATCAAGTAATGTATCTTGGTGCAGCTGAATTTGATGACATAAGGAGATGAACTAATAACACACACACACACACACACACACACACACACACACACACACACACACACACACACACACACACACACACACACATACAGTTTTCTCTCATGTGGCCAGAACAGGGCTCAAGTTTGGAGAATCATGATTACATATATAATGTAATATGTATATATTATTAATTTCAAATATGCTCAGTCCTTCCTTTCCCTCGAAGCTGTACAGTGATCTTAATGAGTTAATTGTTGCATTTTGCTCAAATTCCAGTCCAGAAGGATAGCTCCAAAGTCAGTTTCAGCTTACATGTGTGCATTAGGTGTTTTCTTATGTACTGTAAACAACAGAATATCGAAATGCGTGCTTAATGCTAAGTTAAGACAGAGGTGTATCTTGTGTATAATAAGCAAAAGCAAATATTTCATGCTTAGCCAAAAAGAGTATCTCATGTTTTGAAATTGTGAGTACTGAGCTCCAAGAGATATATATATATATATATATATATATATATATATATATATATAAATTACAAGTCAAACACTAAGTTATAATAAGTTCATCTCATTCTCACATTTTAATTTATAGAATTTATAGAAATAATAATAGTTACAGTTTTATTTCACTTTTCTATTGCAATATATTTGATTTACTACATGAATATATCAGTTCTGTATTCTCAGCCTAATTTTGTAAATTAAAAGTGGAGCTAGGGATAATAAACCATCAGAACAAACCTGAACAGAACCACGGGGTCCTGCTAATAAGAGAGACCATTAAAGGTGTTAAGTATTTTTTATGAGTCATCTGCTGCAAGTATGCAGCTAGACAATTCTGTTTTGTGCTTTCAAAGACTCTTATTTTTTCTGTGCGGTACCCATTTGGCATTTAGACAGATTGACAGATCTGTTCAGAATGTTGCCACAAAGTATTTAAAATGTATGTATTATTTTCTGCTGTTCCTTTTATTAAGTGTGCTATTTTTGCAAGCTACGCACCTGTTGTGTGAGACACTAATTATGACAGTTGTAGACATATTATGACCTGAAAAAGTTGCACCCTATCTGCTGTATCAATATCAGTTTTATTTTCTTGTACGTATCTTTATGTATAATTTGGATAAAATTGAATCAATGTATTAAAAAGTTTTCTTTTAAAATTGTGAAGAATGCTGCTTTAATAACACCATTGTAATAAACTTGTGCATATAAGAATGTCCATCTGTATATACAGTTACACCAGTTTTGCAAGATACGAGAATGTTGAAACAGTAGCAGCACTGATGTAAAACGTGTCAGCTTTCATTTTATTTTATTGTATAAAACTGCTATACAGTCTGAGTTGCAGGTTGTGTAAAATCACAGCAATCTAATTTTGAAGACAGATTTGGTATATATATATATATATATATATATATATATATATATATATATATATATATATATATATACATATAATGTTTTACTTCTTAGTCTTCACACTGTTTTCTTAACCTGCATGGTAGTTGTCACTGCCACAGCCAGATTAAGAACTGCTTCCCTCCTCTTGTTGCTGCACCAGCTGAATTTGTAACTAACTCTATCTCATTTTCCGGTGCATTACATCCCTCTACCCAACTCATTTACCCTTCTTGTAAATCTTCTTTACTCCCCTGAATTTGTGTGACCTCATCCTTGACCTTTTCCATCTTTTCTACCCACAAAAATGGCAGACTCATGTGATGGTTCATCTTGCCATACATGATTCTGCTAAACCTCATCTGACAAACCTCTCATCTGGAGATGAAGAATCCATATCTGCTCCATTTAGTAATGTCTGCCGATTTTTGTTATAATTAATTAATTTTGAATTGCTTCACTTGTATCACTGCCAATTTCTTTCACATAGTGATGTTCAGTCACCTCCATGACAGAGATATTCTCAGCTGCCTCCATGATAAAAATGCCAGAATTAGAAAGAGAAGTTCCCCAGTGTCCCGACCAAATATCTCTTAGTCGGAGTAAATACTACCCCAGGGGCAGGATTCACGAAGGCTTGCATGGAGTCTAAGAGTAGTGTAAGACTCCATGCAGCCATCGCGATCCAGGAACAGCCTGAATGTGTGTGTAAGAGAGCACATAAAACGTCTCTTACACGGGCAGGGCGTGGATATGCTAATTACCCCACTGGCAGCCGAAAGGCATGCAAATGAGGTAATTTCGCGATCCAGGAAGCAGAAACCTGCCCGTGTAAGAGCCGTGTTATCTGTAGAAATGTACTCAGTTGATAACTGAGTACCGTTCTGCAAATAACATAATGGAGCCTTGTCAGCTCCAAATAAAGGTTGCAAATGTCACAGGTAGCATGCCAATGGCCAAATATGTGGCCACTGGCAACGTACCCTGATGTTTAAACATAGTGCAGTGTCGCGCAAACGGGCTGCGCTATAAAAAAACAAAAAATAAAAATATTAAACCCACAAATGTGGGTTTATGCAAAGCATGAGTATACAATGGAAGGGAATAGCAGGGTAAAACAACATGGCCACTGAGTAGGGGTTGCTAAGGGGGGAAGTGGAGTGTAAGGCATGTAACTAAGCATTAGTAGGCAATCCTATGTAAATGAGTGGTAGGATAGTGAATCGCACTGTTACATAGAAAATGAGCGCAATCCGTTCAGTGTAGGAGTAGGATAAGGGGGAGTAACAGAGTAGGAGATAGGTGACATCACAGGGGGGAATGTATGAAAGGAATGCAGCTCATTGGAGCACAGTGGCATGTGAAAGCTGTCAGTCAGACATCATGGAAAGAGGAGTGTCAACAAGTAGGCATGGGAAAGCCAAGAAATGGAAGGTGTACACTATGGATAACACCAAAGTTTCTTGCTGGGCGTGCATGCGCGCGTGTGCACGCTGGTAGGCATGAGTAAGATAGAGTGCGCGCGTGTAAGCGTGAGTGCGTGCGTTTAAGGCAGAATACACATGTAGGAGCCTGTTTAAACACCTGTGAGCTTGTTTGCACTGTTGTGCACGCATTTAAACCCGAATAAGCAGATTCTAGTCCGTCTAAGCATGTGTGCGCGCGTGTTAGCCACTGTGAGCGTGTTTTTGCTGGTATGTGCGTTGCTCCCCCCTGAGGAAACAGAAGGGAAAAAGGAAGCATGGGAAATAGTAGGAAGCTAGCAGAAATTACTGGCAGAGCTAGCAAGTGAAAACAGTCAGAAGCAGGCAATTACACAGGCAGAACAGTAGCCCAGCCCAGCACTTAAAACTCTGCAAACAACAGTGCAGAATGTTTCTCTCAAGAGACACTGCAACAGGGGAGTAAGCCACTAGAAGTGAAAACTGAAAAAGCTTCACTCAGACCAAAAATGCTAGCGGCTGCCATAGCTGTTATAAGGAGACATATGCAACTTGCTGTGGGTGGTGACTATGCAAATGCTGCCAGACAACCCACAGTGAGGAGACAGAGAAGAGTGTACAGGCCCAGGGTCACCTACCAGGGGTTACATGAGCTGGAGGTAGTGGAGCGCTATAGAGTGGACAGAGACCTCCTGCAGCAAATTGTTGAGCTGTGCAGGCCACGCCTTACACACAGAACCAACAGAGGGGAACCTATCTCAGTGGAAACCAAGGTATGTGTTGGCCTAAGAATACTAGCAACAGGTACCTTCCAGAGACCAACTGGTGATATGATGGGGATATCACAGGCATCAGCATCCAGGGTACTGCACCAGTTCCTGGATGCCATGTCAGCACATGTCGGTGAGCATGTATATTTCCCCAATTCCCGTGAGGTATTGGCCAGCAATATGCATCTCTTCCAGCAAATAGCGGAATACCCTGAGGTAGTGGGTGCAATAGACTGCACGCATATACGCATCAAAGCACCAGCCGGTGAGTGGGGTAGGGCCTACATTAACCGCAAGGGCTTCCCCTCCATCAACTGCCAGGTCGTGTGTGATGCCCAGGGCATAATAATGAATGTGTGTGCTGGCTGCCCTGGAAGCTACCATGATTCCCATATCTGGCATTTGATGCAGCTGTACCAGACATTTGCCAGTGGGGACATCCCACATGGTCACTTAGTGGGGGATGCTGGCTATGCACTATTGCCGTGGCTGATGACACCCATCAGAAATGCACACACACCTGAAAAAGAACGCCATAATGAGGCACACGCACAAACACGAAATGTAATCAAGTGTGTGTATGGGCTGCTCAAGTCACAGTTCCGGTGCCTGGACACATCTGTTGGAGCCTTGCAGTACTCACCAACTACATGTACCCAAATTGTCATGGTATGTGCTATGCTACATAATATGATTCTGCGAAAACAGCTGCAGCAGGACCAGTATAGGGCTGGGCCAAACAGCCCCCCACCATTGCCAAGCCAATCACAGGCAGAGCATGACTCGGAGGAGGAACAACCTGAGCCTGCCCCAGTGGGCAGAAGGAGGCATGCCCAGTATGCCTTGGCCTTGGCAAAGCGGCAACGCATAGCACATACACTGGCTCAGTAGGAACCCAGGAAATGATACTTCTCTCTGACTCACACATATAGTAAAAGGGATGCCTAAGTTGACACAACCTGCTATCAAACATGTACAGGGAGTGTAGTATGTGCATCCAACATAGACAGCCCTGCAGCACCACCTGAGGCATGATTGCCATGTGTTAAGCAATGTAACACCATGTAGTATATGCAAACATGATGACCCTGACTAACATCCTACCCTCACCAAGCATGATGCCAGAATATGAAGATGAGATGATTAATTACAATAATTGGCTTAATTATTGCCATTAGTCAAAGGGATCCAATGCATGCCAGCCTGGGATGACATGCTGAGCAAGACACGATGCTCCACCTGCTAGGGATGGCGTGCACCTATCAGTCCTGGCCTGTAGGATACTGGCAAAGGCTGTTGCCACCCCCACTGTGCCTTGAATAGGTAAGGCTCAAAACACAAACCCACCTCCATAGGTATCACAAGGGATAAGAACCTAGATGTAATGCTACCTGAAAAATTATATATTGCGCTGCTCTGCTTACTGCTTGCTGTGGGATTTGAAGCCTTTTTAAGACGCACAGTCTTGCTGTGCTGTTTACTGCTGAATCAGAGACACATCATGACTCCATCTGTAGTCTGTTTAAAGTACCAAGCCTTTCAAATTGCACATTGATAAAGAAATATATTTTGCAGCTATAAGCACAGTCATAGATAACTTATTTTATAACAAACCACACGTAGTCTGTCAGATTTGTAGCATATATTTACAAAGTTTTTCTTCATTACAGATATGAATGATGACTTCTACAAAATGCCTCTCTCTGTCCTTCTCTCTCCTTCTCTCACATAACTGAATTACTACAATAGCTAAATACAGAGCTAGTCACGCACACAAGAGGTTGTTATTTCCTCAGTATATTTTTCTGGCCTTCTATGGGAAGTCACATAATGTCTGTTTTTAGACTTTTTTATTGTCCTTTTGTGATGTAAGCACTTTTGCTGATGTGAGGATGCCATTCTGAAAGGAAACATCTGTATAAGCTGTTCCTACTGGAAAAAACATTACGTATTGCTGAATTTATAAAAAAGGATGTCTGTTAATAGATATTTGTTCTGCAAACATGAGAAAATCATATAATCCTTGCTTTCCAATATTGCTTTGTTAGGCTTTTCTTTTGATGCTGTGAAGAGAAGCCTGTCTGTTATACATATAGTATGAATGCACATTTACATTGCTAAACTCTATACATATATTCAAGCAAACTTTTTATTCTATAATTTATCTTTCAGCATATTTATATTCATAATATCTAACAATTCCCTCTGTTTTTAAACATACTCAAAACATTCCATATAAAAAACACATTAAGAAACAAAACCTTTAGTTTTTTTGATACAAGTCAAAATGCAATTTTACATAGTTAATACAATGAAAACATGTATTACTACCAAACCTGAATGTATTTAACAACTTTTTCTTTTGCAGACCATTCTGTGAAAATATTTTATCTGTTATGAGCTGTGTCTGCTTTAATGTTATTTTTTTTTAACTTGATCAATTTATTCTTTTGCAATCATAGAATTTCATTTATGACTTAGAACTGTTTCATTAACTCTTTGCAACTGTTGAAGTAACTATAAGAGATTAGAACCATGTGCTTCTGCAAGCATTTATACACTTCTGAAATATATAGTTTTAATGTCATTTTAACCATCACATTGTGTTCATGTCTCTGAACTGCTCAATAACATCTTGGTAAAATACTGAACTGGGCTTAGATAATAAATATTTGAAAGCAATTATTTTACTGGGGTAAAACCAATGATATTACAACTTGACAAATTACTTTTGAACTTATTACAATGTATCCTGATCAGTATGTATTTACACAGACTGTTTGCTATTTATGCATTTCAATTTACTAGGTATACTGGACCCACTTTTTTAAAACATGTTTTTTCACACATATTTATTACTAGACATTCATTTAATTTGTACTGAATTCTTCTGCATTTGTACATACAATGACTATAAAGTACATTTAGTCTAGCCTTACAAATTTAATAACATTAATATTAAGCAAAATCTTGGAAAATGTTTGTCTCTTTAGAAATATCTAGTGGAATTGATACTAAATCCATATGTCCTGTTATTTTAAACTACATACTCAGCAATTAGAAACATTGATGCTTTTTTATACCAACATTGTTTTGCCAAAAACATATTAAAAATAGTGACCATTCTTGCTATTAGAAACATTTATGCATTTTGCATATCTTTATTCTGTCTTGTATAGCTTTATCAATTTTAAATAATCTCTTGTTTTTTAAACCATCTATTGTATAGCTTTACAATTTAACAGGTTGTAAATACAATTTAATACTAAACAATACAATAATAACCATCATGATAGCTATTAACAACTTATAAAATATCTTATCCTGTCAGGTTTAATCCAGTTTACCAGTATTTCTAATACACTAATACCTGTTTTTTCCTCTCCCTAAAAGAGTATTGTCAAGAAGGAATGAGATATTTTTTCCTCTAGCTTGTTTATTTTTTTCTGTAGCTTTATTTTAGACCCTTGTGCAGTACTGCTTATACAGTCAGTGTAAAACTGAGAAAGTGCCCTTCCCCCTTATACAGTCAGTGTAAAACTGAGAAAGTACCCCTCCCCTTGTAGTACTGCTGCACTGTTTACCTGCCCTATGCTGTGAGAATAGAATATATGTCAGCCCAACACTTTGGTTATACATTTATTTTATTAGGTTACTAAATAAAGCTTTTACTGTATATTACCTCTAATAGGTATTTACACCCTCCTGCACAATTGATTTGAACTGTATATACACTATATCCCATTTGCTGGCTGTACTTGATGCAACTGAGATTTTTTTTTTTTTTTTTCCTTTTAACATTTACTTGCAAACAGATTATCAGTGACATCTATGCACAATTGTGACATTTTATTATAATTACCAAATAGTGTTGCCTGTAAACATTTTAACAATGTTTTAATAACAATAATGCTTTAGAAAAACTCAAGCTACTTGTCTGACAATCAGTCTTGTTGTTTATCTTATCTTTCCAGCATTTCCTGTAACTATTCATTCAGTCTAGGAAGGTCTGAGCTCACATTTTATACTCTGTAAACTATAGTTAATTATTTTGGCATTTTTTCCTTTAATGTGATTGTGAGTTGCATAACTATGCATGTATACAACATAAATAGACATTATTTTACAATTACCTTACATGGATTTCAGTATTTTTTATTTATTTATCTATTTAACTATTTAACTGCCCTGACATTAATTTTACAAAAACTGTTTGACTAATACCATTTGTGATTTTCTTTTTAAAATTCAGAACTTTAACTGTTTGGTGTTACTATATAATTATAAACAAATTGTAAAAAACAAAATAGATATTAGTTTAACCAACACATTTATATTTATATTATTTATATTTGCTGTTGTCTGCCTGTTATTCTTGTGTATTGTAACAGATGTACTCTAGATGAAAAGAACACACATGCATGTCTGTCTTGTATATGTATATCTTTATACAAGCATGTCATGTCTTGTGACTTTAAATTTTTACTCATCTATTTTTATTTAATTTATATATTATAATACACTAGAACAGTTTTGTTTACCTTTTGACTATGCTAATGAATGGCATTCATATGCTTTACTTTACTGTAGTACTGATAGATGTCTTGCTTTAACTGAATGAAAGTAAAACATTTAAGAATGATTTGTCTAGACATCAGATCCTACCATCCTACCATGCATGTTTAACCATTTTCAAAACATAAACATATTATAAAATATATTTCTTTTGCACAGATTAGCTGTGTATGCAGGAAATTTCCAGTCTCTGTCAGTTCAGCTAATTTATTTCCTTTATCCTGCAACTGCTTTTGAAGAATTTCCTGGAATGTTGTATGGTCTTTCTGACATTCTTTAGTAAGCTGTTCTGCTGAATTTGAAACTCCTATGCACTTTTGAAAAGATGTGTGTATAACTTGTCTAAGCTTCCTGAACTCATTGTGTCTGTCTTTTAGAAGTTTGTTACATTTCTTTGTAACAAAATGTACTAGAGTTTCTATCAGTAACTGATTTGACTGTTGTTGCAACTCTGAAATAAACCTTTTGCATCTGGTGACAGAACATAACTGTCTAACATTTGAATATAATGTCAACATATTAACTTTTCTTGGTTCTTTACCTTTACAATTTTTGTCTGTACAGTCTAACCTTTGGATAATGTCATGCACTGTATTTTTATGACATTGTACACACAATAAACATTTTTATACCACACATGATTTTATTTCAGATACCAGTCAAATATTATAATCCATTTGCATAATGCCTTACTATCAAATTGCAATCCATTTGCATAATGCCTTACTATTAACTTGCCCTTATAAGGTTTTACATTTGCTAATATGCTGTATATACATTTATTCTGTTATTATTATTACCTCTGTGGCATTCATACTGTATGTAACACAGAATAATTTTCTTACCAGTCAACAGACAGGCAGATGGCCAAGCTGCTTTACTGTAGATGGTTGAAAAGTTTCTGTAGTCACTTGTGAAGTTAGTACAGCAAAACTGGCAGATTCAGTCTTACATCTTCGTCTTGTACCTTTTCTGGAGAATTTATGGAACTGCTCCACCTTCCTGCAATGCAGTCTCACCGGATTTAGACGTCTATTAAACTGTATTGCTACAAACTGTTGAAAACTGTAGAAATCTGAAGTACTTCACATAAACGTTACTGTGCTTTTACAGGAGTGACATTACCCATCCACTCCCCCTGTTTTTGGATACAGGCTAGGAACGTTGTCAAAGGATCACCATTGAAAATTATATTGTGCTTACTGGATCCAAAGTATCACGTCAGGGTCACCATTGAAAAATTATATATAGAGCTGCTCTGCTTACTGTTTGCTGTGGGATTTGAAGTCTTCTTAAGACACTCAGTCTTGCTGTGCTGTTTACTGCTGAATCAGAGACACATCATGACTCCATCTGTAGTCTGTTTAAAGTACCAAGCCTTTCAAATTGCACATTGATAAAGAAATATATTTTGCAGCTATAAGCACAGTCATAGATAACTTATTTTATAACAAACCACACGTAGTCTGTCAGATTTGTAGCATATATTTACAAAGTTTTTCTTCATTACAGATATGAATGATGACTTCTACAAAATACCTCTCTCTGTCCTTCTCTCTCCTTCTCTCACATAAATGAATTACTACAATAGCTAAATACAGAGCTAGTCACGCACACAAGAGGTTGTTATTTCCTCAGTATATTTTTCTGGCCTTCTATGGGAAGTCACATAATGTCTGTTTTTAGACTTTTTTATTGTCCTTTTGTGATGTAAGCACTTTTGCTGATGTGAGGATGCCATTCTGAAAGGAAACATCTGTATAAGCTGTTCCTACTGGAAAAACATCACGTATTGCTGAATTTATAAAAAAGGATGTCTGTTAATAGATATTTGTTCTGCAAACATGAGAAAATCATATAATCCTTGCTTTCCAATATTGCTTTGTTAGGCTTTTCTTTTTGATGCTGTGAAGAGAAGCCTGTCTGTTATACATATAGTATGAATGCACATTTTACATTGCTAAACTCTATACATATATTCAAGCAAACTTTTTATTCTATAATTTATCTTTCAGCATATTTATATTCATAATATCTAACACTACCCAATGCCAGATGTCCAAACTGCAAGATGCATGCAGTCTAAACTCCCCTCAGCATGGAGAATGTTGATATCTGTCCTGTAACAGAAAACTGGGTTAAGGCTCACAAGAGCACCCTAACACTACCAGGTTACAGCCCCAAAACATGGAACAAACTACAAAAGGAGGGTGAGTAACAATAATTGTCAAGGATAACCACACCCCCATGTTGGTACCACAACAAGAAGCAGCATGGATTATCCATGCTCAAGTAACAGTTTCTAAGACTGCCTGCCAGTTTGTAGCCTGCTACAGACTACCCTCCTAATGCCAGGAACTGCACTTGGCCTACGTTGCAACACATGGAAATATCAAGCTCTCCAAACAACATTATATTGGGTGACTGAAAATACTCAAACATAGACTGGGAGCATTATCCCAGCTCCAACACCCTAGGCCAAAGGTTCCTAGAATCCATAAACCAAAATGCTCAGGAACAATGTACCACTCCCACAAGAGGGGTAAGCATACTGGATGTGATAATCAGCAACATGGGTACTGGATGGCCAGATGAGAAGTGTATTCCTCACTGGAAAGATCAGACCATAGAGTAATCACACTGGATATTCACATCCTGACCACAGTCCCTGGCCAGAAAACCACAGTGAAAAACATGTGTAAAGGAAATGTTGCACTCCTCCAAACTGATGTGGAATCCATTAAAGGTCCTGTGCCTGTGGAAAATATGGGCCACACCTCAGAACACTTTATAAATGCATTCTATGAACACAGTCAGGAATGCATGGATTATGCAATCCCAAATAAAACCAAGGCCCAATACCATACACACAGGCATCTGGCATGGTGGACCACAGCCATTACCAAACCATGCAAGAGAATGAGGAAGTCACCACATGATAGAGCAAACCCAAAAAAGGGAAGTAATCTGTGATCAGTATTATGGCAATAAAATATGGCCAGTCATAAAATCCACTAAGGTCAGCTGCAACAAGTTGAATCTGTGAATCTTGGGCAATGTTACACCTGCCCCATGTACACAGACAACCCCCTCCTCCCCCCAAGAAATACAAATATATGTGAGAGATGCAACCATTTATCCAAACTGGAGGCCGAGCTCTCTCAACTCAGTACTGTCAAATCTAGTCAGGAGGGGAAGGTAACCACACACACCACAAACCCACTCACATAGACCTATCACAACTGCAAACCAAAGACATAAACACACAAAAACATTCCTGGAGGCTATAATTAAAAAACATCAAATCAACAGAGGCCTCCAAAGCAGACACCCAAGTAACCACTACCCCCAAACATAGCACATGCAACACATAGTACACAAAGTCGGTGTGCCAAACAGTCACAGCCCGTAAGGACAAACAACATGCCCGATACACTTGCAATAGGTGACGCCATAGTCAGACACACTGATGTCCCGCTCACCAGACTGAACAAGGAAAAGGGTACAGTAAGCTGCCTGTAGGCTACTACAATCTGCCACATAACACAATCATGCAGGTCACTCCAAAGCAAGTACAAATATGACTCAGTCATTGTCCATGCTGGTGTGAATGACCTGAGACGTACCTCCCTGGACTACATGTAAAGAGACATAGAGGTGCTGTCCAATTTTGTAGGCCAGGCCGGTATGACTCTGACCCTGATCAGCATCCTACCCCCACCAAGAATGATACCACAGTACAAACACAGAATGATCAGTTTTAACAATTGGCTCAATTACTGGTGTCATTCCAAGAGGATACAATGTGTGTCTGCTTGGGATGTCATGCTTGACAAGCCACGCTGCTTTGCCAGGGATGGCTTGCACCTGTCACCCCTGTGTGTCTGGATATTGGCTAAGGCTCTTGTCACCTCCATAGTGCCTTTTGTAGGCAAGGCTGAAAAGACAAACCCACCTCCCCAGAAAACATAAGTGGAAAAAACATAAGGGTAATGCTGCTCAATGCCAGAACTCTAAACCACAAGATGCACGCTCTCGAGGCCCTCCCCAGTATGGAGAACATCAATGTCTGTGCAGTGATGGAAACCTGCATCAAGGCTCCTGAGAGCACCTCAGCACTACCAGGTTATACCTCATATCATGCTTTTCGGCCCCAAAACCTGGAACAAACCACAAAAGGAGAGGGAGTATCCATATTCAGCAAAGATACCCACACGTCCAGGTTACTGACAATGCACGAAGCATCAGAGACCATCCATGTGCAACTAACTGTAGGCAAAACCGCTGTACAGTTTGTAGCATGCTACAGACCACCCTCTCAGACCCAGGAACACCACTCAGCCTTCCTGAAGACACTGGAGAGTATGACTGTCTCCCCAAATACCAAACAAGGTACTCACAAATCACCACATAGGTGGTAATCCATTACGTATGGAAGAAGTATTCAGGGACCTAGGGACACAAGTGGACAGTAACCCCACATGCGACACTCACATTGCCAACATGGCTAGGAAGACCACCTATATTGGCCACCTTATCATGAAAGGATTCACATCTACATCAAGAGAGGTCATTGTGCCCCTATACTCTTCTCTTATCAGGCCCATAATTGAGTACAATGCCCCATTTGGGATGTACTGTACCCGACACCTGCAGCAGTTAGAAAGACCTCAAAAGTACCTCACCAAGAGGATAAAGGGTGTCAAACATTTTTCATATGCTGCCTGGCTGACAACACCCCAGCTGTATGCAGTCACATACTGCATACTCAGAGGCGATGTATGCCCAATGTACAAGGTCATGTCCAATACAGAATTGATGGACATGCTCCACCTCAGAAAATCCAAATCCATCAGAGCCGCGAGAGCGACAGATGTCAACCTCAACACATAAATAAATTGGATGTGCTGGAGGGACAGATTCCTAACCCAGAGGCTCCCTACACTCTGGAACAGAATCCCACTCCATGTTAGGCAGAGCCCCTCACTGACTCTCTTCAACAGGAATCTTGCCAAGAGGATGGGAGATTGTAGATTTACACTGGGGGTCTTCAGTGTATCACATCTAGACAGAGGCACAGTAAAGTAAACCCTAAATGGGCATAATATTCACATAGCAAGGGGTGGCGAAAGCCACACACACTCTGGCTAGACTGATAAATGCCCTAGGGCAGATAGCCCAGTATGAACCTATGAACCTATGGAGATACAAATTGTACAGGACACTAAGGATAATCACAAGGCTGTCTTAACTGATGGTAGGAACCTTGTTGGGAATTCACAGATATGCTCTGAATTACCAAATATTACAAACAATACACCAAACCCACACACATTGCCAACATCCAACCTGACAGGTTCAGTGCAAACCCCCCCCCCCAAAAATGACAAATATCTATCCCAGCAGAGTGCTGGCACCCTGAGATTGCAGATGCTGAGGTAACAGGCAGCATCTTCAAAGCAAAACACACAGCATCAATGGTACGAGATGGTGTCCTGGGCTGTGTCCAACATGAACTCCAAGAAGAATGGAATGCCAAATAACACTACTGCTCAATTTCAGCCTTACCACAGGATATGTACCCAAAGAGCAGTGTACAGCAACAGTGGTCCCTCTCCACAAAGGTGGTGCCTGAATGGATACTGCAAACTATCACCACAGAATCCTGACAAGCTTGGTCTGCAAAGCTATGGAAAGGATCATCATGGACCTCAGAAATAAAGATATTGGGGACCTACAGACACTGGACCCTACCCAGCGTGGCTTTCTTAAGGGCAGATCCTGCCCCTTAAACATGTCTGACTCATTTGAAACAGTCATAAAGTCCATTGATGAGGGGAATGTGGTCCACACACAGCCTATCTGGACCTTGCAAAAGCCTTCCATACAATACCCCACGTGTTCATTATAGATAAGCTCACCAGCTTAAATATAAACCCCTATGTCAGTAGATGGGTTGCAAACCAGCCCAAGGACAGAACTGACATGGTCAGACATGCTGCAGCCATGTCAGACTACAAACCAGCTACAACTTTCATCCCACAAGGCTCAGTCCTGGGACCTCCCCTTGTATGGTATATATTTCCCATAGGTACAGGCCAACATGGAAGGACTGTGTCTGAACAAGTTTGCAGAGGACTACAAACTGGGCACCTTATCTGACCCTCCAGCTGACACAAGCATCCTACAAAAGGGCCACATAGAAACAGACAACTGGCGCCAGAGCCATGTCATCAAGCTAATTGCAGAAAAGTGTATAGTCATCCCCTGTGGATAAACAGCAAGTGCCCACCAATTACCACATAGGTGTTAACCCATTAAGTACTTTAGAAGTAATAAGAGACCTGGGGACACAATTTGATAGATATCTTGCATTTGACAACCATGTGGCTGTAATGGTTACAGAAACATACCATATGCCCACCTAATCATGAAGGTAGTCAGATCTAGATCAGGGGAGGTCATCGTGCCTCTTCAGTCATCCTTCATCAGCCTCACAATTGAGTACAATGGCCCCTGTGGGATGTACCTCAACAGACACCTCCAGCAACTGGAAAGACCCCAAAAGTACCCCACCAGGAGGATCAAAGAGCTCAAACAGATGCCATGTGTTGCCTGATTAAACAAACCGCAGCTCCACACAGTGCCATACTGCCTGCCCAGAGGCAATCTGTGCCTGATGTATAAAGCCATGTCCAAGCTGGAATCAATGAACATGCTGCACCTTGTACAATCTGAATGCCAGTGAGCTATGCACATGAGAGACCTGAACCCCAGCACTGACATACATAGGACATGCTGTAGTGATTGATCCATAACCCAGAAGCTCACTCCACTCTTGAGTAAACTCCCAGTACAGGTTAGCCAGAGAGTCCCTCATTGACCCTCCTCAACAGGAATCATGATAAGTGAATGGGAGATGGTAAGTTTACCCTGGGTATCACTGTTATGTCACGAGTAGACAGAGGCACAGTATACTAACCTTGAAATATGTCATGTCAAAATCCAGTTACAATGTGTGTTGAAGGACAAACACACTCTCTGACTAGCAGTAGAAATGGCCTAGGGCACATCGCTAGTGTTTGTCAATGTCCACCCAAGTTGTGGAATACACTACCAATGTTGGACAAGCCTGGTTTAAGTAGTCCATATCTGAACAAAATGCAGAATACAAGCTTAGCCAGAGTGTGCTTGTCATCTGCCACCCCAGTACAGTAGGCTACTGTGCCTCTGTAAAGTAGGTCACAGAAGGCACCATGTAAGGCTAGTGTGCTGTGCCTCCGTCAAGCAGGGACACAATGGAGATCCCAGGGGTTGAATTTGCAATGTCACATCAATGTTTGAATCCTGCAAATGCTCAGTGTGTGTTTGTGTTTGGGTGAGGGGGGTTAGTGTGTGTGCAATTCTGTGTGAAAGAAATGTCCCTTTTGCCAACTAGAAGAACACACTGCATGATGCACATTCCTCTTTCTAAACACTGATGATCTCAGCACCCTATATGTACAGCAGGAGAAGGAAAACCTCCCAGTAATTTGGATAGCGCGCTCTGCTAATGCGTCTCTTTCAAGTGTCATAGCATAGCTAGGTAGGGGTTTGAATCCTGCAAATGCTCAGTGTGTGTGTGTTTGGGTAAGGGTGGTTAGTGTGTGTGAAAAAAGTGTCCCTTTTGACAACTACAAGAACACACTGCATGATGCACATTCCTCTTTCTAAACACTGATGATGTCAGCACCCTATAAGTACAGCAGGAGAAGGGAAACCTCCCAATAATGCGAATAGTGTGCTCTGCTAATGCGTCCCTCTCAAGTGTCGTAACATAGTTAGGTAGGGGTTTGAATCTTACAAATGCCATGTATGTTTTTGTCACACAGTTTGTCCATGTGTGTGGGGTGTTGCTCTTAATATTGTATGACATAGATCATATCAGTAATGTCAATGCACACATGAGGTATGTGTGTGCCACATAGACATATGTACCTATGACCTGAAATAGTTCCCATGTGTGAAGCCTGCCTCATGTGAATACATGTAATTTGCATTAGACAACTTTATGACTGTGGTTTTCTGTGCAGGGGCTGTATTTGGTATGTGAATATACACTGAGAGTAGTCTATGGTGTCATCTTACCAGCGAGGGATACACTTCTGGTCTGAAGCATATAGTCCACATGTTGGTGATGAACAGGTGCAGCATGTTCTTCCCTCTTGTGGGAGTGGTAACAAGTCATTCCATAGCAATTGAGTGTATGGATTCTAGGAACTTTACACCTAGGGTGCTGGAGCTACAGTAATGCTCCCAGTCTATGTGTGAGTAAATGAAGCTGCCCAATATATTGTTGTTTGGAGACACCTGCAGATATACATGTATTCTTAAGTAGGCCAAGTGGGTTACCTGGGTTTGGGAGTGTGGTGTGTGCCAGGCTATGAACTGGAAGGCAGTCTTACCCACTGTTAGTTGCACATGGATAGTCTCTGATGCTTCATGCTGTGCCACCAACCTGGAGGTGTGTGTATCTTTGATGAATATTGTTACTCCCCCTCCTGTTCTGTTTTGGTGCAAGTTATATGGCCGACAAGCATGGTATGAGGTATAACCTGCCAGTGCTGGGGTGCTTTTGGGGGCCTTGAACCAGGATTCTGTTACTGCACAGATATTGATGTTCTCCATGCTAAGAACAGTTTCCAGTGCATGCATCTTGAGGTTTACACTGGTGGCATTGAGTAGCATTACTATTAGTTTCTTATCCATTGTGATACCTATGGAGGTGGTCTTGTCTGTTGAGCCTTGCCTAAAAAAGGCACTATGGGTGTATCAAGAACCTTTGCCAATATCCAAAAGCCCATGGGTGACAGGTGCAAGCTGTCCCTAGCAAAGCAGTGTGGCTTGTTGAGCATGTCATCCCAGGCTGACAGGCATTGGATCCCCTTTGAATGACACTGAAACATAAGCCAATTGTCTGAATTGATCATCTTGTCTACATATTGTGGCATCATTCTTGGTGAGGGTAAGATGCTACTCAAGGTCAGGGTCATACCAGTCTGGGCCACATGCTCAGAGAGCTCCTCTATGTCTCTCATCATGTAATCCAGGGAGGTATGTCTCAGGTCATTCACACTGGCATGGACACTGACTGAGTCACATTTGTACATGCTTTGGAGTGACCTGTGTGCTTGTGTTATGTGGCAGATCATAGCGCCCGACAGGCATCTCACCGTGACCTTCTCCTTGTTCAGCCTGGTGAGTGGGACATCAGTGTACCTGATGATAGAGGCACCCATCACAAGTGTAGCAGGTGTGTTGTTTAGCCTTACATGCTGTGACTGTTTGGCACACTGGCTTTTTGAGCTATGTGTTGCATGCGTTCTGTTCTGGGGTAGCGGTTGCTTGTGTGTCTGCTTTGGAGGTGTCTGCTGCATAGGCAGACCTTTATTTAGGGACTCTGAGTATGTTTGTGTGTGTTTATTTGTTTGGATTGCTGTCAGGTAGGTCTATGTGAGACTGGAATTGTAGTGACCGTGGTTTCCTTCTGCTCCTGACATGTTTTGCCAGTACTGAGCTGAGAGAGCTTAGCCTGCAGTTTAGATATATGGTTGCATCTCTCACATGTGGTGGAATTTGTTGGGAGAAGAGGGTTGACTGTGTAAATGAGGCAGTTGTAACATTGCCTCTAGATTCCCAGATTCACCAGCTGGACCGTGGAGGAGATTGACAACTGACCTTTGAACATGTTAGGATAGTATTGGGAATTCCTTTATAATTAACAGCAAAAAGGGCCAATGGGGAACAAGGTACGCAAGGTGAGTTTGTGAGGGTGTAGTGCTTTTAATTTGTTAGTGCTGGCATATATAAATGCTTTAGTGAGCAAGTGCCAGGTATCTCAAATGCAATGTGTTACAGGTAACTTAATTGCATAAATGACAAACACTAACTTTCTGTCAAGTGAAACAAGGACATACGTACAGTAAGCAATGCACATGTCACTAGGGATCCACAGAGGTGCTGTAAAGCTGCGTTTCAGGTGGAATTAGTGTTTCAGGGAAATAACAAGCAAACAAGCATACAAACAAAGCTACAATCAGCAGGCATGGATCTAGTCTATGCTGCAGCAAACAAGGTGTACCAATTTCAGTAAGAAACAGTTCAAATATGCAGGCACTATAAGCCTTTAGCCAGAAATTCCCAGCTCAGATGGGCAGAGTCCAGCCTCTCCTCCCACAAGAGTGCAGACCATGAACCTTTGTAATGTCAAATAACTGGCCTGAAGCCCAACTGCTTAAACCAGAACTAATACACATTTATAATGACAGACACTGGGCCCTCAATCAGCATTCCCCAACTTAGTAGGCTGTATGCTACCTGTCCTGCCACCACAGTATCCCTGACATTTAATGAGACTCACCTCCTGTCATAGTTAGTTGTGTGTTTTGGGGCTGTCAAGCATGGTATGAGGTGTAACCTGGTAGTGCTAGGGTGCTCTTGGGAGTCTTGAACCTGTTGTCTATTACTGCACAGATATCAACATTCTCCATGCAGAGTAGAGGTTGTACTGCATGCATCTTGCGGTTTACATGTCCACCATTGAGTATCATAACTTCCATTTTCTTATCCCCTGTGCTACCTATGTAGATGGCCTTCTGTTTACAGCCTTACCAGCAGAATGCAAAGATGTGCAGACATTACACTATGGTAATTAATAGGGGTGTAACAAACAATACAATGACAATCATACTGTTAATGCATCAGGCATGCTGGGATATACCCACAATGATATCATTACACTGTACAGTTGACATCATGATAATATTACTACACATCTATGTAGTCACCCTGTGCATCAGCACCATGTTAACCGGTCCTGCATTGATGTTACAGATTGCAGGAGGTGGCACAGTTTCATCATATGCACAGGGTGTGTACTTGGTATGCCTGAGTCTGCCACTGATACAACCAATTAACATGTATGTGTGTGTGTGTTAGTGAGGGACAACCGTAGAAGATGGGGCAATGTTGATGCAGTGTGTGTGTGTATGTGTTAGCCCTAGGTGTTAGCATTATGCATGTGTGTATGCATGCACACAGTTCCACCTTGTGGCCGCCATATACGGGTGTTTGTGGACAGCCACAGACTGTACCTGCCAGGTCATACAGATCACTGTCTCTGGCCACGGACACGGTACCTGTGCCTGGCAGGGGCGCTACGGACAGTATCAGGTACTAAGCCAGACTGGGTACTGTCATCAGAAGCAGGTGGTTGTTGACTGGAGACATGTCCCTGCTGGGACTGTCCAGAGCCACGTGCACGTGGTTTCCTAGGGCGGTCTGATGACAGCACAGACCCAGCATTGCTGGGGCTGGTACTGGTACTATGGGAGCGGCCGTAGGTTTGTTGTCGTCCGTGATGACTGCCAGCTGCTGCTGTTGCTGGCATTCATCCACGTCGACACCTCAACCGCCCTGCGTTGCCCTGGCTCATGTGTCCCCCCAACGTCTGTCAATGACCTCGGTGAAATTACGGATGGCAGCCGCAACGTCACGCATAGTGTCATTCATAGCAGTGCGATGTACTCTCAGCTCCCTCAGACCCTGTCTGGTGTACCGTTCCATACATGACTGTGCCTGCATTACAGCCCGGAACATAGCTGAGGCTGAAAGACCTCTGTGGGCACGTCTGACAGGGGCAGTACGACCACTGATGCTCCCATGAGAACCCCTGGACATCTGCCTGTGTGGTACTATGTCAGGACTCTGGCCATGGCTGCTGTGAGGGGATGCATGTGCCACTGATACCACATTACCCTGGTCAATGCCCACTGTATGCTGTCCATCACCTAGGGATATTGGTGACAATGGATGTATTGGCAGGATGACTGTGAGCATTGATGGGGTTGACAGCTGTGTACTGTCGATTGGCTGACCAACAACGGACCCTGGCACACCTCCCTGTGCCATTACACAGGTATCATCATTATCACTATCCCCAGCAGCAGATTCAGGTTCCCTGCTGCACACCACCAGAGCAGCACCAGAACCTGTGAGAAGAAGACAGGAAACACAGTTTACAATGTGCACACAATGTTACCACACATGCACACATGCACACATGGGCACATGCACACATGCACACATGCACACATGGGCACATGCACACATGTGCACATGCACACATGCACACATGGGCACATGCACACATGCACACATGGGCACATGCACACGTGCACACATGCACACATGCACAGATGCACACATGCACACATGCACACATGGGCACATGCACACATGGGCACATGCACACATGCACACATGCACACATGCACACTCCTCAGTACATGAGATACAAACACACAGACACAGACACACCTGCATTCACACACATAGCAATACCATTTTAGGGTATTATTACTATTACTATCATAAGTATTAAAGGAATGTTATTACACACTCTCTAGCATGGATTGGCTGCCGTGCTGTTACACCAGAGGGACCTGCACAAATAAGACATTCATTGTCAGTGGGCACAACTGTGCCATTGATACTGTGAGTATGATACAGTTCAGTAGTACAACAGTTGGCTTTCACAGGTCTACTGCCGATATTGAGAATATCACTCTTGCACAATAATTACCAGGATGATAGCTACAAACACAGTACACACCTCACACATGCATAAACTACCAGTGTAGAGAACAGTCAACTATAGATATGGCATGTTACCTGCACGCTCCAAGTCCTCCTGCTGGGTGGCTCCAGCCTCCATCATTACACATGTGCGGATGTTGTTGTTGTTGGGCTGGAGCCACAACACTTAGGAGGAGCCCCTCCAGTCTGGTGGGGGGGTGTATAGCCGCCCCACCACCTGTGGCAAGCTGTTGCCTGTGGATATCAGACGCACGCTGATGGACATTTCTAATTAAATCACTGCAGTGATGGTGTACCTGCTCATATGTCCGGTTGTGCATGCCTATGTCATTTACCCAATGGACAAGGTCTTGCCACAGTGCAGCTCTCTCCTGCTGGTTCTGGCTGGTGCGGGAAAAGAGTGTGGCAAAATCCCGCACCAGGCTCTGGTGTATCTCCTCTTCCTCTGCAGCAGAGTATGTGGGATTGCACTGGTGCACCATTGCCCTGGAAGGAAAAGAAAAATATGTGAACAAGTGATATGGCACACATAAAACTCTACTGTAGTGATATCACTGAACTGCCATATATAGCATCTGTCTGTCTATTGGGGGATACACATGTAAATGACCACATATCAGTGCTCAGCCAACAACTCTGTGACAGTGCCTGGCACACTCCATACAACAAACAAGTATACTCCAGCAGTCGGCACACTGTTTGAGGTCCAATGCACAGCCTCACACTGGGGGTTTGTATCAAGGTAATGTATGGGGAACATTGTCAACCCATGCAATGCATGCAATGCACAGTACAAATGTCACTGGTAATGCACCGTAGTCTTTGTTGCCATAACCATACCTACACCACAGTCACATACAGAAAACCACAGCACAACATATGGCAATGTAGTATGTTTGTATCCCAATACCTGACACATCTTTCTCTGGCCTCACACCAAGGACACACACTACCATGACAGACACAAAGTCATGCTGTGCAATCATACCATTACAGACCTTGCACACAGTCAGTGGCACACGCATTCCACCTCACATAGTTGGTATTGCAATGAGTACATGTGTGCGTGCATTGTGTCATAGGCAGGTAGTATGCTATTGGGCCTGGGCCTACAGCAGTATACTGTTATGCTACCCTGCCCCTTGGGACACATGTAATGTGGTTGTACTTGCTCCTGTCAAACAGTTACACAGGGTGACTCATATGGCATACTACCTATCTGCATAATATTCAACAGGGGTATGTCTGACATCTACTAATGGGGAGCCTTGCTTCATAATGCTGGGTGCTTTACTCCAGGGTATGGCCTATTTATGGGTAGGAACCTGTACCTCCACCATGTGCTCTTTACTGCGGTGCCAAGGATGACAGACATAGGTCATTTATGCTGGGGATATTGTGAGGTGTTACCATGGTTGTTGGACAACTGTTATGGGTGTGACTTAACTATGTATATCCAGCAGTGGTAAGCTCTGTGTCGGTAGTTTGAGAGGCACTCTATCTGTGGTTTTGTCAGTCACTCTGCATAGGTAATGTGTTTGAGGGCATTATCACTGTTTGTTAGGTATGACTGTATCCTTCTCCCTTTCTGTAGTTGTCATGGGAGGTACATACCATGTAGGACATTGTGAGGTGTAGAGGGGTACAGTGACCTGCATTTCACTAGCTGACACACCATTTCTGCTGACATGTACCATGTACAGGTATTACAAGACTGGTGTGCCACTGTGAATATCAAAGGGGAGTCTACTGTACACTTGTTTCCCATGTTCCCTCCTGACACATCCAGTAGTAGGCAGGCAACCACATATGTGGTGGTTAGTGGTGTAAGTGTTTTGGAATGTGGTATGGTACTCCTGTATCCGCACTGATGTTCAGTACATGCCTTTGTCACCAGGCACCTGTTGCAATACATCTGCACACATGTGCCTCTCTCAGTATATATCTATATATCTATCTATATATATATATATATATATATATATATATATATATATATATATATATATATATATGTATAGCAAGAGAGAGAGGGGGGGGAGATAGAGAGAGAGATATTCATATACATACATATCTGTAGACATTCATATCTGTCTGTATATGTGTATGTATCTATATATATCTATATATGTATGTGTCTATTACATAATATGTGTATATACATATTCTATCCATCTATCTATATATGTTCATAGGTTCATAGGTAGGTACTAGGCTATCAGCCCTAGGGCCCATACAAGCCTAGCCAATAAATGTACCCTGGCTTTTGCCACCCAAGAAAGGTATTTTCCTATGCCCCTGTCGAGCAGAGCCACAGACATGATCCCCGGGGTGAATTCCCCATTTCCCATCCAATCATCAAGATCTTTCTTGAAGAGTGCTAATGAGGAGCTCTGTTTGACATAGGTAGGTAGTCTGTTCCAGAGTATGGGAAGTGTCTGGGACAGGACTCTATCCCTCCAGCATGTTCTGTTTATTGTGGTGACAAGGTTAAGGTCCCTAGAGCGTGTAGCTCAGAGGGACTGGGATTTCTTTAAGTGGAGCATGTCTAACAGCTCTAGGTTTGACATAGCTGTGTATGTTAGGCAGAGATCACCCCTGAGTAGGCGATATGCCATGGAGTCAAGCTGTAGTTTTTTGAGACGGTCTGCATAGGGCATCTGTTTGAGGCCAGTAATCCTCTTTGTGAGGTATTTCTGTGGTCTTTACAGTTGTTGTAGTTGTCCTGTGAGATACATACCAAAAGGGGCATTGTACTCTATTATGGGTCTAATAAGTGATGAGTTGAGGGGAACAATGATCTCTTTTTTCTGGATGGGAATCTTTTTGTGATGAGATGAGCCACGTAGAAGGATTTCCCGACCACTGTGGTGATGTGATTATCAAAGGAGAGACTACTGTGCACCTGTGTCCCAAGGTCTATTATCACATTTTTGGCATTAAGTAGACTACCAGCTATGTGGTAATTCATGGGTACAGAGTTTATACCATGGGGATGACAATACACATTTTGGCATTGAGCTTCAGGCCATGGCTTTGACACCAGGTATCTGTCTCAGTGAGGGCCTTTTGTAGTTTGCCCACATCGTTAGGAGTTGCGATTATGGCTCCTAGTTTGCAGTCATCTGCAAACTTTGTTAGCCACAGACCTTCTATGTTGGCCTGCACTTCAGAGAAGTAGATACCAAACAGGAGAGGACCCAGAACTGAACCCTGTGGTACTCCACTTGTCACTGGTCTGATGTCGGATTTGGAATACGCTACTTTCACAGTGTGGGTTCTGTCAGTGAGCCAGTTGGCAACCCATCTTATGACATAGGGATTTATACCTAGTTTAGTGTACTTATCTATAATTCCAGAATGGGAGATGGTGTTGAAAGCTTTGGCGAGATCTACATAAGCTGTGTGAACCATTTTACCATCATCTATGGCTTTGGTGACTTCTTCAAAGAAGTCAATCAGGTTTAGGAGACATGATCTGCCTTTTACAAATCCAAAGTGAGTAGGGTCCAGAGTTTGCAGATTACCAATGTCTTTGTTTATGAGTTCCATGATGATACATTCCATGACCTTGCAGACCAGGCTCATCAGGCTAATGGGGCGGTGGTTACCGTGGTCCGTCATGGCTCCCCCTTTGTGGAATGGGATGTGTCGTGGTGCGTCATTCAGTGGCTACAAAGCCTGAGGTGAGGCTATGATTGAACATGGTACTGCGGTAGGGTGCCAGTTCATTCAGTGGTTCATGTAGAACGCAGCCTCGGATATTGTCAGGTCCCATGGATGCTGTGTTCTTGGCTTTGGAGAGTGTGTATTTTACCTGTGCAGCCGTGATTATAGGGACTTTGCATTCTTCCAGTATAGAGATGGGCCTTCTAGGGGGTGAGAGGGGGGTAAAGTTAGCACTGAACCTATCTGCCAGGATGTTGCCAATATCAGTTGGTTCTGTATATTTAGTGCCATTATGCTGTAACTCAGAGCAGATCTGAGTGTTCCCATTTAGATTCTTGACATAGCTATAGAATGCTTTGTGGTTGTCTTTAGAATCAGTGGCAATTTTGTTTTCATAACTAGCTTTGGGGGATTTTATGAGGGATCTCAGCTTCTTACTGAGGTTGACCAGGGAGTTCCTCCAGTCATGGGAATTTACTAAGTTTTGCAACAGTTTCTTTCTTCTGATGTAGAGTTTGTTTATGGCAGAGGACCACCAGACTGGCTTCCTTTGTCTGGGGGATAACATCTTGGTTCTATTAGGGATAGCATGATCCATGCACTTGTGTAAGTGCTTATACAGTGCATTTGTGTAGGATTCGGCAGTCATACCTCTATTGTCCGTCTGCATGGGTGTCATGCAGTTTGCCACTTCTGTCTTAAGAAGTGTGACATTGGCTTTTGAAAAGTTTGTTATGATGGTGTCCCTAATTGGGGCTGGGGGTGGGATGTGGATGTCTAGGCTGATTACCTTGTGGTCGGATCTGACCAACGAGGAATTGACCTCTGGTGTGGAACACCGGTTTCCCATGTTGGTGATGACCAAGTCTGGGATATTTCTGCCCCTGGTGGAGGGTGTGAATAAGTTGATCCAAGGCGTTGGTATTTATGAATTCAAGAAAACGTTGAGCAAAAGAGTTGGTACAGGAGTAGTTTTTCCAGTTAATGGTGGGGTAGGTGAAATCGGCCATTATTAGGGTGTTGGGTTGTACCCAATACTTTCCAGTGTATCATGAAATGAGTGGTGTGAATCCTAGGGCATGGTGGGAGGTCTGTAGCAAGCTACGATTTGGATTGCGGTCTTGCCCAGAGTTAGTTGCACTTGGATACCTCAGATGCATTATGCTGTGCAACTAGCCTGGAGGTGTGGATATCCTTAATGAATATGGACACGCCTCCGCCTTTAGTGCTTCTTTCTGGGTTAGGTGGCCAAAAGGTGTGGTATGAATTGAAGCCTGGTAATGCAGGGGTGCTCTCTGGAGCTTTGAACCAGGTCTCTGTCACTGCACAGATGTCACAGATGTCACCGTTTACAGTGGTGAATTTGTCATTTGAACCTTGCCTGACAAAGGCCCTACAGGGGTGGCATGAGTCTTAGCCAGTATCCGGAATCCTGAGGGCGACAGGTGCAGGCCATCTCTGGCAAAGCATCATGGACTTTCGATCATGTCGTCCCAGGCAGACAGATGCTGGATCCCCTTAGAATGACACCAGAAGCTTAGCCAATTGTTGAGGTCAATCATTTTGTCCTTGTACTGTGGTATCATTCTGGGTCTATCTATTTCTACATCCCTCTCTATCTATGTATACATATATGCATATTATATATAGATACATATATAAATATACATACATATACATATAATATATATATATATATATATATATATATATATATATATATATATATATATATATATATATATATATATATACCTTTTTATTTACACATACGAATACACACACTAACATACTGCTAAACATTCATTACTGTACAACCTACATTGTACATTGCACTACAACCTACATTGATATGTGCACATAGCATCCTTCACATACATATGTATGTCCAGCCTTCACTAACAGTTGCAGTATGTCCCCTGCCCTATGCACATCTTCATATATATATATATATATATATATATATATATATATATATATATATATATATATATATATATATATATATACAGACTGCTAACACATATGGAGGGTTCACAGTATGTAGACTATTACATTATTAGTTTACATTACCTTTGTTGGACACTGCTATTTTTGATGGCCTGCTGCTGGTTAGCCTGCTGTTCTGTATTGTTGTATTTTCGGCTGTCTGTGTCTCTTATTCGTTTTTTTTTTTTTATTTATTTATTTGTTTTTATTTTCTCTCTCTCTCTCTCTCTCTCTCTCTCTCTCTCTCTCTCTGTCTCTCCCTCCGGCTGTTGCAATGAACGTATTGCATGTGTGGACTGGGAGTACAGGCTGCTTTTGTAGGTATATGCAGATGTGCATGTGATGGCCTCTGCACCAATTGTTAGCCAGCATTTGCTAATTGCATGCAGCCTGCTGTGTGGTAATTGCAGTTCTCACTGTGATTTCAGGACAGTGCTATAAAATGTTAGGTGAGGTAGGTGTAGCCCTTTCAGATTTTCAAGGTGGGGACCATGCTGGTATGCTGTGGACACTGTTGTGTGAGCGTAAAGGTTGGTATGTCTCTCATATTTCAGGCTGTGTTGTAGGCACTGACATGCATGTTGTACTGACACCTGACTATTGCTTCCTCCAGTTTATTCTTCTCTGTGTGTATGTTAACTGACACCTAATAATACTAATACTGTTTAAATGGGAGTATGTGCTTTCCTGTGGGACTTGTGGAGTAACTGGTTTACTGCAGTGGCTCTTGCAATTTGTTGCTATGGCTTCACTATTTAGCCTTTACATTCACTCCTTGGAGGCCTGCTAGGTGTCTTTACTGGAGTGTGTTGCTATGGCTTTCCTATTTTCCATTCACATTCACTCCTTGTAATGCTTGCTATATTTCTTTCAGCAGCAATTCCTTATATGTTTGTTGTGGTTTGGTGGTACTGCATGCAGTCTGGTCTGGCCAAGGTGTGGGGCTTGACACCTACAAGGGTATTTTATTTTGCTGCTGAGCAGTAGTGGCACCTTGTACTTTGTACTAACAGTTATGGATAGCAGGCACATGCAGTGCTTGTAAACTGCTATACTGTCCTTCTGTTATTACTTGGATACCTCCTTTGATATTTGTGGGTTGTACACCTACATGTGGGTGTGCTTGTGGAAGCTAATCTACAGCTATTCACAAAGTGTGTGACAGCAGACAGAATGATATGCCTGTGAGTTTGTGACACTTGCAGGCCTCGGATACTCTCAGGTGTATCTTTTATCAGCCTCAGGGAATGGTCCATATCAGTGGGATACACCCATGATATATTTCAGATATTCTGCAGTTGCGACTGTGGGGTATTTTGAGCATGTATATTAATACACCATTTCTGACATGCAAGTAGTGCATACTATCAGTAGTTGACAGTTACCATTACGTGGGACAAAACACCTTTCTGCCTACTGTTAGTACATTTCACAGGGAGTCAGTGGGGCACAGTTAACATTTGTTTTCAAATCAGGGACATCCCTGTAAATCAGTCCCAGTTGCGAGGTCTGGCCTCTTACCTGTTCAAATATGGCAGTGTTTATCCTGCTCTGATAGTGTGTGTGCTTTGCAAGATGCTACTGTCACATTATTACCTACTAGCTACCGACTAGCATGGCTGTTTCTCTTCTCACACTAATGTTATACAAATCCACAAGAATTGCCAGTAAAGATACAAGAAAAGCTTTGTGTAATAGCCTTCCTATATTCCCTTTACATTCAGTCCTACTATTTCATGCTATATTGCTTTCAGCACAACATTCTTGTATATTAGTCATGGCTTAGTGGTAAGTCATGCAGACTAATGTTTCCAAGGTCATGGGTTCAAGACTGACAGAGGAGTTTTATTTTGCTGCTGAGCAGACTCATTCAGAGTGACTAAGGCACTTTTAAGCAGTTGTAAGTGGGTTAGCGCTGGTTTGCATGGAGCTCAGGCATGCGCACTGTCACTTAGCTTCGTGCACACACGCTTAGCTAAGCACACACAAGCGCACACCCGCTTACTACTGCTTAAAAGTGCTTACTCTCGCGCACACCCATGCTAATTTCTTTGAAAGAAAAGAAAATGGGGAGATAGGACAGTTGTGAAAAAGGGGGCACAAAGAGGGTAGGACAGTAGGAAAACAAGCTCGGGATTTGCAGGAAGGATGTAGGAAAGGCCCATAGCTGCCCATTTCTTTATCAGCAACAGCTGTGCATATGTCTGTAATTTGGTGTGAAATTTTAAACCTTCCACCCGTGAGAGAGGGCTGAGGACAACAAAATATGTTGTACAGCCAGTTGTAATTACCACTTCACGTGTCCAGCAGACATGTCTACAAAATGGGCAGCTATGTATGGGGCGTAATTTTTTTGCAGGAACAGAGTGCCCTTTTTTTTTTTTTTTTCAGGTGAGAGTGGAATGTGAGGTACAGGAAGTAGGTATATTTGTGGAGGTGGGTAGGGGAGGTTAACAGACAAGACAAACAAGACGCATACAGGGGCAGAGTATGACACATGTGGGGGGGAAACACAATTGACAGGGACGGATGTTGGAATATCGCGAGCCCATGAGCCCACAGATGGCAACAGTGGAACTGACATCCCCACCCATGGGCAGTTGCCACTGTGCCTTCACAGCCCAGGATGGGGCTGTGCTGGGGGCTGTGTAGGATGGGCAGCAGGGACACCCATGAGTTGTGCCACCCAAGCCTCAAGCTGGCGTAGGGGTTCAAGCACAGAATGCCTGATCTCACTACGCACCACAGACCGGACACTTTGGAGGGTGAGTGGACGGTCTCCTCCGGCCACACTTGCAGAGGGGGGATGAGCCCCATCCCCTGCAGCGCTTCCACCCAAAGGTGGCACAGGGCCACTGGAGGAGGTTCTGGCCTGGGCACTAGTGCCAGGTGCACTCGCCAGCTGAGGTGGGAGAGGTGGGTCCACTGGAACCCGCCTTCCCTGTTGTCCTATGTTTAGAGATATTTTATGACATTTTGGGTTAGTAACAAACAATACCATTCCAAATTAGTTGTAACAGCATGCATCAGTATTCCCATTAACCAAACACCCATGAATTCCAAACATTGAACAGCAAGCATAACACATGCATATTTTGAACAACAGTACACAATCCAACAGCATGCAGGGTCGATTGATGGCAACAGGCCATCAGGTTTGGATATGTAAACAGGGCACATGCAGCAACGTACATGCAAATATGTTTGAACCAACAGGACAAATGTCCATAGGAATTGATTGTGAATACACATATCCAGTTTGTTGTGGAATGGCATTGTTTGTGAATATAGGGTAGGGTGAAGAAATATTTCATTAACAACTTCAACTACATATACATATGCTGTACATCTCTAGTAGCTGCAGATATATATACCCTACAGGTCTTAGTACAGTTTCCTATATGTAACCTTAGGAATGTTGGTGATGGGACTGTTACTGATACATTAATATACATTGCATTTTTATTCATACACATTTCATATCTGGCTATGTTCAGGTACAGCATCCTGCTACATTTCATTTATATGGCTCTAGACAACTGTGGATGTTCATTATTTCATACAACCATACTATCTCCATATTGCAAGGGTACAGCAACATATACAAATTGTGGGACAGACACATTCCAGCTTCAGTACTTTATTTCAAACATTTCACTTTTTGGTTGTGGCTGTCTCATTCATTTCATTATGTACTGACTGCAGTATACTTTATTCAGAAGTTGTAACAGCTTTCTTGGTCGACTCATACCTCTTTCTCACACTCACTTGTTTTATTTTTACAATTCAAGTTGGTACTTTATTCTAGGCGTTATTAACATGTCATACCTGATTACAACAATCCTTTCCAACAGACTCACTTGTTTCATATGGCAGATTTTCTAAGGGGATGTATTTGACACATGTCTATTTTCTTTAGCTTGTTTACCACTGATTTTCAGGCTGCTGCAGGTTATCTGATATTACACTTCAGGTGGGTAATCACTATTTCAGACTTGTTTACTTTTTATTTCTGGATTACAGACTGCATCACTTATCTAATCATACAGTACTAGCAGAATCTTTCTTCTAGTGTTATTTGAACTTTATTAATATGTGACTACACTGACCTCTTTTACAAGCTGTCTCACTTATATAGTATAACAACTACAGAAATATAATTACTAACCTGCCTGGTGGCGCAACCGCTCCAGCCTATCACCATAGGCTCGCCGATTCGCGGAACACACACCTGCAGCTGTAATATAAATGAAGTAATATTGGAACATACATCTCCATAATATCAGCTAGGATAATTCCTTACATACATAATTACATGGATACTTACTCAGTAGTGGGGCATTGGGCATTTGCCGGGCCTCCTGGATCCAACGGTTTAGTTGGTCCTGCTTCCATCTCTTCAGGTCTGCATGGTGGTGACGGACCTGTTCACCAGTCCTTGGTATGCCTGTGGCACTGGTGAGATCATGTACCAACCAGTTCCATGCCTCTGCCTTATATGCACCCCACAGAACCTGGCCCTGCATGAGTTGAGCCTCATGATCATGGACTAGGAGCCAAACCATGTATTTGGACTCCTCAACACCCCACCTCTGTGCTCGAAAGCGACTACCCTCTCCTACACCTGCCATCCTGACTGCAAATAGGTTCCACAATCAGTTATGCTGTGTATTCCCACCTATGGAGCTTATATATGCCATTTTTCCCGCACTTATCTGTGATTGGCCATTTTGGAATTGTATCAGCTTCACAAAACCTGCTTTGTCATGCTTCTATTTCCATTCATTCCTATATATATGCTAATACTGCATTTTTCAGTACAGCTGTCATGGCTTAGTAGTTCAGTACTTTGACTATGATGCACAGTATCCTGGGTTCGAGCCTGGGCATTGCTTTTGTTTTTATTTTACTACTGTCTAGACAGGCTACGAGGTGTGTCTGTTTAAAGGCGGCTTTGATACAGGTTGCTCAACGTTGCCCGCCGGTAAGCCGGTTGGCGCGCTGGGCATCTCCGCGCAAACGGGTTACGCTGGTTAATGCGTTATTTGGCTATGAGCACGCATACTACGCTATGTGAAATGTTGCGCAACTACGGGGACACACTTTCAGCGTGTTAAAGCACTGCTCAACTCCGGGCACTCCTATTACACCTGTTAAACCACTGATCACCTGCGGGCAAACATACTCAGCTTGTTAGAGCACTGCTCAGCTATGGGCACTTATAAAATATTTTATTTTTTTTATTGTGTCAGATTTCTTCATAAAACATGGCCCATTTCATTGCATTTTACTTAAATTATAATTGTATATATATACGTATATGTCAGGGGATTGTTTTGTGCTTATTTCACTAAAAATAAAAAATGATGTTGTTGGGGCTCGAACTGTGACTACCTCCTCTTTGGCCGACGTCTCTACCGCTACGCTATTGCTACTTGGCTTAATTTGCATATTTAGATCTTATAAGTTTTTTCAATGACTGCTAACTGTGGCTGAGCAAAGGGCACACCCGCGCAAACGAGCGCAATTACGGGCAAACATTTTTGAAATAAAAAAAAAATTAAACTGTTCATTTTTATGTTTTACATTTCAGTTGGGTTAATAGTCTGTAGGGGCATGTGTGCTGTTGTGTTTCTTGACATTTCCACGGACTCGCTCTTGGGAGTTTCCTTTTGGGACTGTGATTCTTCTGGGAGCGTGTCCCTTTGCAGGTCTCGCCATGCGGACACGCCCCCAACATTGCTACATGGACCGTGTTAGCCTAGGGTGTGATTCAGCATGCCCTCATGAATATGCATGGCATGCTGACATCACCCCGTTTAACTGCAGCCTCCATGTAAGACTTGCTAACTCTTACATGGAGGCTTCGTGAATCCTGCAGCAGGTCTCCACTGAAAAGAAGCTATTGGCCCAGTGACTAATCAGTGAACAAATGGCAAAAAAGTAATATATAGATATACATGTGTGAGTGTGCCTGTGTCTGTGAGTCTACAAGGACAGAAAAAGAGAGGACCAGTCATCAGTTTTGTTGACTTACAACAGTTGAGTATTGGCTTTGTTGCACCAGTGGACCAGTGGTGCATTATGTGTGGTGTCTGCACAATTATCAGGTGTGTTTTTCCCAGATGACCAGGTTTCCTCCCACATCCCAAACACATAACATAGGTAAACTAGCCACCTTCCAAATTACTTTTTGGTGTTTGTGCCACATGCGAATGAGTGTACAAGTGTGTATGCCATGAAAGGCTATCTTGTATCAAGAATAAGTTGACTGGGTTGAGCCAACTGAGTTCCAGTGTAGACTCTGACTCCCCAAAATGAAATGGATGAAGTAGGTAATCAGAGAATGAAAATGAGAAAATATGCATGTATGTGCATGTCTGTGTATAGTTTCTCTCTCTCTCTCTCTCCCTCATACTTTGTTGACTCGTAATTTAGTCAACAGGCTACAGTATGTGCATGTTTAATCAAGTGGATGTTTAGCAGAATGGATGTGTGATTATGTGCATGTCATGTGAAAAGAGGAACTATGATTTGGGAAAGTAAGTGCATAGGTGCTTAGTTTAGTGTGGGGAGTGAGAGTATGTGTGTGCCTGTGTGTATGTGTGTGTGTGAATGCTTGCTGGTCATGGCCAGAGTAAAGGTTAAAGATTAAAGTAGGCATTAGATTATGTAATGTATGTAAGTATGTATGTAGGAAGTGAATGTTTGTGGCACTGTTATTGGTCAGGATTAGGGTAAGGGTTAGATACGGGGGAATAGAGCTAGTGTTCTGCTGTTCCCCAGAATGTGTCATTAGCATTGGGGTGGGCTGTGGAGGCAGCCCACTGCACTGATTCTACAGACAACTTTGAATCACTGCAGTGAGCCTGTTTAAGAATAAGAAAGGGCTACCACGAGTGTAAAAATGGCCACATGAGGACCTACCACTGGCTGTAGCCCCTTCAGAATCCCTGAGGTTGTCACTTTCTCCTTTCACTGTGCATTTTCTAATAGTATGCACAAATTGTGAACATGTATTAGCAACAAGCAGAAGCAATTTAAAACAAAAAAACAGGGTTCTTTTCCCTTCACTGATCATGTAGTATGGAATAGTATGCTAATACAGTGGTACAATTGTCTTGATGTAGTATGCATGATACATCATGGCAAAGGCATGCATAATATCATATTTGTGGCATCTGTTGTCCTGATAAAACCTAAGGGGTAACTTTATCTGCACTGTTCTACTGCAGTGTGAGAGCACTTACATATACTCTAATCCTGTCTATCTTATTCTACTGTGAGTGTTTCATCCAGCATGAATGGGATAAGGATTGCACAACCTCTGTGGTATAATACTATGCTATAGTATTTGTACTGTGGTATACTACATCAGCACAGTGGTTAAACTGTGGTATAATACTGTGGTATAAAACTATATCACAGTGGTTTTACTGAGGTATAACATTGTGGTAAAGTATTATGGTATAATACAGGTCTATATTAGTTCATCGAAATTTACTTCATAATTCACATATCACAATTTACCTCGAACAGCTGCTCATCAAACTGACATCATTGAATAGCCATACAGCAAACGTTTTTCCCAGATAAGTAAACTAGTTGGCCAGCACACCATCCAGAGCACAATCACATCAAATTAAACCCATCATCCCCCTACTCATATATACCAACTACAAGATTGCACTACAGTGGGGAAAAGGGTACATTTTTGTATGTTGGCCATCTAGTTTACTTACATGGGAAAAATGTTCACTGATTTGAACGTTCAATGAATGGCCATTGGATAATGTCGGTATGATGAACAGCCATCCAAGATAAGTAAACTTCAATGAACTAATATAGACCCATATAATACTACACCACAGTTTTTGTACTGGGTATAATGCTGTACATGTGTCATTATGGCTTGGGTGAAAGAGTGGGCTTGACATAATATGAATACATTTGTTAAAGACATTGTAGTTGCTGAGTTGGTGTTAAACAACTTTAATCTCTAACATTGCACTACTTGAGCTGTGTGTGTGTGTGTGTGTGTGTGTGTGTGTGTGTGTGTGTGTGTGTGTGTGTGTGTGTGTGTGTGTGTGTGTGTGTGTGTGTGTGTGTGTGTGTGTGTGTGCATGTATGTGTGTGCATGTATGTGTGCGTGTCTATGTGTTTGTGTGTTGTATGTGTGTGCATATGTGTGCGTGCATGCGTGTGTGTGTGTGTGTGTGTGTGTGTGTGTGTGTGTGTGTGTGTGTGTGTGTGTGTTTGTTACAACACCAGAGATAACAGACAGTAGGAGTCACTGACAGAGGAAGTAAACTTTGGATTATTCTAGAACTCTTTTAGCCAGACCAGCAGTGATTCACACTGCATGTAATTCAGGGAACTGGGTATGACTGCAGGTCTGTTTTATAACAATGAGTCACTAAAGGAATTGAAAGACTTAGAGATACTGTGTTTTAGCATGGTGTTCTTAAAAGAGAAAATCAAAGACTGTAAATACTGCTTTCTAGGAATATATAAAGTTTGTGACTGATGTTATCAGTAGAAGATACCAGAAATTGTAAATACTGTTTTCCAGGGAAAACCAGAGTTTGTGAATGTTATCCCTGGAATAAACCAGAGATTGTGCATACTATTTTTCAGAGAAAAAACTAGAATTTGTGAATGGTGTTTTCAAAAGAAGATGTGAGCATCAATGCATCCATGTAGGACCACAATTAATATTTTGTGGCAACCAACAAGTTTACTTTTAGGGTCTCCTCGCAAGAACTCTTGTTACTGCATCGTGACACTATAATACCTCCAGCACCCCATCTATCATCACACTGTCTATCTCAGATACTCCTTCCCATCAACATCATCTATTCATCTCTTACTCCCAGTGAAGATATTTTGCTGTTCTGCGGGTGATTATCACACAAGTCATTTTCTCAGTCCAGTATCACATATAGAGACTGACTGCTACAGCACTGTTACAGACATGTATACTATGTCAAAGATGCAGGTTCATCAGAAGTCCATTCACCACCATTCTCAATAATGTGTGCCATTAGTCCGGTACATTTGAATAATCTAATAGTGTGCTCATATCCATGTTTGCAATCTTAACTGCAGGGTACTTCAACTTCAAGGTCAGACTGAACAAGCCATTACAGCCACAAGTCATTCTTGTAGTCATGTATGAACAGGTAAGCAATGGTTTAACAAGCTGGTAAATGATAACCCCTTACCCATAATCATGCATATTCAAAGGTAGTTTATAAATTACCATGCATATCATTCTGGCAATATTCATAAACTACAATTATAGTCCATGAACAAAAACTAAGAGAAACTACCAGCAACATTGGCCAAATAAACAAACCAGCAAACTGGAGTATAATTCATTAGCAGTCTGTCCTCAAAAATACTATATACGGACTAGTCAAAATATGACTTAAAATATGGCTTTAAAAGTGCAAACATAAACTATTCCTGTTTTAATTCTGTGGAAAAATGGAAAAGATACCTTATTCATCCATACCTTCATCTGATTCCACAGCACTGTAGCAGCAAAATATCTCATATCCTTATTCACAGAGGCACAATAAGAAATAAGGCAGGCAACATGCTGCAAGCTTCAAGCAACAGAGCAGCAGATAAAATCATTCCATGTGCCTGAGAGAAATAGTCAAGCATTGCTTCTTAGTAGTAAATTGTTGATCAAATACCTGGCTGAATAACAAGTTAGCTTTAGAGTTTTGGGGAACCCTAACATGCTTAACAGAGACAGCGTAGTTAAGGAATTCATGAAACCAAAGCAAAATTATTAGATTTAGCATGCCTCATAGAAAGTTTGCATTATGCATTTGTTAACCAAATAAGACCACTAAATGCAAAAGCCTTAGTACGGGGCCAGTCCAGAAGCACTGTCTGGTTAAGTAACTTGTTCAGCATAAAAAAAGCAGAAAACACCTCAGAGCACATCAAAACCAAGAACGAGGTTCAATATAACTCATAAGACACAGGTTAAGTGCTTTTGGTCATTACATTACTTTGAACTTCATCAGAACCATGATTAATTTCATTACTTCCTGTTTAAAAACCATAAGAACTAATCAAACACTACATTTAAAATCCTCATTCACTTTTCTACACTTGATATAAACATTAAAAAAATGTTAAAAAAAATTAGAAAACGTTTATTACAAATCTATCCATTTTGAATGTATAAATAAGCTAAAATCACTTTATAATCTTGCTGCTTTTTCATGCAAAATAGAACTAATAGAAAGATAGGTGCTTGGATGGCATTAAATAAAATTTGCCAATGTAACTCTTTTGTTTCTAATTTATTTCCTAGCACCCTCTGCTTTCAAATCCATTTTTCTGAAAGGAAAAAAAATTAAATTCAAATTATTTGAAATTGTGATGTTTACGGGAGTGTTTAATCAAAGCGCTGTGTGTTGCTTCCTTGTTAATAGTGTAAACATGTTCACATATGTGTGTACGAAGAATTCTTTCTGTTTTTCCTACATAAAATGCAGGTCATTTTGTTTTATTTATTTATCCTTCATTGATCATTTTAGTCTTCTAGACTAGCAGACACTTTTCAAGGGAGACCCTACATTGTATTTATACGACTAGAGGAAATTTGATCAGGGATCGGGCAACTTCCCCTACTCTTTTCAGTAGATGCCATGGGATCTTTTACATACACCTGAGCTCCCACCAACTCAAGCAAATGGGGCCTCGGTTTAATGTCTTATCCAAAAGACAGAAAAGAAAGAATTGCTTTGGCCCGTGGGCCTCAAACTCACATACCTGTCCTCTGGAGGACAGATGCTCTACCACTGTACCATTGAAGCACAGCACATGTTGTACAGCTCACCACGTACACAACTCCACTAGTGGCAGAACTGTAGTTAGCCTTACAAGGAATAATTTAGGATAGTTTGTTACTGTTGCATTAATGGTGTCCATAATGAATCTACATTTGGAGCAACTACAGCATTTTTTTATTCCTACTATGTTCTTAAATCTTGCATTATATATAGAACTACTCCCTTTCTGTATTAATCCTTTTACATTTTTGCTCCTCTTAAATATAAATATTGGCATCATGAAAGCATTGCATATCTCTGTCCTATGAAATGACTGAAAATAACTCCTTTACATCAATGGTATCAAAATAAACCCATGATTCACATGTTACATTGGCTAATTTGGATTAAAAAAAAAACATGAGTCCTTAAGTATGAGAGGAAACTCTTTTATGGAATCCTTTAGTTTATTGTCCACTAAAATTGTCAAAGGCTCCTCATTCCTTGAACCACAAGCTGAAACAATGAGGTACAATGGTAGATTGTTGGGGTCCTTGTGTTTTTTGCTATCCCAAATATATTTGGGATGAGTGGATGTTTAACAGTTAAAAAATCACTGTGTTCTTATCCAGACCAAAATCAGATGATGATTCTTTTACTCAAAAATCAATTTTTTGGTATGTCACATTGATTTTGTTTTTGGAAACTGATAAGTAGAAAGATCTTTCATTCGTACATTCATAGGTTCATTGGTGTGTACTAGGCTAATGGCCCTGGAGCCTTTACAAGCCTAGCCTATAGAAGTTCCCTGGCATCGAGCTGCCCGACATTAGTTCCCAGTCCCTCTATCAAGTATTGCCACTGGAGTGATCCCCGGGGTGAACTTTCTATTTCCTATCCACTCATCAAGATTTCTCTTGAAGAGGGCCAGTGAGGTGCTCTGCTTGACATGTATGGGAAGTCTATTCCAGAGCATGGGCAGTCTCTGGGTTATGAACCTGTCCCTCCAGCATATTCTGTTGATTGTGGTAATGAGGTTGAGGTCTCTGGAGCATGTGGTATGTAGGGATTGGGACTTCTTTAGATGTAGCATTTCTGACTGAGCTGGGTCAGACATGGCTTTGCAAGTCAAGCAGAGATTGCCTCTTAGTAGACAATATGAGACAGAAAATAGTTGGAGTTTTTGAGTCTGTCCATGTAGGGCATGTGTTTAAGGCCTAGGATCCTCTTCGTGTGGTACTTTTGTGGCCTTTCCAGCTGCTGCATGTGTCTAGTGAGGCACATGCCAAATGGGAAATTATACTCGATGACTGGCCTAATGAGGGAAGAGTAGAGAGAGATGATGACCTCTTTTTTCCTGGATGCAAAACCCTTAGTAATGAGATGTGCCACATAGAAGGACTTTCTGACAACAGTGGCAATGTGGTGGTCGAAGGAGAGGTTGCTGTCAACCTGTGTCCCCAGATCTCTTATAACGCCTTCAGAGTTCAGTGGGCTCCCATCGATGTGGTAATTAGTGGGAACTGAGTTTTTTTCCCAAAGGGGATGACGACACATTTTTTGGCATTAACCTTAAGGCCATGGTTTCGATACCAGTGATTGGTCTCAGTGAAGCCTTTATGTAGGATGTCTGCATCATTTGGGGAGTTAATAATGGCTGCCAGTTTTCAGTCATCTGCGAACTTGGTCAGCCAGAGTCCCTCCGTGTTGGCCTGGACTTTTGAGAAGTAGATGTCAAACAGGAGAGGACCCAGGACAGATCCCTGTGGGATTCCACTTGTGACTGGTCAGCAGTCTGACTTGGAGTCAGCTACTTTCACACTGTGTGTTCCATCTGTGAGCCAGTTTGCAACCCACCTAATGATATAGGGGTTGATGCCTACTTTGGTGAGTTTATCAATAATCCCTGAGTGGGGAATTGTAGCAAAGGCCTTGGCCAGATCGATGTAGGCTGCATGAACTGCCTTGCCCTCATCCACAGCTCTGGTGACTGACTCAAAGAAAAAAAAAGAAGTCAACCAGGTTGAGCAGGCATGAGCTACCTTTCACAAAACCAAATTGCGTGGGATCTAGAGTATCCAAATACTCCAACATCTGACTGGTGTAATCAGGAGTATTCATTATTACAACCCCTCACCCCTTGTTGAGCATTATAATCCTAACTGAATGATCAGAAATTAAGCTGTTCAAAACAGTTTCTCATTCAAAAGACTGTGAAAAGGGTTACAATCTTCATGTTGAGATTTTACCCAAAGGTCAGACTGACACATTCCTTCATACATATTGAGTACTGATGTAACTGAGGGTTTGAAAGTACTGAATCTCTTTAGTTTATATATCTTCCCTGTTTTCAATGTTTAATTAAAACATACACTTAAATTCACCTTGCGAATATATAGCTTCAGTTCAATCAAAGATTCCAGTAAATCATATTTTGCTGTAGGAACACAATTGGACCCCATAGCAAACAAAAAAAACGATCATTCATAATTAAATGGCTTAAGTTGTACATTTTCAAACGATTTGTATCAAGCACAGTACCTTGTTTTGTAAACATAACCTGCCATCTCGTGTTCCTGCCATCTTGCAGTCCGGGTTAGCTGTTAAATTGTTGTGATGATGCCAGTCCTGGGTCTCTTTTATCTAATACCCCTTCTGTTTGTAATAAATGTGGTTGTTCTGTTGCTTTGCTGCCAAATTTTTGGATCGGGGGGGTATAAAAAAAAAAACTTCTTGAGAGATATCAACTTTACCAACATAACTTGCTCGGGATCATTGAGTCTTCCTATTAGCTTTGCCACCACTTGCATCATTCCCCTATTTAAAAACTGGATACGGTTTTGGATAAGCAATCTTTTTTTTGTAGTCATTTTTGTCCCTGTTGAACTTTTTTCCTTCCTTTGAATGACCATTTCACATTTTTTGTCACCCCTAGGGAAAATACTACGGTAATTAGACTCCATTGTTGGAAATAATAAATCCTTAGTTATTTCTTTTTGTAAAGACTTAGTTTCATTCAACAGGTTTTATATATGCCTTTATTTGTCCTTTGTAAGAATGGCCATAAATTCCATACCTGTGCAATCAAAAAGATCTAACAGATCTCAATACAAAAATTTAAATTTCCTCAATCCCATTAGGAAATTTCTACAACTTGGGCCTTTTTGGTACTCTATTTGTTGAGATACAATCCTTGAAGAAAGTGTTATCTAATTGCAGTAATATGCAATTTCAGTAACTTCTACTCCATATTATACATATCTTATCTCTCAGTATTCCTGTACTTCTATGATTGAAACAGTAGTAAATCTTAGGGTAGGTACCTTATTTAACCAACCTTCAAAGAAAGGTTGTCTTGTTTGGATCCATCACTCCCAGAAGCATGAAACATAGAACTCAAATGATGTTTCTAGTTGTTTACTGGCTGCCCTTCTCTTGCTACTTGTTGTCAGGGGTAAATGAATTTGCTTGTATTTCCACTGGACACAATAAATGACAAAATTGGTTACAACATATGACTAATTCTTACGGTATTTAAACAGGAAATAATGTAATGAATTGCTACACTCAATGAAGGTTCACTGACAAGACGGAGCTTGGAAGTGGATGATATGATGGTACAGAGGAAGCTGGACATTCTATGTATCCAAGAGAAAGGATGGAAAGGCAGTGCAACAAAGACACTTGGCTTAGGATCCAGAGTCTACTACACAGGAGAATGACAGGCTGAAATGGTGTCAGAATTGTGGTGAGAGAGAGGCTTCAGAAGGCAGCGAGAGTTGTTCGTAGGTTCATAGGTTGGTACTAGACTATCGACCCTAGGGCCTATACAAGCCTAACCATAACAATTCCCTGTCTATTTCTTCCCACAATATTTACTTCCCTGGACCCCTGTCTAGTAAGGTGACTGATGTGATCCCCAGGGTGAATTTCCTATGTTCCATCCAATCATCAAGGTTCCTTTTGAAGTTGGCCAAAGAGGCGCTCTGCTTGACATGTATGGGCAGTCTATTCCAGAGACTGGGGAGTCTCTGGGTCAGGAACCTATCCCTTCAACATGTTTTGTTCATTGTGATGACAAGGTTTAGATCCCTGGAGTGTGTGGTTCTGAGGGGCTCTGATGTCATCAGAATTAGTGGCAGACTCATGGCAATCAGACTCCAGTGAAATGATAGAGCAGTATTCATAATCTCAGCTTATGCCGCACAGAAGGATTGTGACAGTGAGGAAAGGAGTGCATTCAGACAGTTGCAGGACCTACTAGGTAAAGCAGGTCTATATCAGTTTATCAAAAACTTTCTTTGTCGAACGCCTTTTCATCGCATGTTCATCAAACCAGTTTTCAGTGAACAGTTAAATCAGCTAAACTTTTTTTCCAGGGAAAGGAGATAGGTGGCCATTGTTACACATTTGCCCTTTTCCCCAATGTAGTACGATCTCAGAGTTGGTATATATATTTGGGGGGTGTGGGGGGCAAAGCCCCTCTATATAGGTTCATAGATAGGTACTAGGCTATCGGCCCAAGGGCCAAAGTAAGCCTAGCCAACAAGGTTCCCTGGTTTATGCCACCCAAGAAAGTTAATTTCCTGTGCCCCTGTCGAGCAGAGCCACAGAAGTGATCCCCAGGGTGTATTTCCAGATTTTTCTTGAAGAGTGCTAATGAGGAACTTTGCTTGACATAAATGAGTAGCTTGTTCCAGAGTATAGGAAGTCTCTGGGACAGGAATCTATCCCTCCAGCATGTCCTGTTTATTGTGGTGACAAGGTTTAGGTCCCTAGAGTGTGTAGCTCAGAGGGATTGGGATTTCTTTAGGTGTAGCATGTCCAACAGCTCTGGGTATAACATAGCTTTATATGTTAGGCAGAGATCTCCTCGGAGTAGGCGATATGCTACAGAGTAAAGCTGGAGTTTGTTGAAACAGTCAGTGTAGGTCATCTGTTTGAGGCCAGTAATCCTCTTTGTGAGGTACTTCTGTGGTCTTTCCAGCTGCTGCAGATGTCTTGTTTGGTACATTCCAAAGGGGGGATTGTACTCTATAATGGGTCTAATGAGTTCCTGGATGAGAACCCTTTTGTGATGAGGTGTGCCACATAGAAGAATTTCCTGACTACTGTGGCAGCGTGATTATCAAAGGAGAGACTACTGTCCACCTGGGTCCTAAGGTCTCTTATCACACATTCAGCATTAAGTAGACTGCCATTTATGTGGTAGTTCATGAATCCAGAGTTTTTACCAAAGGGAATGACACTGCACTTTTTGCCATTGAGCTTGAGGCCATGGCTCTGACACCAGGCATCTGTCTCAGTGAGGCCCTTCTGTAGGATGTCCACAACATTTGGGGACTCGACTATGGCTCCTAGTTTGCAGTCATCTGCGAACTTTGTTAGCCAGAGGCCTCCTGTGTTAGCCTGTACTTCAGAGAAGTAGATACCAAACAGGAGAGGTCACAAGACTGAACCCTGTGGTACTCCACTTGTCACTGGTTTGAAGTCAGATTTGGAGTCTGCAACTTTTACAGTGTGGGTTCTGTCAGTGAGCCAGTTGGCAACCCATCTTGTGATGTAGTGATTTATACCTAATTTAGTGAGTTTAGCTATAATTCCAGAATGGGGGATGGTGTCAAAAGCCTTGGCGAGGTCAAGATAGCTTGTGTGAACCACCTTACCCTCGCTTACGGCTTTGGTGACTGCCTCAAAGAAGTCGATCAGGTTCAGAAGATATGATCTGCCTTTCACAAACCCAAACTGGGTTGGGTCCAGTGTTTGGAGGTGACCAATGTCTTTGTTTATGAGTTCCATGATGATACATTCCATGGCCTTGCAGACCAGGCTCGTCAGGCTAATAAGGCAATAGTTCCCAGGATCAGTGGTGGCTCCCCCTTTGTGGAGTGCGATAACTGTTGCTGTGTGCCATTCAGTGGGCACAAAGCCTGACTTGAGACTATTATTGAACATAGTGCTTAGGTGGGGAGCCAGTTTGTTCTGAAGTTCATGTAAAACACAGCCTGGGATGTTGTCCGGTCCCATGGATGCTGTGTTTTTGGTTTTAGAGAGTGCAGCTTTTACCTGCATAGATGTGATTACATGGACTCTGCATTCTTCCTGTATAGATATGGGCCCTATAGGGGGTGAAAGGGGGGTAAAGTTAGCACTGAACCTATCTGCCAGGATGTTGGCAATATCATTTGTTTCTGTAATTTTTGTGCTGTTGTGCTCTAACTCCGGGTGTTGCCAATGAGATTCTTGACATAGCTACAGAATGCTTTGTGGTTGCCCTTAGAACATAGATTTGTTTAAAATGATGTAGTTTTTGTTTTGGTGGCTAAGTATCTTTCTTCCCTGGGAAAAGGTTTCACCGATTTGACAGTTTGATAAAACGTGGTTTGATGAAAAGGCATTCAATGAAGAAAGTTTTCGATAAACTGATATAGACCCAGATAAGAAGGACAACATGAAATGGTGTTGATAATGGGTGACTTGAATGCACATATAGGGACAGACAGAACAGGATATGCGGACTTCCTGAGTCCACATGGGTGGGGCAACAGGTATAAAGAAGGAGAGGCCATTCTAGACTTCTGTCTGGCAAATGGCTTGATAGTAGCCAACACATGTTTCAGAAAAAGAGACAGTCACAAGATCACATAGAAGAGTGGCCAACATGCAACTCAGGTAGACTTCCTCCCAGTAAGGAATGGGCACTGGGGTAGAATTAGTGATTGCAAAGTCATTCCCAGTGAAACAGTAGGCCTACAGCATAAACTGCTAGTTGTCACAATCAGGTACAAGCAGTGGTCAGAAAAGGCTCTCAGGTCAACAGAAACCAAGCTGAAGAACTGCAAGTTGATTGGAGGGAAAGTACAACAGTTCAAGGATGTACTCAGGGCTCTAGCACCCAAAGAAGAGAAGGAAATAAATGGAGTTGATGAAGAATGGCAGCACCTCAGAACAATGTATGTGAGGACTACAGAACAGATATGTGACTGAGCCAGGTATGGAAATAAGATACATAAGGAAAGCTGGTGGTGGAATGCAGAAGTAAAGGATGTCATCAAGAGAAAGAAAGAGTGCAGGAAAAAGTGTGAGATACAAAACACAGACCAGGCTAGGAAGGAATACTGGTTGGCTAATGAAGAAGCTAAGAAATGAGTTGCAATAGCAAAGAATAGGGTATCGGAGACACTCTACCAGCTTCTGGAAAATGACTCAGTAGGTGGCACAAAGAAACTATATTAGCTCACAAGGCAAAGACAGAAAGATAAAGAATATAGTCAGATGCTTCATAAGGGATGCCAGCAACAACCTGCTCACCAGCCTGCAGGACATCAAAGGCAGATGGAAGGAGTACTTCCATCAGCTTCTGAATGATGAAAACCTCACAGAAGCTGTACTGCCCCAGATACAGTCTACAATGAGAGAAGAAGAGGAACCCTCCCCTTAGAAGAAGTAAGAATAGCACTAATGAAAATGAAGTCAGGGAAAGCAGCAGGCTCAGATGAGGTCACAACAGATATGATAAAGATGCTGGGTGAGACAGGGGAGAAACATTCCTTAGGGTACTTATAGCAGTGTGGAGAGAAAGGCATATTTCAGATGACTGGAAAATAAGCATACTCATGGCAGTGTACAGGAGCAAAGGGGACATCCACAACTGTGGGCAGTAAAGAGGTATCAAATTCCTGTCACATTGCATAAAAGTTCTGGAGAGGGTGATTGTTAAATGGATATGCAGGGTAGTAGAGAGCAAGATGGGAGATGAGCAGTTCAGATTCAAATCAGGATGCAACACAACTGACCCAATGTTTGCAGTGAGACAGATAGCTGAGAAGAAGCTAGAGATGAGGAAAGAGTCCAACTGGGCATTCCTAGACTTGGAGAAAGCATATAACAAGGTCCTAAGAAAATTGATTTAGGCAGTACTGCGGTGGTTCAAAGTTCCAGAAACATTGGTAGAATTAGTGCAGGCTATGTACAAAGACCCAATGACTCAAGTAAGAACAGTGTTCAGCCTCATAGAGGGGTTCCCAATGAAAGTGGGTGTACATCAGTGTTCAGCTCTGAGCCCACTGCTATTTATACTGGTGATGTACTACATTAGCGAACAGGTCAGAGGGTGTAAATGTGGTGTGCAAATGATGTGGCATTACAGGTAGACTGACCAAGAATGTCAACAAAGGACAGGGAAATGGAATGCAAAACTAAAGGCACATGGGATGAAACTAAGTACAGATAAGACAGTGGTAATGGCAGCAAATTGTGGAAATCAGAAAAAGCTGAGAACTGAGATAGAAGAGAAGACAGTGGAACATGTTACCAGCTTCAAGTATCTGGGAGGGGTGGTTGAGGAGAAGGGGAGACTGAATGAAGAGGTAAAAGCTAGAATCAGAGGGGCTGCAGCCAAATGGCATAGTGTCAGGTGTAGACTATGACAGAAGAATGCCAAAGAAGCTGAAAAGTAAGGTGTACAAAACAGTGGTGTGACCAGTACTACTGTATGGTACAGAAACCTGGGCAGTAAATGCAGAACAGATGAGGAAGCTAGAGGTGATGGAAATGAAATGCCTGAGAAGGGTGGTAGGATGCACACTCTGGGAGAGATGAAGAAATGAGGACATAAGAGTAGAAGACAAAGTAGCTCCAATTGTAGAAAAGATCAAAGAGAACAGATTACAGTGGTCTGGACATGTGCAGAAAAGCAGAAGACAATCTGGTGAGGAAGATTTATGACAGACAGGATGAAGGTAAGAGGAAACAAGGACATCTAGCAAAGAGGTGGATGGATTGTGCGAGAGAAGATCTGTGTCAGTCAGGCATAAGTGTCAAAGAAGACAGGAGTGTGGCACTGAATTGAGATGTATGGCAATAGTTAACACGATACCCCGACCCCATTTAGAAAAATAGGAAAAAGGAGGTTGATGATGATGATGGTGATGATGATGATGATGATGATGATGATATAGTCCTGATGAAGTTCAAAGTAAAGTGATGAATGAATAAAAGCATTTAACCTCTGTTATGGAGTTATATTAAAGCTCATTCCTGATTTTGATGTGTTCTAACATCTTGTAATTTGTAAAGCTATTTTTTATGCCTAGTGGTATATCATGTTCATTTGGTAACTTGCTCAACATTGCACAGTATACAGATAACAATAAAGAGACTTACATCTGGCACTACATGTTCATCAGACCCCCTTTGGCTAAACTTTCTGCAGTCTTCTGATAGTAACAAGGACCAAGACAGCATAAAAATATAGCCCTGCAGAATTAAAGGATATGAGAAGAATCATTACAGGTTAATCCAAGAGCACTACATTCACAGAGGGAAGTTTTAGTACAGATGATCACCCTAGGCAACACTTGGCAGAATAAAATTTATCTCTTAATTTTGAATCACTGCAGTTTGGGAAACATATTTCACTGTGTAGCAAATCTGGTTTCAGATGCAGGTGTCAAGGAATCATGCTTCCTCCACTTTGTAAACTCCAAGAGAAAGTGAGGGAGATTGTGTAAATATATATATATATATACATACATATATATATATATATATATATATATATATATATATATATATATATATATATATATATATATATAATATATATGGGTCCCCTACACATAATCTAAAAGCCACTTACCCGACTTTCACATGATCGGGCCGAGAACACCGACAGGACAATACACCAACTGCTTTGAACAATGACTGGGAATAAATGGTAAGTAACTGCTTGGCCAGCATATCATACTTTGCCCCTTACCTCCACTGCAGTGCGATCTTGGAGTTGGAATATTTAGTTGGGGGGTGTTGTCTTTGCTTCCATTTTAGTGTTCTTGTCAGGTTGGCCAATGGGTTACTTACCATTAGTTCCCAGTTGGTGTTCCAAGCAGTCGGTGTTTTGTCCTGTCTTCATGTGAAAGTCAGGTAAGTGGCGTTTCGGTTATGTGTAGGGGATCCATATACATATATATATATATATATATATATATATATATATAAACACACACAATGTCCCCCCAAAGCTTTTGAATATTGGCTAAAACATTGTCGTTTAGCCATAGTGCTACTTTTAAGCATTCACCATCTAAAATAGCTCAACCAACCCAGAATTACCTAAAGGTGATACTGCTCAATGCTAGAAGTCTAAAACAAAAAAAAAACTCCACTCCTTGCAAGCTCCCCTAGCCTTAGAGAAAGTAGATGTCTGTGTATTTAATGAGACATGGTTTAAAGCTGTAGTGAGCACCCCAACAATGCAGGACCATAATGCTTTCCACACATTTCAACCAGCTACTGCACATAAAGCGACAAAAGTTGGAGCTGTCTTAATTTACATCAAGAGCAATCACCCCTGCATTACCAGGCTATAATTCATACCACACCTTTCAGCCACCTAACCTGGACCAAAACACTAAAGGAGGAGGAGTGTCCATATTCATTAAGGATATCCACACCATCAGGCTAGTTGCTCAACATAATGCATCCGAAATTATCCAAGTGTAACTAACACTGGGCAAGACTGCAATCCAGGTTGTAGCTTGTTACAGATCCCCCGTCATGCCCCAGGATGCCCACTTAACATTTCTTGATATACTAGATAATATTAAGGTACAGCCCAATACCCTAATAATGGGTGATTTCAACTACCCCACCATCAACTGGGAAAACAATTTATGTACTAACTCATTTGCTCAACATTTTCTGGAATTCATAAATTCCAATGCCCTGGATCAGCTTGTCCATACCCCCACCAGGGGCAGCAATTTCCCTGACCTGGTCATCACCAATATGAGTAACTGATGTTCCATGCCAGACGTCACCCCCTCGCTGGTCAGATCTGACTACAAGCTAATCACCATATCCTGCCCCCACCCTCCATTAAGGAAAACACCGTAAAATAATTCTCCAAAGCCAACTTCATGCTTCATAAGGCAGAAGTAGCAAACTTCACGACACCCATACAGACAGAAAATACAGTACTACTGCTGAATCCTATACAAATGCATTGTGTAAGCACATACACGAGTGTATGGATCGTGCCATCCCCGACAGAACCAAGACACTATCCTCCAAAAAAAGGAAACCAAGCTGGTGGTCCCCTGCCATAAATAAACTCTACAACAGAAGGAAGAAGCTGTTGCAAAAAAAGAGTAAAATCCCAAGATTGCAAGAACTCCCTGGTCAGCCTCAGTAAGAAGCTGAGATCCCTCATAAAATCCTCCAAAGCTAGTTACAAAAATAAAATTGCCACTGATTCTAAAGACAACCACAAAGCATTCTACAGCTATGTCAAGAATTTCAATGGCAATACTCAGATTTGCTCTGAGCTACAGCACAATGGCACTAGATATACAGAAACAACTGATATTGCAAACATCCTGACAGATAGGTTCCATGCAAACTTTACCCCCCCCCCTCACCCTCCAAAGGGCCCATCTCTATACCAGAAGAATGCAAAACCCCTGTAATCACAGATGCACAAGTAAAGACTGCACTCTCCAAAGCCAAGAACACAGCATCCATGGGACCAGACAACTTCCCAGGCTGTGTTCTGCATGAACTACAGAACGAACTGGCACCCCACCTAAGTACCATATTCAATCATAACCTCACTTCAGGCTTTGTGCCTACTGAATAACGTACAGTGACGGTTATCCCACTCCACAAAGGAGGTGCCACCACAGACCCCGGGAACTACCACCCCATTAGCCTGACAAGCCTAGTCTGCAAGGCCATGGAATGTATCATCGGAGCTTATAAACAAAGACATCGGTAACCTCCAACCCCACTCAGTTTGGGTTTGTAAAAGGTAGATCATGTCTCCAAAACCTGATTGACTTCTTTGAAGCAGTCACCAGAGCTGTGGGCGAGGGTAAGGTGGTGAACACAGCCTATCTTACCTCGCCAAGGCTTTCAACACCACCCCCCACTCTGGAATTATAGATAAACTCACCAGACTGGGCATAAATCCCTATTTCACAAGATGGGTGGCCAGCTGGCTCACTGACAGAACCCACACAGTGAAAGTAGCCGATTCCAAATTCAACTTCAGACCAGTGACAAGTGGATAACACAGGGTTCAGTCCTGGGTCTTCTCCTGTTTGGCATCTACTTCTCTGAAGTCCAGGCTAATACAGCAGGTCTTTGGCTAACGACGTTCGCAGACAACTGCAAACTAGGAGTCATAACAGAATTGCCTAATGATGTGGACATTCTACAAAGGGGCCTCACTGAGAACGATGCTTGGTATCAAAATCATGGCCTCAAGCTCAATGCCAAGAAGTGCATTGTCATCCCCTTGGGAAAAACACTGCACCTATGAACTATCACATAGGTGGTAGCCTACTAAACACCGAAAGTATGATAAAGAGACCTTGGGACACAGGTGGACAGTAGTCTCTCCTTTGATAATCACATCACCTCAGTAGTCAGGAAATCCTTCTATGTGGTACACCTCATCACAAAGAGGTTCTCCTCCAAAAAAAATGAGGTCATTGGTCCTCTCTACTCATCCCTCATCAGACCCATTATAGAGTACAACTTCTCGTTTGGCATGTAGCTTGCAAGACATCTACAACAACTAGAAAGGCCACAGATATACCTCACTAAGAGGATTAGCAGCCTCAAACAGATGCTGTACACAGACCATCTCAAAAAAACTCCACCTTTACTCCATCACATATTGCCTACTCAGAGGCGACCTCTGCCTATCATACAAGGCCATGTCAAACCCAGATCTGTTGGACATGCTACACTTAAAGAAACCCCAAACTCTCCATGCCACAAGTTCCAGGGACCTAAACCTTGTCACTACAATAAACGAACCATGCTGGAAGGATAGATTCCTGTCCCAGAGACTTCCCCTGCTCTGGAACAGACTACCCATTCATGTCAAACAAAGTTCCTCATTAGCAATCTTCAAGAATCATCTTGACAATTGGATGATAAATAGGAAATTTTCCCTGGGGATCACTTCTGTGGCTCTGTTCGATAGGGGTACAAGAAAATAATTTTCTTGGGTGGTGAAAGCCAGGGAACTTTTTTGGCTAGGCTTATATAGGCCCAAAGGCCAATAGCCTAGTACCTACCTATGAACCTATGAACCTATAACCTATCAGGGCCACTAGATAAACTATTTAGTTACAGCCTCCATAAAAACTTCATGCCAGATGAATAGAGGACTGCAACTGTTATCCCAGTGCAGAAGGGTAGGCCATAAATAGGCCCTGAAAACTATTTTTTTAATAAACATCTTTATTAAATGATCGTGTATAATATAGGCAATCTTACATTTATATAAATGAAAAACAAACAACATTGACACCACTTTAGTTGCAAACATTATACATCACAAACACCATTGAAACAACTGTAGTTGCAAACATTATACATCACTTATAATCCATCCAGTCATTGTCAGTTAAGCATTATATGGCTCATTCAAATCCTGCCTCTTAAACCTTGTTCCTTTTCTGCATATATTGTTCCCACAATTCCCATTTTTTTCCCTATGTAGTTTGCTCCTTCCCTTTTCTAAAGATCCCAAGTCCAGTTGTTTTATCTCTGTTACTATATTCACTACTTCTAGTAAAGTTGGTCTAGACTTTGATTTCCATTTTTTAGTAATTGCTTTTTTTGGCAGTCAACATAATTAGACTTAGAAGGGCTTTACCTATGTCTAGGCAATTCCAATTCAGTATCATAGCTAAAAAAAAAAAATCATCTCCCCAGTCAATCCAATCTACTCACCCAGCATCTCTGACAGAGCGGTCCGCAGGGAATCCTTAAAGTCTGCCAGATCATTACATTCCCAAACAATATGCTCCCAGCCACCTCTTTCTTGCCTGTCACACCTCTAACATTTGCTATCCACCTGAGGAAAAATTCTTTAGAGTCTACCTGGGGTATAAAAACACCCATGTAAATACTTCCAAACAAAGATCCCAAATCTTCTAGACTTTGTTGCATATTGGAGATATATAAACATCCCCCATTGTCTCTTTGTGGATTGCTTAACCAGTCCCTCTTCCCAATTCTTTCTAAGCTCCTTTGGTTGATTCTTATAATTATCATGCAATATTTTATATGCTCTGCTAATTATTCCTTTTTTAAAGACAGCTTCTGTTCTAGATTCTATTAAAAACTCTACCAGTGCTGGTCTTTCATTTAGGACCCCCTATTTCTTTCTCTTTGCCTATACTCTGATATCAATCCTTAATATGGAAGGCAATCTCTAACCTGCAGTCCAAATAAATTCTTGGCCTCTTCCCATTCTATTACCTTTCCCTTTCTAGTTATTTGCTCCCAATACATGTGTTCCTTTGCCTGTCTTCTCCAATAAATATGAGTCCTCTCTTGCCTATTATCTGTATCCCTAACCATAGTCACCCCTATCGGTAGAATCTCTTTTCTCCATTCTTGTGCTGGTTTAGTTCTTAGACTACTCCCTGCTGTTTTATGAATATAATACTCTGTATGATTTTTGTTGTTCTCCTTAAGAGTCTGCATCCAAAATCCCAATCTCTCCTTATTTCTTGAGCTTCCCCCTGTATCATCATAATTCCTTTCCGCAGGCCCTGAAACTATTGACCCATAAGCCTGACTAGCATAATATATAAGGCAATAGAAGGAATAATCATGGACATTATAAATAATGACACATGAAACTCTCAGACTGGATCCAAGCCAGTTTGGTTTTGTGAAGGGCAGGTCATGCTTACTCATCCTGGTGGACGTCAATGTAAACACAGCAATGGATGAGTGCAAACTGGTGCATAGTGCCTACCTCAACCTGGTTAAAGCATTAAACACAATACCCCATGCAGGCACTGTAGACAAACTCAGAAAATTAGGTATAAACTATATGTCACCCACTGGAAGGCTGCTTGCTAACAGACAGGACATAAGAAGTCAGGATAGATGATCCTACCTCCACAAAAAGCCAGTCATTATCGGATTCCCACAGGGCTTGTTCTATGTCTGCTCCTTTTTGGCATCTACTCCACTGAAGTCAAGGCCAGCATCCAAGGCCTATGGCTGACCAAGTTCAAAGACAATTGCAAACTAAGTGAAGTCAGAGAATCTCCCAAAAACATAAACATCCTCAAAAAAGGCCTGAGACAGACTAGTAACTGGTGCCAGAGTCATGGTGTAAAATTCAATTCCAAAAAATGCATAATAGCATCTTTTGTTAAGACAACTACCCTTGAAAATTGCTGTATTGATAAAACACCACAAAGAATTGACCCTGTGGTCAGTGATTTGCGAATACATGTAGACAGCGACTTGGCCTTTGATCATCATGTGTCTGTTGTACTCAGAAAATCATTTTATGTCGTGCAACTTATAAGTAAAGGTATGGCATCTAGCTCAAAGATGGTATTATTCCATTGTACTCAACCATCATTAGACTAATCATTGACTACAGTGCCCCCTTCAGTATGTACCTGACCCAGTATGTACAACAACTGAAGCACCCACAGAGGTTCCCATCAAAGAAGACATGGTGTATAGCACATGACATTTATCTCGAGCTGCTCATTCCTTGGCTACAACACTGGAGAGTCTGAAAGATTTTAGTTGCATATGAAGCCATCCTTGGCAAGAACAATAAAGTATTATTTTGCAATTGTATTGCTAGTTTGCATTGCATTCTCAAAGATTTCTGTAGTATTTATTGTTTTTCCTGCACTTGATTAGAGCTTTAAGTGGCATTTTTCCACTGCTGCAACGGTTGCTGTTCTGCAGTTGAAGTACTCCAAATACATTGTATCTGTTGTTTTCTGTGCTTTTTGGAAGCTATTTTTATTATTCACTTACACATAGACTCTAAACCAGTCATTTTACATTAAGAGGGTCAAAGTCTGAACACATGTGGCAGCAAAAGGCTGATTTCACCTATATGAGCTGGGAATTGCTGGATGAAAGCTTATTGTCTGCTTACCTGAATGGCTTGTGGCCAGAGTTAGTTTAAAACTTACATTTTTCTGCTTGTATATAAGCCCCGCATTTCTGTGAGTCTTGGCTCAGTTATCCAGAGCTGCTCATCTCTTGGTGATGACGCTGGAGAGTTTGAGAGATTTTAGTTGCATCTGAATCCATCCTTGGCAAGAAAAATGAAATTAAGTATTATTTTGCACTTGTATTGCTTGTTTGCATTGCATTCTTGAAGATGTATGTGCTATTTATTGTTTTTCCTGCACTTGATTCGAGTTGCAAGTTTCATTTTCCATTGATGTAAGGGCTGCAGTTCTGTAATTGTAGTAATCTAAATACATTGTATCTGTCATTTTCAGTGCTTTTAGGCATCTATGTTTGTGGTTCCCTAATACTTGGGCTCCAAACCAGTCATTTTACATTAAGAGTGTCAAAGATTGCACTCTTGTGACAGAAGAGGGCTGATTTCACCTATCTGAGCTGGGAATTGCCTGGTGGAAAGCTTATTGTGTGCTTAAATGATTGGCCTGTGGGCATACCTAGTTTAAAACTTGCTTTCTCTACTTGTATATAAGCCTCATGTTTGCCCAGTGGAAGTTAGTGATGCCCTGTAATCACTAGAAGCTGTACTTTTCTATATAAAACTTACCTATAATATTTTCCACAGTCCCACATTGCTCAAGGAGCAAACAGTTTGCACACTGAGCAGCATTTCCACATTTAGTTAGCTCTAGATTACATTATTACAACACTCAGAACTATCACTGCTCAAAGAGCAACTGGTTTATGAGCTGGGCAGAATCGCTGGATAGGTTAGCTGTAGATTATACTAAGTAAGCACTCAGCCCTCATCTGGTTGCAAACACCCCTATTCTGTTCCCTTGTAAAGCACATATTAAGGGCCTGCAACCATGGAGAGGTACTTTCCTGCTATTTCTGCATTTATCTTGGTGGTTATGGGCATCCTGATGCAATGCAGCAATTGCCTCATGTACTATAACAACCACTTAATTCTGAAATAGATAAATACAGTATGTGAGAGATGTAGTTACACAATGTCACTGGAGGCAGAACTCACACACAGACACAAAAAATACCAAACAGGTTGTCAGTAACACACACAACACTCTCAGCACTTACAAAAGACCAGACAAATAGATCCAGATGCAAGGAGGTGCTCACATGTAACTTCCCCAAACCTCAAATGCCTTTCAGGGGCAGTCCTCAAAAGCTCTGCATGCACACAAACAAGACAGATCCACCACAACACATAAAATGACATCTCATAATGTCTCAACTACCAAGCCCATAAGGCATAATACCACATAACCCAATCTTCTGGTCATAGGAGACTCCATTGTGAGGCATACTGATGTCACTCTCACCAGGTTGGATAAGGAGAAGATTACACTTAGTTGTCTGTCAGGGCCAGGATTCACTAGATCATGCAAGTACTCAGGTCACTAAATCCAAGACCCAAGTCTCAATAAAGCAAAACAGTTGCAGAACAAAGCTTAGTCCATAAAGCCAACGCTGAATAGAATATAAAATAAACCAATCAACGCTAATACTGAACAAGTGTTTAATAGAACAGAGCTTTCAGGTCGACCAAACCCTTCATCAATGTATAAAAGTTCTAACACATACTAACCATATTTATACCATCAAGAATCACAAAGCCATTAATTATTCAATTAAACAATTGACATCCTTGTTAAAAAACAAATTAGTGATGGTAATGTACATAAATTTTCCTTTAGAGTGATAGATAGAGTATATAAAGATGTGCGGGGTGGAGATTTGAATAACAAACTTGAAATGAAGGAATATCAATGGATAATACGTCTTTGTGCAGATGTACTACTGGGTTTAAGCTAAACTGTTTCTTTAAAACCTGTCTTAAGACATAAACAAATGTGCCTGAAACAGAGACCTGTGCTTTTAAATTTTGATTATTGTTTTTTAACCAAGATCTCAATTGTTTAATTGAATAATTAATGGCTGTGTGATTCTTGATGGTATAAATATGGTTAGTATGTGTTAGAACTTTTATACACTGATGAAGGATTTGTTTGACCTGAAAGCACTGTTCTATTAACACTTGTTCAGTATTAGCATTGCTTGGTTTATTTTATATTCTATTCCACTAAACCCAAGTACCAGTATGAGTGAGCTCTCGGAATATGTGTCATAGGCAGGTATGAGGCTAGCACTGAGAAGCATTCTACTGTCTCTAAAAATGATGCCACAATACCAACAGAAAACAGTTGACTTTAATATTTGGCTTAGCTACTGGTGTCATTCAAAAGGGGTCCAATATCTGTCAGCCTCGGAAAACATGATTGACAGACCATACTGCTTTGTCAGGGATGGTCTTCACCTGTCACCACTAGGCTTTTGAACAGTGGCCAAAACATTTAATACCCCTATAGTGCCTTTTTTAGGCATTGCAAATCAGATAAACCTTCAAAAATAGCAAAATCTACTCAGGATAAGCTAAAGGTACTACTGTTCAGTGCTCAGAGTCTCAACAACAAACTGCACTCCCTGGAAACACTCCTCACCCAGGAGAATGCCGACATCTGTGCAGTTACTGAAACATGGTTCAAAGCCATGGAAACCACCCCAACAGTGCAAGACTATAATGCCTTTCACACTTTCCAATCACCCACTGCCCATGAAAGGGCAAAAGGTGGAGGTGTATCCCTCTACATAAAGAATAAACACACTTCAAAACTGGTCAAACAATATGACAAACTTGAGCTACTCCATGTCCAACTAACCATAGGAAAAATCCATTACCATATCCTTGCTAGCTACAGGTCCTTCACCATGAACCAGGAAATACATACATCTTACCTGAATTTACTAGAATCACATACCATTCAGCTCAATACCACACTCAAGGGGGATTTTGACTACCCCACCATTAACTGGGAAGCATATATGACAACTGACATGTAGGCTGAAAGATTTCTAGACTTTGTCAATGCTAATGCCCTGGAGCAGCTAGTCTGCACTCCCTCTTGAGATACATAGACCCGGTAATCACAAATATGGGAGTGTTCCACCTCTCCACCCCCAAGTTTGATGTCCCCACTAGTTTGATTAGATCACAAAGCAGTCTCCTTTGAAATAAATACAAAACTAGAATCCCACACCCAACCCCAAAACCTTTAAGAAATTTTCTAAGGCAAACTACTTCCTATTAAGTGATGGCATGGCTAGTTTCCAAGCTCCCCTAAAACCCATAAAACACAGAAGCCTATGCAGAGCCATACACAAAAGCTCTCTGTGACCATATAAACAACTGCATAGAAACAACAGCACCAGACCAAAATGAGCCTAGGTCAAAACTGCAAAAACAAGCCACCCTCATGAACCCCTGGTATAAATAGGTTGTACAACATAAGACAGAAAATCCTATTTAGAAGTGAGTGAGAATGTGCACAGCAGAGCAAAAACTCCCTCATTAGTCTAAACAAGCAAAGCAGGGGACTAGTCAAGTCTTCAAAAGCAAAATTTGAGGCAAAAATAGCCTCCCAAGCTAAGGATAGCTATACATTATTTTTATGCCTGCAATTTTAAAGGCAGCACCCAATAATGCTCAAATTAGTTGTAGGGGGAATCACCTATATCCAGCCAGATGATATAGCAAATCTTCTGGTCTATAAATTCAGATCAAATTTCATCTCCCCATTAACTCCAGTTACCCCCCCAAGAAATACCCTCCACCATTCCTCTACCAATTATCACGAAAGAACATGTCAACACTGCACTCTCTAAAGCTAAAAACACAGCTTTGTTGGGTCTAGACAATATCCCAGGATGTCTCTTAAATAGCTTGAAATAGGACCTATCAGGCCCACTAGGATCTATATTTAACCACAGCCTCCAGATTGGCTTTGTACCTGTGGAGTGGAGGACAGCAATAGTCATCCCTCTGCATAAAGGGGGACCATCAACAGACCCAGGAAATTACAGACTCATATGTTTGACTAGTCTTATATGCAAGGCCATGGAAAGAATAATCATGGACCTGATAAATAATGACTTAGGAAACCTCCAAACACTGGACCCAACCAGGTTCGGTTTTGTCAAGGTCAGGTCATGCCTGCTCAATCTGGTGGACTTCTTTGAGAAAGTCACTAGGGCCATGAATGAGGGTAAAACTACATACTGCCTACCTCAACCTGGCTAAAGCATTTGACACAATTCCTCACTCAGGAATTATAGATAAACTCACAAAACTGGGAATAAATCCCTATGTCACCAGATGGACAGCCAAATGGCTCATAGACAGGACACATTCAGTTTTGCTGAATGTAGGCTGTTTGGTATTAATTGAGCACTAAAACCAGCCATACTACATTAAAAAGGCCCTGCTGCACTCTTGTGGTAGAATGGTGTAGCCCAGGACCCATCTGAGTTGTGGACTGTTGGAAAAAGGCTCAGTTTTGGGCTTTCATATTGATTAGTTTGTGTTATAACTGTTTAACTTCGCTTATATTTAAGGATCACATTTGCACATAGCTGCACACTGCACAGTGGGGTTTATCACTGCCATGTATAGACACAAGCACTTGCTAGAGAACCCTCCTTAGCTCCACTGCCTCTCTGTGCAGAACGCAGTTGCACATTGCTACCCAGCGAGCAACTCAGCTATACATTCTGAGGCACTGATGCAGTCTTCCACCCTTACCCTCCACAGAATATCCAACTTTCTTAGTCTCACAAACAAACCCTTGGCCATCTAGCCCATCCCAGTAGTCACTACAGTGCATACCTGTCATAATGGATGGACAGTTTCCCACCATTTCTTCAGCCAACCTGATTGACATGGGCATTGTGAGGCAATGTAGCAATTGCCTCATGTATACTGACAACCACTTGCTCCTAAAGCAAACAAATACAGTACGTGAGAGAGGCAACTGCACCATAAAATTAAAATCAGTCCTCAAACAAAACAATAAACAAGACATACAACAGGTTGTCAGCACACACAACTCCCCTCTTACACAAGATAAGGTCAAGGCAGATAAACCCACATATATGGATGTACTCACTAAGAGCCTACCAAAAGACCAGAGACCTTCCAAGCGCAAACAGAATCCTCCACTACACGTAACACATATCAGTGTCTCAACAATTAAGCCCCTAAGCAAATCACCTCAAAACCAAATGTTCTGGTGATTGGCCATTCAATAGTGAGACACACAGATGTCAATTTCACCAGACTGAACAAGGAGAAGGTCATGGTCATCTGCCTGTCAGGTGCGAGGATCTGTCAAATCATGCATGCACTTAAGTCACTCAGCAACAATTACCGTTATGACTCTGTCATAGTACATGTTGGTGTGAATGACCTGAGATGTACCCCTCTGGATTATATGAAGAGAGACATGATCAAACTCTCAGATTACATGTCCCAGGCAGGTATGTCCCTAGCCCTAAGTAGCATTCTACCTCCACCTAGGATGATGCCACAATACAGTCCAAAAATGATTAATTTCAGTAATTGGCTTAGCGTCTGATGTCACTCCAGGGGGATCCAGTATCTGCCTGCCTGAGAAGACATGGTTGACAGTCCATGGTGCTTTGCCAGAGATGGCCTTCATCTGTCTCCTCAAGGCTTTCGGATACTAGCAAAGATGATTGCCTCACCCATAGTGCTTTTTCTAGGCAATGTCCAAACAACAAAACTTCTGACGTAAAGCAATCCACTAAAGACAACTCAAGGTCATGCTGCTTAATGCTAGGAGCTTAAACAGTAAACTGCACTCTCTGGAATCACTCATCACCTTGAAGGAAGCTGACATTTGTGCAGTCACTGAGACTTGTTTCAAGGCTGCTGTCAGCACCCCAGCCGTACAAGGCTTCAATGCCTTTCACACGTTCAGACCCCAAAATGAATGTGAAAGAATCAAAGGTGGAGGGGTGGAGGGGTATCCATCTACGTCATCAAGAAGAATCAAAGGTGGAGGTGTATCCATCTACATCATCAAGAAGAATGAAAGGTGGAGGTGTATCCATCTACATCATCAAGAAGAATCAAAGGTGGAGGTGTATCCATCTACATCATCAAGAAGAATCAAAGGTGGATGGGGTATCCATCTACATCATCAAGAAAAATCAAAGGTGGAGGTGTATTCATCTACATCATCAAGAAGAATCAAAGGTGGAGGTGTATCCATCTACATCATCAAGAAGAATCAAAGGTGGAGGTGTATCCATCTACATCATCAAGAAGAATCAAAGGTGGAGGTGTATCCATCTACATCATCAAGAAGAATCAAAGGTGGAGGTGTATCCATCTACATCATCAAGAAGAATCAAAGGTGGAGGTGTATCCATCTACATCATCAAGAAGAATCAAAGGTGGAGGTGTATCCATCTACATCATCAAGAAGAATCAAAGGTGGAGGGGTATCCATCTACATCATCAAGAAGAATCAAAGGTGGAGGTGTATTCATCTACATCATCAAGAAGAATCAAAGGTGGAGGGGTATCCATCTACATCATCAAGAAGAATCAAAGGTGGAGGTGTATCCATCTACATCATCAAGGCTGGTGAAACATGATGACTCTCTCAAGCTACTCCAGGTCCAATTAACTATATATAAAATACCCTTCATAATCATCACCATGAACCAGGAGAAACATTCTACGTCATCAAGGCTGGTGAAACATGATGACTCTTTCAAGCTACTCCAGGTCCAATTAACTATATATAAAATACCCTTCATAATCATCACCATGAACCAGGAGAAACATTCTACATCATCAAGACTGTTGAAACATGATGACTCTTTCAAGCTACTCCAGGTCCAATTAACTATATATAAAATACCCTTCATAATCATCACCATGAACCAGGAGAAACATACCGCCTACCTGGACTTGCTAAAGTCGCTCAGTATACACCCAAACACCTTGGTCAAGGGAGATTTCAACTATCCTTCCATCGATTGGGTGACTTACTTGAACACAAACATGACAGCTTTGAGATCCCTGGACTTTTTTAATTCAAATGCCCTAGAACAGTTAGTATGCATTCCCACAAGGGGCTCAAATGTCCTGGACCTAGTGCTCACCAACATGAGGAGTCACTGCACTACCCCCTATGTGTTGCCCTCCCTGGTAAGGTCAGACCGTAAATCTGTCTCTTTTGAGGTAAAGATCAAACCTGACACCCCCACAGGAGTAAAAAAGCTGAAACTTTTCTCCAAAGCCCTACTAAGCGATGGTAAAAAAAGTTTCAAAGCCCCTGCTATCATAGCCAACAATGACTCCTATGCAGAGGATTACACAAATGCCCTATATAGCCACTTAAGCAAATGCATTGACTCGGCTGTACCTAACAGGAACAAAACCACGTCTACCTGACAAAACAAGACACCCTGGTGGACTGTAAGTATAAATAAGTTATACAACAAAAGAAAGAAAGAAACTGATATCTAAGAACAGGAGAGAACTTGCTCAACAGAGGAAGAATACTCCTCACAGCTTGAACAAGCAAATCAGATATCTAGTTAAGTCCTCTAAGGCTAGCTATGAGTCTAAATTAGCATCCCTAGCTAAATACAATCATAGGGGATTCTTTAGCTATGTCCTAAACCTAAAAGGGAATGCCCAGCTGTCTACCAAACTTACACTGGACGGTACCACTCACACTGAACCTAAGGACATTTCCAACACTAGCCAACATATTTGGCAATAAATTCACCCCTATCCCCACCAGACATACCACAAAGCATTCCTAACACCAATTCTTACCAAATATCTACAAAGAATAGGTCATACAAGTACTATCCAAGGCCAAAAACACAGCCTCTGTGGGACCAGATAACATCCCAGGCTGCTTACTAAACAATCTAAAACAGAACCACTCATTACTTTCTGTAACCACAGCCTTAGAACTGGTTTTATCCCAGCAGAGTGGAGAACATCAACAGTAATCCCCTTGCACAAAGGGGATCCATCAGCTGACCCTGGGAACTATCAACCCATAAGCCCAACCAGCCTTATCTGCAAGGCTATAAAAAGAATTATCATGGACCTTATCCACAAGGACATAGGTGAACTTCAGACTCTTGATCTGACCCAGTTTTGTTTTTTCAAGTATAGATCTTGCTAAATTAAAGCTAGTGGACTTCTTTGAGAATGTCACCAAAGCCCTGGATGAAGGCAAAGCAGTACATAACACCTATCTTGATTTAGTTAAGGCCTTTGACACAATCCCACATTCAGGTATCACAGAGAAACTTTCCCATCTGGGAATTAACCTATACATTACTAGAATGGGTAGCCACCTGGCTCACCAACAGAATGCACACTGTCAAATTTGGGGAGTCCACCTCCACCAGTAGACCAGTGACCAGTGGAATACCACAAGGATCTGTGCTGGGCCCTCTACTGGTTTGAATCTATTTCTCTGAACTCCAGGAGAAGGTAGATGACCTGTGGCTTACTAAGTTCACAGGTGACTGTAAACTGGGTGCAATAACATTTATTATTTATTTAACATTTGTTAACCTGGAAAGTCCAACTTGGAACAAAGCCAATTTTCAGTGGAGGCCGGGGGAGAAATGCTCTAGCTGCATGTCTTTGCAATGTGGGAGTAAACCAGAGCACCCAGAGGAAACCCACACAGATGCAGGGAGGACATGCAAACTCCACACAGAAGGCACCCCAGCTGAGAATCGAATCAGGGAACCTCTTGTTGTGAGGCAACAATGCAACTGCTGCGCCACTGCGCTGTCCTACATTGATATTAACATATTATATAGAAAGGGCTGACACAGACAAATGATTGGTGCCAAATTCATGGACTAAAATTTAATGCAAAAAAAAATGCCACATTATCCCCTTTGGCAAAAAAGTAGCCCCTACTAATTATGATATAGATTGCACCCCTCTAAGCTCAAACTCAGTGGTGTGAGACTTGGGAACACAGGTTGATAGCAATCTAAGCTTCGATCACCATGTGTAGTGGTAAGAAAAGCATTGTGCAAGTCATAAATAAGGGCATTGCATCCAAGACAAGGGAGGTTATAGCTCCGCTGTACTCACCCCTTATCAGACAACTAATTGAGTGCAATGCACCTTTCTATTTGTACCTCGTCAGACACCTGCAGCAACTGCAGAGACCACAGAGGTTTCTGACCAAGAGAATCCAGGGCCTTCAAAACATGACACACATGGAAAGCTTAAAACCTTGTCACTCTACTCTGTATCATAGAAGCTGCTGAGAGGCAACCTGTGCCTTGCCTACACAGCAGTCTTGGGCCCTGCCTTAATGGAAATGCTGCACATCCGCAAATCAAATGGGACAAGAAAAACTCATACCAGGGATCACAACCCAGCCTGTTACAGTAAAAGAACATGCTGAAGAGAGAGATATATATCTCAGTAATTGATGCTCCTCTGGAATAAGCTCCCACTCCATGTGAAGCAAACCTCCTCAATGACCCTATTCAAGCACAACCTTCATAACTGGATGGGTGACCATAAATTCACCCCGGGATGGCACCTATGTCCATCAGTGCTGATCACAAAATTACTCTGCTAACAATGACCATCTAACTGTGGTCAATAAGGGTACTTGGGTTTTTACATGGCTAGGCTTGTAAAAGTCCTAGGGCCATTAGCCAAGTAACCTCCTATGAACCTAAGAACCTATGAATATGTTGTTAGAGTGGGGAATCCAGATCCAGCAAGGGTTCAGATACTAGTGGTCTGCCACAGGGCACAGTGGTGGGACCATTCCTATTTGGAATGTACTTCTCTGAAGTCAAGGCTAATGATGAAAGCCATTGGCTGACTAAGTTTGCTGACAACTGCAAGTTGGGGGCAATCACTGAATTCCCCACTGCTATAGATATCCTCCAGAAGGGTCTGACTCAGACAAATGATTGGTGCTAAAGCCATGTTGTAAAACTAAATGCAAAAAAAGTTTATAGTCATACCTTTTAAGAAGTCAAATATCCCTGCAAATTACATTAATAGCACACCCCTCAGAATGAACTCAGAGGTGAGATATCTAGGTACACAGACAGATAGTAGCCTGAACTTTGACTGCCATGTGTCCACAGTTCTTGTATGTGGCACAGATTAAAAGTAAAGGCATGACATCCAGATCCAAGGACGTTATAGTCTTAGTATACTCAGTCCTCAGCCTGGTCGACATGGGCATACTGAGACACTGAAGCAACTGCTTCATATTCACTGAGAGCCCTCTTCTCCTAGCACATAATTCTTCCACTTGCAAGAAATGCACCTACATCAGTAACCTGGAATCCATGCTCTCTCTCGCACCACAGTCAGTACGCCTGACAAAGAGGAGCTTGTCAGCACAAACACTACACCACTCACATCACATAGCCAAGCACAACATACACCCACCTATGCAGAGATCCTCAATAAAAACATACCTAAACAGTAGAGATCTCCAAAACACACACAAACATTCCACACACAAGGGGATGTTATTTTCTTGTGATTTGTAGTGTTAGATGTTATGAAATTCAATGTTATGGGTTTTAGATGTTCTGATCTCAGTGTTATGAAATTAGATGTTATGGGTTTTAGATGTTTCAAAGTAGACCCATATTATTTATGGGTCCCCTTCAGATGATCGGAGTTCAGAACTTCAAACATTCTGAATGTCTGAATGGAGGTTGCCATACAGCACCGAACAGGACATTTACCGTTCTCCTCTTTGTAGTGTGATCTCAGAGTTGGGATATTTAATTAGCAGGGGGTGTGGGGGTGAAGGAGACATTCCACCCTGCAAAAATGTAAAGTTAACTTTTTTTTTTTCGATGTTCAAAGTTTCAAAACTTCAGTCATCTGTTCCTCAGACATTTGATGTTTGAAGTTTTGAAACTTTGATCATCTGAAGTAGACCCATACCTATATCTATATCTATATCTATGTGTGTGTGTGTGTGTGTGTGTGTGTGTGTGTGTGTGTGTGTGTGTGTGTGTGTGTGTGTCTCTCTCTCTCTCTCTATATATATATATATATATATATATATATATATATATATGTATATATGTATGTATATATGATTATAGTTCCAAATGCTAATTACCAACACAGTGACATTCGCTTCCTTGAAAAAATATGTAGACTGCACAGTGTACCAAAAGTCCCAAATTACTGATCATTATTGACAGCAAAATGAATTATAAGAGTTAAACTTTTGCAACTGGTAAAGAAAAAGAAAAATGCTTCATTCACACACATACAAACAGTACTTTACAGCACAAAACCAAAAACCAAACATGTTCCACACACAATTTTGTGTGTGTGTGTGTGTGTGTGTGTGTGTGTGTGTGTGTGTGTAAAACTTATTTATCCAAATACAATTCCTGAAGAAGTCACATTTGACTGAGGCACACCTGTCTAAAGTCCCTAATGATTAAACTATTAACAATAAGCTCATCAAAGTATTCCTAATATAAGTAGTTTCCAAACCCCTTCCATCACCTTTTTGTTTTTTTTTTTTTGGGGGGGGTCATTACTAGGGTTCTATTAGCAACTCCACACTTTAGGAGCCAAGTAGGGAAGTGAAGGGGCATGCACACTCCCTGTCATAGTGGGAGGGTGGGTTTTGCATGTACTCAGAGACAGTCTCCTAGTGGAGACTAGAGACACCCCTGCTTGTACTGTAAGGATGGGGGTTGGAAGAAATGCCCCTTGCAGAAGTGAGTGGCATTCTCTCCCAACAGCCCCATTGCATGTCCCCTCCATGGCATCTTGGCAAGGGCACAAATTAGTAAAGTCAAAGATAAAATGGGAAGAAAAACCTTTGAACCACCCCCTGATGGCTGCCTGGATGAGATGACTCTTGCTGGTGAAGGGAATGAATGGGCTGATATGTCAAGAAAGGGTCTATTGACCAGCAGGCAGCTAGGCTAAAAAGCACAAGAAAAAAGGATATATAGAGAACATTGGGGTTTCCTAGTACAGTGCCATTCTAACAGCTGCAGAGGGCTTTTTTTGTAATGTCTTACCTACTGTCCCACCCAACTGTACATATGCATATCCCTTTAAACTAGCATTTATGGGCTCCACCAGGAAATAAGTCTTCAGCTGTAAACTCCATCCATTACACACATGCTTCTAGACTAGAGTTTTTGGGATCTATTAAGAACTTCTTGTCTTCAGATGTAAACCCTTCACGTGCTCCAGAATAGTGGAGCTGGGAAATGCATGTCTGCCTTAAACCTCAGCTCAATCCTGAGATATCAGTTTTGCCAGTCAAACCTGAATTTGCCTTGGCTGGCAGTCAGGGCTTCATCTCTTTATGTCATAGAGCCATCTTCAGGATGGAAAATTGTAAAAACTGCAAAAAGAGGTATGTCTAACCTTCATCATGCAAGCTGAGGCAGACTCATTTATGAAACAATCTGAGATATGAACAAGAAGACAACTGATAGGACCTTCATAATCTGCTGGAGAAAAAGTAGAAGTGAAGAAACTGAAAGATACTGAAGAGTTTCTGGGTACTAAACTGCTGTTATTGAATATTATGGAGTAAAACAATAACTCTGGATTAGGCTGTCAACATTCATGAGTGGAATGTTACTTTAAATAAATAAAATGCAGAATATAATGATGCACTAGTTACGAGAATGGTATTAAATCAGATAATAAAATAACCCTAGTCAGTCCGATGTTCTTGTTGTTCATTCGGTATATTATAATGTTTTGACTATCATCTTTACCTTTATATTTACATTTCATCCAAAGACATGTAAAGTTACAAAATAATTCATAGCTTATAACTTTATTCATATCCCTTTCTGAAGTGACCATCTGACTCAGATTATATATCTTTATGTCTATTACTTTTTGTAAAAACATCACAACAACAATTTTTGCTATTACCAACATTTTATTTTGCTTTCTTGTATACTGTAAACCGTCCCTGTGTGAAGAATATTGTTCTTTTTGAAGTCTGTGAATCTTACAGCTGTCTGATTTGAGTCATAACTGACAGAGTTCAAAGCAGAACAGCCCACTTCCTAGATAACAAATGACAAATAAGTAAGTAAATAATGCATCCTGCTGCTTTCATCTTCCTCTCTCAAATTGTCCAGCGTTTCCTCCTAAATGGCTTCAAATTCATTCCAAAAGGTCATGTGAAAGTAACATATTTGTCTTCAGCCATATACTTTGTTTGTTTGTTTGTTGCATCTAATCTTTTAGGACTCACTTCCAGTTGTTGGTGACATTTTAAGCATATGCACGTACTTAACCAAGCTGAAGTGACTGAGATGTCAGGTGGTAGAATGTTTTCTTGCTTCTCTGTCTAACACACCTATAATCTTGCTATTCTGTCATGACAAAATAGTTTCCTGGACTTAAGCAATACATATTGACCTTACCAAGTGTTTAATTAATGCACATCAATTCCTGAAGAAGGAACACACCAGAATAATGTCGACAGAATAACATTGTTTTCTAACGCAAATGTTCCCGTCAGCTATAAAATAACTTTGGAGTTGCAAAGAATTAACCTGTGGAGTAAACAGACATTATGGGTTTCAAGCAAAAGTATCCTAATTTTATTAACCTACCACATTTATTAGTACTGCTGAGCTCTGTCACTTCATGTGTAGTAACTATTGCTTCCATAGACCTGGATTTTATAATGCTTTGTAATCATTGCAACCCTTCTTTATTTGATGATCTATATTATACAACTTCTACCACTTTTACCCCATTGTAAATGTCTTATTTATTACTTGAGTCAATATATCTTATTTCTGAAAACATCCATTACCAAAACTATTGAAACAATGCACTACTATTTTGACTCTGTTTTCTAGAGCACATTTTAGAGCATGACAAAATGAACAGCTGTCTACAGCATACATTTCCTTTCTAACACTGACATGCTTTTCTCATCCTCAGCAGTCAACATTTTGAATTGCTCTTTAGCACATAGCATGGCTGTAGCAGACTTATCTTAAGATGTTACTTTGTTCCGGAACAAGCTAAGCCTTTCAGTAGTACCCCTGGTAGCACACCTGTCATTAAGTTTTAGATTGTTTCTTGTAGTTAAAGATGACCATTTTAACCTCTTTACTACTGACCATTTTCATAAACTCTGTATTGACAATATTGACAGAATTTGGCAATTTCTGCTCCATTTCTAAAAGTTTTGGAAATATTCTTATGGAATTTTTAGGAAATTGTACTGGGATCCTTTTCTTCTTGTAAAATATCATTAGACTGTGGTCTTGGCTTCAAAGACAATGGAAAGTACACCTTGAATGAGAGAGAAAATGGTCATTTTAAGGCCATTTCATGCCATATTTCATTATACTGATAATCTCACTTTTGTAAAGAAATATATAACAGCTGTTTTATCCATTCATTCATTCATTCATTCCCCTACTACTTGTATGGGTGAGACCATGGTTATAACAAGATGAGCAGGACAAACCACACTTCTATATCCCCAGCATATTCCAAATTTCTTCCTGTGGGAATCTTACAACCTTTCTAATGCATGCCAACGTTAACCATGTCCCACCCCCTAACCCTAACGCACACCTACCTTAGAAAAAACCTTTTCCATAACACTACCACTGCACAAGACACCAGGACACACACCACATGCAAGAGTACACATGCACAATATGAAAGCTATCCCTTTACCTAGCTCTCATTCTGACCCTAACCTGCAAACACTCTCACATACACACATGCTCACTCCTACCTGTAATGTCAAAACATTTGGCATATCAAAAAGTTTTGACATTAACAACCAAAACCCATACTTACCAAAACAAATTTGACTGCACTTCTTTTGACACCTCCTCCTTTTGATAAAGGTACAAATTTGGCCACTCCTGCAAACACTTTCAGCATTCAACCACTTACATTTTTGATAAATTGACTGTAACACATACAGATAGATAGAAATATAGATGGATAAATACATAGATAGATAGATAGATACATTTGTTTACAAGGAATCATTAAGTTATGTTTGAACTCCTTTATTATATAGCCAAATTGAGTGAAATCTGATTCAACAAGACTTGGGGACAGGTTTAACATAGGTCATGTGAATGGGCAAGTCCAGCTCTCCCTGCTGTTACTGTTTGAGCTGGATTTCAACTAATTAGATAAGATGGTCTGAGAAACAACAAAACCTGGTTCACAATACACTGATCAATCGATCTATCTGTCTATCTATCTATAAAATGCCCACTAGATACAGATTGGTCTTGGATGTCTTTTGCAATCACACATCAAAAAGATGGCATATACCCACTCCTTTCAGAAATTAAAAATAATGCAACTTGGCAGATTATTACACTGAAATGCCTATGCAAGCCTACAGCTACCATTTATACAGGAAATATCACATTTCCCTTCCATGAAGAAATATTTATGATTTTTCACTTCTGATGTAATGCTAAGTCAATAAAACTGAACAGAAGCATAGCTGGTTCAGCCAGTGCCCTGTGCCAGTACTATTAACCAGTGCCCAACTCCTCAGCTCTGAAGAGCAAAAATAAATAAACAAATAAATAAATAACACTTCTCTGTAATAAACCATTTGCTACATTGAAGAACAAAACAAAGGATGTTGCTTCTACTGGCATACCAACCAGGTGACCTTACGCATGATATGCCCCTCTTCACTCCTATCCCAGCCATTCAAGTCCTGTTTCTGTGCCCTGCTCCCAACCCTCCTTTAATATATTGTATTTAAAAGAATTCTTCTTTTAAATTGTAGCAGCAAACAGTTGCTACAGTTTATACCCTGTCTGCACATAACACTACAGCACTCATGTTTAAGTTTTAAAAAAATATTTTTATACTGTAGCAAACTGTCTGCTACAAATGTAGCAAACAGTTGTTACAGTTTTTACCCTGCCTGCATGAATTGTTGCAGTGCTCAAGTTTTAGTTTAAAAACAACATTTTTTTTAACTTTTAAAATATAGAAGATTGCTTGCTACAATGCCACATGTAAAGATGTACTCAGAGCTGAATATTTCAGTAAGTGGGGCTATTTGGCTTTTGTCAATAGAGGGATTTCTGGTGGTAGAATATTTCCATTGACAGGACATATGAATAAAACACGTTACTACATTTACTTCTAATATGACAGAACTCCATACAGTTATGTTGTGAACATGTACAGTATTCCCCACCCTGAATGGAAGTGATACACCTCCTGTTCTTCAAAATATAACCATACAGGCCTGCAAATGTTACACAATTAAAAAGGAAATTTTCTCAAGAATTGTTTTATTTTTATAATAATAATAACAAAAAAAAAGAAAAGAAAACTAGTGGTGGAATATAACTGAGTATACTTAGATCTTGGGTAGGATACCCCCACTATAGGGCCTCACAGATGCAACTGAAGATATTTTGTTTGACAGTCTACTAGAAACCTAAAAGATCTGAATATCTTGATCAGTGACATCAAACTGTATTGTTTTACTTTTGTGACAAGACTTCATAAAACTTTAAGCATATTTATTTACTAGAATTAACGACAAATATAATCAATTTATTTAAAATCTATGTGTTTATCCAGATATCCCAAATATCATCCCTACCATTTGTTTACCTGGCACTTGAACATCTTGCAAGAGTAGATATGATTTCTGGTACTCTGTTCAAAAATTGTTGCCTGCCCCTTGACTCAGAATGTGTTTTCTGTTATGAAAGGTATACATATAGCTCTATCTATTTTGGGTTTTTAGGGAAAAAAAACAAAATAAATGTTCCTTTGTAATAGAAGCTAGAAGAACACTCCTTTAATTATGTTAAACATTTTCATCTCATAAAATTCACTGATACTGCCTCAAAACAGCACAGTTATTTAGAATTGCATGTAAATATCATGTAAAACCTTGTCATGTTTTCTGTATAACAACATTAATTTATCACTGTGAGCCTGCAATCAGCATCTCATACAAAACTGTATATGCTGGGAAACATTGCTGAATTAATGGTGTTTAGTTTGCATTCATTATTCAGTTCTTTATGACAACAGAAATACTACGACTACATAAAACTCTTTTTAAATATGAGAGATGCAAAATATTTAAAATATTGAAATAGAGATCACTAGTACAGCAGTGTGTGCTGTAAGCTGATGTTGAAAATGTATCTGTTTTTACAGAGGTATGTGTCTTAGAACACATTTGTGTGATCATTAAAACTTGGGGGGATTCTCATTCATTCTTAAAAAGCAATTCAGTTCTCATCTCCCCAGAACACTATTGAAATCATGCGTACACACACACACACACACACACACACACACACACACACACACACACACACACACACACACGTGTGCGCACGGATTCACTTCAGATGATCATGTTTCCAAAATCTCAAAACTCATATGATCGAGACCATATGTTCGAGTTTTCAGAAACTCGAACATCAGAAGTGAAAATAAAAAAAGAACACATTTACAGAAGTTATTGCGGGGGGGGGGGGCAAGCCCACCTGCACCCCCCACATCCCCCTACTTAAATATATTAATTCTGAGATCATGCTACAGTGGGGAAAAGGGAAATCTCCCATTCTGCACTTCTGCAGACACCGCGGAATGGGAGATTTCCCTGTTTCCCACTGTAGCACAATCTCGGAGTTCATATATTTAAGTAGCAGGGGTGCAGAGAGCTTGCCCCCTACAGAATCCCTCACCTAAGGTACTCACACACTTTATTTAAACCCCCTTTCAGATGTTCGAGTTTCTGAAAACTCGATCATATGGTCTCGATCATATGAGTTTCGAGATTTCGGAAACTTGATCATCTGAAGTGAATCCATGTGCATGCGCGCGTGTACACACACACACACACACACACACACACACACACACACACACACACACACACACACACACACACACACACACACACACACACACACACACACACACACACACACACACACACACACACACACACACACACACACACACACACACACACACACACACACACACACACACACACACACACACACACACACTGTTCATATTTAGTTTCTCAACTACACAGGAAGTTACTTTTTTGAATCTAGTGGTCTTTATGAATGTACGATGGTCTTCCTCACAGAGGAGCTCTCAGCACATGATGAACATCAGATGAGACCCAAGATGTTACAACCATGTCCTTTATTTTTATGCTTATTGCTGTATGTGTCAAAGAAACCTATGGCCCACCATGTACAAACATACAATGGGCACACAAAATGCATTTGTACATTCCTGTCTTTTTTCTTTTTACTGCATTCTAAAATCAACTTCAGATTAGCATCTGGTTTGTGAGGAAACATCAGAATTTCACCTACTAGTCTGAAAATATCACTCTTTTCTTTTTAAAATTTCTATCACACGTAATCTTTCTGATATCATAAGAATCTACGACAAATACTGCAGGTAAAGCATACGTACAGACTACTTCAATACAATGTTTTGTCATTTGATCTGTATCAGTAGGATACCCTTTGTCTTTTATATTGTACCTTATTGACCATCTCTAGCATATTGATGGAATATCCCACAGACAACAAGTTTACAGTTCTTGTTAGGAATAGCTCTTCACTAAATATTAAACTATACAGTCTGATTAACAGCTCTTATATATTGTATGATAGGTGCCTGTATGCAAATACATGTTCTAGAAAGTTGATTTCCTGAATAGTGGAATTAAAATTTGTAGCTGGCATCACGACTGGTTTTAACATCTAAAAAGTAAATTAATAATGATTACTGATACACTGCTAGTGAGTAAGAAAACATTTGTGATGTTATTAATTTTCCCTAAAAATGAAAACAATCTTGTTCACTGCCATACCAAAAGAACAGAGCATTTGTAAAATACAAGCGCATCAAAGCATTTTATAAACCATGGTGACTTGTGTGAAATTCTTTTCCATGTTGTACCATGACCAAACGAATAAAAGTCAGGGCTATCAAAGTATTAAATAAAAAGGCTACTCTAATGAGCAGCCAGGGTGGTTACCAGGTGTCTCATGGATGCACTAATGGATACAGTGTTAGCCACCAGTGACATGAGAATCCTTGTCTACTCCCTGCCCCTGTATTCTGTGTCATTGTGCAGGAAAGGCACATTATTGCACAGGCCTCATAGGTGTTGCAGGCTGTCACAAAGGCCATGTAACAGACTAACCATCACCACAGTGATGTGGGTAGTAGCTGTCTCTGCCTGGATCATTGGCCTGCCCTTCTGCTGATTAATGACAAATGTCACCTCCAGAACAGGGTAGTCATCACAGTTCTGCAAATCACCACACCTGCTCAGTAAGTGTTGTACATGCACATCAGTGGCAGTGCAATAAACAGATGTCATATTGGATGGAGTCTCTTGTGTAGCCTGGGTGGGGCTCACAGTTACAGAATGTCTGCCAAACACTGGTGAGGACAGGTGTTCAGTCTGTCTGTTCACAATGGCCTTGTATGTGGGAGATGTGTGCAAGCCCTCTCATGTTAGTCTTTTTGAAAGTACCAGTCTGTCATCAAATTGTACCATGTGGACACTGTGGTCATTATCGTCAGTAATAGGTCACATGCTGTCATGTTTTGCAAGACCCTCTACTAGCAGAATCTTTGAAAGCATAAGACAAAGATATCTGTAACAGCACTCAAATACATGCCAATCCATGCCCACTTCCCCGTGGCAGGTATGTTGTGAGATGACACATAGCAAATGGCTACATACATACCTTGTTGAACAAGGTGTGGCATTTTTAGCCTGGAGGTAGCTGGAGACAGATTAGTAGAAGTGTGCTAGTGAATCAGCTTTACTAACCTGACACATCTTCTATAAACAATTAAGAAATTGTCATTGGCCAAGACTCCTGCATCCAAGCCACTACAAGGTATGAGGGTCCTCTCACAAGACAGGGACACCTAAATCTCTTCCATGTTTGTGAGTCTCTTTTGTGTTGATGATCCACCTCTTGGGTGGACATGCCTTTTACAGTGTCTTATGCCTTGTTCTTGGCATGTTGTATTATATTGTTTACCCTCTGCTGCACATGTTGCAAAGACCTACTCTGGAGAGTCTATATTACAAGACCGAAGATGCATCCTTTCAAATGGGTCTTGGTCAAACAGAAAAGGCTGAAAATACAAAACATCGAAGCGGCTGTTAAGCGAATTCTTTCCCTAGGAAAGAATTTGCTTGACCGCTTTGGTACTTTTCCATTTTCGGCACTGTAGTGCGGTCTTGGAGTTGGTATATTTAAGTAGGGGGGGTGTGGGGATGAAGCCCCCCACTTAATGTAATGTTTGAAATTGTTTTTTTTTTTTGTTGTTGTTGGAACAGCGATTTTTTTTTCCCTTGGAAAGACATTGCTGTTCTGAGACTTCAACATTGTAAGCTTTCACTTACATAGGGTCGATTAATCACCATTCGCTTTTTTAAGCATTTGGTGATCTAATGTAGACCCACTCTGGACACCCACAGCAATGACATCATGCACTATTCCATGCTACAGCTGGCACTGATAAACCTTTTCTTTGTTACCTTTGCCCAGAATGTACACATGTTGTTTACAGATGGCTTGCAGTATTACAGGATTATCCTTGCTGTTTAACTTTTCCAGCTGTTACCTCTCCTATGGGCCCATGGCAAGATTTGTACACCTGTGAATTAAACTTCAGTCAGTGTGTGTGTGTGTGTGTGTGTGTGTGTGTGTGTGTGTGTGTGTGTGTGTGTGTGTGTGTGTGTGAATGTGTGTGTGTGTCTGTGGATGGTCTTATGTAGATGTGCTGTATACATGTGTACTGACTGTCCACCTCCCCCATTTGCCCATTTGGTGGTCAAGTTAGCTTTTTAGTGTAATCCTGTGAACAGTCCATCCTTTTTCTGTACACACTGCAGTAAAGGGTACAGTATTACAAACCCCTTCTTACAATAGCATATTGAGCCCCCTGTAGTGCTTTGCACACCCTGTTCTCCCATTAAAATTTCCCGCCACACCTCTCCCGATATATAAATGGGAAGCCACCATATCCTCTGTGGTATGTTTTTCCCTAGTAGCAATTAGCCTGTGGTCTGCCTCTCCACACAGGTAGACATGACAGTGTCATGCTAGTGTGCTGTGCTCCCATACCCACGTACAGCACAGCACCACCATAGGTGCTGAGTACAGTGCAGGGTGCACTACACTACCAGGTAACTTGCTTTCCTTCATTATGCCTGTCTTAAAGTATATACTGTAAAGGGGTCTATATTAGATAACCGAAAGTTATCTTTAGCGAACACTCACATGAGCAAACATGGCAGTATTCCAGCTCCGACATCGCACTACAGTGAGGAAAGGGCAAATATCCCACTCCTCACTGTACCATGACCACACAAACACCCTTTTGATTCCTGGCATTTTTGCTCATGTGAGCATTCGTGGTTTTGTCTTTTCATGCTTCTAATATAGACCCCCCCCCCTGTAAAGTCCTGTTTTCAAAGGTAATAATCTTATGATGCTCTCATGTAAAATGGCATGGATGCCTAATATCATACTAATAAGGGCCTCTTGGCACAGTGCTTACACAAATGAGGAAATTTAGTGCTGCTCTGTGAGAATCAGTATCATAACACTATGTTCCATTCAGACTAAGCAGTGCTAACATGCTCATTCTGGGACTATGGATATGTGCGTACTATGATCATGCAATAAACCTGTGCTTCTCATACCACTGTGAGACATCTAGCTAGCCCTCATTGCTGCAATATAATGTGCATCCCATGACATTTAAATGCAAGTTTGTGTGCATAGGGTTATCATTTTGCTCTCCAAGTGAAGCTCTGTGAGGATATATGGCTTCTTCAGGTGCTAGAAACAACAGGATTCCTACCTGATGTGCAATGGAGAGTAAGATTTCCTTGATCTGCCTTCACAGAGATATTGTGAAGCATCTGCTAAGCCATTATGATTGTCCATTGTAAAAAAGTGTATTCCTGGCATGACACCACATGGATGGTGAATGATACCATGGCATAATCCTTCCTGGTGAACAGTGCAGGTATAATTACAGCAATCTGTGGCAGTATCATCCTGTCGTCCTTCAAAACTGGGAGATAGGTGAATGACAAATTTCAAAAGAACCATGTGAGGAAACTTGTAAGGCCTTAAGATATGCTGTGAAGTCCAGAAGATTTAGGATGTTTGCAGAGAAATGTTTGTGAAGGTACTTGTTTATCCCAATAGGATTTTCACTCATGTGGTGAGAAGACTTTGGAAATTTAATGGGAATGGAAGAAGAAACTGGGAACACATTTTTTGGAAATATATAGAGTTATCTGAGTTTAAGGCCTCCCCGCAGAATGTCCTGACACAGTTCTTAAGAGAAATATATTATTTAAACAAAGGAGATGATGCTAATGAGTTGGGCCCTCGGTTTGAAATTTTCAAAACATAGCATGGCCTTATTAAGTTTACTGTTATTAGTAGCCAAAAATGCAAATACACAGAAGTGGAAATCAAAGATTAAAACAGCTGTAAACAAAGTGCTGAATATTGTAAAGAAAATAAATGATCTAATGGTGGGAAAATTAAAACATGGCGGAAGCAATTTTCATAAGAATGAATGGTGCATTTGGAAACAATATATACAATATAATGCTGAAACATGACTAAAATTAGAGTAGGCTGGTAGGAAATGAAATGTGTATCAGGATGTTCTATAGCACAAGAATATAATAACTGAGCTCTGATAGAATATGCATGTATAATGCATGCCTTCCGCAGTGGAATCTCATAACTGAGTTTTATTTCAACCCTTATTTTTTCCTGTTCTGTGCACAGGCCTAGCAGTGTACTGAGTTGTTCATGTTTTGTTCTAGAGCAGTTAGGAAACAGTGTGCTGAAAAGGCATGCATATGCCCTGTGAACTCCTGCACTGTGCAGCTGCAGCTTTGGTTAACGTACGTGTATATTAACATCTTCATTTCCTTCTCTTCCTTCTGCACCTCCAGTCGTGGTTGTGGCAGTGGAGCAGTAGTGGTCACTTTGGACTGAGCCAGCTGATACATCCAGCACTGGGTTGTCACTGGTCACCAGTGTCTTCTGTCAGCATGGGGAGATGGATATCATCCCGCTAAAGATGGCCAGGAGGACTCACTGGTGGCCTCTGTGGCCACTTCTTAGGAGGGGAGCAGGGGATCCTCTTCTGATAGTGGCCTGGAGGTGTCCCCTGTGATCTTCCTACAGCAGTTGTAAAAGCTGGTGTTATCTGAGGAATACAGGTAGCTGGATGCTTACAGCAACACCATGGAATACCTCCTAGCATAGCTTGAGTCACATGACTAACAGGTCCCAACCACTCGAACATTAGAGGCATAGTCTACCCATGGCATCATGGGTTGGCTTCTGGGCAGGCTGGCATCCCCTATGTATCCTGCCTTATCCCCCATCCATGTGCTCCACAACTTTGTGTGTCATTTCCTATAACTTTTTGTTGTCTGACTATTCCCATCACTAGGTGTCCATTGTCTTTCTGCATTCATCCACTACTTCCACTGCCTTTTGTGTCAAAACCACCACTATCTGTCTGTGTTTGCATTTTACGTTTGCTTGTCTGCCCTTATTACCTTCCCTTCTCCCTCTGCCACTCCAACAACCACTTATCACTTCCTTCTCCCTCTACCCTTCCTCTTCTTATACAAAAATGACAGTCATTTCCACAAAAACTAGCGTTATTTACAAGCTGGTTTTACCTTTATATGTTGCAGTTCCCCTTCAATATCCTTCTGCTTCGCTCAATATGTACACGCAATTGAACTTTACAGGTTATCAGCAATAAGTGTCACAGATTTATGCACTTGTTTCATGATTCACTTTTACATTATTCCCTTTTTATGATTTTTATGTATTATTTTATTTCTAGCTTTTCTCCCCAGAGCTCCACTGATTGATAGGTGTTAGTTTTAAGTAACCAATTCCTGCATCAAGCACTGGACAATTCTACGACAAAGTGTTTTCCACCAACTATTTTATTTGGCTGTTAGCCTGTATAATTTGAAGGTCTAGGTAAATAAGATATAATTATCTATAAGCCATCTATTTCAATAACTAGTCTCTAGACTTTTATGCATGTAGTCTCCTAAAACTAAAATCCCAATATTCTTTCTTGACGAATTATGACTTTCAGTCAGATTCTTATCAGTGATGACTTTGGGTTGGTTGTTCACCAGATTCAGTGAAAGTATAGCCTGATTGATTGTTTTTGTAGAATTTGTACAAAAATCACTGAATTTGTGGCTTGAGTTAGGGCTGGTTTTTGGTTAGATTTCATGTTTAGCATTAGGGTTTGAGTTAGGGGATTTGCTGGATGTTTGTCCTATAAGGCAACTATGAAAGGGTTTACACTGTACGAGGAACACTACCTCTAATTCTTTTAGATTACCTGGTCTTTTAGTAAAATGGCTATTGATCTAACTGTTGACCAAGTCATTTTGGTTATACTGTCTTTGATGAAATAGTCTATATGAAGTAAACCACATTCCTTTCTTATGCATAGCATTTATATTGGACAGTGGCAAACTTTTTGCTTACTAAGAATATAAAGTCTATCATTTATCCATTTTTTATACCATCTTTCTCCAGTTCAGGATCTTTTGAACTGCTGCCTATCCCAGCAAGTAAGAAGTCTGAGGCATGAGTGTGTGTATACACACATACACATACATAGACACACGAACACATACTTAGAAACATACACACACACACACGCGTGTGCACACACACACACAGAGTCCATTTAAGTCCAATCACAGCCCCGCCAGCAGGACAGAACACCCATCACACCTCCTGATTTCCTGACACACACACACACACACACACACACACACACACACACACACACACACACACACACACACACACACACATGCACACATGCATGCATGCACGCACACACACACACACACACACACACACACACACACACACACACACGCACACACACACACACACACACACACACACACACACCCTATGACCAACATAGTCCAGTTTAAAATCAGTAATCCACCTGCTGAATGTCTCCAGAATATGGGACAAATCAGTAAGAAGTGGTTCTCTAAAATAAAACCAGAAAATTTATCTGAAAAAAAATTTTATAACCTTCTTATACCTAGAACAAAAAGAGTAAGCTTCATGCATGCTGTAGTATGTATGTGTGTATGAATGTACATACTGCAGCATGTCCAATCATCAGAAGTTAAAATGTATAAGAGTAACATGATAGTCTACCTTAGGAAAAATATGAGGGAGCCTAGGAAATTTCATAGTAATCTACCAGAACTGTACCAGACTTGGTGCAGCGGATCTTAATTTTGCTGGCTAATTATGTTAGTGTAAAGGAAATACTGGAGCACATATACAACAGTTATCGGGTGATTACAGTAAACACTATTCTCCTACAGATGGGTTCCGGGTTGTGCAAATGAAGCTCAATCGATTACCATAAATCAAAACACAGATGAAAAAGAAGAAGAAATTTAATTAATCTCATTTATTTCAGTCATTGTTGTTTATAATATATGGAAAAACTAGTAAGATATTAAACAGAAAAAAATAAAATGGTGTGTTACAGTTTTTTATAACCTCATACATCCTTTACCTATTGTTTATTTTATTTTATTCCTACATTTGACAACTGGCTAAGCAAAATGGTCACCAGATCCTTTTCAGGCAAAACCCAGAGCCATTTAGACAATATCTGTAAGAGTAAATAATAAAGGGCAATGTGCATTTGAGACAAAATAAGAAAAATAATTAGGAAAATAATTTACAAACAAATGAGAAATACAGCATGAAAAAATGTGAGTGCAAGAAAATATTACATGCAATCATTTCTGTAGAGTGAAAAATAGACAAGGCTTGTGAACATCCAAAGGTGGTATAGTTAGGCAGCCACCAAAGTAGATGGGGATGAGTAATGATGGAAAGGTGGTTCATGAAAAGATTGTTTACAGGGGAAGTCAGAGCAGAAGCTTATGGAGAAAGGTAATCCCGGTAAGGGAATGAAGATGTTTAGACTCAATGAAAAAAATGTACACATTTAAACTAAGTATCTTATGGAACTTGAGAGATTTAATTAATATGCAGATAGTTGTTTAATGGCTGATGCTAGGAGGTAGTATATTATAGATTATCAAGGTGTCTCAAAGTAATGACATCGGAGGGTTTATCCAAAATGAATTTCAAGAGCTTTACAACAGGTATGTAAGACAGATTTTTTTTTTTGAGGAATGATGTTCCAATTCATTGGGGATAATTTAGCAAATTATTTATTTTTTTTGCAAGCCTTAGATTAAACTCTGGTCTAACAAGGATATTGTCATCCAAGTTCCTTAGTTTATATATCATTTGCCTAAAGTGGAGAATTTTTTTTTAGGGTTGGGACTTGATGGTCATTTATAACTTTATAACCTAAAGTTGTTAATAAGGAAGGTGGCCCTTGCCTTATCTCGGAGTCAGTTAGATTAAGAGGCTGTGGTGTTCATTACATGTGCTAACATGAATGAATGTAAAGGGTTTTGTCCTTGTTTTTTTGTAAAAATGTCTAAGGTCTGAGACGATTATAGCACTATGACAGGACAGGAATATTCAAGTTTAGGTAATAAAACTTCTAAACACAATACATTCATGGCAATAGCCATTCTTTAGCCAGTAGGTCTGTATACTGCCTCTAGCTGGGTAAGTATTTTCAGAGCTTGTTGTTCAACATGGAGTAGGAAAAACAGAGAATGCTCCAGTACTAATCTGAGATATTTTTTTATTTTTCTGACTAAGCAGAGTGACTGTTGTTTGGATTTGAAAATGTTAAGTGGCTGTGTAAAAAATAGTACTTTATTAGTTCCAAAAACAGTGCTGTTGATTTTGCAGTGTTTAAAAACAACTTTTTAAGCCAAATCCAGTTCTAGAGGTGATGGTTTTACAGTCATTTTTCGGTTTACATTTTTTTTCATGTGCACACAATGCTGCCCTAGTAATGACTATGTCATCTGCATAAAAAAGACAGTTAAGGTTGGAGAGTTCCCATGGAAGGTCTTTATTGAACACGGAGAATATAGAACTGAGCCATGAAGAGGGCCTTAGGTTACATCTTTGTACTGGTTTGCTGTTTATTGGAAAAAATGACAAATGTTCTGTTAAGCACAAAGCTTTTAAAACAAAAACAGACCATCTGAAAAGCAACACTACTTAAGCTTTAAAAAGTCAATGAAAACAGCCTTTGAGAGATTTACCTTTTTTCAAAGTCTGTGTGCATATTATTAGTAAGTGGAAAATATCTGAGGTGGTGTTGTACTTAAGCCTGAAGCCATGATGCTTGTCTGACAGAATATTGTATTAAGAAATATACTGCAAGATCTGTTCATAAACAAGTTACTCACAGAGTTTAGCTATTGTGTCCTAGTTGGCTATCAGATGAAAGTCATCTGCTATTTCAGAGGATGTTGTTTTGATAAAGATATTATGGTGGTATATTTTTAGAACCATATCTAGGTAGTCTGCCATCCATCCTGTGCAGTTCCTTGATCTGGCACCTCCCTCAACTTTAAGATGAGGACCAAGAAAAGAAGAAAGGTCCTCTCGGACTGGACTTAAGGACCAAAAAAAAAATCCTTTCCTTGTGAAAACTGTAGCAAACCTCTTTTTATAAATTAAGTAATAGGCTTGATACGCAATGAGGCATACATAAATCCTGATTTACTGGAAAGCTCACCCAGACTGTGCTGCAGTTTGCTGTGAGGGAAAGGTTAGTTTGCTTTTGTTTGTATTTTGTATTACTTTATTGCCTTCGTCTATTTTGTATGCTCTGATTTGTTTTCTTTACACTGTGTTTTACTTGTATTCTGCTTTTAATTGCATATTAAAATTTGGAAAGAGACCACAGCTGTGCATCTTGTGAGTAACAACGATTTTTTTAAATCCCCCTCCCACCCTGCTGTTGTGTTCTTAAACACAACTGTTTTTCTAGATGCCTGCCCCTTATGTTAATTTGACCACATATCTCCTCCCCTCTCCCATTTCACAGGCTGAGTAAACATAGAATTATCATTTTGTGAAATCACACCCCTTCAGCTATTTAAATTTATTGGCCATCCCACTCTATTCCATAGAACGAGAATACAAAAGTGCCCACCCCCTTTCAATCTGTCTTGCTCTTTTAAAATTATTGGCTCTCCACTTAGACAGTTAAACCTTAAGTTACCCCCATTTCATATTTAACTACTTAGTGCACACTGCAGTGTTTAAGATATTAACAATTTTTTTTCATCTTACCTTTAAACATCTATTGTGATACCACCAGCTATTGGAGAGCCCATATTCTGCCTCTCAGTAGCATCTTGGGATTAGTGTCTCTGTTTTCTCCTGGTGAGAGAAGGAGGACAGAGGCATTATTTCCTGGAGACTGCTGATCACCAGAAAGCCTAATAACTGCTTTATAAGTGTCAGTTTGGAATCTGTGCTTATATTCCACTCCTGGTGAGAGAAAGAACAGAGTGCATTGATTCCTGACTGTTTCTGGTTGGGCAGGGGGTGCCTGTGCTTGACGTTCCTGATCAGTCTGGTTCTATTCAAGGCATCTAATAGAAAAACCCTTCAGTAAGCCTACAGACCCTTGTATTGTCTGGGACAAGACTGTGGGTCATCAAACAGGCTGTGGTCTGCTTCTCATTTTGGGATTGGTGCTAATGTTTTGCTTCTCTTGAGATAAGAAACAAAGGAGCATTGTATCTCAGAAGAGTGAAGCTGTGATAAGACCAGCCCTAGTAGTAGCCAGGCAGTAGCCATTCATGCAACTCCCCTCTTTTCATCATTCTTGACAAGCTAATTATGTGTTTTCAGTAAGTGCTGCTTGATTTGTTTTTAACTTCAGAATATTTGCCAAAATATTTCATCCTTATATTTTCAGGGTCCACGTATCTACATGTTAGTTTCCTGTCAAGTGTTTGGCAGTGCCCTGTACAGGCACAAACACCTTGAGTGACAGTTTTCCTGTAAAAGCACAATTGAAATTTCACAGTTGCTTATCGGGACTAGGAGCCACCAAATTACACACACACTCAGGTCATTGGACCACAAGTACCAGTATGACTCAGTCATAGTCCATGGGGGAGTAAATGAATTGAGACGTATCTTCCTAGACTACATGAAGAGAGACATCATGAAGTTCTTGGAATATGTCTCTCAGGCTGGTATGAGCCTAGCATTGAGCAGCATTTTACCTTCTCCAAGGGTGTTGCCACAATACGAACAAAGGATGACTAATAACTGGCTGAGTTTCTGGTGTCATTCTAAGGGGGTGCAATATTTGTCAGCATGGAAGGAGATGGTCAACAGACCACGCTGCTTTATCAGGGATGGTCTGCACCTCTCCCCTCTAGGCTTTCGAATATTAGCTAAAATATTATCTTCCTCCATAGTGCCTTTTTAGGCAATGCCAAATTGAAAGTGCTTCCGACATAGCAAATCAAAACCAAGAAAATCTAAAGGTATTACTGCTCATTGCTAGGAGTCTAAAAAAAAACTTCACTCCCTAGAAGCTCTCTTCACCCTAGAGAATGCCAGTCTGTGTGGTCACTGAGACATGGTTTAAAGTCACGGAGGGCACACCAACGGTGCAAGGTTATAATGCCTTCCACACATTTAGACCAGCTAGTACAAAGGTGGAAGTATTTTGACTTACATCAAAACTAAATATACCTCAAGGCTGGTCAAACAGGACAATGCACTTGAGATGCTCCATGTTCAAATCACCATAGGCAAAGTCCAGTACCACTTCCTTGCAAGTTGTAGACCCCCTCCCCCTTCTATGACCCAGGAAACCCATACCATGTATTTAAACTTAGTGGAAACACTCACCATGCAACCCAATACCATATTCATGGGCGAGTTTAATTACCCCACTATTAACTGGGAATCCTATATGACACCAAATGTACAGGCACAGAAATTCCTGGATTTTGTAGACACAAGACCAGATAGTCAATATACCAACCAGGGGTGCAACCATACTGGATCTGGTCCTCACTAATATGGGAGAGTGCTGCACACCCCTACTGTAATGTCTTCCCTGGTAAGGGCAGACCACAAAATGGTCTCCTTTGAAATAAAAAATAAAACCCGAACCCCCAGCTAAACCTGAAATATTCAGGAACTACTCTAAGGCTAACTTTCTGCTATTAAGTGATAATCTGGCAACATTTCAAGCGTCTATAAACCATGTGAACACTGCTGTCTATGCAGAACAGTTCACAGAAATCCTGAACAAGCATGATAATAGCTGCATAGAGGCAGTCCATACCCACCAGAAAGAAGTACAGAACTAACTCAAAAAAGCCATCCTGGTTAAATCACAAAATCAATCGGCTGTAAAACAAAAGGAAGAAAATCATGGCAAAAATTAGGAGGTGCAGCACCCAGCAGGATAAAAGGCCTCTCATCAAACTGAACAAACAACTCAGAGGACAAATAAAGTCTACTAAAGCCACATTTGAGGTAAATTCCAGGCCAAGGACAACCACAAGGCATTCTTTAGCTTATATCCGCAACCTCAAGGGCAATACACCATTGTGTGCAGAGGTCATTGTAAATGGAGCCACCTATACTGAGCCAGAAGATATTGCAAACTTACTGGCCAATAAATTCAACTCCAACTTTACCCCTGTCTCCCCCTTAACCTTCCCTCAGGTAATACCAACAAATATAACTCCCTAAGGCCAAGAACACTGCATCAATGGGCCCAGACAATGTCCCTCCATGCACTCCATAGCTTTACATATCAGACTCATCAGACTAATGGGGTGATAATTCCCAGGGTCTATACTCATTCCTCCTTTATGGAGAAGGATGACTGTAGCAGTGCGCATTCAGTAGGGACAAAGCCTGAGGTGAGGCTGTGACTGAACAGGGCACACAGATGTGGTGCCAGTTCACTTTGTAGTTCATGTAGAACACAGCCGGGGATATTATTGGGTCCGATAGAAGCTGTATTCTTGGCTTTGGACAATGCAGCTTTAATCTGTGCTGCAGTAATGCTGTGTGCCTGACATTCTTCCGGTATTTATTTATTTATTTATTTATTTAAATTTGTTGACCGGGAGTGTCCGACTGGACGTAGGTCCATTTTCAGAGGAGGCCCGGGGAGAAAAGCTCCACAGTAAAATAAACAGGAAGTAGTTACATTGGATTACCTAGCGATTAACAATTTAACATAGCAATTACTTACAACATATTTACAGATGAAGAACATAGTACATCAGTAGACAACTAGAATCTTTATCTGTGAAGTGCATGACAGACATTAACAAATGTTACAATGAGAAGTTCCTGCTGTGTAATAAGTACAAGGCTTATGAGCATCTGAGCTTGCTATAATCAAGGTAGTTAGTGGAGTGGAAAGAAAGGTAGTGGTTGGATGGGGTGGATGATATTAGAGTGGGGGTTGCAAGGGCATAGCCAGCATGTTTTTAGGTGTGCTTTTAGTAAAGTTTTGAAGTGGGTGCATGATGGTATGGAGGTAATTGTGGGTGGGAGTGAGTTCCATAATTTGGCTATGGCGCAAGAGAATAGTGCTTCACCAGCAGAGTTATTGGCTTTAGTGATCTGCAAGTGATTTTTGTTGCTGGATCTTAGTGGTCTGGTGGTGCGATAGGGTTGGAGTAGATTCTGGAGGGATGGGACACATTTAGTGGATGGTTTACTAGTTTGTGGGCGAGTGAGAGTTGATACCACTGAAGGAGGTGAGGGAGTTCAAGCCAGCCCAGTTCAGCAAGTGAGAGACAGTGGTGACTACGGTAGGATGCCCCTGTGGTGAATTTGGCAATTTTGTTGTAGCAGGTCTCTAACTTGTTTAGATCACATTGCCTTAGGTTGGTATATATTGGAGAGGTATAAAGTAGGGTGGAGATAAGGTGGGAATTTGCTATTGAAATCTTTGCTGCTTTGGTGAGAAATTGCTTATTTCTGTATAATGCTGCTAGTTTTTTGTGGACTTTTTTATGGTCATGGATATGTGAATGTCAAATTTTAGTTTATTGTATATTTCCACTCCTAGCAATTTGGTGTGTTCAGTTGGGTATATAGTGGTGTTGTCTTTTGCAGTGATGTTAAAGTGAGAGTTGTTTTGAGTATGTTTGGTGGGTTGGAAGATGAGTAGTTTAGTTTTGTTTGGGATGAGTATTAATTGGGCATCGGATAACCATGTTTCAACAGAGGAAAAGGCTTCCTGTGTGACTTTTTGCAGTTTGGGTAGGGACTGGGCTGAGCAGATGATCGTCGAGTCATCTGCATATTGTATGAGTGTGCCATGTTTGGTGGCAGAGGCTAGATTATTGGTGTAAACAGAGAAGAGTAGGGGTCCAAGGATGGATCCTTGGGGAACCCCTATGGAGACAGGTAGTTGGGGAGATATGTCATTCTGCCATACAACGGATTGTTGGCGGTCAGACAGGTAACTCTGAAACCAGTTGGTGACTGATTGTGGGAAGGATAGGTTATTGAGGACAGAGATAAGTTGTTTGTGTGGGACTATGTCAAATGCTTTAGGTAGGTCTAGGAAAGTAGCAGAGGAGAGATAGCCATTGTTTTTATGCTGAAGGATAGTGTTAGTAAAGGAGAGTAAGGCAGTGGTGGTGCTATGGTTTGGTTGGAAACCATGCTGAGTACTGGAAAGGAGGTTGTTAGTAAGGAGGTAGTCTGAGACCTGAGAGTGTATGCATCTCTCTAGTATTTTGGAGAGTGGAGAGAGAATAGCTATGGGGCGGTAATTGGTTAGTTCTGCTGAGGGTCCGCCTTTGTGGAGGTGAATTATATGTGATACTTTCCACAGTGTGGGAACGTAACTTTCTGACAGAGATCGGTTAATCAAGATGGATACTGGGTAGGCCAGAGCATCAGCTGTGATTTGTAGGTATTCACTTGGGAGGTTGTCTGCTGCTAATTTGGTGGGTTTAAGTTTAGTTAAGAGTTTTTTTTATGTTGGAGGTAGGTACAGGAGAAAAAGAGAAGGCAGTGGGGAGATTACTAGTTGAAGGTGTGGGTTGGAGGGGAGGGGGGTTGTGTTGTTTAGCTAGTGATAGTATGGTTTGGGTGAAGTGTGTGTTGAATGAGGTAGCAATATTTTCTGAGGAGTGAGAGATGTTAGGAGGAGGGGTACTGACTTTACCTGGGTGGAGGATGGAGTTTATGGAGGACCAGAATTGTTTGGGGCTGTGTTGTGAGGAGTCTAGGGCAGACTGGTAGTATTGGAATTTGTCCTGTTTTATTAGTTTTTTGACTCTATTGCGTAGTTCTAGGAATTTCTGTCTAGCTGAGGGGGTTTTGGTTTTGTGCCAGTGCTCCCAGGCTTTATCCCTGTTTTTCATTTCTGACTTAGTGGTTTTCTGTAGCCATGGGGAGGGTTGTGCTTTGGTTCTGGAAAATTTTATGGGGGCATGGTAATTAAGGATGTTCAGGAAGGTAGTATTAAAAAATTCAACTGTGTCATCTAGACTGAGATACTTTAGAGGATGCCAGTTACATTCTTTGAGGGATGAGATGAATGTGAGTGGGTTAAAGTTTAGTTTTTTTACTTATTTGACGGTAGATGACAGGTTTAGCTTGGTATAGATATTTTTTGTGTAGGAATGTTGGGGAGTGATCACTGAGGCTATCTGATAAGCAGCCTGTTATATATGACTGGGGGCTCTTACTGACTAGTATCCAATCCAGGGTAGTGTGCTTGCTGGAGTTTTTATTTATCCTGGTTGGTGACTGGACTAGTTGGATGAAGCCATGAATGTGTACATGATGGGTTGGATTGTTGCCAGAACAGGATTGCCAGTCAATATTGAAATCACCTAAGATGATAGTTTCTTGGAGGAGATGGTGGGTAGACCAGCTGAGGAGGTTTTCTAGTGGAGGGATGTTTTGGCCAGGTGGGAAGTAGCATCCAATTATGTTGATGGTTTTGTTTTGGTTAATTTTGAGGTTGGTATATATTATTTCTTCATTGCCTATTTGTGGAGCTGATGATTTTAAGATCTGGATGTTTAGATGCTGTTTAAATATTATAGCTACACCACCTCCTTTTTTGTTTAGCATGTTTTTTCTTAGTATGCCGTAACCTGTAGGGAGTATTTGCTCACTGGTAATGTGAGGTTTTAGCCAGGTTTCTGTCAGGATGACTATATCTGGGGAGTACAAGTCTATGGTGGCATGGAGTTCATGGACTTTGTTGGATATACTTCTAATATTTAGGCTTAGTAGAAGGAACTCACTTGGCTTTCTATTGGCTGTAATATGGGAGAAGTTGTGGTTTCTAGTCTGATTATGAGGATTGGGGTTGGAGATGGTAGGGCCAGGGTTGGGGTGGATGTCTCCACTTAGGGCTAGTTTTGATATGCATGAGATTATTAGTTTTCTCAGTTTTTGAATGTGTTTGTTCATAAGGGAAACTTTATGATTGTGCTCTGTGGGTAATAGGTATGGTGGAAGGGTTACTATGTTAAGTTGCAGTGATGCTTTATGTTTGAGTAATATAGTTGGTAGAATATGTAGGGGGTGCATAGGGATGGTTCTTGAATTGGTGGGAGGGGAGCTGAGTGAGGGTGAGACATGAGTGGTGGTGTGAGTAGTAGTACAGTGGTAGTGGTTGAGTGGGGGAATGATGGAGCTTTGGTAGGATGTAAGATATGCAAGGAGAGTGCATGCAGTGAGCATAGGAAAGGTATGCTTGTACATGTTAGTTGAGGAGGTGTGATAGTAGTGGGAAGATGGAGGAGGTAGTGTTGGGTTAGTGCTGTGGTTGGCTATTGGAAAGATGGGAAGGGTTTGAGTGCAATAAAGGTGGGACCACTGGGAGTGGGAGGGAATAGGGGGCAGGGTGGGGAGTGAAGCGGGTAGAGACCCTGTTAGTTGCTCGTATGAGGGGCTGGAAACAATCACAAAGCAAAGACAAGTATGTGTTAAGAAACAATCACAATTGACCAAGGACTGCTCTGAAACTGTAAGTAATTTCTTAATTTCTCAGGTGGAAAAACAGGATAACCTTGTATCAGTAGGCTACTGTGGTCATAGTTTAAATTAACACACAGTATTAATCAGTTATGGATACTATTTGCTAACAGAAGGAAATAAGAGAAAGTGGAAGATGTGTGTGTGTGTGTGTGTGTGTGTGTGTGTGTGTGTGTGTGTGTGTGTGTGTGTGTGTGTGTGTGTGTGTGTGTGTGTGTGGGGGGCTGCTTACAAGCCAAAGCAGAGTGCTCTCCAGGGGAAAATGAATATTGGCTCAAACAGGTAGACACATACTCAAAGTTAACTGTAGCTGTTTGCAGACAGTTCAGACCCGGACTGCGCTTTTCTTACAAGAATATTAAAGGTGGTACCGCAGTTGAATACTTAAGAGTGGTGTTAGGTCTAGAAAAGAAGAGTACAGAGAGGAGTAAGCACTTTTGAGATGGTAAATATATATTATAAAGATTATAAAAAACACACTGAGCAAATAGCTACCACATGCAGGACAATGTCTTGAACCAACTACTTAGTATATGCAGATACTGAGCCAATTGGAAGAACATTAGAAAAAAAAAACCCAGACAGTTATGCAGTCATAGATAAAAATATAGCGAGCAGCAATCTGTCGTGGTTCTCTAATGTGATTCTATCCACCAGTAACAGCACAATTATATAGAAATAATTAGACACTAGTATGAGCTGTCTACACACAACACAATTACATGAATAACATTAGTGAACAAGGTGCAGTTATGCAAATAAACCATACATGCTATTATACTAAAAACAACTTGGTGCAGACAAATGCTAGCATGCCATAGTAACTTCCAATAATAAAGCATAAATCATATTAGATGTCTAACACAATTCAACATAAACATATACAGTTGTAAAATGTCTAATACAATTCATCATAAATAGGCATTTACAGTTGTAAAACACTTACTAGAGAGACACTGAGCCTTCATGGGGCCTGTAGCAGAGTGGATTGTAGGTTTAAAAATGGTGCCTGCCACAGGTAATATTTATTAACTTTGGGATTGTCTTAAGGTAATAAACAGGGAAGGGGTTGGGAGAACAAGAGTGTGAGCAGGCAGTTCTTTGTACTGCTGCTAATGAGCCAAAGCAAAGACAAGTATTGTGACTGGTCCTTTGGGGGGGGGGGGGGTAAATTTGCCACTGAATCTGTCAGCCAGTATGCTGGCAATATCTGTTGGCTCAGTATAGGAGGTACCATTGTGCAGTAACTCAGAGCAAATCTGGGTATTGCAGTGGAGGTTCTTGATATAGCTATAGAAGTCTTTGTGATTGTTTTTAGTGTCTGCCACAATTCTGCCTTCATAGCTGGCTTTAGAGGATTTGATGAGGGATCTCAACTTTTTGTTGAGGCTAATAAGGGAGTTTTTCCAGTCGTGGGACTTCACTTTTTCTGCAACAGTTTCTTCCTTCTGTTGTAGAGTTTATTAATGGCAGAGAACCACCAGATTGGCTTCCTTTTTTTGGAGGAGAGCATCTTGGTTCTGTTGGGTACGGCTAGTTCCATGCATTTATGTACATGTTCGTACAGTGCATTGGTGTATGATTCGGCAGTTGTGCAGCTATTTTTCATTGGCATGGGTGCTGTGAAGTTAGCCATCTCTGTTTTTAGGAGTCCAAAGTCAGCTTTGGAGACCTTTTTCAAGGTGGTTACCTTTGCAGGACATGTGGGTGAGATGTGGATTTCCATGGTGATTAGTTTATGGTCGGATCTGACCAGAGACATATTGACTATTGGTGTAGAGCAATGGTCACCCATGTTAGTAATAACCAGGTCAAGAATGTTGCTTCCTCCAGTGGGAGTCAGAATGAGCTGGTCCAGGGCATTGAAATTGATGAATTCCAGGAAGCGTTGGGCCAGTGTATTGGTGCTTAGGTTCATAGGTTGATACTAGGCTATCTGTCCCTCCAGCATGTTCTATTTATTTCTGTGCTGAGGTTTAAGTCACTGGAGTGTGTCGTTCTGATGGATTTGGATTTCTTGAGGTGGAGCATGTCCATTAATTCTGGGTTGGACATGGCTTTATACGTCAGGCAAAGATCGCCTCTGAGTAGGCGGTAAGCAACTAAGTAGAGCTGGAGTTTCTTTAGCCTAACTGCTTGAGTTGTTTTCCAGTTGATGGAGGGGTAGTTGAAGTCTCCTAGAAAGAGAGTGTTGGGTTGGATTGTGATAGATTCCAGGGTGCTTAGGAATGTGGAGTGAAAGTCTAGGGACATGATTGGGGGCCTAGAGCAGGCTATGACCTGAATCGCTGTCTTACCCAATGTTAGTTGTACCTGAAGTATCTCAGATGCGTTATGCTGGGCTACTATTCTGGAGGTGTGCATATCCTTTATGAATATGGAGACACCACCGCCTCTGGAGCTTCGGTCCATGTTTTGGGGATGAAAAGTGTGGAATGAGTTATAGCCTGGTAGCACAGGGGTGCTTTCTGTCACTTTAAACCAGGTCTCTGTTACAGCACAATTGTCGATATTCTCCATTTTGAGGAGTGCTTCGAGTAAGTGCATCTTGAGATTTAGACTTCTAGCACTGAGCAGCATGACCCTCAGCTTGCATTTATTTATTGCTGTTGTGGTGGTAATTTGGTCTTTGGAACACCACCTAAAAAAGGCACTATAGAGATGGCAAGAGCCTTAGCCAGTACCTAGAAACCCAGGGGTGACAGATGCAGGCCATCTCTGGAAAAGCATCAAGGTCTGTGAATCATGTCATCCCAAGCAGACAGATACTGGATCCCCTTAGAATGACACCAAAAGCATAGCCAAATGTTGAAGTCAATCATTTTTTGTTTGTACTGCAGTATCATTCTAGATGACAGTAGGATACTGCTCAGGGCTAGTGTCATACCTGCCTGGGCCACATAATCCGAGAGCTCTACCATGTCTCTTTTCATGTAGTCCAGGGAGGTGCATCTCAGGTCATTCACACCCACATGGACAATGACAGAGTCATACTTTTATTTGTTGTGGAGTGACCTGAGTGCATGTGTTATGTGACAGATTCTGGCACCTGATAGACAGCTGACTGTTACCTTCTCTTTATTCAACCTAGTGAGTGGGACATCTGTGTGCCTCACTATTGAGTCACCTATGATTAGTGTATTGGGAAAGGTGTTTAGCCTTGGGTGTTTAGGTTGAGGGGCACACTGTTGAGGTGAGTTATGTGTCCTGTGGTTTGTGCTATGTTGTGGTGGTCGAGTGCTTTTCTGTCTTGGAGGTCTCTGTGGTTTGGGTAAATTTCTATTGAGAGCCTCCGCAAAGGTGGGTGTGTGGTTTGTGTTTTTATGTGAGAGCTGTCTGTTCCATGTGGTGTGGTGCAGTTGCTGACCTTCTCCTCTTGACCAGCTAGTCCGGTCTTGGCGGGAGACTGCATAGCTTCCATTTTGGTGATATAAGTGCATCTCTCACAAGTCTGAGTGTTGGGAGGTAAGAGGAGAGGGTTGTCTGTGTACATGATGCAGTTGTTACACTGCCTTAGAATGCCCAAGTGCATCAGGTTAATTGGAGAAAGCACAGGGAACTGCCCTTTAATCATGCCAGGAGAGGTGGTCATAATTACCAAGTACTGGAGCTATTTCTTTCATATACTATTCCCCTGATATCGCCTTCACTGGTTAAGTCAGATCATAAACAATGACACCTTTAAAATCTCTAACACACTGATACTAACATTTCAAAATTCAAGGATTTCAAATGATGAAGTTTTAAAATTCACTTATAGCAGCATCACCCCAGATTTTGCCCCAGCGGGTAGTTTCAGGAAGAAGTTCTATGCCCGCTTAGATAAATGTATGGAGCTGCAGTCCCAATCAGATATAAATATAATGGAAATTTTAAAAACAATACACCTTACTGATCCACCAACATAAATAAGTTCTGTAATATAAGAAAAAAAAAACTTAAAATATTCAGCAGATCAAAAGACTGTCTCATCAAGGATAGCATTAGAAAATTGACTAAAAAGTTGAAAATTACATTTAGGTCTATTAAAGCAGCCTATGAACTTAAGTTAGCATCGGGACATAAGGTCAATTACAAATTCTTCTTAGCTATGTTAGGAAACTAAGACATAACAGTCAATATTGCCCTGGATTTATTCATAATGGCATCACTTACTCTGCTCTAGTAGACATTGCCAACGTACTCGCAAAATAAATTCAGTGCAAATTTTACCCCAGAGAAGAGTATCCAAAGTCCACATATTGCTAACTCACTCAGTCAGATCCCCCATAACCACTAAAGAATATGTACTGGAGGTACACTCCAAGAGTAAAAGTATTCCCTCCATGAGTCCTGATAATACATATAGCTGTTTAAACAGCACTAAACAAGCCCTAGCCTAGCCACTTCTTAAGCTATCTAACCTGAGTTTAGGCACTGGCTTTGTCTGTGGGGGTTAGCACAACGCCAGTGATGCCACTCCACTAGGGTGGCCCCATCAGTGACCCTGGGAATTATGAATCCATCAGCCTGACCAGTCCTATTTACAAAGCCGTGGAAGATACAAGTGATTTGATAAAGTGATATTAAACATCTCATCAAGTTAGATCCACAGCAGTCTGACATTGTGAAGGGTAGATCCTGATTTGGTTAACTTCCTTGAGAGGGTAGCACAGGCTGTATACAGTGACTAAGTGTCCCTTGACCTGTCCAAGGTGTCTAACACCACTCCCATGCTAACACATTTAATAAGCTTAATGCATTACAAATAGATTCCTACATGATAAAATGGACAGCAAATTGTCTTAAAGACAGAATCCATGATGTGTGGGTAGCAGGTGCCTCAGCAGAGAGTATGAAAGTGACCAGGGGTGTTCTGAAGGGTTCAGCACTGGGACCGTTTTTGCTTGGCATTTACCTTTCTATTCGCCAGACAGTGAACCAAGACCTCTGGCTAATCAAGTGCACAGATTACTGTAAACTGGAAGTCACTGTCAAGTCCTACTTCTGATGCCCAAACCCTTCAACAAGAACTCATAAATACCTGCTGTACTAAAACTAGGCTACAATTAAATACTAAAAAGTGCAATATTGTCATATTTGTTAGACAACCCAACATTTTTCTCCAGGATACTAATGGAAACATTATCCCTAATGTCACAGAATGCAATGATTTAGGCATTACATTGGAACCATCTCTCTCTTTCAGAAACCATACTGTAAAAATGACTGGTAAGGTCTTATCTCATCTCCAATTGTATTGCAAGATCTCTCTTCTATTGTAGTCAGCAGACAGGACAGCCATTGATAAAAATGTAATCCATCCCAAAACTGAATATGGGTTACCCTTATTGTGTCTGCACTATTCCTACAATACTCACTACCCTGCTCCACCTTATTAATATGTCTTAACCCTAACCTTAACCCTAACCATGCAATTTACCTTCAGACAATTTTGAGCTGAATGTGCGGTAGTGTTATGGATAGTACAATGAAAAAGGAAACTTGCTTCTTATTCCGAAGTACTGGGTGTCAGTTTATTAGCGTTGTCAATATAATCAATGGTCGACATGTTATTGTACTGTAAATGTTTTTTCTGTCGATTGTTAACATGTTGACCATTCATTATATCATCATGTATGTATGTATTTATCTATATCTATCTATCTGGGTTCACTTCTGATGCTTGAAATACTGAAATATCAAATTTCAGTATCTCGAGACCACAAGAATGAAAGTACAGTGTGTCAAAACTGCACTTTGTCGAATCTGAGAATGTTGAATGTGCAGTATTTCCCTGTGTGTGTGTGTGTGTGTGTGTGTGTGTGTGTGTGTGTGTGTGTGTGTGTGTGTGTGTGTGTGTGTGTGTGTGTGTGTGCATAAAGTGTGCTGTGTCTTTAAGATGTAGTGGTGTGTGAGTGTCGAAGATGGTGGTTGGTGTTCGGCTTTGTTCGGAGATGTAGGTAAGTGTGTAGTAATTAAGGATTTAGGGTAGGGATGTGTTTTTGTGATATGTTTGGATGTTGTAGGTGCAGTTTAGAGTAGGTGGGTGAGGGTGTATGTATATAGGTGTTGAGTGTGGTGATTGTTTTACAAGTGTGGTGTGTGTATGTAATGGGAGTGTAGGGCTCATAGAGGTAGGTGTGTTGCTGTTTTTATGTTAGTGTGACCTCGGAGTTGGTATATATAAGTAGGGGGTGTGGGAGGTGCATGGGGGCTTGCCCCCCTGCTTAAATGTAGAATAGTGTGTTTTGTTGGGGTTTTTTTTTTGTTTTGTTTTGTGTAGTTTTCTGTCGACGAGAGTTCTGTGTTTTGCATATCGGTATTTTGGGTTTTTGTTGTTGGGGAGTTTTGTTTTTCTGACACACACACACACACACACACACACACACACACACACACACACACACACACACACACACACACACACACACACACACACACACACACACACACATACATACATACCAATTCTGATATCACAGAAAGCGAAAGTGAGGAAAACACAACACTCTCTTTCTCAATCTTCAACAAGTCTGGCTGCCATGACAGGTCATCAAAGATCTTTTGGTTCGATGCTCTGAGTATCACTAACCTATGCAGCTGTAAACAGTAGGATTCCCCGTACATAATCATACATTCACAAAACAACCTGACCCTCAAAAGCAAATATATACTTAGTTTAAAAAAAATAAAGTACAACATGGACAGCACCGTCATTTCAGTTCAGTCTAAAAAAATTAGACTTCATATACTGCATACATAAAACACACACGCTTAGGTTCATAGGTTTATACTAGGCTAATAACCTACAGGTATTTACAAGCCTAGCTGTGCAACCCAACCCAGTTTTGTCCTTGAGTTCCTTGAATGCCTACTTGGTGGAGTGCATTAGTAAGAAGGTAGCTAAGGGTTATGTTTGGGGGAGGGCATGTTGGGAATTAATTTACTTACTGTTGAGTTCTGTCCATCAGAGACATGGGGGCCAGACTGGGGGTGAATTTGTGATTTCCTGTCCAATGATCAAAGTTTTGTTTAAATAGGGTCAGGGATGAACTCTGCTTCATGTAAATGGACAGCATATTCCATAGTGCAGGTATCATTTGAGACACATATCAGTCTCTCCAGCATGTTCTATTTATATCTCAGGCAAATTTCAGGTAATTGGATCTAGTGTTTCTGGTGCTGCTTGTTTTGTGCATCTGCAAAAGATCCATCAGAGATGGATCTGAGGGTGCCTTATTGCCAGACATAGAGCACCTCTCAGTAACCTGTAGGAGACTCAGTACAGAGATAAGGTGTTAAGGCAATCGGTGTAAGACAGGATATTCATATCCTGGATTCTTCTGGTGAGGAACCTTTGAGAGCATTCTAACTGTTGCAAGTGTCTGGTTAGGTACATGCCAAAGTAGGCATTATACTCAATGATGGGTATGATTAGGGCTGAATAGAGTGGTATTATAACTTTCTTGGACCTGGATGCCATACCCTTGTTTATCAGTTGGGTGACATAAAATGATTTTCTTACTAACTTTTCTGTGTGTTGGTCAAAGGCCAGATTACTGTTTACATATGTTCCCAGATCCCAAACTATCGGGTCAGCTCTTAGGGGTATTTTATTGATGGAGTAATTAGCTTGGTTGGATGATTTCTCAAAGGGCACTATAATGCATTTCTTCACTTTGAGTTTTAATCTGTGACTTTGGCATCAGTCATTCATTTGTGTTAGACCCTCTTGTACGATGTTGCTGTCATGGGGTGAATGTATGATAGTTCCTAATTTACAGTCATCTACAAACTTAGTTAGCAAGAAGCCTTTGATTTTAGCCTTGACTTCTGAGAAGAAGATGCCAAATGGGAGCAAGCCCAAAACAGACTCCTGGGTAACTCTGCTGGTGACCTGTCTCTTGATGGAGGCGGTCTCACTGATTCTGACTTCTTGGATCCTACCTGTGAGACAGCCAGCAATCCAGTGAGTTATATAGGGATTTATGCCTTGTTCTGAGAGTTTGTCAATGATATCTAAGTGGGGTATTGGCTTGAATGCCTTGGTATGCACCATTATCCCCTCATCCCTAACCTTTGTGACCCTCTTGAAGACGTCTTCCAATTGAGTAGGCAGGACGTTTACTTAAGAAAGATAAACTGGGGTGGGACCAGTGTCTAAAGTTTGGCAATGTCCTTGTTGAGCTCTTCCATATGATTCTTTCCATGGCTTTGCATATTAGATTTGTCAGACTGATGGCTCTGTAGTTCCAGGGGTCACTTGATGGTCCACCTTTATGAGGATGATCATTGGAGCCCTGCATTCACCTGGCATGTAACCTGTTTTGAGGCTGTAGTTGAAGAGTGCCTCAAGTGGTCCTACTGGATCATGTTTTAGGCTATTTAGGAGACAACTGGGGATACTGTTGGGGTCCATTGAAGCAGTTTTTTTGGACTTAGCAAGTGCCACCATGACCTGTTCCCTGTTGATAGTTGTGGAGGATGTACTAGAAGGGATTTCACAGAGGGTAGTTGGGGGAGTGAGTGGAGAAGGTAGAGCTAAAATTTATCAGCGAGTGGATGTGCTATGTCATGCTGGTCAGTGAAGGTTGTGCCATTTACCACCAGTTCTGCCCACTGCTGAGTGCTACATTTAAGTTTTCTGACATAGCCAAAGAAGGCGTTGTGATTGCCCTTAGCTGGGAGGCTATCCTGACCTTGTAATTGGCCTTGTTGGACTTTATTAAACCTCTTAGTTTCTTGTTTAGTTGAATCAGAGAGCTCTTGTCTGTAAGAGAGTTGCTCTTTCTGATTTCGCCCCTGACCTTTTTATTTTGTTATATACTCTGTTAAGGTAAAGATTCCACCAGTGGTGTTTGTTTTTGGTGTTAGATCTGGGCTTACTTCTGGTAGGTAAAGCAGCCTCTATGCAACCATTTACATGTTGCACAGGGTTTCTGTAAATAATTCTGCATAGGTAGCTGTGTTCTCAGGGTTTGGGTGAGAAAACTGTGCTTTAATAGGCTGTAGTTTACTTCAGAATAGTTCTTAACTGTTAACACGTTTAGCTGGATTTTCTGGGTTGATTTTTATTTTGAGGGAGACAGCAAAGGGGGGGGGGGCTGCAACTGTCTCCCATGTTGGTGAGTACTAGGTCCAGTATATTTCATCCTCTGGTTGGAGGGTGCACTATCTGTTCAATGGTATTTGTGTTGATAAAGTCCAGGAAATATTGTGTCTCTGAGTTAGAGGCAGTGTATGTTTCCCGGTCTGTAGAGGGGTAGTTAAAGTCTCCAATGAATAGGGCATTTGGTTGGATGTTGAGTGCCTTTAGTAGTTTTAGGTAAGAGTTTTGAACTTCGTGGGTCATAGAGGGTGACCTGTTGCTGGCCAGGACATGGTAAGGAACCTTGTCTATAGAGACCTGGATGTGGATAACTAATCTGGAGTTGTATTATTTGCTAATGTAGACTGAGTTACCTTCACGCTTAGCCCCTGTCTGTGCTGCTGTTGGTCTAAATGTGTAGTAGGCACAGTAGCCTTGCCCTGCTGGAGTACTTTCTGGAGTACTTTCTGACGCTTTAAACAAAGTCTTGGCAACATCACAGATGTCTACATTCTCCATAGTGAGGAGAGCTTCTTTCTTGTTTAGGCACCTACCCTCCTAGCATTGAGCAGTAACACCTTATGGTTGCTTTGTGTTTTTTTTTCTTTTTTTTTGCTATGTTGGTAGTTTTGTCATTTTGACATTGCCTTAAAAAGACTCTAAGGGGATGAATAAAGTTATGGCTAATATCCAAAAGCCCAGTGGGACAGGTGAAGACCATCCTTGACAAAGCAACATGGTCTGTTCACCATGCTGATAAATACTGGATTCCCCTTGAGTGACACCAGACTCTAAGCCAGTAATCAATTGTTTTTAATTCATACTGTGGCATCCTCCTTAGTGAAGGCAGAATGCTGTTCAATGCAAAGCACGTACCTGTCTGTGACACATATTTAGAGAGCTGGCCACAGAGACATTAGGAAATTGCAAATCTATGTTGTCAGGACCTATATTAGGGTTGGGCCATTATTTTTAGGGACTTGGTTTTACAATGGTCATTATGTGGTGTTTAGGGTTAAGGCTAGATGTTAGATAGTGCTATGATCTGATATTAGTGCTGTTGAACATGCTAACTAGCTGCCATAAGCTTAGCTCCATGCAAAGCCTTCCTGTGTTACTGGTTAAATTCCTAAGTTGTAGCTTTATAGGTTTGCTGCTAAACAGAGCACTGCTAACTGCCACTGCTCAGTGAACAGCTCTGCACAAATTCTCCTACTTTATATCAGACAGAAAAAAGCTAGCTGAAAACTAATTCCTGTGCGTTCCGGCCAATAAACAACTACTTGTTGAGCTACCTGAAAAGCTTCCCAACTCAGAGAGACCTGGTAAACATGCTCTGCCACAAGATGGATGATCCTGGAACTTCTTAATATAAAAGCATGGCAAAACTAGCTCTGAAGTGCAGATTTACAACTAAATCCCTAAAAAGCCCTCTGGCTGATGAAACAATCGCACTTTAGGCCTCACTGTGTGTTTTCCATCTCAGACAGACCAGGCTACCTTACTACTGCCACTAGATTGATAGTTCAAGTCTTCTTAATGTAAAAACACACTTTGGTTAGCCAAGAGTGAATAGGTACCAAATACCTACAACAAGTAATTGTAACTTTAAGCCCCCTTGTGTGTTTCCCATCTTGGACAGACCTTGATGCCTTTTGACTGCCACTAGAGTTGCAGGCACAGTCTTCTTAATGTAAAAGCACACTTTAGTTAGACAAAAGTGAAACTGTATCAGAAACAAATCAAGTAACTAGCTACAAGTAATTCTCACTTTAAACCTCCCTGTATGTTTTCCAATTCAGACATACTAGGCTACCTTTCTAATCCTCACTTGCTCTACAGTTTGATCACCTATTTTAACCTTTATTGTTTATACTATTTATTTATTCTGTTTATTATATTTTACCTTACTACTGTTAATTATTTTACTTGCATACCTTGTAGTGGAATACTGTACTTGCATAATATATACTGTTGAGTATTTTATTTGTGTAATCTGTACTGTGGAGCTTTTCTCCCCAGGCCTCCACTGAAAAAGGGTCTAAGCTCATTCAGACTATCCTGGTCAACAAATGTCAAATAAATAAATAATCCCACTAGAACTGCAGTTTCAGTCTTCATAATGTAAAAACAAACTTTAGTTAGCCAAAAGTGCAAAAATATCAGAGACAATCCAAACAAGCTACAAGTAATTCTCATTTAAGTCTACCTGTGTGTATCTAAACTCAGACAGACCAGGCTACCTTTCTACTACCACTAGAATTACAGTCCCAGTCTTCTTAATATAAAAACACACTTTAGTTAACCACAAGTGAAAAGGTACAAGATATATATAATTCTAATAACGAGCTACATGTAATTACAAGGCAATTCAAAGGCAGACAAGCCAGCAATGAGGAACACATACACATTAAGGCAATATCAAAGTACACTACCAGTCCAAGGGGAGGGCCTTCCCAGTTTCTTCTGTCAGTAACCAGTAAGATGAGCAGAGATAAGATGGGGGGGAGCATCTATGGACAGGTATACAGAAGAAAGGGTTGCTAGCCATCCTGGATTTTCCAGGATAGTCTTGTTTTACAGTCTTGTGTCCTGTGCCCTGGACAGTGCCTGTCAAGGACATAAAAAGTCCTGGATTTGAGGTTTAGCAGAGAATCGACTGGATTTTAAATTGTATTATCAGTACTGGGCATAGTTTACTTGCTCCATTGCCACATTGATAGGGTCTATCACACAGTTAGTGCTACGTTAAAGTTAAGATTTTTTTTTTACATATCCATAATAAATTATCCTGAATCATATCAATTCATCAAAATCATATCTCTAAATTAATCAGGGACATATCTCACCAGAGCCAGGCAGAAATGCAGAAATAATCAGGCAAACCTCTAAAATATTAGTACTATTAACATGAGACTGACTGAATAAGAATATGTGAATTATTATACATTTTCTGAAGTAAAAGAATTCTGTAACTCTAATTATTGTCATTATTTATTAAGTGCAGCTCAGCACGTTTTCTCCAAAAGCTAACCAGTTTTAGGAGGGATTAAGAGCAACAGAGCTAAGATATGAGGCAAAATTAGGGACGGTTGAGAGGTGTGATCAAAATGACTTTTTATAACTATAAAGTAATGAATTTTATCCATCCTGCAAGTTTCTTAGTTGAAGTTGTTGATAAGCTGTTAGCATGTGTTCCACATTTTGGAGATGGGAGGTTGAAAGCTGGAGCTGCTTTCTTCACTTAATTATGCAGAGGTACGTTTTATGGTTCCTACTGCCAAGATAGGAGTAAGGCTCATTTGTTATTGACTTAAAGTCATTTAGTATTTACATATTTTTTTATTGCTTTACTTATTTATTGACATTTGATTGCTGGGGGAGTCTGACTGGGTAGGATGTCTCCAGACCAGTCATTTGTATAACTGAACACTTTGTAGGTTTAGTTGATAAAGGAGAGGATGTGGAGGGGTTGGAAAAATGGTGTATGCTTTTTTTTTGTTTAAATAGTTGATTACTGTCATTTAGTCATTTTCTTTTAAGTAAAAGTATTTCTGTGATAGAAATTGCAATGTATGAATTGTTTCTGCAGATATATTTTATTTTGTTCATTGACATTCGATTAACAAAAGAGTTAGACAGACAAGGTACCAGACTGTGTGTGAACTGGCTGCTTATTGTAGAACAGAAGTGATTTTTATGCTGATTACTGCTCAGCAAGTTTAAGTTGATGCAAGACTCTTGTGGACTATGGTTTTAATTTTGAGTTAGATGCAGTTTCTTTAATATGAGTAATCAGCAATGCCATTCTAGAGTGTCATACTTATTATGCAGCAAATGTAGGTTGATAAAAAATATGTTCTAGTAACTTTTGCAATGAATTACAGTGCAGTTGCAGTCTTAGTGATGTCCAAGTAGAGAGGTTTGTGCTTATTTAGGGAGTGTAAATTGATACAAAACCTGTGAAGTGTTCAGTCCTGGCTGAAAGACCATTTCAACCATGCCAAACAGAAATGGTACATTTTCGCACAGTGCAAAAATAGATTATTCCACATTTTGACTGTTACATATTGCTAGGGTCTGTATTCCACACTGACCCCTTAAGAGGTTGAGACCTATGCTACCCATTCAAAACATGCTGTAAATACCAGTAATTCATTTTTTGACTGGTTGTACTTAAAAGTTACACTTTTTTTTGTTTTTGTTGAATAACAACTTTAAAGCTTCTGTTTCTGTTTCTGCTGTTTACTGGTTTAGTCTTATTTGTTTATTTCGTAATACTGAATGTATTTTGTCAAGTATTGTACTCTTAGTGGATATGAGCAAAGGCATTGCAAGCATGGACAATGATTCAAATCAGGATTGCACAGCCACACCACACAAGAACATAAAGGCCGAGACAGCTAAAAAGAGAATGTCATGGTTTCATCACGAATGTCAAACTGATTTTGCATGGTGTGAAGCAGTCTAGGACAACATGTTTACTGCTCGCTGCATGCTTTGTAAAAAGAGCATATCGGTGGCGTACGGTGGAAAAAGCAACTTGCTAACTCATAGCCATTCACGGACTCACATAAAAGCACACTTCCGTGAAATTGGCTGCCATTGAAAGTTTTTTTCATACAGCATCATTAACTGGAATTGATAAATAGGCAACGGCAGCAGGGCTGGCGAGAATCTATCACACTATCACCTTTCTTACAATGCTGCAGACTGTAGAGCTAAACTCAATCACCAGCTGTGTCCGAACTCAGCCATTTGCAAGAAGATGACCTGTGGCGACACTAAGGCCGAGAGATTGGTGACTGGTGTCCTCACTCTGATGTCAGTGGAGTCAATGATTAAGGGATTGACAAACAACACATCAAGATTTTCTGTGTCGACAGATGCATCCAATCTGAAGAATCACAAGATGCTTCCTGTATGTGTCCAGTATTTTACTGTGGAAACTGGCTTTAACAAAAAAACTTCTTGACTTTGTTGAGTTCAACAATTAATATTTTACTTCTGTAGCGAACATGATATTTCAGGTACTGGCTGACAACGGTCTTGACATCACGCATATATCATATTCAGCCGATAATACCAGTGTCAATTACAAGCACAAGCAGTCAGTCTTCACACAGTTGCTGAAAAGAAATAAGATCATCATAACTAACTGCAACACACATGATTCACAATGTGCTGAACAAGGTAACTGATGAACTGGACTGTGATGTTGAAACAACGGTGACAGATTATAGTCACGTCAGCATATTAGTGAACCGAAGAATGGACATGCAAACGTTTTTTGAATTCATGGACTTGGAGTACCATGAACTGTTTAGACATGTACCAACCCGTTGGCTGTCTCTGGGTCCTGCTCTCAACAATTTACTCGCATCTTGAGGGCAATCATTTTGTATTTCATTTCTCTAAGCAGTGAATGCCCTAAGAGAGTTTGTGGAAATCTGGGCATAGAAGAAGACAGATTGTGAATCAGTGAAGACTAACATTAAGAAAGCTTACTTATGCTTTGTGCAAAATATCTGCAGTGTTTTTGACTTATCTGTTCAGAAAGTGGAATGGAAAGATTTCGTGTTCACTCAGCTGTTTCTGGTAATGCAGGACTTGATAACAAAAACTGAATCACACATAGCAGGTAAGTTTTTTTGGAGCCAAAGTACATGCTGTTCTTGAAAGTGAAGATATGTAGCCATTCCTGGCATGTATCGCGTAAATTTTTTATGCTGCTCTAGAAAATGGTTGGACTTACCTGAATAAGTGGTTTAATTTCTCATTGTCACTCAACAATTTAAACATGTAAAAACTGTGTACACTGCCATGGGCTTATTGCAGGAAGTTGACTTGGATGCATTGTACCATGAATTCTGTATGGCTAAAGAAAGCTTGACATGCATTGCTGCTGATTCGACTCTGTCATCACCATGTGACAAATGGCAGAAGTTTTTCAGTGCAGCCTGTACCCCTGAAGCATTTCCAGTTAACTTGCTTAACGTTGTGTCAGCCACGTTGTCATTGATCGGGAGCAATGCCTTTCTGCCTTTCTGGAAAGAGTTCTCTCATTGATGAGTACCAAGTGGAGTTTAGAACAAAACAGAGCCACCGTTGCTTTGGTGAAAGTCGAACTGCAGGTTTTCCTGAATTACAGTATGACCTGTAGTGAGTTTTATGAATTTGTTTTGCATGATGACAAGCTGCTGTTATCAGCAGGTAGCAGCGAGAAATATTATTGGAGAAAGCGCCCGATATGCTATTAGGTCGAGTAGTATTTTTTCAGCTCTAGTTTGTTTGTGGTTCCCTGCATGTATACTTGTTGTTAACTGTTTTCGTACTTACTGCCATTACTATTTTTTCACTCTTCACTATAGCAGACCTGTCCTGCTAGTCACCTGGTGCAGTACGTGGAATTGTTTTTGACATTTGCTGCTTGTACTGTTGTTTGAATTATAGATACTATTACTAGTATAATACTAGACTAGTCGAAATTAAAGTATTAAGTGGTTAATTATCTGTCTCAAGTTGCTGTTAGGCCATTCTTTCCTAGATCCGTTAATTGGCCATGGTGGATTTTACAGTAGGCGTATTGGTTATTGTTTCTAGAATACCTGATATCCAATCCAATAAGCAAAAAAGCACAAATAATTGGATACAAATACATATTTTACAGTAGTTATGTGACAGTTTTGTACACTAAAAACTCACAAAATTGCTGTAAAACATGCATTTTATAATGTAAAATTGCAAATTTTTCCTGGGTGATACCCCTGGAGCCCCCTCCCCTAAACATTTTTCGTTGCACCTTCAGATTTTCTTTTTAAAGTGTTAGCAACCTTAACAGAGGATGGAACTGTGAGGAGCTTCCAAGGCCAGAAATACAATAGAGTTGGTCAGCTCAAAACCCTCCAATTCAAAAGCACAACAGGAACACAGTGGGCAGAGAACAAATTCAGAAGAGAGAGAGAGAGAGTAAAAATGCAATAAAATGAAAACTGACTCAGAACACCTAGGCACAGTACAGAAATCACATGAAAAGCATTGTGGACTGGAACAATGCTTTAAATTAATAGCTTTCATTTCAGATAAAGAGGAAACACAAACCACAAAACTGATTTAAATGGTTAGATAAGTGCAGTATTTTAAATGTACTTTAAATGTACTTCTCTTTATGCAAAATATAGTCCAAATGCTTTGTTTTCAATGTTTCCGAGCTTCAAGCAGTCGCAAGACTAAAATGGCTAACTGCTTGTGTAATATAAAATACCAGAGGAGGGGGGTTGGGTTCATTACCACAAGCTCTAGTTGCAAGTCACACAACTAGACAAAGCTGGCTTTAAAAGCTTTAATTTAAGATAAAGAGCAAATACAACCCACAAAACTAAATAGTATGATAAGTGTAGTATTTTAAATGTAGTTTAAATGTAATTTCCTGGATGCAAAATGTAGTCCAAATACTTTGTTTTCAAGCTTCCCACAGTCTAAAATACTAAGATGATCAAATGCTTGTGAAGTAAAATATGGAGGGGGGAGGGCTAGGTTAATTTTCACAAGGTCTAGTTACAACTCATACAACTGGATTTTTGTTTTAAGTATGAAAGGTGACATCAATGGAGAATTACATGAGCAATACTGATAATCTACTTAAGAGATAAAAAAAATAACAATGGCTACTATTTAAAAAGTGAGTAAAACACAACATTACATGAGCAATGCTGATAATCCACTTAAGAGCTCATAGAAATAACAATGGATACCGCAAAATCCAAAACAACCCACAAAACTGATTTAAATGGTAAGACAAGTGCAATATTTTAAATGTACTTTCTTGGATGAAAAATAAAGTCCAAATACTTTGTTTTCAAGTTTCCAAGCTTCAAGCAGTTTCAAGATCAAGATGGCTGACTGCTTGTGTAATGTAAAATACAAAGGGAAGGGGTCTGGTTCAATTATCACAAGCTCTAGTTACAACTCACACAACTGTCCAAAGCTGGCTTTTTATTTTAAGTAACCCCCCCAACCAAAAAAAAAAAGCAATCCCGAATAAACTAACTGCCCAGTGGTGAAATTAACTTACTTTTAATGGATAAATGTTAAAATAAAAGAACCAAAAATAAAATAAAGTACAAACTACACCACTGGAAAATGGCATTAATGGCATAAAATTCCAGATGTTCACTACCTAAAGTAATAAAAATAAAACAGCTAAACTGTAAATCTAACAACTCTCAGTGAGCTCCAAGGTTAGATTGATAAAGTCCTGATTATGTCCCAGTTGACCTGAAATGGATTAGCAGCTTGGGCACTGAAAGAACTGGCAGGGTAAGTCAGAGAAAAATGTCTGTTATTGGATCATCCATCTCAGGGGGAGGGACGGATGCTGGCCTTTAGGAAGGACCAAGATAGCCTGACTTACATTTGTAACACATAGTAGTACAACACGCATTGGACAGAAGTCATAGTCATATTGAAGAGATTTGGACTATCTCTGAACTCCACCGTGTAGGATGGCAACACTCCCACTACATATGTCTCAGCCATGACAATCACGAACAGACTGATCGACTGTCATTCTTGAGGGGAAGAAGGATTAAAATAGTATGGCTGAGGATGATAGTCAAACTGTGGGTCGGGGCCCCAAGAACTAACAAATCCCAATATAACCTGCACTATATTATTAAAATATACCAGAAATGAACTGTCACATAAAAAACATGCCCTCACAGTTTAGTAGAAAAACACTAACAAGACAGTTCATTCAGATAAAAAAAATGTAAACTACGTAAAGCCTTATTCAGCAAAAATGTAGGCAATTAACAGATCCCAGTGATATCAATGGGAAGTACAACTGTACCCTAAAATGGCAGTTACTAAACTTATTTGTTCTATTTGTGTATGCACAAACACGCACACACACACACACACACACACACACACACACAAAAAAAATTCTCGGCTGAGGTACCTTGTGTTTGCATGGGTTTCCTCTGAGGGTTCTGGTTTCTTCCCATAATCCAAAGACATGCAGTAGATGGCCTGGATACTCTAAATTGGCCATAGTTGTGAATGTGTGTGCGAATGTGTGGCCTGGAAGAAGCAAGGTAGGGCTAGCCACCTGGAGGTGTAAACCTTGGTCTAGGTGATTGTTAGTGTTGAAGTAACACCTCGACCCCATGGGTTAAAAATAGGAAAAGGGGTTATGGATGGAGATATCTATATGGGTGCTGTTCAGTTGGCGAGAATGCTTTTTGTCAAAATTTATGTTTTAAGTGAAATGCTGATGATTAATACATTGATGTTTCAGTTTAATTGTGTGTGGTTGGCAGAGTACATGAATCTTTTGCTAAATTCATTTACACTTCTGCTTGTTTGTTGAAATTATTTGTTAATAGCATTGTAAGTGAATCTAATAAAAGTTATTAGTTTGTAAATCTGTACATATTCTGTGCAAAACTACACACTGACAAGAGTGCCATCTTCCTCACTGTTGTACGATCTCGGAGTTAAAGTAGAGAGAGAGATTGGGGGGTACAGGGATGCTTGCCCTCATGCAGAAATGGTGTTTTATGTTTTTGTTTGTTTTGCTTGTTTATTTATTTTTGATGAGTTTTAATTCTTTAGGTTTAGATGCAATGATTTAGATACAATGAAATGTTGAATTAGTGAAGTTCAGATATGGTTTCCCTTACTTTTGTCAAACATCTTTTCTTCAGATTGTGAATCAGCTGACTAATTTGCTCGATTCAAATTTCATTGAAAAATTAGTTGTGGGAATGGACTTAATACAAGATTTGCTCACAGTGGGGTTTAGGGAGTGTTCCCTTTTCCCCAGTGTAATACAAATGTAAACTTGGCATAAATAAGTAAGAAGGAGTGCAGGGTGCATAGCCTCCAATGTGAGGGGTGCGGGGGGTGGAACCTTTTTAAATTTTTTTTGCATGTTGAATTTTTTTTTAAAGTTGACCTTTGTATTTCGATGTTTTTACTGTTAGACACTTTGATGTCAGCAGTTGTCAGTCCATGTGTCCATGAAGAATTGTGATGTATTTTACAGCTTTGAATGCAGTAGTACCTTAACACTGCCTCACAGACAGTAGCCAGAATGAAGGATATTGCTGATCCTCATAACAGCTTTTAAAGATGCAACACACTTTGTGTTGCTACATACAATTAAGAAGTGACAGTGTCAATTGTATTACAGTTTTTAAAAGCTGTGTCATTTTTCTGCTGCTGTTCTGTGATGGCTGGTGTTTATTCTGTAATGTTAGACTAGGGCATAAAAGTGCTGAAAAGTGTTTACCAACTATTGTAATGCATGAAGTGCAATGATTACACACCAAACTTGGAAAACAGATAAACTTAGAGATCCAATCTTGACAATGCTTTGTGGTGCTTAACAAAACCTTGTTAAGGATATCCCAAATGCGGTTAACATCATGTCTCATGTTAGGGACTAACAACAGGCAGTGTTAGCCAGTGGAGAACTGCCTCAGAAGTTACAAATAGAAAGTGTGGCAGACTGAAGCATCTAACAGCTTTTAAAAGCTGTTTTACCTTCTGCCAGAGGAGCACTTTATTTCTGCCTTCTGTACTTTGCAACTGTCCTTGATTATGCAGAATATCCCTGATTTTGCTTCATAGTTTTACCTTGTCTCCTTGTCTATCATAACATTTTTGATTTTCTGGTAAATCACTGTGGATATAATTAATGAATAATGCCAGACATTTGAGTTTGATATTTCTAATTTTTCAGAAAATGCATCGCACGTCGATACAGAATCTATTTGTTTTTTTAAGTAAATTAGAATAATATTTAAAAAACTGTGCCTGATATTAATCCCTGCACCTCCCCTACCCCATTTATTTTTGGATCTGTCTAGAATTTTTAAGCAAAGAACTCGAGAGGCACACGTCTGTCTGAGAGAGCCCACTGTGTGCTTTACTGTCTATTAACCACAAAAACACTTCCCAGTCCTAAACTTACTTTCTTTTTTTCTGTAACCAATAGTACATGGAGCAGATAAAGCTCTGCGCAGTACAAATAATTATGATTGGGTCTCCAATCATAACCCTCTATTATGTGTTGCTGACATAGATACCAAGATTCACATCTTGAGCATTGTTCTCATGGTGAATTTCTAGGCATCAGTGTCTCAAACGTAATAAGCTGGTTATGATCAGTGACCCAGTCATAATCCTCTCTGTTAAAAACCTATGTTACATCAGAAAGGTGGTTAACAAATTTGCCTTTTTGTCTTATTGGTATGCTTAAATTAATGATAAAAGATTATGAAATGCAAAGGGAAGTTCTTTTGAAAGATGTGAATATTTTACATAAAATTACTATAGATTGTTTATTTGAAGTGGAAAAGAATAAATATGACAGTGTGTTTAGAGATATTGACACATATTGTGACAAGGTCCTTAACAGGAAAATTAAAAAGTTACATTGTGACGAGTATAGGGAACTTAGAGCTTATCACCTCCCTTTAAAGGATGCACAGAATAAACATGACGTTGAATTGGTTAACAATGAATATGGGGGATGTTGAATTGAACTGTAATGACAACAATGATACTGACCACCCTTTAGATCTACCCCCCCCCCGCCCTGAGGAGGAGTGAAATGTTAGCCCAGAAACAAGGACACACAGGACACAATTTTTTCCTACCAGACTCAGGGGCGGGGGGAACAGATTCAGGGGGGAGGAGTTAGAATTACAATTCCAGATAGATCAAGGATCTAGTGAAGTTTCGGACTTTAAATATTGTTCCTTTAGTAATGTAAGTGAGATTGTAATACCCCAGCAGATTCATGAGACACTATTACCACAAGCTAATAGTGATACCAGCATAATGCACGTAGGTAGGACATTGACTCGTGGTCATTTTAACATTTTAATTTTACTGATATTATAATTACAGATGGACACTTCAAATAGTTTACAAAAGGTTTTCAGTTTGTCCCATTCAGACCTGTTTTTTTAGTTAAAACCTTGATATTCTTGAAGTTGTTTATCAGACAACTGAATTTAAAATTGTTATTCAAGGGACAGGATTATAACAGAACTGAACTGTCCAGAAATAGTACGTTTAACCCCCCACTTAACCCTATACTAAGAATTTTTGAAGAAATGGTGGAACAAGATATAAGAAATCTAAATTTGAATAGTGAACATGACAGCAATGTGGAAGATAGTGAGTGGGAGTTGTTAAACCAACTTAGAATTAACCATTGTAGAGTTATGAAACCAGATAAGGGTGGTTTTGATGTATTCCATGGACTATGAGACAAGTATGTATAAAATCTTGAATAATGAGGAACAGTACACAGTTGTGTCCAGAAACGATATCAACATTGCTTATTCTAAGATTATTTTCTTTATGACCATTTATTACAGGGTACCATAAACGAAAAACTGTACGACTTTTTACATGTAGAGAACCCAAGAATACCTGGTATTTTTGGGATACCCAAAACATATAAAGGATCAGATCATTTGAAATGTAGACCTATTGTAGCAGGTGGGGTTCTATTACTGAGCCCCTTGCCATTTTTGTAGACCTGCAATTGAAAGAATTTGTGTTTTCCTTGACTCACATTACCAGGGATTCCTGGGATTTTCTGAGGAACATTACCTATGATAAGTTTGATAATGAGGTATTCCTGGTCACTATTGATGTGGTGGGACTATTTCCTAGTATCCCACATGATAAGGGCTTCGAATGGTTTGGTGATGTGCTCTTGGAGGCTAGTCATTTGAACAGTAACATGATTAATTTGATCCTGGAATTCATGGACACAATACTGAATATCAATTTTGTAAACTTTAATGGAGAATTTTACAGCAAAATAAAGGGGTGGCTATGGGGGCTGCCTGTGTCCCCCCTTTATGTTGTGTCCTGAATTATTGTGAGAAGAAATATATTTTTAACACGGAATGGAATAAATACATTTCCTTTTATACTCGTTTTTTTGATGACATCTGTCTATTTTGGTTAGGGTCGGAAGAATCCTTACACGAGTTCTTTGTCTACATTAACAATACATCTGGGTTTCTAAAATTCACCCATTCCCTATCAAAGGTTAAGATAGATTACCTGGATGTTATGATTTACAAGGATTTTTGAGAATCAATGTTTTCATTCTAAATTGTATAGAAAGAGCACCTTTTCTAACTCTTCTCTTCATTTCAAAAGTGGGCACCTATTTTATCAAAAGAAGGGGGTAGTCAAAGGACAGTACATCAGGGCCTCTAGAATGACAACAGATAGGGAGAGGTTCTTAGATGAAGTAGAGTTCCTTACTAACTTATTCCTTGAAAGAGGTTACCCTAGGGCCCTTTTGGATAGTTTGGCTAAGGAAGTTATTAGGGACCGGGAAACATTATATCATCCACTTCTGGGACAGGGTAGAATGATTGAAGGACAAGTCAAGAATGCTGATAAAAACATCAATGTGCATTCATACATACTTCCTCCACTACCTCTGTTCAGGTAGAGGAGATAGTGAGGAAACATTGGGCCATTTTTATGGTCACAGAGGACACTCAAAGCTACCTTACACATAAACCTGTTTTTGTTAGGAGAAGGGACACCAACCTGAAGGAGCTATTTGAATTTAAGGAAGAAGAAAAGAAACTGAGTAGGAACAAGACACTGGGGACCCACGGGTGTGGGTATTGCAAGCAGTGTAGTTACATGTCTAATAAGAAGGAAATTGATATACCATCAAGGAAATATCGGGTGGATTCTAAGTGCTCCTATAATTGTAATACAAAAGGAATAGTCTGTTTAGTGACATGTGAAACCTGTAACAGTTTTTACATAGGAAAAACTGAAAGGGTTTTAAGAAAGAGAGTATATGAACATGTACAATATTTCCAGGGGAAAGGAATCAAATGCCCTATACAAACATTCTAGAACATGTACAGACATGAAACTGAAATTCTTTGTGATTGAACAAATAGAAGTGGATCCCAGGGGAGGGTGCTGGGAGGCTAAGCTTGAATACAAGGAGCTTTTCTGGCAACTCAAGCTGGACGTGGGGAGGACTCCAGGTTTAAATGAACACATAAGCATTAACAGTGTGTTGAGGCTTAGAGCAGCCAAATTGTGATAGTTTATAGTGGGTGCTTAATAACATTTGTTAATTGAGGTGCTTACAAGGTATATTCACCATACATTTTTACATGTTTCTGTGTTTAATTTTATTTTAAAATATAATATATATATTTTTATTTTATATAACATGTATACAGAGGTACATTTTACATATAGTCAATATGAATTTTAAGTTTATTGAACTAAATATAGGACTGTATATTTGTATTGCAGGTTTTGTTAGATTAGGGTTGTGCCTTTAAATTGTTTATAACTTAATTAAGTTGATTAATTATATTAACTTTATTAGCGAATGTATTTAAGCAATTTGTATTGATAGGATCATTGTTCTGATGAAGCCTGGTGGATCCAGGTGAAAGCGCTTAACCTATGGTGTGTGTTTTTTCCAAATATTAAGTCATATCTATCTACACGGTTGTGGAGTTATTTACTTGAGTGGAAGCTGCCGTACTACTATCCTACTATCCTGGTGGCATGTATTAGAACTGGCTCTGTAATCCTGCTTGCTGTGAGGTTCTTTTGTGTTTTTTGAAATTTATCTTTTTAACAATTTTGGAGCATAATTATGGCACTCCATATTCTACATACTATATATGTGTGTATATATATATATATATATATATATATATATATATATATGTGTGTGTGTGTGTGTGTGTGTGTGTGTGTGTATGTATGTACGTACATATGTGTACGTGTGTCTGTGCATGAATTCATTTATCTGTCTGAATGCTATACTACATTGATAACATCTGGATGTGAATACAGGTTTATAGTTAAGAGTGTCATGTCTGACTTGATAAAATGTATTTGCTTAAATATACAGATTAGGAGAGAATCAGAAGGATGGGTCCAACCTCCTTCCAATTGCCTTTTGACTCCTGTGTAGCTTGATAGAGGGATGAGTAGGTTAGCTATTCATAAACAATCATCAAGCTAAAAACATATGCTTCTCCTCCTATTGACTATAAAATCCAAATATTCCCTAGAAAAAAAAAAGAGTAGATGGGTTTGTTTGGGAAAGCATGAACAATATGACCTTATACGTAAATTATAGCTTCTGAAATGCAATAACCAGGCTAAATTTATTTTGTAATCTGGCATCAAAAAATCTACAAAAGTCACCTTCAAATTCTACACTGATTTTACCCTGTCTCTGAGATTTGATCCATTTTTAGTTTCATTGGAATATCTTGATTATCAATACATGGATAAATATGGGTAGAAGTGTCAAACATTTGTTGCTTGTGTTTGTGTCTGTGTGTGTGTGTGTGTGTGTGTGTGTGTGTGTGTGTGTGTGTGTGTGTGTGTGTGTGTGTGTGTGTGTGTGTGTGTGTGTGTGTGCGTGCGTGTGTGTGTGTGTGTGTGTGTGTGTGTGTGTGTGTGTGTATTAATTACAGATTGCTTCTGGGAGGGTATATAGCTCCTCAGTTGGCACACTTCTTATCTCAACCATGAATGACAAGACTCATGAAGTCAATGCTACCCCATTCATTGCCCTGCCCATACCACAGAGCTATTCATTGTAGCTGTTTACCCGGGAGTGCTGTTGATAAAACAATACTAATGATAAGATTTCCTAGCTATATTTATCCCAGTTTTAGGAAAGATCACTTTTTGTGTATAAAGTCTATGGAAGAAGGCTCATTTTAAGCAATGTGGCTAAGTTAAGATGCAATTTTTCCACGACAATGAATTTTCCATGTAATGGATTTACCACCAGTCTGATTATGCACAACTGAAACTCTGTTTGGCTAATTTAGGTTTCTGAAAGTAGAATCTCTCTTTCTTGAGGTGTAATCATTTTTGAGTTCTTTCTACTAAGTAAGGAGTGTAGAAAGCAAAACGCCATGCATAAAGGTGTGAGGGGCTTTTCACCGCCTACAAAGGCAGAGTATTACTTCATTGTTTAAAAACTGTCCTAAACAATGTTGCATTTAAAATGACATCCAAATAAACAAACACTAAATAAATAAAACAAGATATCTTAAACTCCATCACTAAGATAAAAGTAAATCTGAGCTCAGGACCACCATCAAGGTAGGAGGTTAGAAAGTTGCAAGGTACGCCACCCTTCCCAGGCTCTACTCAAATTTTAGGGATGATACTATGACTTGGCAAGTATACATAATGAGGGACATAACATGCGACTCAGATAAATTAATCATGAAACTGGTCATATTAGACCACTTAACAAGTATAGTAAAAAGCAGTTGCTCAGACCTCTTTGACACCAACTAAAAGAGAAGAATAGACATTATCAGCTAAGTCTATTAGTTCGAAGGTATGCTTATCTTCCTAATTCCCGTCATTCATTTTATCTTCTTAAGAGCTGAGAGGGAGAGAGAGATGTTTTATAGTTAAACAGAAGCTAATGCAGCGTTCCATTTGAGTGGGGATTACATAATTACAAAGAGACACATCTCCTCGTTTTGAGGCAAACAATATTTTGCTTGGTTAGATTTTTCTCACACACTTTGCCTTAAATAGATGGGAACATTATGATTCTTAAACTGCTAAGAGAAGTATTCCTATATATATATTTTTTTATCCTAATGAAAAATTCTATGACAGTACATCAGCTACATCTGAGGTGAACAAGGATGTAATGAAGCACAATGGAAAAGCCAGATATCTTTTGTACCTTCCCAGACACAATATTTCCAAATGCCCCTAACAAAGAATTCTAACATACTGATGAAGTCACAAAAGGAAATATGGTTGTTGTTGTTGTTGTTTGTCTTTCGGCTTTTCCCAGTTAGGGGGTCACCACAGGGGAACTCTGGTCCGCTAATGATTGGCAGTAGATTTTCATGAACACCGAGGTGCCAGCTCGACGTTCAACCTTCAACGAAGGCACGCCCATTTTAATATGATTAATTGGCACTTGTGCATTAGAAGTTAATCATGTGTCTAAAACCATTTCCACATTTAACAAAATTCAATACCGTACCTCTTAAATGTTCCCAGTTTTGTCTGGAAATATTGCTGCTTCTCTCGTGGAGTTTGTGATTTTTGTGATAAACCATCGAGTTTTACATTCATTAAATAATACTGCTTATACATGCGCACTTCTTACATTTCAAAGAATTTCTTGTAAATACACATCATCTTATTCAATCAGTTTTCTAAGTTACAAATGATTATTTTTGACTTTGTCTCTAATTCTATGGATGAAACATTTAAGGCCATATGCAGTACTGACACATTCAGATTATTCACATTGAAGAAATCACTCCCCAGGATTCAGTAAATGTCATGTAGGGTTCATGTAGAGTCTACACGGAGTGTTATTGTTACAGGAAGTAGCACCTGTGGTGGTGGCGTGCAATCAATATTAATGAAGTTCTGCACATTTAAACAAGGTTTCATGGTGCACACGAGGGCATCTGGCTGTGAAACCTCTTCGCAAATGCAGATAGCACTTCCACATACCTCTCAATGGTACAGATTTTTGCAGAATGTCCAGATGTCTGCCTCATATTTTTGACCTGTTACTCATAAAATGGGTTTACTTGCAAATCATTGGCAAATCTTTGAAGACTGAAGTCAGAAAACAATGACAGATATTTGAGATTCGATTTTATACACTTCAGAAAAGTCATGCTAATGCAAAAACCTGTTATTCTAGCAACTTTCTAAGCCTGTAAGAACAATGTTTCCAAATTGTCCCTATTTTGGGGCCTTTGTCCCCCATTATTTATGGCTTTGTGTAATTGTTTAATCTTCTCTCTTATTTATGTTTTTTTCTTCTGAAGTCTGCACAATGCGCCACTTGCCGCAAGCAGCTTCAGCTATGCTTACTTCGTTTGTGCGACTGGACCACCCTTGTATCAGACATGACCCAGACATCCAAAAACAGAAAACGGATGCATTCAATTAATTATGGGCATTGTGCACATCTGCTAAAAGAGGCTGCACTGCACTAATACCATGAAGATAACAATGAATACTAATATAGGGAACCTCATATAACTAATCCTGTGGTGACAGGTGTTAAGTTTAGGGCTGGAGTGCAGATGGTCCTGGGTTCTGGTTCAGAGCATGCAAATTTTTTATACTGTTGTGATATTGCAGATTATACAAATAAAGTGCTACATAGACAGACACATGTTGTCTCAACCTTCTTGTGGCAAGAGCTGTAAGTTTAGAACTACTGTACACAGGGTCCTGAGTTTGAATATTGTCTATTCCATAAACATTTTATTTTATTTTTTTTTATTTTGTTCCATGTCACATTATATTTACTCTCACTTATAACACCTGACATAGTGCTGCTGATATGACAATGTTCATGAAGGTATAGTTCTGCTCTCCCAGTTGAATAACAGAGCTGCACAAGTGGCTGTATATGAAATAACCCTGGAATTGCATTGCTTGAAAGTGTGCATTGTCTAGTTTATGATACATTTGAAAAAACTGTGCTCTTCTTAGCATCACACAAACAAATGCACTTGGCTTACCATGTCACCATGTTTTCACAATGGTAGGAGGAGCACAGCTTTTTCAAATGTATCAAAATGCAGACAGTGCACACTCTCAGTAAGCACAATATGTGCAACTGGCAAGTAAACATGCTATTTAAAGTGGAATTGGTGGGAAATGCACATTAGACATTGAGCATGATCTTTTGTAGGCATGGTTGTTGTTGTTGGAGAGGGTGTGCACTTCCAAGCACAGAGCTGGGGAGTTCAGGAGTCCAATGTCTTTGTTGGGCTCCTAGTTAAGAAGCATGGCCCTTGCCTTTTGCAGGGTAACTAAACAGGCTCTTGATACAAGTCCAAAGCCTGGACTAGTGTGGCTAGGACTTTGTCCGGTGTGACAGATATCCCTTGCACTGGAGAACAATGCTATCATCACTATGACGATCTTTGAAGGAGGAAACAGGTTACCATTGATTGTTGGATCAGGGAATATCAGGCAGGAAACACCCCATAGATGTGTATCTATAAATTGCATTGACTAATTGTAAATATTAAAGCTGAGTACAGTCAACAGTGGTATTCATAATGGCATTCTTTTCAAATTTTTCTTTTTCCACTGCTGCAGAAAAGAGCGAATGTGAGTTCCCATGCATTGTGACTGACAAGGATGAGAGAAGCATGTGGTATGTAAGCATAATTATATAAAGTATTGTTACTGTAGTCTTAACAGTTAAAGATGGATTAGTTATTATATCATACAGCTGTATAACATTGAGCATGCATATCTCAACTGTAAAAGCAAATATGCATGCATTAGTCTGTAGCATAGCTCTCAACTGCCCATATTTTCGCTGAATATCCAGAGTTTTGACTCACTGTTTTGGTCTGTTCCTCATCACATTTATGGATTTCTGGCAAATAATTGAGATCGAAGTCAGTAAATAATGAGTGTCAAGATGTATGTTAACACAATTCCTATGCAACTTTCCACGTTTCTAAGAGCAATACATAAAAATTGTCCCTATTTTTGGGTCATTGTACCCCATTATTTTATGATCTGTCCAGATGTCTTGCTCTAAGAGTTAGACAGGTATGGTCTGTAGCACAAAGCAACAGTTGCACATTCGCAGATAACAGTGTGCATGAATCTATATCATGTAAAAGGAAAGTGTGTATGCATTATGCTGTAGTCCAAAAGAAAAGTACAGTATTACAGCATTCACTGGTTGTGGGTTCAAATGCCACACTTCCCAAATATAAAACTTACTTGTTTGCAATACTGTTTTAGTTTTTCATCATTAAATATACAATACTGTTATATTTTCATCATTATAGCACTTGAAGTTCAGACCTCTATACTTGTGGCTTGAATGGCCCCACTGTCAAGTATAATCAGCATACATGGAACATGCATATGTGCAATATATGCACCCATGAATGATTGCTGGATGCAATCTGATCTGCACTACAGTGTGCATGTATTAGGAACAGAGTAGTATTCAAAGTAATTGTGACATCCCCCCTCCGGGCTAGTAATCAAGGAGCCTGAATCCTCATCACTGACACTGTTGAGGGATATTCACTTGGAACAAAAATGGGTACACTCAGTAATTCCAGATGCAGACCTCTCTGCATCAAGCACAATTGCCCTTAAGAGCACACAGGGAACATACTTGGCCAGGGGTCTGGGTTTCTCTCTCTGTCTCTCCCCAGGTCCCGAGTAAGGCTCCCCACTTGTACAGCTGCAGAGTTAAGTTGTCAGCTGAGTGCACAAGCCAAGTCTTCCACCACTCTCTCTGTGAAACCAGTGCTTTGTGTACCTGCTCCAAGTAGCTGACACACACACACACACACACACACACACACACACACACACACACACCCACACACCTGGGAAAGGCTGGCACAGATTTATCCGTTGCGCCGCCTCCTGCCCAGACTACAAGGTAGTTATCAATGCCACCAGGCACTACAAAGCCAGCTCCCCTAAGGCTCTTGCAAGGGTATCCAATTATATTGAGTGAAATTAATATAAATGGTAATGTTGACCAAACAGCCAGGCTTCTGGAGTGACTATGTTATCACCAAATAAATATATGCAAATACTCTCAAAGCTTAAATATCTTCTAAAAGGACCAGCCACAATGAAAAGTTTAAATCTATTTAAAAGAACATGAAAATTATTTACAGCAAACACCAGAGTTTCAATCAAAAGAAATATTAAAATAACACTGATGAATAGATCCACACAGTTACAGAAGCACAGTACTTAACTAATCTCACTATATTTTCCTGACTAATCTATAGAGTACTATTCCCTGATCACTTACTAGAGGAAAACAAGATGAAGTAGGTGAATGGTCTTCCTTCTTTGTCAGGTTCCAAGAAACAGACTCCACAGTCTGACTGAAAATAATATCTAAATATTATTTCTGGAAGAGCTTACAGAATGACATCACATCTGCTCATCTGACTCTGTTTCCCACACTATCCCCAACACTAGAAGCTGCCAGGATTTTAGCACCTATTTGTTACCATACACACAGATTGAGCTTTGCTCAGATCTGCTGCAGCTCCTGGAAGTCATAAAACAATTTCAAACCTCTAACCTCCTACAGAGCTACTAAGCCAGGCTTCTCATAGACATTTCATCTCTGGCTGCAATCAGAAGTGTAAGATACAATCTTTATGGCCTAATTTAATTTCAACTCTTTTCCAAAGTTAGCCGGGGCTGAGCTTAACCTCTTCTCTTCCAGTATCCTCTGCTAAAAGATATACCTTTAAACAGTTACAATAATGCATGCACGTGTCTTTGCTTTCCAGCAGGACATACTGTTGATACATTTTTAACACAAGCACCTTTACAAATACATTTTCAACACAAGCATCTGTAGAAATCAGTTTGATATTCAAATAATATATACTTTTTAAGAATAAAAATAAAAAATCCAACCACGTAAATAAGACGTAGATAAAACATAAAATTTATTGTACACCACCAAAAGACTAAGTGCTTTCGCTAAATTCATATAGCATCATCAGAGTCATTTTGGTTTCAAATCATTACTGTTTAAAAAGAAGCAGCATCCAATCATTTCACACAAATAATTAATTACATCATTTCCCATTAATTAAAACAATTTTATCAAATCTTGTGTTTAAAGTCATACATTACAATTTTTTTTAAAAAATATACATATATGATTACCCTATATGTATGTCTCACAAGTTCACCAAAATCTATTTTATTACACTTGCCCTTTGTTTTAACAATGGTTTCAGGGAAATGTTATTATTCAACCCTGGTGAATTTTGAGCATTTAAACGCATCTGCCATTTCATTTCTTTTACTTCTACTTCATTTTCAATATCCCCTCCCCTCCCATCTATAAAAAACTCTATCTATTATAAAGAAAATAAACTTTTTGAAGATAATACATTTTTTACTATGAATAAATAAAGCATTAAATTTATTTTCTTTTCTAATTGCTCTTTGATGTTCAGCTATTCTATCTCTTAGCCTCCGTTTTGTTTTGCCAATATAAAATGCTTCGCATGATACACATGTTGCCACATATACTAACTTGGATGTATTGCAATTGAATTTTCCTGGACATGGAATGGTTGTTCTATAAGAGTTTATCACCACATATGGCCCCTCATTTATGTATCTACAGTATCTACAAGTTCCATATTTTGCCATTTTAGAGATATTTTTTGCTCTGTTTTCATTTATATCCAACCATTCTTTTATATTTTCCCCCTTTTGTATGTTATCTTTGGTTTTGCTCCAAAAAGGGCTTTTGTTAACCCTTCAAGGCAAGTAACCCACTTCTCTTTCAATATTCTAACCAATTCAGGTGTCACCAAATTATAACTTAAAACCATCACATCTGTTCTCTTTTCATCCTGTTTAATTAATTTTTCATTTATGTCGATTTTCTTCTTATGAATAGGTAGAAAATTTGTGTTTCTTTTACTTATAATTTCTTTCCTCACTTTCAATAACAAATTTAATGGATATCCTCTTTCTAGAAACATTCCAATGAGCTTAAACAATTCTCTCCCAAATTCCATATCATCACTTACTAGTCTTGAAGCCCTCACCATCTGTCTTTTTACTATGCTCTTAAATTGGTGGTGGGGATGGCAACTAGTAAAGTGTAACAGAGAATTGGATTAATTTTCCAGGCTGCAACCCAGAAGTGCTGGGCTTTGGTGCTGTAGCCAGTGGAGTGAGTGTAGGCGAATCACGGGGAACCAGCTTACCCTTCTGTACTGTAGTAATAACATAAAACATTAAAATATAATAATAAAATAAAACATAATCAGAAAAATGTAAGTAATAAAAAGTGATAAAGAAAAATAAATATAAATAATTATAAAAAAATACAAACACAATTAAAAATAACACATAAAAAATCAGCAGCAAATAAATACAAAACTATACATAACAACAGAAAAATTAAGTAAAATAAAAAAAGAAAAGGAGTGGGTGAGAGAAAAAATAGGAGAAAATTAGTAATGTCATATATGACATATAATGTGCATGTATACAACTCTATGACTCTATTCTGCTCATACCTCTCCACCTGTTAGTGCAAGAAATCCGGACAAACCTTGACAAAACTGGGGACAATGGTCCAAAGATAGGGACATATTTTAAATATTACTTCTATTAACTTAGAAAGTTGCTAGAGTAACAGGGTTTGTTGGAACATACATTTTAAGAATAATTTGAAGTCTGAAACTCAAAAGTATCCATTATTTAGTGACTTCAGTCCTCAGATAATCCCAGTGATTTGTTAGAAAACCACACATTTTATAAGGAACATACCAAAAATATGAAATACAAATCTGGACATTCTGCAAATATCTGAACAGTTGAGATGTATGATTCTGTTGCCTTTACTTTTAACACTACCAACTTTTAACAAATAACTTTTACACTGTTAAGACAATCAAGCTCATAACAGATGCACAGTATATTATCGATTGCATCAAGCAATTATGGATATGTGTATATACTGTACATATGCATGTTCCAATTATACTTATGCCATTCTTTAGCAGGCTATTGTTGTCCCTTGTTTATAGATCGTATGTTACATTGCAATACTGATGTAAACTTAAACAGTACTGTATAGTTGGGAAGTGTGTTTTTTGAACTAACAACCTCTGACTACTCTGTACTACTGGACTGTTGTTTAATCCTACAGACTAATGCATGCATACTTTTCCTTTACAATTGACAAACGCATACTCAAGGTGATACAAGTGTTTAACACATTAAGCTGTATTTACTCTTAATGTTACAATAACAGTACCATTAGGATGCATACATACCACTTGTGTCTCGCATCCATGCCAATCTTGCTTCATAAGCTCACACATTCAGCAATCTATCTGTATGAGCTGTGGAAAAAGCAGAACACAACAGAATTCCATTAAGAATACCAGTCCTGAACAAATACAGCTGCTGACTCTTACAAGTAGTGCCTGTAAGTGATACTTACATATCTGTGGAGTGCTACCAGTCTGACATTCCTCAATCCAACAGTCAAGGGTATCCCTCTTCCTCATCCTGTGGTCTCTGTAGTGATTTCTACACTGTTCACCAGTACAGGGGTTACTAGTAGCACTGGACAAATCCCGGGCCAAACTATTCCATGTATCTGATTTGTAATCGGATCCATGATAGCACTCCTGCAACAGCTGGGGACCCTGGTCATTCACTAAGAGCCCAACAAACACTTTCGACTTCTGCATACCCCACTTTTGAGACTGAAATTTCAAAACATCTCTACAAACAAAAACCATGTCTAATGCAGATGAAGATCAATCTATAATGATGTTTCCCGCCAGTTCCAGTTATCACAGATACTAACAGCAAGCACTTTTGGATTTTGCAACATTTGAAAATGGTGCATGTCACTTACCATCGAACAAACACAGAAACATGTTTGCATGATGATAACCACTACAGAGATGGAAACCATTACAGATATTAATACATAAGTACATAACTGACACAATATTAGTGTGTCAGCCATCAGGAAAATAATTATGATATAAGAAATACTAGGTCAACTGCTATAATTGAGAGTGACTATAATGTGAAGCAGGACACCATTAAGAATGAATGGAGTCTACTGTATTCGAACCTTGGACTTAATATATGGTAGTTCAATACTTATAGCTGTTGCCACAAGAATAATGAAAAATACTTAATTTCATTGCTATCTAATGCAAGGTCACAACAGTGAAATAAAGGATGTAATCCTTGTAGTCAAACCCAGGACCATGTGAACATCAGCCCAGCAATTAACATCTGCAGCCACAGGAGAAGTTACGTGACCATGTCCTTGATTAGTATTCATTTTAAGGTTCACTCTGTTAAACACAGTACAATGACACTTAGCAGGTTTATGCCAGGTACAATCACATTAATAGAATGCATCCAATGTCTATTTTTAGATGTCTGGGTCCTGTCTGCTACCTGGGTGGTCCAGTCATCCAGTTTGTGCACTGCTGCTATGAGTGCAAACCAGATGAGCATTGCTAAAACAGTGGCCCAAAAACTGAGAAAAAAAACAAGTAATAACAGGCAGAAACAGAAATCATTGTATGACATACACAGTACAATATGTTAGTACACATGAAATATGCCTATATGGATCTGGAATCCAAATCGCCATACATTGCACATTCAGAACACAGGATGGGTGCCTTAACTCTGTTTTTCACACAAACACCTTTGTAGCAAGCAACAACACTCATCAGTACACAAACAAATTAAACAGAATGTACAGTTATATTAAAACATTACATGTCAGTTGTACATTTAGTGAAATGTTCATCTTTAAAAATACTGCACTTAGTGATCACACACCCTGCTATGAGTCTTGCTTGCAAATATACAGCACTGTCTTACCTTTCTGTGTTCCTTGGTCATTCATCAGTTATCTGACCAGTATTCTCGGCCATGCAGTGTGTAAACCATTCTACAATATATCATTGCACTTTCAATGTCAAAGGTCATTAACTGGGAATAATATGACGTGCAGTTGCCAACTAAGAAAGGCCAGGTTGAATGTCACAAACAAGCATTGACTGTTATTTTTGGGGTTGGGGAGCAAAAGTGTGTTCCTGCTATGGCGATAACAAGACTGTGTTGATCTGGTTACTCTGTTTGTTTGGCATTCTGCCTGTTGTCTGATTTAGGGAGGGTTGAGAAGTCAGACACTGCAATGTGTATCCTTACTGTCAAAACGTTTCTGTGTAATGCTTTCCCAGTACAAAAGTATGGTGAAGTAGGATGATGGTTTCAGGCTCCTAGGTGGTGAGTCATTGTGCTATGGCTTGTCTCCTAACCAATGCAAGGACATACTGAGCATGCCTATGTCTGCCTACAACCACCCTTGCTGCTGGTTCCACTATGCCTTTTCATCAGTCTGTGACTGTGATGACCTTGGCATTATTGGGAGGATGTGTTCCCCTTCCCCTTGCTGATCCTGCTGCAGCTGTTTCCATAAGATTAACTTGAGTAGCATAGCACATACTATGCGCATTGTAGGACATATCAGTGGATTGTAATGGAGGCTTTGGCGAGATGTATATAGCCACTGGCACTATGACTGCAGTAGTTCAGAAACATGATCTATGACATTATAGGTTGGAATGTGTGTCTCATTAAGGTATTCGTTTGTGTGTGTGTGTATGTGCATTTCTGATGGGTTTCATCAGTCATGACTCCAGTGCATACCATGCATCCAGTTCTAAATGAACCTGTGAGATATCCCCCATAGCACACATCTGGTGCAGCTGGGAGATGTGGCACATATAGGAGTTGTGATAACTGCCAGAGTTGCCAGCACACACATTCCAAATTATATACATACCATTACACATAACTTTGCAGTTGTTCCAGTGGTAGACCTTACGGTTAATGTAGACCCTACCCTGTTCCCCGGGTGTTGTTCTCATGTGTACATGACTGCAATGTATGGCACACATTACTTCAGGGTAGTACGATACATGGTACAGTTGTAGCATTCTTGTGAACCTCTCCCAGAACTAATTGTAAAATATATGCGCTCTCTGCCATGTTGTAGCGTATCATGCAAGAATGTTTAGAAGATCCTGGATGCTGATGCCTATGACACACCAAGCATGTCCCCTGGTACTTTGTGAAAGGTATCTGTGGCTAAGATTCTAAGTTCAACACATACCTTATTTTCCACTGGGATGGGTTCTCTGTGTTTGGCTCTGTTAAGGCTGCTAGAGGTTGTATCATTCCTGTACTGTGTCCTTGGCCTGCAAAGTCTTCACCTTCTGTGTCTGTGGGTATTGGCAGCAGCAGCATTGGCTTTAGCCTGTAGCACAGACACGTATTAAAAAAGCAGTAGTTAATAACAGTCTGTCTGTGATTACTTTGTGTCTGTACTTCACTATTTTCCCAATCCCCATAAAAACAGCATGGAGTCTACATGGATGCTTTATGTCTTGTTGACTATCTCCACAAGATTAATTGAGTTGCATACAAATCAGCTACTTATGCTGTAATTAGCATCTCTGAAGCACCGACTGACAGATGCAATCCATTACTAATGTACTCTGTTATAAAAAGGCAAATGTGTAGCTAGGCAAACTGATATGGATGAGAGTTATTGCATTGTTTAACTCAGTGACACATTTATTTTGAACAATATATCTCTACAGTGGAGTATTGTACTCCATCAGGTATGTATCCATTTTGTTACCTACATAATGCATATGCTGGAATGTAGTTAAGAATAATGTGAAGTAAATCTGTATACTTTTTTAAGAATTGTAATCATGGCAAGGCCTTATTTGTCAAGCCATTTCAGAGGTACAGAGGATGTAGAGTAGGCTTAAGTTATAATGCTGTGATAACTATGTACACGTGTTGCATGGAAAGGTCCCTTTTTAGCACTTTTAGGATTTCACAGTTGTTTTTTTAGCACAATTGGTCCTTAACCTGTTATTTTGTTTGGGGTGGGGGGCAAAGATGACTTCCTGCTATGGCACAAACTAGAATGGACTGTTATTTTGGGTGGATGAGCATAGCTGAATATCTGTTATGGCCCAAACAAGGTTACGTTTCTCTTGTTACTCTCCTTGTTTTGTATCCTCCCCCATTAGTTTTTCACTTCTGTTGAATCTTTAAAGTATATCAGGTGGGAAATACTGACAGCCTTCCTTTACTGCTATCTGTAAACAGTTTATTTGTACTTATGCGATCCTTATATGTGCTATCATTTTTTTTATCTTTCAGGACATAAAATGTCTGTTCAACATAGGCCCCCATTTACCGAGGTGGAGAATGACCTCATCATAGAGGGCTTACGTCAGATCATGCAGCACTGCTGTCCAGAGGGTGGGCTAATATGGCTTAGTGTACAGCCATGTGGGATGAATTAGTCCACAACATAAATGATATTGGGCGACACAGTCATACTTATGAGGAGGTGTGCCACAGATATGATAACAGCTGCAAGGAGGGGTGCAACTTTAGTAGCATATGATTGTCAGATCATTGGTGGTGGGCCTGCAGCAGGACCCCCTCTCACTGCCACAGAAATTTACTATCAAACATTGTCACACAGGACAGCTCCCAGCAATCAATGACCCAGTACATTCTGGATGTGGGTGCCACTCCTGCATCTCAAGAAGAGTTTCCAGGTATGCTTTGTTAGATCATCATTAGAATACTGTGGCATTCTGAAATAGTGTCAGTAGTTTATATGTGTATCAAGTTGTTTTTTTGGGTAGAGGAATTTAAGATAGTTGCAGTTTTAAGTTTAATTTTGAAATTGTTAGCCACAGTCTTGTTAACATTTGAGATACTGGAAATATAGATGAATAAAGGTATTACCCCCTGTTATACTGTTAAATGTAGTGCTGTTGCCATTACCTCTTCCTTTACTTATTTCAGGACCATCAGGGATTAGGAGACACAGGGCTCCTGCAGTTGGTAAGCTTAATACATTTATGTCATACTGTAGATAAATCCCAAGATATCTAATAATGTGTCCTCTCAGGCCTGCTGTATGTATTTCTGTACACTCTGCATACCTGTCAACTGTACAGATTTTTTGCTGAATGTCCAGATTGTTTACTCATATTTCTGGCCCATAGTTCATATCATAGTGATTTTCTGATCAACTATTGACAAGTCATTAAAAACTGAAGACATAAAATAATGATAATCTGAGTTTTAGATTTCATACCCTTCAGAACTGCCATGCTAAAGCAAAACCTGTTATTCTATCAACTTTCTAAGTTTGTAAGAGCAATATTTCAAAACTGTCCCTATTCCTGGGCCTTTGCCACCCATTATTTATGGATTTGTTCAGATTTCTTGCTGTAGGAGGTTGAGAGGTATGACTGTAATAGTGACAGCAGTGTACTTTTTTAGCATATTAGTGCAGGTATTAATGTATTCCTCTGTTTCTTCCTTTTATCACAGGTGATCATGTAAGTGGTTCTGTGTCCCCTGTGCCATCTGATGTCAGTGTCTCATCAGACTCTGATGATGGTGGTGCCCAAACTGAGGTCAGCTGGGGGTTGCAGAGGCTGAATCTGACACAGAGGTTGACACTCAGTGACCCTCTCATTTTTCCTGTACACAGCTAGTATGCCTATGCATCCTTAGTCCACTGAGGCCACGGATATTGGACAGATGGAGGGTGAGGACATTGACCAGGGAAGTGTATCTACTGCTGCTTCAGAGCCTGTTGACTCTGGCTGTAGTCAAACTGTTGGCGAGGTGTCGCACAAAAGGCTTGATAGGGGTGCTTGCAGGAGACCTGCTGTCCCTCCTCCACCTGGTGTAGCTGTCTCTTCATGTGTAACCCAACATATGTTTAGGGCCATCATGGAGGCACAGGCACATTCAGAAAGGCACTCCAGCAAATGTTCAGGGTTCTAGATGTGGTACAGTCTGACATCTGTGACTGCCTCCACAGTATTGTTGATTCTATGGATCGGATGAATGACACATTGGAATGATGTGTGCCTGTGATGGGGCATTGAGTGTCTGTCATGTAGCGCACATTGTCTGTGATGGAACATCTGTTCAGAGGGGAATGTTGGCCTTATGGGCTTAGGTCAGCAACTATATCTGCTGTGAGCCAATGTGGCCATGTCCAATCATGCTCCCATACTGGCAGTACTTCCACTGCTCTATCAGGAAGTGTGCTGTTCACACCCAGGCATGGCAGGCCATGGGGTTGTGGTCTTGGGCATTCCTGTGAAGGAAGCACATCCAGCAGACATCACTCACCTATGGGAGATATATCTGTCTCTCCAGTATGTCCTATATATGTCAGTCTACACTGATGGCCCTTGAATAGCTGACTGTAGTCCCAAATGACATATGTAGGGGCAGCATTTACATCACAATTGATCAGAGATAGCACTGTAAGGCATACATAAGTCACCTGCAGCAGTCTATATCATGCTGAGCACAGTGACAGCTACACAAGTCTGTCATTATTACCCATGTTTGACACCCTGATTTATACTACTTGTAAATCTCTGAGGTCTGTCAAGTTTCTGCAGGTGTCTATTACACTACATAGCAAAGGGAGCATTATATTCTGGAGTAGGTCTGATGAGGGATGACTATAGGGGATTTAGAACTGAATGTGATACTGGTACAATGGTTTTGCTAATCTGATGCAATATGCAGAAAACCTTCCTCACCACAGTAGACACATTTCAGTCTACTTGAGTTCCCAGGTCTATCAATACAGAATTGGTGATTAGGGTATTCAGGGTTATGTCATAATAAGCTGGAACATTGTTAATACCAAATGAAATGATTATGTATTTATATGATGGTCATTTAGAAGGACAGAGTTGCCATCAGTCATTAGTCTGTGTAAGCCCCTTTTGGACAGCACTCACATTGTTAGAGGACACAGTGATAGCACCTAAGTTTCCTTCAACCACAAACTTGGCTAGCCACATACACTCTGTTTTGGTCTGGGCTTCTGAGAAATACATGGCGAACATGAATGGACACAGCAGTGACACATGTGGTAACCCATGGGTGATGGTTCTGCTGCTAGACGTGAACTCTCCCAGTTTGAATGAGTGTTGTTTGCCTGTGAGCCAGTTTTCATCCCACTAGGCAACATACCCACCTGTCTTCACTTCTCACTGATGCACGAATGTGGGATTGTGTGGAAGGCCTTGGCCAAGTCAAAATAGACAAGGTCAATGCACTGCATACATGCTGGGTCTCTGGTCACATTATTGAATACCAAGAGTTTTAGCATACACAACCTTCCTTTGAGAAAACCATGCTGGAACAGATGTCGTGTTTTGATGTCAACACGGTCCTTGTATCTTACATCCATGAAAATCCATTCCAGTGTCTTACAGTTGAGGCTTGTGAAACTTAAGGGGCTATAAGTACATGTGTATGTTGCTGATCCACCCTTGTGTAGGGGGAATAGGCCTCTGATTTCAAATCTGTGTGTATAAATGCACTACTCAGACTGTGATTGAATGGGGTGCCCAGTGCAGTAGTTCACTAGTTAAGAACATTATAGAAGCATGCTGGAATGCCATCTGGTCTCATGGAGGCTGTATTCCTAGTCTTAGAGAGAGCAGTGATTACTTGCTCTTTGTAGAAGGAGGTTGGAGGTGATGTTGAAGACGTGTTGTGGTAAGCTTGGGGGCGGGTGGGTGATAATTTTATCCAAGCATGTCTGCTAGCAGTTTTTCAATTTACACTGAGTCAGTGTGTGCAATACCATCCACACATCTGAGTTATACATTTGATGTTGAAGATGTAGCAGAATAAAGCCTTATGGTTATTCTTGGGTATGGTTTCCACATATTTCCCATAGCTGCTCTGTAAGGATTTTACACAGTGTCTTATTGTTTAGTTAGGCTGGGGATGATCATCTTCCAGTTTGGGATTTACACTTTTGTATTTGTAGACATCAGCTTTGTTCACTTACTGTATAATCAAGTAATGTCAGACATCCATCAGTATGTTTATTATTTTCGTAAGGATCTTTCTTTGATCCTATCAGGTATGTCTGTGTCTATATATTTGTGTAGATGTTTATACAGGGTATCAGGCTATGCCTTACCATATTTGTCAATGTCCACTATAGAAACTGTAGTTTGGAAAAAGATTATAGCACCCCTTATGATGGTGTACTAACCTTGGAAGATGTATTTTCAGCTGACCTGTAATTTTTTGATTGTGTTTGTTGTTTGTCTTTTCAGCTTTTCCCGGTTAGGAGTTGCCACAGCATAACTCTGGTCCGCTAATGATTGGTAGTCGATTTTTATGGTGCCAAGTTGCCAGCCCAACGCCCAACCTTCAGCGAAGGCATGCCCATTCACGCATGTCTTTTGGAGGCCACTCGACCGCGGGGAGGACATGCAGACTCCACACAGAAGGCACTCCAGCCGAGAATCGAACAAGACCTATTGCAAATTCTAAAAAAAAAAACTTTATGGTTGGATTGAAACGGTATAGGCCCTACACATGGGGGTTGCACTGGTCAATGCTATTTGTGAGGACTAGATCTAAAATATTACAGACACTTGTGGGATGGTACAGTCTTAGTTCCATGGCATATGAGTTATCTAAGTCCAGGAATTATTGTGCATATGAGTTTGGCCTCATATAAGTTTCACGATCAATGTAGTTATAGTTGAAACATCCCTGAGTAGGTTGTTTTGTTCAACTTTAATTGTTACAAGTACTTATAAATAGGCTGTGTGGCCTTTCTTGTTCATGGAAGGATACATATAACTGACAACATTAAGGAGTTTCTTAGCCGCAGTAAATTGGAGTTACATTAACTCCATAGACTTATGTTGTCCATGTCCTGTGGTTTCCACAACTTCAAATCGCGGTCTGAATGTGCGGAAGCTATTGTAGCCTTGCAAGGCCGGGTTACTTCATGCAGTCTTGAGTCAGGTTTCTGTGACTGCACAGTCATCCATCACTTTCATACTCCTACAGTTCAGCAGCATGACCCTTACTTTGTTGGAGTTAGTAACTTCTGTTTTTGTGATTGTCTAATAAAGGCATTATGGTGGAGGCAAGTGCCTTAGCCAGAAAAAAAAAGCCTAGAGGTGTCATGTGAAGTCCATGTCTTGCAAAGCAGAGTGATCTATCCACAATGTCATCCCACACTGAGAGGAAATGGAGCCCTGTAGAATGCCATCAGACACATAGCTAATTTCAGAATATCAGTTGTTCTTTATATTGTCTCATCCTAGGTGAGCTTATAATGCTGGTCAAACATAGGGACATACATTCCTGGGACACATATTTGGAGAGCTCAGTCATGTCTGTCTCCATGTATTCCATAGAGATATGTCTCAAGTTGTGCATACCAACACCAACTATGGTGGATTAATAGTGGGATTTTCTGTGGAGAGACTTGATTGTATATGTGATGTGACAGCTACTTGTGCCACACAGATTACCCTTAATTTCTCCTTGTTTAAGCTAGAGAGTGGGGTGGGTATATGGCTCACTGTACAATCAATTATAAGGACAACCTGCAATAGAAAATTATTGCCTTAAGCACAGGGTGAGACACTGGTGCTCCTTTTTTCCATGTATTGTGTGCTTTGGATTTAGTGTTAGGTGTACCATGCTTTTGTTTTGGATGTCTCTGCTGTTTTTGTAGGTTGCCGGTGAGTACCTCTGCTCATGATGGTACTCCATTCATGTAGTACAGGCATGAGGCATTATCTGCACTGAGTCAATAAAAACATGTCAACTAGGCTAGCAGAAGTTGAGAGGGGAACTGACAGCTTGTAACGTGAGGTGTTATCCTGATATCTACATAGAGAATGAGAAAAGGATGGGGATATGTGATATGGTTCTATTTTAGGGGGACTAACATACGGGGTGTACAGTAAGAGGTCTATCCAAAGTGGGATATATAGTTCTGTTGTTGAGAGATAAGATGCAACATTAATACTCGTTTATCTGAAGTTTGCCTAGCTACGTTGAGCTGTTTGTAATGGAAAATAATTGTATTTTTTTTTCTGCATCTACAACCACAAAGAGTTAAGCTCTCTGCACACAAAAAGAGCAGAGCAGCTAAGACAATGAAACACTATTAAAGCTCAAAATGAGATCAGAAACAGTTACCTTCAAATATATAGTCCTATGTACCCTCCAGACACAAGGGAAGAGGGGTGTTTTCTCTCAAATCATGTGCCATGATATTTACTTATCAGTAGTTGAACTGAACTGGATTCATCCAGCATGAATCTAATGTATAGTGGGAGCAACATAACTGCAACAGAATAAAAGCAGCAACTGACAATTTGTTCATAACATTACATAGGCAACAGAGTCAAAAGCACCACAATATTTTCCAAAATTAATCATAGCAACACAAAAAACTGAACTATACTTTTTCTTACAGAAATAAAAACAGCAGCTAACATACTGCAGGGCTTTCACTTCATAACAGTGGCTAAAAACAATGGCATGATGAATGTGCATAGAACAGTGTTCCACAAGCTGCTGGAAAATTCTCTCCATGTAATGTCCAGTAACAGCTCAGGCACACATACCACCCCCCAGTTGACTACATTGAGAATAGAATCACTACCTATGTACACAGACTACAGAACACAGTAATTAATGCACACCACGGCACAAGTCTGATTTTAATTGGAGTCCAGCTGATCTTATAGTAGATGATATTAGCAGGCCATGTGAGGGACAAAAGGTTGGAGGGCTGTTTGAAATGGATGCTCGTGCAAGCACCAAAACACTACAAAACCATGCCATTGGAGAAGTCAGTTAGGGATACACACTTCCAAGCTTCTTTATCATCATGGACACACACGCACACCCAGTTGACTGCAATGAGAATAGAGCCCCTACCTATCTAAGTACACAGACTACAGAACACAGTACTTAATGCAAGCAACATGGCACAAGTCTGATTTATATAAGACTACAGGTGAACTTATAGCAGATGACGTCAGCAGGCCATGTGTGGGACAAAAGGTTGGAGGCTTGTTTGAAACTGATGTTTGTGCAAGCAGCAAAACAGTGCAAAATCATGCCATTGGAGAAGTCAGTTTGGGATACACACTTCCAATTTTCTTTATAGAGACACACATTCTACTGCAGTGAGAACTGAACCCCTACCTAAGTGCACAGACTACAGAACACAGTACTTACAAGTCTGATTTATATAAGACTGTAGGTAAACTTTTAGTAGATGACATCAGCAAGCCATATGGTGAACAACAGCTTGGGAGGCCTGCATAGGCACATCACATCTTAGTGTCATCTGAGGCTAGTAGCATAACAGAAGTATACTGTTTAGAAGCCTAGCTGTACAACAACACAATTACCATTACTGAGCATATTTATTTCTTTGAGTTTGGCAGAACAAGCCTGTGAGCACCATCAAATGTCCCTGTCCATGAGGGAGCACAGAATATTATATTACACTTTGTATTGTGGTTGATATATGTCTTGAAAATTTAAGGAGACTCCAGAGTTGTACTGATTGTTGGTGTAGTTGGTGGTGGAGAAACAAATGGATGGACTGTAAATATATGCACATATAGTTATATTGTGTCCTCAGTTTGCAATGTTTCCACATGTAGTTTTAGGTCAGACAAAGGGACAGAGAAATGTAGAGCAATAAGAATATCTGTGTGTGTGTGTGTGTATATATATATATATATATATATATATATATATATATATATATATATATATATATACGTGTGTGTGTGTGTGTGTGTGTGTGTGTGTATATATATATATATATATATATATATATGTATGTGTGTGTGTGTGTGTGTGTGTGTATATATATATATATATATATGTGTGTGTGTGTAGATATATATATATATATGTGTGTGTGTGTGTGTGTGTGTATATATATATATATATATATATATATATATATATATATATATATATATATATATACATATATATATATATATATGTGTGTGTGTGTATATATATATATATATATATATATATATATATATATATATATATATATATATATATATATATATATATAAAATGTGTGTGTGTGTATGTATATATTGGAGCAAGAAGCATCAGATGGTTAACTAAGTGTACATGCATGTGCATTTGCCTCTTACCTATTTGCACGTAGGTAAGCAGTGCACAAAAGCAAGCTAACATCTGAGACTTACTATTATGTAATACATACCTGCTACTACAGCATGCTCCTATCTTTGCTCCAGGCTGGGATTTCCCATTGACTAAGAGCAATAATTGTATGTATCTGCTTTCTTTTGCTGGCAGTCTGACATAAATCTTATCTTTTTTTCCCTGTTTCTGCAATGCTGTGCTATGCACAAACTAGATAAGCCTTCTCAAAAATGTTTTCTAGATGCATTGCATCATGCACATGTGAAAATAAAACAAGACAAAGAGGATAAATGTTAAGAATATGGTACACAGAAACAAAGTCTGTAAAAGCACAATACCAATTGATAGTACACATCCAAAATTTCTAATTATGTCTGGATTAGAACCCTCACACCAATACAGTTTCAGCAAACAGGATGGCGGCCTTAGTCCTCTTTACCACAGAAGCAGCTTCCCAGCAAAAAACTGGGGTCATTCAACACACAACCAACTGCATAAGAGTGTACGCTGCTATCAAGGCATGGATTGTATATTGTACAAGTAATTATCTGTATTATATTTTGACATAGAACAGTTAGTAGTCATACAACCTGTCATAATTATGGTTACAAATATACATCTATCTGTCTTACATGTCTGTGTTTGTTGGTAATTCATCAGTTATCTAACACATGCAATGTGTAATTCTATATAATTGTCCTTAAAATGTGAGAGGATATTAACTGTAGCAGAAAAACTCATACACTGTTGTTTTGGGGGTAGCATAGCTGAGTTACTGTTATGGCAGGTACAAGGGCGCACTCCTATTTTGGAGGTGGGGGGAACAAAGTGTGGTTACTGCTGTGACAAAGTCTGAAGTCAGAAACTGCAGTGTATAACCTCACATTCTAACTTCTCTCTTGAATGATTTACCAGTATTCTGCAGAGGTATGACTGTGTGCATATTTCATGCCTGAGGCCTACTAATTACAAATGGACACATATTAGTAAAATAAGTGTTTGTAGTCATGTTAATGTAATTTTCTGTACAAATCTCTACTAATTTAAGAGACACAAGGATATGTCATAGTAATGTTCAAGAATACAGTTTAGGTTTAGGACTTACCTTGCAATTGCAGCAGTTGACACACCTTTAGTTCAGGGTGACTCTGTCTGATGCAAGCAGTATGCAGCCAATACATGAATAGGTAAAGGCTGTGTGAGATGCCTGGAATCAATTTTAATATATCTATCTGCATAGGAGAAAGGTATTAGGTTCTAGGTGGGCAGTGAACATGCTATGCTTTGTCTCTTAGCCAAAGCAAGAGCATACTGAGCATGCTTACATTTGCCTACAGGGAGAGCAGCTGGTGGTTCCTACTCAGAGTCCTCCTCTGACTGTGACTGTGGTGACCTAGGGTTGGTGGGGGGATGTGTGGCCCATCTCCTTGCTGATCCTACTGCAGCTGTTTCCACAGGATCAGACTATGGAGCATAGCATATATTGTGAAAATCTGTGTACATGTGCATGGATTATACTGCAGAGCTCCACCCGATATATCTAGGCACCAGAACCATGACTTCAGCAGCCCAATCACATCCTAGTTTGAGTGTGTGCCTCATTATGGCATTCTTCCATAGGTGTCTGCACTTCTGATGGATATCAGCATCCCCCCAGTAAATGGCCCTGTGGGATATCCCCCCTAGCAGACATCTGGTACAGCTGTGATGTGTGCCAGATATGGGAGTCATTATAACTGCAATAGTTGCCAGCACATGCATTCAAGATAATCCCCTGGGCATTGCACATGGTTTGACAGTTGACAGAGTGGTATTCCTTGCAGTTAATGTAGATTCTACCTTGCTCAGCAGGTGGTGCCTTGATGTGTACATGAGTGTAATCTATGGCACCCAGTATTTCAGTGTAGTGTGCTACACAGTAGAACTGTTGCATATTGCTGACCCTCTGCTCAGCAGAATGGAGAAAATATATGTGCTCACTGGCATGTATGAGCATAGCATACAGGAAGTGGTGGAGGATCTTGAATGCTGATGCCTGTGATACAGCCATCATGGCCCCAGTTCGTCTTTGAAAAGTACCTGTAGCTAATAGTCTAAGGGCTACACATACCTGATTTTCTAGCATCTACAGTGTGGCCATAATATGTGTATTGTTACCTGTCAGTTCAGTCAATATTTCAGGACTTTTACTTGCCCTTGTTTCCATGTAGACTCCTGTACTCAGAATTTTCTGAGTACACTGCTGACATGTACATGGAGTTTACATGGTTTCATTATAGGTTGTTCAATCTCTCAATCATGTTGATTTGATTCATTCACATACATTTCAACTACTTATGCTAAAATTTGCATTCCATGAAATTTTCCATATTTGCATATGAGTACATTTGATTGTGTGCTGCTACACAGAGTTTACTGAATCTAAAACTTGCTGCGCTCATGTGCACCTCACGCAGCGCACACAGTAAAAATTATTATGTAAGCTTTACTGAATTCCTCCCACTGCTTTTCAACTTCAGTGCTATACAAATGCTTACTTATTCACACACATTTGAATAAAGGGGTTTAAATGGAGCCACAGTTGACATGAACATAACTCCTCAGATTTTTTATAATACTCTATCAGACCTTTGTGCTTCTCTTTTCTGTCTGTTTTGATGGTTCTAAAGTTAATTCTGGCACAGCTTACAAATGCTGTTCCTAATAATCATGTTGTAAGAGGCCTCCTAAGTTTTACTTTTCAATCCTTTTACCATTAAGCTGCTGTGGTCATCAACCAGTCATCTGAGCTCCCCCCATCACCTCTGTCCAGGGGTTCAGTTTACATGCCAACCAGAGGCCACTCCAGATGGGTGGACAGCCAAGTATAGGGCACAAAATCAATCATGCATACCAGCTCTGGCAGCTGTTATGCACAGTGAAGATAGGGTTTCCTTATTATCCTAACACAAACACTCATTAACCCATGACAGCCTGATCTAGACAGACTCCACTCCCAGAATGCTGTCTGATAGCACATGTGCATTCATGTACACACAACAGTCTTGACCAAACCTCTCAACTTTCACTATGAGGAACATTCGTCATTTTGAGTCTTACTGGCTCCACCAGCTCCCAGGTAACTAACTGATCTAAAAATCATATGGGTCAGAATTAGGGCTTTATCATTCTGTGTTGAAGAGCTAGCAAATACTTCCAGCTTTCTTCTGCATATTACACACAGTGCTAAAAGTTACAGCCCTTCATGTGCTGCATTCCTTCCAACATGGACTCATATATGGACAGTACATAGTACTGGGAGTGTCAGAGGAGCCTGAATTATGAAGTCTCGATCAAGACAATAATGCTTATTGATGATCATGCATTGATGACCAAGCAGCCACAGTGCAGATTTTTATAACAGAGGTAGCCTTGAATCAAGCATGGTAGAGTGGCTTTTAACCACAGCATTTTCCAAGGGGTGGTTCACATCTTAATAACAAAATATAATGTAGATGGCAATCTGCATGGACAGAGTCTGTTTGCAAACTGCAAACTCTTCCCTCTCTGGAGCAAAGGGATGAACAACTATTCAGTCTTCCCAAACTCATCTACCTAATTCATATAAAACATTGACAGTGCACACCTAAAGTATACAGGTTTTTCTCTCCCCTTGCTTCTGACCCAAAAACAAAATAAAAATAATGGACTAGTATGGGGACAATTTGGAAATCACTTTTCACATGAAATTGCAGTTACTCTTAAGGAGTATGTGATTCTTCTGAAACACCAAACACTGTTTCCTATACATGGGCCTACAGTTCCATGTGTCTGTGTTCAGAGGAAATGGAAACTAGAAAGATAATTTTTCAGGAACAAATTTCAGTCATGCGGAACCAGTTGGCTCAAAGAGTGAATAGATAAGGCTGGTCTTTTATAAAGCTCAGATTTCAAGAAGGTAAGGGGTTGATCTAAGGAGGATGGAAATGCAATGCTCCTTTAAGGGACTGCTTGACCAGCTGGAATATAACATTGTGCTCCATAACGTTATGATGCTGACATATTCACTTTGAGAATGCAATACCTAAAATACAAAATGTACACGTATCTGAAATATATCAGGATCACCTGTAAACTGCCCATCTTGGGTAACATAGGGTATTGTTTCATCCAGAATAAGAACCATTTCCATTTGAATGAATAAGCCTGTCAAGTGGAAAGCTTCCTAGCAGCTTCAATAACCTAAGAGACCCCAATTTTGGCTAATTCAGGTGGGCATCACCCCAACCACGGGGGATATCCTTAGCAAGAACAGGCACAGCTATCTCAACTGCTAAGAATTAGTGTGTCTGGAACAATGCCCTTGTAGATCAGCTAAGAAAATCTGCCAGGGCATTTACCTCCTTGGGATATGCACAACTGAGTGAGTCATGCTTACATCATTTTGTTCAGTAGTTTCATTCTTTCAGTGTTCTGAATTATTTGTTTCCACAAGTTTTTGACTTGGTTGTCATTTGATGTATTCTGAACAAAGTCAAATTTATAAAATGGGAGTCAGTTTTTATTGGCCGTTGAAAATATAAAGTCATTATAAACATCTGTTTCATGCAGCCTAGGTTTGGAGGTACTTTTCAGAAAGACCACACACAAATCATGCATATTTTATTTTGAATTTGGTACACTTTTCTATTTCAGGAAATTATTTCACATGTAATGGTAAAGTATACCCACAGAACAGTGGGTTCGCCAAAGTTGCAAGTTTTTCACCCAATTAAGATGACATCTTTGTGTGACTTTCTGTACGCATATATTTATCCAATTGTTTATGTTAAAGTGACATACTGTGGTTGATTTACTAATATATTTATATTCGTCCTTTAGGGTTTAGTGGGGAGAATTAACTTTTTTTTTGAGACACTGCATGGTAGCAACATGGGTTTAGTATTTACTTCATAAGTGAACAGACTATGACCTATTTAAATGCACTCTTATCAAGTAACAAAGAAAAATTATTTGCAGCTTTTGTGAGACAGGAAAAGCAGTAGTTAATAATTTTCTAACTGGTGATAGCATGCACCACCCTCCCCTCTCCTTAAGGCCTTGCCTTTTAGTGAAATTTTATGAAATTATGAGAAATTCTACTAGATTGATTATTATAATTTGGTAGAAACTGTATAATAGATTTTTACAAATGAGATTACCTTAGTAACTATACATAGTTACGAACAAAATAAATAATGGAAGGTGCCAAACAGATGGACCAGAAAAGGATACTTCTGATACATTCAGTGCTGTTTCCACATATAGCCCAACTGTAAACTTTTGAAAAAAAAATTGTTACCACACACACTGATTGTCACCAAGATTTAAAGAAAGACTTCTTATGAACTGTATATACTGCAAAGTGATAATAGTGCATCTATTTGCCTTAATAACTTGCATTTTCTTACAACAGGACCCAACAGTTGTAAACATATAGACCCTGGAAACAAGTTGGATGCAAAAGTAAGTAGTACAAACAGTGGAATGTTTAGATAAGGCAAATATAATCTTTGCAATTTGATGGACTTTGGAAACAGTTGTAACATCAGTGGTCATAAACATTTTTGACATCAAAGATATGACTGTACAACCACAAATGGGGTATATGGAATCCACTGTAATTGTATGCCTTCAGTATAGCATGTAGGAGAAACAGATCATCTCCATAAACATGTTAGAGAGGTGAATTATATATCTGCTGTCAATCCAGTAGCATAGCACATTAATAAAGTTCATGTAAGTAACATACAGGGCACCAGATGGGTCATTTTAGTTGTAAAAACTGGTCAGCAAAAGATGTAGAAATAGAGCAGATAATATATCAAGAATCAAAACTTATTTTAAAATATGGTAATTTGAGCGTACATGGATTAAACCATGCAATAAACTGTGGTTATTTTTAGCAATGGATGAAAAACAAAGTTCCTTTAATTCTGTAAAGTAATTTAGATCTGTAGGTTTATATGGATGAAGTTAATATGTATATTTCGCTGTTCACTTATAAAAGTTCTGTAACCCTTTAAAAGGTATTTACTAAGGACATCATGGGTATCATTTATAATAAATTACATTTGGTATATACTTGCTTCCATTTCATTTTGTTTTGTTTGGTAACTTGGTTCATTCATTTTTTTATTACTTGTATTCACAACTGTTTGTTATTCTTTCTCTTAATAATCTGCCCATTGTTTGATCATTAATTATACTGCAAACTACTGTATCTCTTATCAGTGAACTGTGCAAAAGACCAAATTCATGGATTTGGACTTAGTTTTCTAGTACATCTATAGCTTGTAAGCATTTTCTGCTCTTTTAATCCAAAAATAGTGAAATTTCCAGTTTCACAATTCCTGAACTTATCGCAAATTGCTGCTATTTTATGTTTTTATAGCACTATTTTATTGCCTGAAAGTAAAAAAAAAAAAAAAAAAAAAAAAAGTTGTACAAGTACTGCAATTCTCATGCATGGTGCACTTACTGTATATTGCTGTCAGCTGATCCATTCACCCATCTTAATTTAAGACCCTTCCTATCTTTTATTATACAATTTGGTAGAACTACCAGTACCAATGATAACAATAATGAGATACCAAAATACCATAAAACATCCTCTGCACCATTTTTTAATTTACTTCATATTATGTAAGGTTGTCTTGACAACTTACCCTTCCATTCTTTTTCTATTCCAAATATTACATATCTACTCTTTTTGTGACACAGTTTATACACAATGGTCCCACAAATTCCCTTTCAACTATACAGCTACCTGTTCCTTTTTTATTAATCTAAGTTCTGATTGCCTCATTTTAGTGCATAATACTAATGACTTCTGCTATGTCAGGTTCATCCTTTGATTTCCATTCTCTTACAATGCTTTTCTTGGTTATTAGGATAAACAGAGTACTATCTTTCTTTTCCCAGAGATCTTCATCTCAGGGTCCCAAAAGAGAATAGTCAACTTCTTTGTCACCTTAATATGGGTCCCTCCCTGAGTCCTCTTCTGATGCAATTAGTTGAATCCTTTCCTTAAATGTAGGCAATCTGAAGTAGTTCCCAAAATATGCTCCCAGTTAATCTTTTGGAGGTGTGCCATGTTGCCAGATGTGCAAATGAGTGTGGAGTCATCTGTGTACTACATTAGGGAGGCCTGTTGTGTGGAGGGTGTTGGTGAAAATGATAAAGAGGAGTGGACCAAGGATAGAGCCTTGTGGTACACTGGTGGTGACAGGGAGGTATGGAATGATGGTGGATAGCCATTTTACTGACATGGTTTGGATAGGTGGCTTTTGAACCACAGAAGGGTGGACTGAGAGAGACTTAGTGAGGACATTTGAAGTAGAAGTTTGTTGTGATAAACTATGTTGAAGGCTTTAGACAAATCTAGAAATCAGGAGACAAATTTGCCATTATCTCTAGCTTTATTGACAGTATCTATAGAGGATAGAAGTGCAGTATTAGTACTATGGGAAGGATGGAAGCCATGTTGTGTGTGTGTGTGGGGGGGGGGGGTAGGAGTTCTTTCTGTAGGAAATAGTTTAGCAATTATTTTTAAATACATTTTTCAACTATTTTCTCAAGAGGAGGGGCAAGATTGCTATAGGTCTAAAGTCAGTAATATCTGTTGTATTTCCTCCTTTCTGCAGAAGGGATAATGTGTGATTTTTTTTCCAGAGAGAGGAAGCATGGAATTCCTGGATTGACATATTTATAAGGACAGACAGGATAGGCAATACTACTTGCTGTTATTTTAAGGTACTGTCTTAGAAGGTCATTAGCTTAAGTAGAGCATGTTTTGAGTTTAAGATAGTTTTATATAGGATGTGGCCACAGGTTTGAAGGTGAAAGTGGGTGCCATGATACGTGGCTGTTAGGCAGGGTTGGCTTTAGATGTTGGAGAATCCATGGTTAGAGGTACTATACTGTCCCTGAAAAGAGTTGAATTGTATTGCAGTTTTGTGTTATTGGGAAAGGGGCTAGGGTTGAATTTTTGGTTGTAATGCTTAATTTCTTTAATGGCTGTCCCAAAATTTTTAGGGCTGTATTTGCTGTTACATAGATCAGACTTTCCATTGGGCCCAAAATGTAGTAAAATACTTGCTTTCACAATGGGCTACTTTTAATGATCTGCAGCCCGTGGACTCTTCCATGAGATCTTTTCATAAAGGTCTGGAATAAATGAACTGTATCTCCTATGAAAGATAAGACATCCGGTTGTTGATCAAAAATGGTGATTAATTTTGACAGATCACAAGCACCATTACCAAAAAAACACCAGAGAACTTCCAAATATGTATTTTTAAAGAGGGCAAGTTCTCCACCTCCAAACTTTTATATACTAAATTGACAGTCACACAATAGTGAGGAAAGAAACTCTATTAAAGCACAAAGTAATATCATGCAATCTGTGGTAAAAGGTAATGTTGACCAGCTAATCACTGGCAGTTAACCTTCAGTTACCCTTCATTCACCTGTAGGGAAACCACCTCAACTATTTTCACTTCACCCTTGGAATATACATGGACTTCTGTTCATCTAATAAACTCAGAGACAGAACATTTCCCAGTCTTCACCAACACCTCTAAGCTCATCTTTAACATAACATTCTCTCTAATTCTCATTTAAGGTGATATTTAATGTTCCCTCACTTCCTCAGCCTCTGTCAGTCTACCTAGTCCTGTGTCACCTGCACTCCCTTCCAATTTAGTCAAATTCTACAGCCAAGTCCTTAAGTGCCTATCATTACTATAATGATTCTTTTCCAACCTCCATCATCCCCTACAGCTCCTCCATCTTTATTTTATACAAATCTGCTAGTAATGGAATGTTATCTTTTACCTCCACTTCCTTCATTCAGCTCAGTTTTGGAGGTTTTACCAAACTCCAGACATTAATTGTCTATATCATCCTCATGTTTCTTTGCATACTTTTGAAGACGTTTTGAAACAGCCTGTTAGAAGTCTTCAAGAAAAAATATATTGCGTAGAATTTTAACCTGAATTAAACAGCTGCAAGTAAATTAATGCTACAAAAAGCACTGGCATTGCATAAATTCAGATTACTACAAATCCCAGAACACACAACACAAAAACAGGACTCATGCACTAATGGCATGTAGTTATTAAAAATATTCCATACAGCTATACTCAGAGTCAGATAAAGCCAAACACAAATGATCATTGCCCTTTTACAAGTTGCTATTTAAAAGGCCTAGAAGTAAACATGCTTATATCACAGGCTGGTCCATCATTGTCAGAAAAAAGAATATTTTACTAGATTAATTAGATATTAACTAGAATCTTATGACACAATGCAATATGATTTCAGCCTTTGGAAGCATTTTCAGCATTCTAAGTGACTTTTGAGACAAACTTTCCCATAAAATTGCTTAAAGGTGTGCAGTTTTTTCACTTGACACCTCTTAATACCAAGAATAATGCCTCTAAAAAAGAAAAACAAAACTAATGACCCCTGATCCTTTTCAATGAATTTGCTAAGCAAAATAAAACCTGTAGCCTGGCAAAAAAAAAAAAAAAAAGTAAAGTCAAGTCTGATTACCTGAACAGGAAATGGGTGATGTCAGTTAGTCACGCTTTCTTGGGTGGTGGTGGTTCAAAAAGTACAGTTTTGTACCTACCATAAATGTAGATGTCCGATAGATATGCAACTGCAGTCGTAACATATGGGTTGTCCTGCCTCAGGCAGCTCTCGGTCGGCCGGATTCCAAAGTCTGGGTCCGGCGTCAGCTGGTGTTGCCTCCTCTCCGACGTCAGAGCAGCTGGAGTATAAAGGCATCGGCCAACGCCATCTTCTTCAGTGTTTCTTGCCCCAGATGCCAGGTACCCTCCTAGGAAGGCTAAATTTGGTGAATGGATAAACAATTCCAGACATGCACAACAGTAATAAACAGATACACCATAGGAGGTACCCCCAGCTAATAGGAGGAGGTAGCGGACCCATAAAGAAGGTTGCAGAGGGGTAGGAGGGTGGGAAAATCCGACTGCAGTTGCATATCTATCAGACATCTTCATTTACGGTAGGTACAAAACTGTACTATGTCCTTCAAGAATGCAACTGCAGTCATAACATATGGGTTGAATACCATAGCCAAGCTGGGGGTGGATGGAACTAAGAAAGGGATGGTGTAGCTAAAATGCCCTGCAGGACTGCCGAAGCAAAGCCTGCTCAGGATCTGGAGTATAAGGGCAGGTTGTAGTGCTTGGTAAATGTATGCATGGAGCTCCATGTAGCAGCCTCTAGAATGTCCTTTGTAGCCACTCCTCTTAGGAAAGCTGTGGATGTGGCTATAGCTCTGGTGGAATGTGGCCTAATATTGGCTGGCACACCTTTTCCATGGAAAGAATAGCAGAATCTGATGCAGTGTCCAATCCATTTTGAAATTGTTTGGAGATTGCTTTTCCTTGTACTCCAGCAGCATAGGCTACAAACAGTTGGTCAGACTTTCTGGTGGCCTTAGTTCTGTCCAAATAGTAACGCAGTTGCCTGTGTATGTCCAAAGTATGCAGCAGTTTTTCCCCCCTGTTTTGCGGATTGGGGAAGAAAGTAGGCAGGTGAATAGCTTGATTTAGAGATACCCTGGAAATTACTTTTGGCATGAATGTAGGATTGGTTCTTAGAGAAACTCTGTCCTGATGAAAAATTAGGAAGGGAGGTACTGCCATGAGTGCCTGTATCTCCGAGACTTCTTGCAGATGTGACTGCCAATAGAAAAAATGTTTTCCATGATAGAAATTGCATTTCTGAAGTTGCTGCTGGCTCAAAAGGAGGAAGAGTTAATTTTTCCAAAACAAAATTGAGGTCCCATGCAGGTACTGGCTGTTTTCTGGGAGGTTTGACATTCTTTATCCCTCTTAGGAACTGTCTTAGCAAAGGATGTGAAAACACTGGTGGATCACAATTGTATTTTGCTGAGATTGCTGAGGCGTGAATCTTTATAGAAGAATATGAGAGTCCAGTATGAAACATTTCTGCCAAGTATTCCAATATCTGAGGTATACTCAGTAATGTTGTATCCTGACCCCTGCTGGCATTCCAGATGCTGAATCTCTTCCACTTGGCTGAATAGGTTTTTCTGGTGGAAGGTCTGCGTGCTTCCAGTAAGATCTCTTGAACTGTTTTGGAAAGAGATAGCGGAAGGAGTCATGGTAACCTCCAGGCTTGTCAGATGCAATGTTTTCAGGTTTTGATGGACAGTCCTGTAATTGTGTTGTGTTAGAAGCAGGGGCCATAGGGGCAGAGGCCACAGTTTGGTCCGAGTTATGCTCAACAGCAATGGGTACCAGTGTTGCCTTGGCCAGTCTGGAGCTATCAGAATGCCTGTTGGTTGTTCTGCTTTGATCTTCAGTATCACCTTGGTCAGCAGAGGTAGAGGAGGGAATGCATAAATTTTTAGGGAATTCCAGCTGAAGGAGAGAGCATCCGTTTTCCAGAGGATGGTGGGGTCCTTGTGCAGAACTTTTCCAGGTGATGATTCATGAGAGAAGCAAAGAGATCTACGTCCGGTCTTCCCCATGTCTTTGTTATTTGTGAGAAAATGTGAGGATGCAGCATCCATTCGTGTGGATCCAAGAAATTTCTACTCAGCTTGTCCGCCAGCACATTGTCCTTGCCTGGCACAAACTGGGATTGCAAGTGTATCTTCAGACTCAGGGATTTTTCCCAGAGAATCATTGTTAGTCTGCAGAGGGGATAAGAATTAGTGCCTCCCTGCTTGTTTATATACCACATGACAGTGGTGTTGTCTATCCTTATTAGCAAATGTCCTTGTTGTAGTGATTTTTCGAAAGTCTCGATTACATGTATCACTGCCAACATCTCTTTTTGGTTTATGTGCAGATGTCTTTCCCTTGGTGTCCATAGACCTTGAATGCATCTGCCCTCCATGTGCGCCCCCCCCATCCATGATTTGAGGCGTCTGTTGTAATCATTTGACCTGCTTGAGGTTTGTTGAAGGACATGCCTTTGTTTAACTGACTTGCTTGAGCCCACCACAAAATTCTTTTGCAGACATGGAATGAGTGGGATTACGTCCTCTAGGCTTTGGCTGTGTTGGGACCATAAGCTTTAGTACCATTGCAGCTTTCTCATATGAAGTCTTGCCAAAGGTATCAGAAGAATGCAAGATGCCATCAACCCCAGGGCCTGCAGGATTTTCCTTGCAGTCAGCTAGGAGAGCCTTGCTAGGCCTTTGCAGTACTCTGGTAACTGCTGTTGTTTCTCCTCTGTGAGGTAGGCCATTTGAGTTTCTGTGTCCAGTTTGGCTCCTAGGAAAATAAGCTGTTGGGATGGCAGTAGTCTTGACTTTTGAATGTTGACTGTGTATCCCAAGGCCTGCAGTAGTTGAATGATATAGTCCAAGTTTGCTATTAAGGTTTGTTTGTTGTCTGCTTGAATGAGGCAGTCGTCCAGGTAGGGGTATATTTGAATCCCCTGGAGTCTGCAGTGTGCCACTACTGATGCCAGGCATTTCGTGAACACTCTGGGCGCAGTAGATAAGCCAAACAGCAATGCTGAGAATTGATAATGCTCTGTCCCTGCAAGAAATCTGAGGTATCTTCTGCAGCTTTGTCTGACTGGGACATGCAGGTATGCCTCCTTGAGGTCCAGAGTGACCAGCCAAGACCCCTTGCCCAGCATGGGAAGGAGTTGCTGCAACGTCAGCATTTTGAACTTTGGCACAATGAGAAAAGTATTTAGAGTAGACAAGTCCAGTATAGGCCTCCATTTGTTTTCTTTTCTTGGAACAAGGAACAGTCTTGAATAAAATCCTGGCCTTGTTCCTGAGGAGGAACCCTTTCTATTGCTTTTATACTTAACAGCTTTGAAACTTGAGTGAGTGCCTCTGCCCTTTGATGATGTGGCAGGTTTGGCATGCCTTGTCTTATTGGTAAAGTATGGAAGTGGAATCTGTAACCCTTGTCTATTAAATCCAGAATCCAGTTGTCCTTGGTTAAGATATGCCAGTTTTTTGAGAATAAGTATAATTTTCCGCCCAAAGGTGCTTCTCTTTGAGCCTTTGTAGGCGGTATGAAAGTCTAGTCATTGTGATTGTCCTTGTGGTGCAGCTGGGCTGCCTGCGCCACTTCTTTGATTTGGAGGTTGCCATTGGCGGCCCCTGTAGGATCCTCGGTATTGCCATCTACCTCGGGCACGCCTGTTTTTTTCCCTTTGAAATTTGTCAGAGTCTGGGAAGGACCAATTCTTTGAAGGCCAGTTTCTGCTGAACCTGGGTGGTTGAACCTGGAGGAAATCCTTGACTGTCTGTACTGACTTAGCTTTTTCCTTAATGGATTTGAACACATCTTGTGCATTAGCACCAAAAAGCTTCTGTTTTTCCAGAGGTGCATCAAGTAACTTTACTTTAACATGGTCTGGCAATGGCTGACCTTTTAACCAAGCATGTCTACGTATCACAGCCCCAGTCATGGCTGCCCTATATGAAGCCTCCAATGCATCATAACCACACTGAAGAAAATTATTGTTAACCTGCTGAGTGTTATGTATATGATCCTGCAATGCTTTTCTATCAATAGGCTCAGGAGAGGCTAGCTTTTTCTGTAAATCATCCAGTAAAAAATCCTGGTACTGAAACATATGAAAAAGGCAGTTAAGTGACCTCATGGCTAGGGTGGTAGAGGTATAAACTTTTTTACCCCATCTCTCCAGGGACCTAGCTTCCCTATCCGCTGGCAGTGGATTCTTGGCAGTGGAAGTAGCCACTCCCTTGGGGCCCTGTGAAATAGTTTCTAGATCCACAGAGTGGGCCTTAAAGAGATGTTTGTGAGTGTCAGGGACCCTATAATATCTGTCTGGCTTGACAGGAGCAGGGGGGAGAGAATCAGGGTTAGCACTGGAGTCAGAGAAAACATCATCCAAAACATCCATAACTGGAGGAATAGCTAAAGGTCTGTGCTGGGGAAGCTTGAGGAAGGTACAGCCTTTTCCTGGAATCAGAGAATTCCTGACCCTGCCATTTAAAATGTTCCCTCATAGAGTGCAGGACTTCACCAAACGAGAAATCCTCTGGAGGGGAGGCAGAGGGAATTGATTCCTCAGCATCAGAGTCCTCATAGGCCTGGAAGGATTCTTCTTGGGTATCTGAATGCTCAGAATCCCCAGAGGCTTCATCTGAAGAGAGGTTGTCAGCCTGCTCAGTTCTGGGCCTTTTCTCTGCAGGTGGCTGAGAACCTCTGTCTGGGTGAGGCTGAGATCCCCTGATAAGAGAAATAAGATCTGCAGCAAGAGACATGATCTGTTTATCAGAAGAAGGGGCCTGAGCAGCAGGTTTAGGGTGGGACTTGGCCTGGCTGGCGGCCTTAGTACGTGCAAAGGCCTTGATGGACATGGATACAGGAGACCTTGCAGCCCCACGTGCAGGAGTAACCTTGTCTACGGGAATGGTGTCGGGTAGATCCAGAACTTCGGTTTCCGGAGGAAAAACAGCAACCGGCACCGGAAAGGTCTCCGAAACCGAAGGACGTGTTAACGCTGTGTCGTCGGCCTGGAGCGGTTGAATTACCGCTTCTGAAGGGACCGAAGCACTAGCGGAGGATTTAGGAGTTGCATCGGTGGTGGACGCGGGCCGAGAATGTCGGTCCCGGTCCTTTCCTTTTTTTGGTAGATTGAGTTGTCGGTTGATCCGACGGCATAAAAATTCTGCCCAGCGCCTGAGAGTGCGCTTATTAAAGCAAGAACAGGCAGCACAGGCCGAGACGTCGTGGTCTGGGCCCAGGCAAGGAAGGCAGTAAGAATGGAAGTCCTTATGAGGTATTTGTTTACCACAAGACAAACAATTATTAACTTTCTCAATTTGTTCTGACATCGGCTGAGGCAAGAAAAAATGTTTCCCAATGGGGTACTTAGCTTTTAGATGACTTCGGTACTGAAAACACAGGAGCTGACCGACCGGCACTTGCGAACTGCTTCTGCTTCGGGCACTGGGCGGCAAGAAAGACTGAAGAAGATGGCGTCGGCCGATGCCTTTATACTCCAGCCGCTCTGACGTCGGAGAGGAGGCGACACCAGCCGATGCCGGACCCAGACTTTGGAATCCGGCCGACCGAGGGCTGCCTGAGGCAGGACAACCCATATGTTACGACTGCAGTTGCATTCTTGAAAGACATCATAGGTTCTACTTACATGCCTACAATTAAAACACCTATTTGTTAAAAGGCTCACCCAACGTCATACCCATCACAGAACAGGTTACCCCATTAAGTCAAGCAACATCCAGCACCAATATTGTTCCATAACTTACGCCTGAATATCTGGATTGTAAATACCATTCATTTTAAGGCTGTGTCTGTAAAGAAGTACAACAAAGTTACTAAAAGAATTACAGTATAAAAATGGTCACTCCTGAAGGGAGTTACATTCATCTTTTCTCAAATGACTTCAATAACTGCTAATCCTCTAACCTACATTATTAATCTGTCAATAGCATTTCCTCATTTCTCAAACAAAATGCAATGATCATTCCTACACCAAATGTCCCACTCCAGTAGACAGTAGCTAGAGCTCTAGGCTAAACTTCAGGCTGATAGCTATATTTTGAATGTATGAACAAATTAAACTGCTCAAATTATGGTCTTTCTACCCATGCACAGCAAGCTTTCTCAAAAGGCTACAGTACATAAATAGCAGTATACATATAATCGAGAGTACTGAAAAAGGACTACTTGCTGCAGCAATTTGTGTTGTCTCCCAAAGCTCACACTCCTTTGGGCAGGCATTCTCAATTGGAACCAGGTATCTTGTCAGTTTTCCCTTCAAACTGCCTCCCCACCCTAGGAGGGAAATGTCTGTGGTCAGCATGACCTCTGGCTGAGAAACAACAAAAGGCAATCTGCCAAAATGAGACCTGACTTCAGCCACCAAGAGATGTGGTAGCAAAAGATGCTGGTGAGATGAATCGGATGGGCATGTAGTGACCATTGAATTGATAACATCCACTTAAGAACTCTCACGAAGAACAGAAGGAAAAAAAAAAAAACAGGCCAAGTAGTAGTAATATTAAATAAAATGGCGGCCTCTGAAGCAGTAATTCTTGGCTGGCTTGAATTCATAGGGAAGAAAGCCTTGAGGTAATCTGATTGGTGGTACCCTGATGGCATACTGTAAATTCTAAAGCACATACCAGTTCTATTATTTGACTTTCAAAACTGACTGTTATGCCCAAGGACAGGCACAGCTAGAGCAAAGAGTCGTTCTCCTGAATCATGGATGCCCTTGAAGTCAATGAGAGGAGCCAATCATCCAGGTATGGCAAGACCTGGAATCCCTGCAGCCTGAGCCAGGCTGCTAACACTGCCAAGCATTTGGTGAACACTTGGGATCAGTAGTGAAACCACACAGCAGTGTTGAAATATGGTATTGACTGGCCCACAGCTTGAAGTGCAGGACCCCTCTGGAGCGCCTCTCTATTTTGATGTGATAAAAGGCAATTTTGAGGTCCACCGAGCACATCCAATTGTCCTTCCTCAGCAGAGGTAGAATGGCCTGCACTGTCACCATCCGGGACTTTGCCTGTTTGAAAAAAAAGTTTAACTTGCTTAGGTCAAAGTGGACCTGAAGTTTTTGTTTTTTATTTTTCTTTGGCAGCAAAAAAGAATCTTGAATAGCCCCTGGATCCTATTTGTTCTGGTAATTCCTCTTGGATGACTCATTTCATTGGCAGCTTTCGAATCTCTGCTGCTACCTCCCTTCTTTAATATGGTGGGGCATCAGGAAGGGATTTTTGTCTCAGATTTAGAGTAGCCCGAAAAGGGACTATATAATCTCTGGAAAAACACCGAGGAATCTGACGCAATTGCTTCTAAAGCTTTTGGATGGAGAGCCAAACGATCTTGAATGTCACTAGAGTGCTGCAGCTTAACAAATTTTCAGAAATGCTAGAAAAAGGGTTACTAAAGTCCTGGTTCTGTCAGACACCTCTGTCCCTTGGGCAGCATCCATTAAAGTGACCCCCTCTGCCTTGGACAGCATCTTCAGCTGGAGTGCTTTGGGGAGACTCTTACTATTTGCAGAAGAACATCATCCTCCCCTCTCTCTATTTCTTAAGAACATCCTCTGCAAGAGGGAGAAATGCATCTTGCTTGCTCCTAGTCAGAGTGTCCTTGGGACTGAAGAAGGTGGTCCGATCAAAGGGGGCATTAAGAAGGGATGCAATGAATAAGTCAATGAAATTACAGAGGTGCATCCAGGCATGACAGCTAATGGCAATGCTGGTGTATGCTGTATGAGTGGCACCATCTGCTGTATTTGAGAATAGGCATGTGGATACTTTTGAGCTGCACTGCATAGTGGCCAACTGAGTCTCCAAGATCTTATGACACTCCACCACGGGTTGAGATCCATTAACTTAGAAACTTAAGAAATTAGTTCTTTCTGATGCCTAGTCAAAAATGCCATACAATTAATCACATAAAGGGCAAATGTGGCCGAAAGTTATGGAGTATTCCAAACTGATCCAGCATCCATGGTTTCCTGTTTAAGGGATGGACTAAAGCTCTCTCTTCAGAGATCTCTTTCCTGGTGGCTGCACCAATGACATTAGCATCCAGCAAGGGAAATTTGATCCAAAAAGACCTGCTCTTAGGGTGGACTATCACCTTGCCAAGTTTGAAGGGAATAAGCTTCTTTACGAGACTTCCTGGACATGTGGTCACTGAAGGAGGAATCCACAAGGGGCAGGAGGATTTAGGGGGCCATTCCACTTCATCAAGGTCAGAGTTCTCAGTGAGAGATTATTCAAAGGTAAGTGCACTTCTAGGGGATCTGATGAATCTTTACTTTTCAGAGACTTCGGATCAAAAGAAGTCATTGTATCCAAGGACAGCTTTTGAGAAGTTGTCGGATAGGAGGAAAGGGATGGATCGAAGAGTTTTGGTTTCTTCTTCAGTGTATCTGACAAGACCATAGGATCTAAAGTCCTTTTAACTGATTTCTCTGAGGACCTGCAGGATACAGAAGAGGTGCTCAGAGAAGCAGGAGATATCTTTTTTGGTTTCTCTTTAGATGCTCCAGAGATAGCTTCGTCACAAGAAGTCTTTAAAATAAGTTTATTTCTATGATCTACCAATGCTCTAGGGTTGAAAGCCTGGCAGATCACACACAGTCTTCCTGAAGGTGAAGAGGGCCTAAGCAAAGATCACACAGCACGTGTGAGTCAGAAATAGGTATTTTCTGACCACATTTTTTAAAGCCCGCTGGCCTTTTTTCCTTTTTAGCCATAGCACACAATCAGCAGATACAACAAAAATAAGCAACGGAAATAAACGGTGAGAATACAACTTGAATATGTGTGTGTGTGTGTGTGTGTGTGTGTGTATGTATATATATATATATATATATATATATATATATATATATATATATATATATATATATAAATATACACATACACACGTGTACACACATGGATCCCCTTCACTACACCGACACGCCACAAAGCTGACACCCAAAACACAGACACCAAAAGACCGAAAACACACAATACCGACAACTCACAAAACCGAACACTATAACACCAACACCCAAAACACCGACACACAAAACGTTAACTACACATTACACATAACTATACATGCACTAACCTTAACCCAAACCCTAAAGTCCGACACAACAGCACACTTACCCTACCCACACCCTAACCCTAACTCACTTAACCCACCCCTAAACCTAAAGTCCGTCACTATCGCACACTCACCCTACCTGCACCCTAACCCTAACTCACTTAACCTGCTCCTAAAAGTACAGTCCGTCACTATCGCACACTTACCCTACCTGCACCCTAACCCTAACTCACTTAACCCACCCTTAAACATAAAGTCCGACACTACCGCACACTCACCTTTCCCACACCCTAACCCTAAATCCCTAACTATCGCACACTTACCGAGTTGCGCTCACACGTTGCCCATGTTGGTGTTTCGGCTGTCGGGATCTCACCTTGTCGATCATCTGCGTCGTCGGTCTTCTCATGTCGGTGTTTTCAGTGTCGGTGTAGTGAAGGGGACCCATATATATATATATATATATATATATATATATATATATATATATATGCATACATACATACATATATATATATATATATATATATATATATATATATATATAAAGAAAAGATTACAGAAGAAAAGGTTTTTATTTATTTTTAAAGAGACTAGAAAAAAGTTGAAAAACTATGAAGGTAGGTAAGACTATGCAAATGTATCACAAAAAAGGCAAGTGAGAGAAGAAGAGGAAAGAAAGATACTAACAATAGTATCAACAGTACACTAGTATAAAGGAAAGGAATTAAAAGGGGCATAAATTCAGAGAAAAAATTATGAAAAAAATCACTTTCTATTTAGTAGCTCGAGAGACAATGGAAAACCACTTCTTTCATCTAGAGGTGGCAAACGAGATATGAGGCAATGGGGGTTGGTGCATTTTGGGTAAGGGAGAAGCTTGACAGTTCAAGATTGCCATAAGCTTTTACAATGGCCAAGTTTGATTCGAAGGCTTGGATCCAAACCCATCAGTTGAGGAAAAATGAAAATTGACATCAGATCTGATAATATGAAAGGAAAGTGCTCAACAAATTAAATGTAGTCACAATTTTTTTCAGTTAGTAACATTTTGGGACAATTCCAAATTACATAACAGTACTTACCATATCAGCCGAACTGTCAAGGAGCAGTTCTGCTAAAGTAACTGTTCAGAGTTCCTCTTCTGCCATCTTTTACTTAGCTATAGTTCTCTCTCTCTCTTCCATACAGAGTGGTAAATGTACCTCTCCTACTAGTGGGCACTTTGGCATCGCTCAACTTGCAAGTGCATGCCTACCCCTTGTGCTCCTCATACTGATGACATATCTTACGTACAGCAATGTCTTGTACATATCTAAATAAAACCAGTATAGCTGTTTGTACATCCTCTACTGTGAATCCTGGGGGTTTATACAGTGGGCAAATGGAAGAATCTTAATCAGTGAAAAGCAAAATCTTGGAAGCCCACAACTGGAGAAGGTCAAAAGACAAAAGCTTAAAAGCCAAATCCTGTAACAAAAAGGCCCAGACCCTGGAATGATGGTCCGAGAAATAGTGTCTGGTAACATGTAAAATGATGACCAAATGTTTGCATTACTCTATTCCACTTTAGTACTCTAGCGTACAGAACATTAGCTGTGACTGCTATCATGCTCACTGAAAAGAGTTCAACTAGTTAACATCTAACAGACTGGCAAACACCACTGTCATGAATCTGATGTCTGAAAAAATGCACTGTTCTACAGGTGTTGGTGACACTGGATCTGCTGAAATCAGTCAGCAGAGCTGAACCCCCAAAGTTAACCTACCACCGGAGAACTGTCGATTTAGGGCATAGTGTCAGTTTCAGTAGTACATATGCATGCATCCACCCTACTGGTGAACTAGAGTTTTGTTTTCACATGCAAGCAAGTTAACCCTCCTCCTTACACACACAAATGGAAAACTGACAGAAAAGCTACAAGTCGTAAGGATGCAATCGCAAAACTGAAGGGGAGATACTTGATACCAGCTAATAATTAAAAAGATTATGTTCTGTGAGTCACTGAAACAATAGAGGTATATCAACAAATAATGTGACTAAATCAAAGAATGGACAGCAAGCAATTTTTATTAATACTTCATTCACTTATTTCAAATGTAGTCTTTCAGAAGATCAATTGTTTATTAAACAATATGAAATTATGTATACTATTAGTGTACTTGTACATTAGGCACTGCCTTAAATTTTGGTATACACTGTGCAGCGATCTAGATAGTAAATATATAGCAAAAGTAAATTTTCTTTCAATATGTGGTTATTGAAATTCCAGGAGAATTCTTCTTCTGACTACTGCGAGGTAGACTATGAGGAAGTTGAGTTCTTTGGCAACATGACTGAACACTGCAGACCAGTCTGAAAAACAAAGATAAGAGATTACAATACATTATACTAAACTATGTGCTACTACAGGATAATGCAAAATCAAACACAAAAGGACACTGATAAAATTATGCAATACACTTCTGCCCAAATATATTTTTCATGGTCTCCAAAAGGAACTGAAATATAATAACTATTTTCTCCCAGTAGGATGAAACTGCATGGAAAGTTTGTAGCCACAGTACTGCCATATCTCCAACCATATACATTAACTTTTTTTTGGTAGTGGGGTTATTTTTTTCTTCCCTGTCTGCAGACCATCCAGCCACTCCACCACCAATTTTGGGTGAAAGCATGGCTGTAGCAAGGCTGTCATCCAGGCAGACATCAGTGGTATTTTGCATAGCAGTCCTACACCTTTTTATGGTACATATTTGTTACCTCTAAACAAGATGTCTCCTCCTCAAGGTTGACTGTTGGGATGAATTAATGGATCAAAAATGTATTTGCAGATCAAAAAAATGAATAAATGAATGAATCAATCAATAAAGACAGAAAATCAGTGATGTACTGCAACACTGTTAGCCTTCTCAAGTAATAAAATAAAAGTAAAAATTACAGTGGTTTTGTATAAAACTTTTAAAAACAAACATTAACATCACTTTTGTTTTCTCCTTTTCTTTCTCAACACATAACACTAATACGTTACATCCAGAATGTTATCGAGTTTGCCATTTAAAATGCTAATTAACAATAATGCCACACTGCTAGACTAAAATGATAGTTTATGGATTAAACATTTTAGAAATGAACATTCTTTATCGGACTCAAAATACTACAATATAAACAGCATAGCCTTTTAAATATCCCCTCTAAAATCACACCTAACACCAACCAAGGAATACAAAGGTAAACAAATGAAAAAGGAACAGCTTCATTCAGGACTTAAATACTGCTTAACAATTTCTTAAAAAGCTAAACATATATTCTATCAAACTTTAAGTTGCACTTTAACAGCTAATAGCTTCAAGCTGAATTTAATACAAATATTATTTAAAACAAAGCCACTGCATGCACCAATGCGCAACTGCCCCCAGTGCATGTTAACAATCATGTTTTAATATCAACACCCCACTCAGTTCTATACGACTAACACCTGAAAGTGAACACTTTCATATTCCTTACAAATGTTATAATGCACTTCTAAAACATTTCTAGCACCTTTTGATACAGTGTGTATGTGTGATCCCTAACTCTTTCATGCAATATTATTTCAGTTTTCCTTATATAAAATATTTTACATTCATATAGTGCAGCATAAATAAAAAAGTTCCATTGTCTACTTTTAAACAGCATTTAACCTGTTTTTTATGGATTTATAAATATAGCAGTTTGTTAGCTATAATTACAAGTACTGCAGCTTTTAAATGCATATGTACCTTGTACCCTCATTAGTCATCAGCATGTTTTAAATAATTATGGTTATTACACCATCCCCTTATTTTTTTTTCTTCTTCTGTATGTAAACTGTGGAACTCAGCAACAATTTCAGCTATAATGCAGTTACTATACTATACAATTTTATCTTACCTGATCACATATTCTGTTGCATTACACATAGTGGTATATCTACTCATTGTAAACTTCCCCTTCTACTGTACTTTTTTATAATAATTTTGCTCCGTTTTTGTGGTCACTGTAGAACTTCCCTGTTTTCATCATTCTCCGTTTTGATTTCTTAACACAGTATCCAGATACACACTATACAGCACCCTTTTATGTTCTACTCTCATGGCTTCATTAACATACTCTTTTACTTTAGTGTTATGAACAACCCCAAAAAATGTTTTTTTAACATATCACGGGTGGCAACTATTTTACATCAGCATCTCACTACCATCAACTGGATTCTTACAGAGGTTACTCTTTACTCCAAAATATACTACATCCAAAAATGCTACCGTGTCTCTATTCCATTTGTATGTCAGAGAAAGGGGTTAAAACATTCTCTCAAAATGAAGACTGATTATTCTGCCACAAAGCCTTTTTTTTTTTTTTTGCTAATGATCATAAAACAAAAAATGTTGTTATACATTTCTTATAACAGTCATTGGACCCAAGTATGTAAGTCTCCTAATAACCTAAATAAATAACTGCATCCATAGCCTGGAGCCATCGGGGTTCCTTGACAGTCTCCCTTTGTTGTAAATGCACTCTGCCTTCAAATTTGAATACAATGCTTCACAGAATGTAGTTTTGCAACATTGTTCACACATTTATAAACGTCTAATCATACTTCATAAACAACCATCACCTGCCAAGCCCTCATCTTGGTCTATGCTGGTGCAGAGTGATGTCTGCTGTCACAAACACAATATCTTCTTCCATAACCACTTCCCTTGGCTGCAAAAAACAGCCTAGTGTCCTTAATATAGCCATACATTCCCAGAACTGAAGGCTTAATGACAGAGTAGAGGAAGACTGACACAGCCTCAGTTATATACTCTTTCAGATGCTATTTACTTAAAATGGGTGTTCAGTCAACTTTTTACGTATTCAAAAACAAATGTAAAGTTGTGTATGGCACAAATGAAACCAAAAACAAATATATGCCAAAACTCAACTCAAAGCAGAGGTAGAAAGAAGGCTGATAATTTATTAAAAAATACACTAAATCATCAGCGCTTTATTCCATAGATAGAAACTTTTTAAGATTAAATTAATTTTTTAATAAATTATCACCCTTCTACCTCCGTTCTGAGTCAAGTTTTGGCATATTTTTGAACTTTTTATGTATTTTTGGGAGCCCATAAATGTATGGCTTCTTAAAGCTCTTACACAAAGATAATCATACAACTCAGATAACATGCCTTCAGTTAAGCAATCCATCAACTTACTTTTGTAGTTTTCCTTTATAATATTCACTGTTTCATATGATCATAAGAAGTTACTAGGCTATTGGCTCTGAGGCCCTCATAAGCCTAGCTAAAAGTTTAGCCCATGTTTAGATAAATCAGCACCTGATGCCCCTGTCCAGCAGGGACACAGGTGGAATCCCAGGGGTGTATTTTCTGTTTTCCATCCAGTCATCCAGGTTGCGCTTACAAAGGGATAATGAAGTACTCTGCTTGACATGGAGAGGAAGTCTATTCCACAGAAGGGGGAGTCTCTGGGACACAAATCTGTCCCACCAACAAGTCCTATTAATGTCACAGACCAGGTTGAGGTCACACATGTGGGTTACTTGGGTGGAGCTTGACTTGCGGGTATGCAGCAGTTCCATCAAGGTGAGGTCTGAGATTGCTTTGTATGCCAGACAGAGGTCACCTCTGAAGGACACGGCTTTTAGCCTATCAGTGTAGGGTAGATGTTTGAGGCCCTGGATTCTCCTGGTGAGGAACTTCTGTGGTCTCTCCAGCTGCTGCATGTGCTTTTCAAGGTACAAACTGAGGGGAGTGTTGTACTCAACAATTGGCCTTACAAGGGAAGAATAGAGGGATGTTATGACCTCCTCGTCCCTGGATGAGATACCCTTACTTATGAGGTGGGCCATGTAGAAAGCTTTCTGTACAACGGAAGCAACATGGTGGTCAAAAAGTCAGGTTGCTATCAACCTGGGTGCCCAAATCCCTCATGACTGATTGCGTGCTTAAGACATTATTATTAATGTGACAATATGTGGGGACGTCACTCTCCCCAAAGGGGATGATGATGGTGATGCATTTTTTGGCATTCAGTTTGAGGCCATGTTTCTGGCACCAGTCATTTGGTTGAGACCCTCTTGGAGGATGTCCACATCACTTGGGGAATTGATGACCATGCCCAGCTTGCAGTCATCTGCAAACTTGGTCAGCCATAGCCCACTGATTTTGGCCTGCACCTCAGAGAAGTATATGCCGAATAACAGAAGCCCCAAGACTGATCCCTGGAGTATGCCTGCTTGAGATGGCTTCCCCTATTTTGATCACTGCCTATCTTCTTATATATCCTGGAGACCAACAGTACATTTACATAGTCATTAAATAATATTCTTTATCCACTACCACGACTTTAGCTCCCTTGGCTGGTATGTCAATATTAGCTCAAATATATCCCAAAGTTTTTCCTCTCATTTCAATTTAGAATATAACACATACTTAATCCTACTGAATCTCTTTAAATCAGCTTCACATATCTAGCAGAATAACTTCACTGCTGAATGCCCTGGGGAAATAAAGGCAGATGTCTTAGGACATTATTCTTACATTTTTCATTGTACCATATCTTCACACTGAAGTTACTAACATATAACACAAAAAGCTAACAAAACATTTCCTTTATTAATATAATTTAAAGGATTAAATGTTGTACCAAAACCTAAGAGGGCTATTTCATTACCACCCAACTCAATGCATCAAATTTAAAATGCAGTCAGTTACCTGAATTTTCTCATAGTTTGGGTTTACCCAGTTTTTTCCCTTTCTTTTGAAATGTCTTTAAAGAGGTACCCTCAATCATTCTGCCCTATCAGTGAATGAACATTTTATTTTATTCTCAAACATTTCTGGCAAGAAAGGAAATTCTGTTTCATCAGTAACAGGAATCGTTCAAGATACAGAGGGTATAACTTTTTCCTTCACCAACTCTAGTAAAAGAGTTAAATGTGATAACTCACTCCATCAGTTACAATTACCACAGATTTTTCAACCATATTATTAGAAACCACTAAAATACTGCATTCTTTATTTTCTGTGCTTTTTGCCATTTGCAGCACTGACATCGTTTTTCTTTCTATAAAGCCTATGCCGCACATTACTTACACCAGTTTTACACTTGTTTTCCTCATGCTTCTTCCATCTCAAAATATGCCTATTTTTAAAATCTTCCTTGCACCTTTTAAACTTCTTGTTTTGTTGGCTTTCAGTCTCTCATCCACTTTTTAAAGAATTTCAAGTAGTCTTTCACATAACTAGTTAAACTCTGCATCATTCTGTTGTCTCATGACCTTATTCTCTATTGCTTTAACATCAGTCTAACAATGAATGTGCTTTCATTGTGCATTTATCAATTAGCTGCATGTACTTCGTACTAGTTTCAAAGTTTATCATTTGCCATTCTCTTAAAAATTCAGTACCATCTGCTCCTTCTATGGCTCTGTTTACTACATGTGGGATATGTTTCATGTTTTAATAGCCTAAAATGCATTTTTTATGTAACAATCTTTGTTAACTTCAACATTTCTCTCTCAGCTAAAATAAGTAATGTTTAAGGGGTGGTATTCATAGTCCAGGGCTTTGCAGTTATATAATGGTGATCCGCAAAGAGCAGCACTATCTGGTATACAAACCCTGGACTTTCAGGATGACCATGGAAATGAGGAAGACTTTTTATGAACATGTCCCCCATCACAAAAGCATAACATGATTAATGTATAAACAACAGGGGGACAAGCTGGTATGCAGTTAAGGGGCTTTACACATATGCATATGAATTTGATTCATAGACATGACTCTATAATGGGCTCATTTACATACAAAGTGTGCAAAAAGCCCTGAACTTGTGCCAGTAAGCAGCAGTTTTCAAGGAAAATATGAAGATGCGAGAGGAGATTAGATGGTAGTTGCACATACCTGGACATTTTTACTAAAGGGGTCGCTAGGGTAAATGTTTCATTTTGGTGCTTGTGTATACCTGGACATTTTTACTAAAGGGGTCGCTAGGGTAAATGTTTCATTTTGGTGCTTGTGTATACCTGGACATATTACTAAAGGGGTCGCTAGGGTAAATGTTTCATTTTGGTGCTTGTGTATACCTGGACATATTACTAAAGGGGTCGCTAGGGTAAATGTTTCATTTTGGTGCTTGTGTATACCTGGACATATTACTAAAGGGGTCGCTAGGGTATATGTTTCATTTTGGTGCTTGTGTATACCTGGACATATTACTAAAGGGGTCGCTAGGGTAAATGTTTCATTTTGGTGCTTGTGTATACCTGGACATATTACTAAAGGGGTCGCTAGGGTAAATGTTTCATTTTGGTGCTTGTGTATACCTGGACATATTACTAAAGGGTCGCTAGGGTAAATGTTTCATTTTACTGCTTGTGTATACCTGGACATTTTACTAAAGGGTTTGCTTTGGGAAATGTTTCATTTTGGTGCTTGTGCATACCTGGATATTTTACTGAAGAGTTCACTTGGGTAAATGTTTCATTTTGGTGCTTGTATATACCTGGACATATTACTAAAGGGGTCACTAGGGTAAATGTTTCATTTTGGTGCTTGTGTATACCTGGACATATTACTAAAGGGGTCGCTAGGGTAAATGTTTAATTTTGGTGCTTGTGTATACCTGGACATATTACTAAAGGGGTCGCTAGGGTAAATGTTTCATTTTGGTGCTTGTGTATACCTGGACATATTACTAAAGGGGTCACTAGAGTAAATGTTTCATTTTGGTGCTTGTGTATACCTGGACATTTTTACTAAAGGGGTCGCTAGGGTAAATGTTTCATTTTGGTGCTTGTGTATACCTGGACATATTACTGAAGGGGTCGCTTGGGGAAATGTTTCATTTTAGTACTTATGCATACCTGGATATATTAATCAAGGAGTTGCTCAGGAAAATGTTTGATTTTGGTGACTGTGCATACTTTGGTATGTTAATGAAGTGGTTGCTTGGGTGAATGTTTCATTTTAATGCTTGAAAATACATGGACATTTTAATGAAGAGTTCACTTAAGGAAATGTTTCATTTTAGTGCTTGTGCATACCTGGACATATTACTGAAGGGGGTCACTTGGTGGAAAGTTTAATTTTAGTGTTTGTGCATACTAGGACATGTTACTGAAGGGGTCACTTGGTCGAATGTTTCATTTTAGTTCTTGTGCATACTACCACATGTTACTGTAAGGGTTACTTGGGGAAAGGTTTCATTTTGGTGCTTGTGCATACCTGGACACACTCCTGAAGGGGTCACTTGGGTGAATGTTTTATTTTGGTGCCTGTACAAATGTTTCATTTTGGTGTTTGTGTATACTAGGAAATGTTACTGAAGGGGCTGCTGGGAGAAATCATTCATTTGTGTGTCAGGGAAGTGCTTGTGGATAAATTGGCAAACAAGTTCATGAATTACAACTCCGATATCAAAAGAGAAGCATCCCTTTTAGCAATGGATGTATGTATCACAGGGATGTCGGACTACGAATAGCAAAACTGCCTCAGTAGCCTACTACGCTTTACATTTCTCATTTGTATGCCATTATTTTTAAGGACTTTTGCATTACTGTTAATGGCCTCTATGAAACTCGCCTTCATTACACTTATTTGTAAGCATCAGAAATACCCCTATCACATTTGCACAAGCGACTATGAATACCAAGCCAAGATTCTGTTCTTCCTTACTTCGCTGTTGTCCTGTTTCTTTACTTTCCACTTAAGAAGTTGGGACAGCCGAAAACTTCCTCGGAACTGTGACACCATTATTTTAGTCAACAGCACATTAACAATAACCAAACACAAGAATTCCAGTGAAATGTTTCCTGTATTCCTTGAACAAATGCAGAATCTTAACACTAAAAAAAGATAATGTCATACACTAGCATAAACAGTGCTTTATTGAGTAAACCTTTATTAAAAGAGGTGATGACAGAAATGTTTTAGTATTGCATTATAAATTATGTAAGGAATACGAGTGTTTTCAGGAGTCAGAAGTTACGCATTACAGAGAATGGGGGTTGTGATGTTAAACACAACTGTTACAAGCAGAAAGCCAGTAGAAACTGTGTTTTGCTGCCTACAGAGGCATAAGTTTACATGATAAAATGTGTGTTAAATCCATAGTGAAGCTAAAACACTATTTAAAATCTGACTACATTTTTTTAGGTTTTTAAGAAGTTTTGAAGAGTATTTAAGCCCTGAACAAAGCTGTTGGCTTCTTCTGCTTACCTTTCCATTGATTCACTGATGTTAGTCGTGTGATTTTAGAAAAAAGCTTTAAAAGGCTGTGCTGTGTGTATTTTAATATTTTGGGTCTGATGAAAATGCAATAGTTCAAAAATGTTTACTTAACAAAAGTATTATTTTAATCTAGCAGTGTGATGTCCTTGTTTTGTGCTGGACACTGCTTTTTGCTCAGCACAGGAGATGTTTTACTGGAATAGTTTGCCAATAACATTCATAGGTTGGAGCCTTTACAAGCCTAGCCCACAGGATTACCCTGGCATCGTGCCACATGACCTTAGTTCCCAGTGCCTCTGTCAAGTAGAGCCACTGGAGTGATCCCCGGGGTGAATTTTCTATTTCCCATCCACTCATCAAGATTTCTCTTGAAGAGGGCCAGTGAGGTGCTCTGTTTGACATGTATAGGAAGTCTATTCCATAGCATGGGCAGTCTCTGGGTTATGAACCTGTCCCTCTACCACCTCCTGTTGATTGCGATAATGAGGTTGAAGTCTCTGGAGCATGTGGTGCGGAGGGAATTGGGATTTCTTTAGATGTAGCTTTTCTAACAGAGCTGGGTGAGACATGGCTTTCTAAGTCAAGCAGAGATTGCCTCTAAGTAGGCGATATGAGAAAGCAAACAGTTGGAGTTTTTTGAGTTTGTCTATATAGGACAAGTGTCTAAGGCCTAGGATCCTCTTTGTGAGGTACTTTTGCATCCTCTCCAGTTGTTGCAGTTGTCTAGTGAGGTACATACCAAATGGGGCACTGCACTCGATGATTGGCCTAATGAGGGAAGAGTAGAGGGAGACAATGACTTCTTTCTTCCTGGATGCAAAACTCTTAGTAATGAGATATGCCACATAGAAGGACTTTCTCATCACAGTGGCAATGTGGTGGTCAAAAGAGAGGTGTGACCAGATCTCTTATAACGCCTTCTGTGTTTAGTGGACTACCATCCATGTAGTAATTCATGGGAAAGTACAGTTGTGTACACTTACCATAAATGTAGATGTTCGAGTGTATTCACTGTTGCAGTCATTACATTTTAGATGCTCCTTTACAGCAGGACCGCTTATTTGGCAATAAGGCTGAAGAAGTTCTAAAAAAGATGGAAGATAAAGCTAAATCTATGCAAACTGTGAAAGGTTTCTTACAATTGCAACCTCCTAGATTTAGTAGGCATTGGCCTACTAAGAACTGGTCCTTTCCAGCTCCTTCCAGAGCCACTACGGCCAAACCCAGACATTCCAAAACCACCAGGTTTCACTCCCAAGGGACTTTCAGAACTAAGCAATGGGGTGCTTCCACTTCCAAATCTGGAAACAACAAGGCACCACCCTATGGTAAACAGTCTCAATGACTTCCCATTGAAATTACCAAGCACATTACCTCTTAGCTGCCCCTTTGGGGGGAAAACTGGCTCTTCATTCACGAAACTGGCAACTTATAATCCAGGACAATGGGTTTTAAATATAGTGTCCCAGGGATACAGATTTCATTTCCACACACTGCCAACTCCAAATGGGTGGCCAGACCTGCCCCCAAATCAGTGGGCAGAGGCCCAGAAACAAGTACTATCCCTCATGAACATGGGGGCTATTCAGCCGGTACCAGAAGAGGAAAAGGGACAAGGTTTCTATTCCAGACTTTTCTTGGTACCCAGAAACGACAAATCATGGCGTCCAATTCTGGACCTGTCTACTCTAAACACCTTTCTGGACATTCCAAAATTCAAGATGCTGACTCTTCACCACTTACTTCCTATGCTAGGCAAGGATGCCTGGTTGGCAACTCTCGACTTAAAAGAGGCTTACCTGCATATCCCAATCAGGGAATCTTGCAGAAGATTCCTACGCTTCAAAGCAGGCTGCATGCATTATCGGTTCTCTGCACTGCCCTTTGGCTTGTCTACTGTGCCCAGGGTATTCACAAAGTGCCTGGCTCCAGTAATTACATTTTGCAGGCAAAGAAATATTCAAATATATCCATACCTGGATGATTGTCTAATTCAGGCAGACAACCAGGCCATTCTTCTAAAACATCTGGAGTTTGTAAAAAGGTTTCTAACCTGTCTAGGGTACACCATAAACAAAAATAAATCTCAACTGGTACCCTCTCAAAACATTACATTCCTGGGTGCAAGCTTGAATACAACTGCCCAGATGGCTTTCTTTATGGCAAAAAAGCAAATTCATTTGGTGACTTACTTCAAACAGGTGGCCACAAAAACCCTGCTATCTGCAAGGTAAATACTGCAAGCCTTGGGGTTCATGGCCTCATGCATTCTTCTAATTCCATATGCAAGACTGCATATGAGGAAACTTCAGTGGTACTTAAAAAGTTTATGGAGTCAACATTGTCACAGCCTGGAAACAATGATTCCTATCATACCTTGCCTTAAACAGAAAATGATGTTGATTTCTGACTGTGTGGAGAATAAAGATTTGTAGGATTTATTGCATTCAGCTGAACAAGTTGGCAAATATACTTTTTACAATGTTGTTTTGATTTCTTAGAGGCCTCTTGTAGGGCTGATGTTACTGGGTCTGTGCTCAGAAGGCATGCTAGGCTTAAGGAGCAATTTCTGCCTGATCATGTTAAAGCAAAACTTTTGGATGCTCCTTTACAGCAGGACCGCTTATTTGGCAATAAGGCTGAAGAAGTTCTAAAAAAAGATGGAAGATAAAGCTAAATCTATGCAAACTGTGAAAGATTTAGGCAAGGTATGATAGGAATAATTGTTTCTAGGCTGTGACAATGTTGACTCCATAAACTTTTTGAGTACCACTGAATTTCCTCATATGCAGTCTTGCATATGGAATTAGAAGAATGCATGAGGCCATGAACCCCAAGGCTTGCAGTATTTGCTTTGCAGATAGCAGGGTTTTTGTGGCCGCCTGTTTGAAGTAAGTCACCAAATGAATTTGCTTTTCTGGCATAAGGAAAGCCATCTGGGCAGTTGTATTCAAGCTTGCACCCAGGAATGTAATTTTTTGAGAGGGTAACAGTTGAAATTTCTTTTCGTTTATGGTGTACCCTAGACAGGTTAGAAGCCTTTTTTACAAACGCCAGATGTTTTAGAAGAATGGCCTGGTTGTCTGCCTGAATTAGACAATCATCCAGGTATGGATATATTTGAATATTTCTTTGCCTGCAAAATTCATTACTGGAGCCAGGCACTTTGTGAATACCCTGGGCACAGTAGACAAGCCAAAGGGCAGTGCAGAGAACTGATAATGCATGCAGCCTGCTTTGAAGCGTAGGAATCTTCTGCAAGATTCCCTGATTGGGATATGCAGGAAAGCCTATTTTAAGTCAAGAGTTGCCAACCAGGCATCCTTGCCTAGCATAGGAAGTAACTGGTGGAGAGTCAGCATCTTGAATTTTGGAATGTCCAGAAAGGTGTTTAGAGTAGACCGGTCCAGAATTGAACACCATGATTTGTCGTTTCTGGGTACCAGGAAAAGATTGGAATAGAAACCTTGCCCCTTTTCCTCTTCTGGTACTAGCTGAATAGCCCCCATGTTTAGGAGGGAAAGTACTTGTTTCTGAGCCTATGCCCACTGATTTGGGGGCAGGTCTGGCTACCCGTTTGGAGTTGGCAGCATGTGGAATGAAATCCATATCCCTGGGACACTATATTTAAAACCCATTTGTCCTGGGTTATAAGTTGCCAGTTTCTTGAATGAAGAGCCAGTTTTCCCCCCAAAAGGGGCAGCTAATAGTAAGTGCTAGGTAATTTCAATGGGAAGTCATTGAGACTGTTTACCACAGGGTGGTTCCTTGTTGTTTCCAGATTTGGAAGTGGAAGCACCCCATTGCTTAGTTCTGAAATTCCTTTGAGATTGAAACCTGGTGGTTTTGGAATGTCTGGGTTTGGCCGTAGTGGCTCTGGAAGGAGCTGGAAAGGACCAGTTCTTAATAGGCCAAAGCCTACTAAATCTAGGAGGTTGCACTTGTAAGAAATCTTTCACAGTTTGCATAGCTTTAGCTTCATCTTCCATCTTTTTAGAACTTTTTCAGCCTTATTGCCAAATAAGTGGTCCTGCTGTAAGGGAGCACCCAAAATGTAATGACTGCAACAGTGAAACACGATGAACATCTGGGTTTATCCCAAAAGAGATGACATATTTTTTGGCACTGAGCTTAAGGCCATGGTTCTGACACCAGTTGTAGGTCTCAGAGAGGCCTTTCTGTAGGATGTCAACATCACTTAGGGAGTTAATAATGGCTCCCAACTTGCAATCATCTGCGAACTTTGTCAGACGGCATCCCTTCGTGTTGGCCTGGATGTCTGAGAAGTAGATACCAAACAGGAGAGGACCCAGGACTAATCCCTGTGGGACTCCACTCATGATTGGTCGGCAGTCTGACTTGGAGTCAGCTACCTTCCCACTGTGGGTTCTATCTGTGAGCCAGTTTGCAACCCACCCACTGATATAGGGGTTGATACCTAGCTTAGTGACTTTTTCTATGATTCCTGAGTGGGGAATGGTATCAAAGGCCTTGGCCAGATCAAGGTAGGCTGTATGAACCATCTTGCCTTCATCCACAGCTCTGGTGACTGACACAAAGAAGTCAACCAAGTTAAGCAGTCATGACCTACCCTTCCCAAAACCAAACTGTGTGGGATCCAGAGTTTGGAGATTCCCTATATCCTTATTTATTAAGTCCATGATGATGCGTTCCATAGCCCTGCATATCAGACTTGTCAGGCTAATGGGGCAATAGTTCCCAGGGTCTGTAGTCAGTCCTCCTTTATGGAGAGGGATAACTATAGCAGTGCGCCATTCGGTAGGGACAAAGCCTGAGGTGAGGCTGTGATTGAACAGGGCACACAGGTGAATTGCCAGTTCACTCTGTTGTTCATGTAGAACACAGCTAGGGATATTGTCAGGTCCCATAGAAGCTGTATTCTTGGCCTTGGATAGTGCTGTTTTAATCTGTGTAGCAGTAATACTGGGTGCCTGGCAATCTACTGGTATTGTGATTGGTCCTTTGGGGGGGAGGGGTAAAGTTGGCATTGAATCTTTCAGCCAGTATATTGGCAATATCTGTTGGCTCGGTATAGGAGGTACCATTGTGTAGTAGCTCAGAGCAAATCTGGGTATTGCCATGGAGATTCTTTACATAACTATAGAAGGCCTTGTGGTTATCTTTACTATCTGCTACAATTCGACGATTTTTTTTGACGATATTACTGGCTTCACACTCCCATATCCTATCTAATAACCTGCAACAACTAGAAGTCAAGCATACATTATATATAAATCTATGTTTAATGTTGACATTATGCATTTTTAAATGAAACTTTCTGATGTCATTTCAGAGATCATCTACACTTTCTTAGACAATTCTAATACTAACACTGCTGAACTGCATCCAGAAAAATCTAATAGAATAATTACCTGCATAATTTCCTTCTGTTTTCGTAACACAGCGTGTTAACAGAATGACAATACAAGACACCCAGGTATGGTTGCTAGAAAATTAATAGTCTCTTAAACGCAACAGGAAAACCATTTTCAAATGAAGGTGTATATTTTATGATATATTCTCTAATGAACTGTAGAATTAATTTAATTTCTTGATGTAGTTTTGTATAATATTTTAAGGGTCCTGAATACAAGTTAAAAACCTGTAACAAACTGCAGGGGCAAAGGATTTCTCCCTTGGGTCGTAACGGAACTGAAAATGTCACAAAATGCTCAAGGTCATTCCCTCTTATTGAAAGAGTGGAAGGAGTTAAATCAGTGGGTCACTTTGGACCACATGAAGTTAATTTTATGGAAAGGTGAAATTGAAATGGCTGAGGCTTAATGGGAAACCAACAATCTGAACAAATGAATAGACTGCTGCAGGTCAGGTTTTCTTTCTACTCAGAACAAAGTATCATTTAGTATTAGCTACTGCAGCACTATATGAACACAGAATCATTCTGATAGCTTGCTGATTTTAATGTTTTCAATTTCTGCAATACAGGAGGATGACCTTACAAGTATCTGATGATGTTTTAATGCTCTTTAGCCTTCCTAGGACTCATATGGTAGTTAAATAGGCTAACCAACTAAAAAAGTAAATTCCTGCAAGATGAGGATTATCAAAAAGACAGTGTTTTCCGTGGTCCAGTTTTAATGACTATAACCAGTTTATTTCCAATATGGAATACATCAATATTCATCAAATCCTATCCACTAAAACTGTATCTGAGACTCAGAACATCAGCTGTAATGAGACAGCATAAGTTCTGCATTATTTAAACCAGTGATACTGACAAAAGTATTACACCACTCATCTCACTTGAATTGCAATGAACAGTAACTACAAAGAAGCTGTGGTAGCATTTTCGCCTCACTGTAAGACACTGTCCAGTTCGATTCTCAGCTACAGCGTCTTCTGCGTGGAGACATGCGTGAATGGGCGTACCTTCATTGAAGGTTGTACATCAGGGCTGGCAACTCGGCACGTAAAAACCAACTGCCAATCATTAGCGGACCGGAGTTCTGCTGTGGCGACCCCTAACCAGGAAAAGCCGAAACAACACAAATCAAAAGAAAGACAAAATCAAGTCTGAACGACAGGTTAATTGCACAAGTAGCCTCTAGAGAAAGGTGCTAAACTACACTAGTCAATGTTAGTTTGAAACTGAATTCAGTACGTTTTTTGAAAGTGCTTAAATTTGACTGACTGACAGGAAGACATGGCTGAGCCAGTAAACAAATTAAAGACTTTTAATTATATTTTAAACCTGAAAGTTACTTTTAAAGATAATCTCATGGTTACTGCAGTTAATGTTTACCAAATATCAAGCACATTCATCCTGGTTTCACAATTAGTAAATGTATATCAAAGCTCATAGATCGTATAAACATTTTAACATGGTAGCGTGAAACTCTAATGATAAAAACACATTATACAAGAAGATAAAATAACATTGTCATGCTAGGTGAGTGTTATGGCTATCATGTACAGAAGTGTTAAGCAATGCACGTGTAGACAGAGACACAGGCAAAAGTCACATCAACACAGCATACACTCTCTATCAGGTCTATATTATAATCTCGAATTCTGACAATATCGAATACAATACTGTTGACACGAGATTACCGAAAGTGCACAACATCGAACATTTAAATGGAAATCTCTGTAAGGGGAGATTTCCATTTACTTCAATGTTATGCGATCTCAGAGCTGGTATACTTAAGTAGCGGGGGATGTGGAGGATGCAAGGGGGCTTGCCCCCTGCGTAAACGCTTTAGTTTTTATTTTTTAATAATTTTTTATTAGGATTCGATGGTTTAATACTTCGATGTATAAAGTTTGATCTTTATGCATTTGAAGTATTAAACCTTTGAGGTTATAATATATACCCTTCTCTATCCTGTATGATCTACAGACTTCAGGTAACATATTTGATGATTTACATGTTAATTTAATTGTGCAGATTCCAGTGATACGTATTTTATTAACTTTACCGCAAATGCATCTACATAAATCTCCATTCATGTTCCCTGAAAAAAATGAAGAAAAACAACATGATAAATGTTTAGCATCCTGCCGAGTCTACAGGAGAAAGACTTTCATATGGAGTGGAAATAGCACAGAGATTCCTAGTAAACCTCCTCCCCTTATAGGTCTATTATACTTACATACATGCCTTGTCTTGAGAACTGCACAGGCAAGCTCTCCCATAACAATAAGTACAAACATTATAAGAGTGGAAGATGACTTTTTTTAGTAAGATAATGGAAAAAAGAAAAACTTGCTGATCTCTGGTTAAATCAGTAAAAAAGAATAACAGACTATTTATTCAGCAAAACTAGAACCGTTTCTTTAGTATGATGCGTCAGCATTCAGCACTTCAGTACTAGTCTTATTTGTGTACAATAATACTTTGATTTTTAATAATAAAAATATGGATTGGTTTTATTCAACTAGAGGAAAGGGCAACTTGAAAACAGCTGTTAAATCTAATCTCTAGCATAAAATGGGAAAATTTTAACTATTCATTATAAGTTAATTTTCTAGTCAGTGATGTGAACCATTGCAGTACTACCTGAAGTGAAGTATCTAACAATGCTTGTTTTCACATTTAAAGACAAGTTAATTGCTTTATTTTATCACCTTATTATTCAAATTACTTCAAACATAAAGCCAAGTAACTTATTTGTATAAATTTCCTTTTAGAAATAACATGGTTTGACAGCAGTGAAATGATTCACTTTTTTAACTTCTCAATGTGTTCCGTGAATCTGATCTGTTATGTAAAACAGAAAAAGTGAAGGGACAGCTCTCTAATTCATTTGTGATAATTATTTTCACATTTGGGATTTTATGTTTTTATTAATAATTGCCATTAAAATGGCATGCATACCTTCAAAGATGTCCAACTGTAGTTATGAAAGAGTAAAAAATGTTTAGAGTTTGGACTCAGAACTGGAACACTAGGTGAAAATAAACCAGAACTGCAGTGGACTGAAATGAAGGTATAACTCTTATTTAATACAAATTATCTTCAATCTTAAGTGATCATTATTAATATTAACTTTAAACTATTGATGTGGTGACGATCAATGACTGAAGTAACAAGTGTGTGAAGAAACACTGATCTGGTGTGAACAACGAGAAAAATGTGGACAATCTAACAAAAGGATTGGATGTTTGAAAGCATTTTGTTTGAATATTTAGTCATAACTCTTAGAAATTACTAAGTATGTCAAATATTTGTTCTTAGAAATTATGAAATACTAAATATTTCATATGTCTTCAAACAAACAAATCTTTTTAGAACTAACTGCATTGTGTGTTGATGACTGTGGGTTAGTTACTATGGTATATATTCCCTGCTTCATTTTGTTGCTGATGTGATGGATTTGTGCTTTTGAACGAAGCAAAAAAGCAGCACTGCTGGATTAAGTAGATATTCGGCTCTGAACTGTCTCCTTAACTGTATAAATGCAGGATCTGGTGGGTAAGATCAGGCCTATGGTGCTCATATCAGCTAATTACCTGCTCTTTTGTTGTGGTTGCTTCTGAGACAGCTATGATACTGGATACCTGTAGGCTTGCTTTCTTGCCTGTACTTGTTTAGCACAGTCCGATGGTTCCAGGTTGAACATGCTCTTATGATGGGCATGTTTATGGATTGAAGAGACTTGTTTCTTACAGGGATGCTTACACAGTCTGCTGCATACATTCACTGTCAAATTTAGGATTAGTAGCAGTGGTGGTGCTGCAGTAGCGTTGTCGCCTCACAGTTAGATGTTGTCCTGTTCGATTCTCAGCTAGAGCGTCTTCTGTGTGGAGACACACGTGAATGGGCGTACCTTAGTTGACGGTTGTGCGTCTGAGCTGGCAACTCGGCACGTAAAAATCTACTGCCAATCATTAGCGGACCGGAGTTCTGCTGTGGCGACCCCTAACCGGGAAAAGCCGAAAGACACAACAACAACAAAAAAAGATCAATGTAAATACTAAAATGGAAATAAATTACTGCATCTGGAAAGACAAGCTTGATTTCACATAGTACTGTTAACATGATGGCTGACATAAGATTTAGCAGCTGACTGTATTTATTACAACTGAAATTTCAAAAGCTTGTCATTGATTCACTATACATTACATATTACTGCAGTTAGCTTTAAATGCTCTGTTTAGTATTTCAAGAGTACTAGTTTAACTTGCACAATACTACTTAGTAATAGGCCTGGAGTTAAAAATGCAAAAAAAGAAAAATGTTGCAGATGGATGTTAGAATATTATGACTAATTGTAAAAAATGATAGGACTGTAGAATATTGAAATGAACTGGAAATAAATGGAAAAAACTGGAATGAGACTGGAATGAATGAATGATAATCACTAAAACTTGGGTTTAACAGGTGCCAGTCTCTTCTTTATGGGCCAAATCCTCTTGTACCTTTCAAAATAAAGTCTGCATACACTTTAGTTCAGTTTAGAATGCTTTATTGTGTACAGTTGTTGTAGATGTCAACAATATTCGAATGAAATCTTAAAGTCTGCAGCTTCTGTACTCATTATACTGCCCATACAGTCTGTACTCAGAAATGTACTGTCTCCAATAAAAGTGCTGATAATGACAATTATGTCTGTAACTTCTGTACTCATATTCTGATCCTCCTGAATATTCTGGAATGCTGGATATTTGACCTGACTTCTGCACTCATACTTGAGTGTCTGGACTGCAATGACTTTCTGCACATCAGTCCAAACTAATAGTGTCTGGACTGCAATGACTTCCTGCAAATCAGTCCAAACGAACTGTGTCTGAAGTATCTCCTAATACCGAAACCCTATAAATTTGTACATGCTTCTTTAACCCTGGTCCCCAAGCCTTGTACCATACAAAACAATGTGTTTGTACTCAGTGTACTCACATTCTCTTCTTATCAGGATTATTGACAGAAGGTTATTTTCACTGATGGAAAGTGCATTCACAGAAACTGTATACACACCATGAAGGCCTGCTTTAATATGGCTGTATTTCTAGACTTGTGCAAAGAGAAAAATGTACTTTTGTCTAACAAAATACATTTAAATGAAACCTTATCTTACACTAATGCTACAGGATAACAAATTATCCAAGGCTGGTTTATCCGATTATTTTATTAATGCACTGATCAATCATATCGGCTTACCTAATTAAAAAGGTCTGAATCTTGTACATATTTACTGCATAATAATTTACTTCAGGACTGTATACAACTGATATATGTCATGTTTATTTCACATTCGTTTTAAAGCGAGAGGAGCAAAATAGTGAAGGAAAGACAAAAAGAACCAAAGAAAATGGAAGAGACAGAGAGATGAGAAAGAAAGGATAAACAGCAGCAATAAACTGTTATGTATAATTACTGGAAATAAAGTGAATAAATAAGTTAATTAATGCACTGAAACATTTATTATAATGTTTATGGCTTTCCTAACTTCCTTTGTTTGTACCACTGAAGATGTGACGAATAAATGGGGAACAGAAAGAAACAACAACAAAAAGGATGAAGGCTACAGAAAATCTGAAGATGAAGGCTAAGCAGCGTTTCTGAGTTTAAAGATGGGTTTAGAGTTTCTAGATCAGACATACATAAGCTGCATTTTTTTTTTATTTAGTAATATCTTGGAACTTGCATTTAAACACTAATACATAGAAGTCTACAGTTTTTACAAAAAAAGCACATAACATATACATTACATAGTATGGTATACAAGTCTCATAACATACAGTCATTTTTTTATAATATTCCTGCAATATTTTTTTTTTTAGCAGAAATAAGTAACGTGGGATGGAAACTTTAAAAAACTAATTAGACCTGTGATTCACCTTCCCTGAAGCGAGATAATGAAAATTAATATGGTGATAGGAAATTAGAAATAACCTGATATCACACATTTTTGTCTTTATTCCATAGTAATTAAAGTTGGTGATTATGGAAAATACTTATACAACAGAGGGAAATGATATAAAGTTTTATCCTAATTGAAATGAATAACAAAATAAATTAAAATATGAATATCTGGTGATAGCAGGACACGTTTTTTCCACCTTCTTATTCTCTGTCTTCATTTACAACATCAACTACAAATGTTCTGCTTTCAGTTATTAATAGATACACTGAATATGTAAGATATCAAATTCATTATTTAATACAAACACACAGAAACAAACAAAATGATGACAGCTGTGTCTGATTTAAGTTTTATATATTCCTACGCATGAGGATAATGTGGTAAACATTATATTTATTATACAGCCAAGAGTGGGTACAGGACTACAGATTGTTTGACCAAGGTTTTCCTACTTAGACAATGAAACTTTGGCTTCCAGGATGAAGAGTTTTAAGGCTTCATATGCTAGGATGCATCAGCAACAATTCTAGGATTTGATGCATCATTTAAGTCAACAAAACATTTAATTTCACACAGAAATTCTGTATTGTTAAATTCTGGATAGAAATAACTGCTGCCTTAACTTACAGTATGTGTGGAATATGCATAAGAACATATGTTATGACAGCTTTGAAAGGAATTTCATTAAATGTTAAGCATTTAAAAAGTGGTTAAAAGACACTGAATGAATACCTTAAATGAAATAAATCTGACTATTTTTCTTTACAAGAAATGCACAGATTAGACAAATATATTTAGAAAGTATGGTACTGTCATAACAAACTCTTTTTAGAGAGAAACAAGGTTGTTATTATTTTATGGAAAAATAGCTCAATTATACTCAAAACTGTTTTCCCATTTCATGAAATGAAGGGGATGTTTACTGTCATAAGAACTGAATTATTAAAACAGACTCCTTACATTAGCTAATATCTACGGGATACCAAGACTTAGAGCAAAAATTACAAAATCAATACTTAGACATTTTATTAAAAACTTCTGAAGGCAATTTGATTTATAGGAGATGACTAATCATACTGTTGACAAATCAAATGCTAGTGCATATAAAGAGCCTAGAAATCCTCCTTCAGTGAAAGCATTACAAAAACTGTATCACTCTATTAGATGTAATGGATTTAAAAGTCTGTGAAGAAGGTATTACTCTTATGTTTATGGCACACACTAACATATATAGATTTTTTTTTACTTGTAAGAAAGTAATCATGAAATACTTGTTTAGAGTTTGCTTAATGTCCTTTGTGAAGTAACACTGCTTTTTCATTAATTTTGACTATAAACTATGTAACCCTGGAAAAAAACAGACTACCACCACAGTTGATAAAATTCAGAAAATTTAATGAACAGTTAGATAAGGAATTACAGATTTATTCACAATGGTAAAGTTAAAGTATTATTTGGTATTTTTTTAAAATATTATTTGTTTGGCAGAATCTCAAACTGGTGCCAAAATAAAATAAAATAATAATCACGATGACAAAAGGATATAACTTATGCTAAAATTAAATGTTTAAAAGACAGAATCCACATCTATCCACTTAGTAAAGATGTCAATCACCACTGAATCATATAGTTGCAACAACTTAAGCAAGAAGACAAACTGCACTCATATTCCAATACTGTGAAAGGTCTTCATAGACTAGCAAATAAAATAATTACTAGGTCAAATTTAATAAACATATTCAAATTACAGGTAGAGAGAAAAGGGTTTGGAATACTGAGGGTATACTATTTGCCTAAGACTTCTTATGAAAATATTAACAAAGAAAACAAAAGATTACATGAAAATCATAAGAATCCTTAAACTGAAAAAAATATCTAGTGAACATTTTAAAACCTTTCTTAAGCCAATAAACAAAACAGGAATATTTGGACAAATTATACAAAAGCTGAAGGAAAATATAGCTCCAGTAGTAGATGAGATAAAACATGAAACAAGTTATCCCACTCCCCAAAGATTATATCACTAATAAAGATTTTTTTGTTATTAAAGCACCAAATAATAGTATAATTCTCCCCCACATAAATACAAAATGGCAACCCAAATATTGAAATAAGACAATAATCCAAGTACACCGTTCTTCTTACAGAATAATTCTATTATATATTAATTATAAAATGTCCAAAATAATGCAATTTAGCAGATTAAAATTAATTAATGGTGTCTTCATTAGATCAGTATTAAATGGGATTTATAATTTCAAGACAATATTAAAAAGATTATGCTGATCGTTTATGTGAAAGTTAATAGTATAGAACTAGCTATTACTAGTCCTGACATAGAAAAAGCTTTTGGCTCAAGATGGAATTATTTGATTAATGTGTTAGGAGTGTATATAAGGGGTGGATATGTAATTGTGCATTTAGTACTCTGATGATGCCCTGAGGTTGATGGGTGAAAGTGCTTAGTACCATGTCGTTGTATGTACTTGAATGTTTAATAAATCAATTTTAATGGTTCACTGTGTGGCCTTTCAGTTTAACAGTCTCGATCCATTTTTCAAGCTTGTACCCTTTGCCACTCAGTGTTCGCTTGGACTGATTTAGTGTCAATGATCCACTATTATAGTTCGTTACACAGTGTTCTTAATTACATCAGTTGATTTATTCCGTTTTATCGATTTATTTTGGTTTTATTTTGCTTACTGCCTTTTGATTACCACTACTGATTTCAGCTTTTTGATTAGTCAATATCACACAATGCCTGATCAAGGCTTTGCAAGATAGAAGCGAAAAAAGCTCCAGTGAAGCTGAAGTATTAGTGACTGAGTCACAGGAACGGCTATATACTCTTCACTCCACCCCAACTACAAGTCCGACACGACCGTCAGCTAGCAATGGTTCAGCGAGTTCTATTGGAGGAGGCATCAACACAGGAAGTGTTAAGTCTGGAGGCCCACCGCCGAACTCAGCTTCGAACACTAGGGACGGACACAATGGAGGGTCACACGGCGTAGCAGTTGGCACTGAAAAGAATTTCATGGATTTAAAATTATTTTTAGCGGCACCATCTCTCAGTAATGAACGTTATTTTAATCATAGAGGCATGGGTAGTTTTAATAAACAATTTACGGAGTTTGAAAGAGTTTTGAAGACATTTAAATCGTTACAGATGGGTAATGCTTTTTTGGAAAGATCTTTGGAACTGGGTCAAGTTCCAAAAGGATTACGTATTTTCAAATTACCATATGGTTTTACTGAAGGTACTGTTTTATTTGATGAATTATTACAATTATTCGATAAAACTGGTATTGAACTTGTTAAACTAATTATATGGAACAATAACATTAAATTAGCAGCTTTAAATGAACAATTGTCTTTTTTAGACAAAAGTATATGCCAGGATTTGCTGTTTGAACACCACAAGTTCCATTTAGAAAGTATTTTTAAAGAGATGGATAAATTTACTAATAAAGGCTTGGACATTAAAAATCACAAGTTAAATAGAGATACTAACGATTATAAGAGTAACACAGTATATGTATATTTTAAAGAATTTAAAAGTATGAGACGTCTTGCCAAACCTGTAGATGCTGATACTATTAGTAGGGACAATTTTAGCTCCCCCACTAATGACAAACCAATACAAACACAAAGGGCTAGAAATGATAATTTCTGTAATGAAGATGGGCAGGGAGTTTTTTTAGAGGAGCCCACACTCAAAAGGTCGGAACGGTTCCGCGACCGATATTGCAGTCAGTATCACTAACAGAACAGACAATACAACACGACAGTACACAGGACCAATTCTTGGCACAGACAGATACAATTGAGCACACTAATTCCCTAGTTCAGGGTGAATTCACATTATAAAGTCATATTGTAAATGGCAGTGACTATATAAATGGTAGTATCTTTACAACTTATGTTAATGACACCCTTTATGAATCCAATACGAATAAAATAGGATGTTTGCAGAATACAGGTACTTCCCACAGTCACAATAATTGTTCTATCATCTCCGATGGAGGTTTTAGTTTATATAATTACACAGATAACAATTTGGTCACGAGTTTATTGCTCTTTTTAAAGGAGGCTTTACTTTTGTACCATCTTTTAAGCATGATATTGGAAAAGTTTTAATTAATTTAAAACTTTATAGTAGACTACTGAATCTAAATTTTTTTTTTCTCTAATAACAATGATTGTATCACAGACACTAACTGTTTTAGGCTTAAGCGTAGCAGTACATTCATACCACCACAAAACCCTATGATTTACATTTTTGAGAAGTTATGTGAGTCCCAGATTAGAAGAGTTCTGAGGAAATAGGTACATACATCACAGAATCTCACTTCAGCTGAAATGTTTTGTCTTAGAGAACTAACTATGACTGACAAATATAGGGTTATGAAACCAGACAAGGGAGGCGGTGTGGTAATTATGACAAATGCTGATTACTACAATAAAATGACCATTATGCTCAGCGACAATAATACTTATGAGAAAGTTACTAAGTACGAAATGTCTAGGGCATATATTAAAGTGGATTGGCTATTGTATGAATTCCTTATGGATGGAACTATCGACAAAGAAGAATATTCTTATTTAACAGTTGAATTTCCCATTACCCCATCCATTTTTGGAATCCCAAAAATACACAAAGACATCTACCATCCACCTTTTAGGCCCATGGTATCAGCTAGGGGCTCTAAAACTGAGGCCATTGCATCCTTCATAGACATTCATTGTAAGGAGACGCTCAAATATTTGCCACACATTTTAAAAGACTCCTGGCACTGTTTAGATCAAGTTAGACAATGTATTGTCAAGGTGAGTCCTAATATGATTATGGCCACCATTGATGTTGTAAATCTGTTTACTGTTATACCCCACAAACAAGGCCTGGAAATGTTTGAGGCCAGTTTATTGAAATTCAGTGGTATGAATGTTTGAAAATGCAGACTTATGACTGAATTGATGGAAATAATACTGGAGAATAATTTTATATATATGAATGGTGAATATTACAGACAAAGTACAGGGGTGGCCATGGGGGCCAGATGTGCACCAATTTATGCTAATTTGGTGCTAGCTAATTGGGAAACTGATTTGGTTTTCACATCAACATATTGGTCCAAAATTGCCTTATATTTGAGATACCTGGATGATATTCTCATTTTTTGGACAGGTAATAAAGATGAATTTTCAGAATTTATACAGTTTTTAGGTAGGACATCTATGTTTTTAGAATTTACCAGTAAAATCTATGAGAATAACTGTGAATATCTTGACATTGTTTTTTCTCATAGTGACGACGTGATTCAGTCTAACATTTTTAGAAAGAAAACATTTTCAAATTCCTTCTTACATAATAGTTGTCATGCCTATTATCAAAAAAGAAATTTGATTAAAGGTCAAATGGTAAGACTGTCAAGAATTATTAGTGATGATAATACATTTGAGTTAAAAATTGAAAAATTATCGAATATGTTTCTTGACAGAGGTCACCCTAATGAACTTATTTGTAATATTAAAAGAGAGATTTTTACAAAAAGACATTTGATTTATAGACCTATTATCAAATTTGGATGCAACAATATATTGAATACCAATACAAATACGTCTAGAAATGATACTTTCATACTACCTTACAATGAAACATCCCATAATATTGTTAATATTATACATGAGACATGGACAAGTGTTTTTATGAATAATGCTGAATTGATTGAGATTATTGGTAGTCATCCAAAGATTACATTTAGTAGAGGGAGGAATTTGAAGGAAATTTATGAGATGAACACAAACAAGGATATGTTTAAAATGTCTAGAATGAGCAAATGTGGAATCTGTCGCACATGTAAATATATTAACGATGGTCCATATGTTGCTATTTCTAATTTTCGTAAAACTATTAGATGCCCTGGGTACTGTAATTGTAATACTAAGATGATTGTTTATTTAGCAACATGTTCAGCATGTTCAGCATTTTATGTTGGGAAAACTATTAGGAAGTTAATAGAACGTATTGTAGAACATGTTAGAGACATCAAAAAACAAAAAACTACCAGTTCTCTATATACATATAGTATTAGATGTCCCAATTTTAAGAGATTTCTTTTTTTTATTATAGATAGAATTCCGCATAATATACACAAAGGAGGTGATGAGAAGGCCATGTTGGAGGCCAAGGAATGTCTCTGGCAACTTAGACTAAATGCCTGTACTTTGCTAGGCATTAATGAACATGTATCCATAGCCAGTATATTAAAATATAAATCATATTTCATTTGATCATTTTCTATTGATACATTTACATATATTTATAGGTGCTATATATTTATTTAGACAGATATATCATGTTATCAGTTTTACAATTTATTATTTAGTCTAGGTTAGTATATATTTTTATATAATTCACATGAATTTTTAATGTACCAATATTGTTACCTGGTGTTTTATTATTATATTTTTAGCTATTTATTAATTTAATTATTACATTTTAACAGCATATGAAATTGTAGGGTTATTAAATAGTATTTGATTTATTAATTAACTAATTAGCGAGTGTATATAAGGGGTGGATATGTAATTGTGCATTTGGTACTCTGATGATGCCCTGAGGTTGATGGGTGAAAGCGCTTAGTACCTTGTCGTTGTATGTACTTGAATGTTAAATAAATCAGTTTTAACGGTTCACTGTGTGGCCTTTTAGTTTAATAATTAAAAAGATTATGCTGATCGTTTATGTGAAAGTTAATAGTATAGAACTAGCTATTACTAGTCCTGACATAGAAAAAGCTTTTGGCTCAAGATGGAATAATTTGATTAACCTGTTAGGAATATATGTCTGTCTTTACTTGTACATGTCAATGATTTTCTTTTTCTTTACTCCAACACTGTTACCTCTATTAAAGAAAATGTTACTTAACGTATTATTGCAACCAGATTTTTGTGGTTGCGAAATTCGCATAGTTCAAGTGCTTATAACACTTTTGACACTTTCTGCCTGTTATTTCACATCCTTACTAAGGAAGACTAGCTTGGGCTTACATTCAGGAAGAAAAAATGATTACACAATTCTTCTTCCTGTTTAGCGGGCATTACACACGCAACGCTTCAATTCTCAGAGCTGCTGTCTCACTGATGAAAGGAGTAGCTAAATTACTGAATGCATTAACGTCTGAAGTCTGAATAGAAACTGGGAAGGCAACTGAAAGGGTAAAGCTGACTTTTCATAGTAACTGCCCAGTCTACAAATGTTTTAATTCTGTCATAATGTTACAATATTTTGTAAAGTTCACATATGTTTGTACATTTACAGTTCATGTGGAAATTAGATAGCAGCACACATGCTGGCAGTAAAGTACGTCATGTTAAAAAAAAACCCTGTCAATAACAGATAATGCATGAACGTCTGAACTCATTAATCACACTTTAAGGGGAATTGGAAGGGTGAAGCTTACTTTGGGTAATAAGTTTGCACTGTAAAAGTGGTCTAATTCCCTGAAAATGTTTGCATTTTTACTGAAGTTCACACATATGTTAATGCACAAATGAGACAGTTCCACAAATGCTGGCAGTGAAGTGCAGGCAGCCACAGCGACATTAACTTTTTCTGTTGTATTGATAACCCTTAATGTGGTCAAAATCACACAAACATTTTTTTTCAAGTTATAATCTTGCCTAAACAAACTTCACTGTTTGGAAGAAAAGACAATTCCTAACATTTCTACAACACTAACTGTCAGATTTCATCATCGGCAAGCAAGTGATATTACCGCAAAAATCTGGTTGTGATAATAAGCAAGTACCAAGAAAATATTGCAATATAACTGTACTATATGATTTTTATGTCAATGATTCTATTATTATATATGAATGATTGTATTTTTCTTCATACACCTTTGCTGCTATTTACCAGTATCATGCACTGCAACTGTATTGTACTATTTTGTTTTTCTAAGTGATTTTCACTCTAATTGTATGCATCGCTGTGGAGCTTTTCTCCCCGGGCCTCCACTGAAAATGGGCTCTTTACAGGCCCAGTGGACTTTCCTGGTTAACAAATGCAATAAATAAATAAATAAATAAATATGGATTTCCCTAATTCATACACAAGCATTATAATAATGTCATATAATAGTTCCAGTCTTTATATTAAAACAGGAGTACATTTATCACAGGATATTAGAATAAAGAAAGATATCAAGCATAGTGGTGTCCGCTAATTTGTTTGTTCTAGCAATCCAAATGTTAACAAATTCTAGAAGGTAAGAGGTTTTTGAAACTGATGACATATCCAAAACATCACTCTTTGCGAACAATATTTTACTGACTTTAACACACAGTTACATCAATTATTCATTCAGCTGTTATTACACAGCTTTAATATACATATGAATCAAAAGACTAATAAAACACTAGCAAAACTTTTATCATATAACTGGAATTATAAGCTACTGAAATATTTGTAATTATACTGTCTAATTTGGAGAGTACTATCCAAACTAGCTATGATAATACTAAAACTGTCCGAGATATGACCTCGGACTGCAACAATGTCTTTTTACATTTGAGGATAGATTAAATATAATTAAATTGATATTCTTAGAAAATGTGCTGACCCAAGGTGTACTGTCCAAAGATTTATTAAACTGATTTAACGCTTTCATTTCAAATCATTAATACAGAAGTAATCATAAGCAAATATACCATGGATTGGGTTACATGGTATATTTAAATGGTTTGTTTTGTGTTGTATTTGATTCTGGTGATATCTCTATTAGTGATTTGAGAAGAAAATGCTAAATCCATTTAATAAGTCTTTGGACAGCACTTGGGTCAACGAGCTTTCTAATGGTTGTGTGTGTGGTACATTTTTGTTGAATCTAAGCTGAACTGATCATGGTAAAATTATATTCTAGCTAGAAATAAATGCGTGTGAGTGTTCATTTATGAGTGTGTGCGTGTGTGTACATTATATATATATATGTGTGTGTGTGTATACACAAACACACCACACACACATATACACACAGGTGATATATATGCATGTATGTGTATGGGATTACCTAAAATGATGATCCAAAACAGCATAAGATCGACCAAAAAAAAATATTGACAGCAAAATATCTAAACTGAAAATACCTAAGCACAAAATACTGGCAAAATTGAAGTTATACTAAGGAAGGGATTGAGCCCTTTCCCCACTGGTCTGGCTGTGGCACACATTGATCATGTGGTGACATTTTTAGTAATTTAATCCAACAAAAGTGAGGGAAGCAAAGAACAGCAGTTGCAACTGATTTAATAGCAATGTAAAACAAACAAAATGAACAAGTAAAATTGAACAAGCACCTTCATGCCACTTAACAGAGGACAGTGTTACATTAACTTAATGTTATTTTTATTTTTGTCATTATTCACATCATGGATTATTACGATAGTTTAGTTGTTTTGCATAACTTAGAGGTATTTCCTTTTAATTTAGTCAGATACAATGTATCTTGTTTCTTTAGATTGCTGAGATACGTGACTGTGTGCTAATGGTTTGATTGGTTGTTTGGCCAGTCTTCCTTGTTTTTAGGGGCATGTGATCTAATGTGGATTTTTTTTTAATTGGTGTATTATGTAATAAAATGTATTGGGTTTGTAACATTTTTATTAAGGCTCTGAGGTGAAAATGCTTGTTCGATTTTAGTTTTTCATTTTTTTTGTTTTACATTGCTATTAAATCAGTTTTACTTGCCGTTCTTTGTGACCCTTGCTTTTATTGGATTCAGTTATTTTGTTACTGGATGTGAAGTTTTTAACTGACAGTCATTTGTTTTCCTTTATTTTTACTAATTTATGCTGGTGGCGAAAGTGACTGAAATATATTATGATCAAACTTTTGAAGTTTGACTAACATAATTCAAGAGTTTTCCTCTTTCTCTACAGTTGTGTGAAGAAGGAGTTGGTGTATTTTCTGGGGGTGTGAAGGTGGAGCCCCCATATCAGGGGGTGTAGGCTGTCATGCAAAAGAAAAGTTTTGAGTAACTTTTGATCACAAATGTAACATATTTGTTTATATTTAAGGTTACTTGCTTTGCATATATATATATTTTTTTTTACGATTACAGCAATTGCTAACAAACTTTAACATTAATGGTGTTGTGGAGGGTGTCTTCCATTTGTGGCCACATGTTCACTTTGTGTGATCAGACATTATGCAAAGACTGACAGAGTGGTGAAAAGTCAATGATAAGACTAGGAGAGGTTTACAGGCAATCAATATCTTCATGGTGTTCCTTACGGCAAATGTGGATGGCCTAGTTGTCCATCATCCCACCATATTAGCAAGAATTGTACTGACCAGATGCCATACATTTGACTTACAGAATTTCTAACCTCAGATAGGTTGTTCTTAGTGTAATGAGATGACTGCTATAAATAAAAATGTGCAGATTTGTAGCAGGCAGTTCAGCATAGATAAATATAGCATTAGGTGAGATTTTTGGATTTATACATAGATTTACTTATAGTAACGAGAATGAACTATATGTAGCAATGCGTGTGTGTGTGTGTGTGTGTGTGTGTGTGTGTGTGTGTGTGTGTGTGTGGTGGGGGAGCTGGTCCAGCTTTCTATGTTGGAAAAACTGGTAGAAAATTAAATCACAGGATAGGTGATCATTTAAACAGCATTAAAAGATGTACATAATGCTTTATTTAAACATTATAGGGTATGTCATAATTATAGTAAAGTCAACAGGTAACGTTTAATGTTGAGTGGGGATAAAACTTAAGATCCTTCTCAGGGGTGAATTACACTGTCAGATTTTATTAAAGGCAGATAGAGATGACCTCATTCAAACCTGGAAACCTATCAAACCAGAATTTTAAATATTTGTTTTAAAAATTGGTATATAAAGATGAATTTAATTTTTATTAATTGCCTGATGAAGTAAAATGCAAATATTACAAACTGTCATTTTGTTGACCAACAGATCAGTGGCTAAAATTCACAGAATCCCATCTAACTAAAATACCAATGCTACCTTTACCATGTTCCACAAGGGTGAATTCATCATCCTCCATCATACATGCTACTCTGAACTCAGGAACAAGATTTAACATGGGTTCTTTGTGTGTGTGTGTGTGTGTGTGTGTGGGGGGGGTCAACAACCTCCACACCGTTCTGATGCTTTTCTAAGATCGGTGTTGATATAGTTTCATAGGTTCGTAAGTGTACTAAGCTAATGGCCCTGGAGCCTTTACAAGCCTAGCCCATAGGATTACCCTGGCATTGTGCCACCTGACCTTAGTTCCCAGTGCCTCTGTTGAGTAGAGCCACTGGAGTGATCCCTGGGGTGAATTTTCTATTTCCCATCCACTCATCAAGATTTCTCTTGAAGAGGGCCAGTGAGGTGCTCTGTTTGACATGTATGGGAAGTTTGTTCCATAGCATGGGCAGTCTCTGGGTTATGAACCTGTCCCTCCAGCACGTTCTGTTGATTGTGGTAATGAGGTTGAGGTCTCTGGAGCGTGCGGTGTGGAGGGATTGGGATTTCTTTAAATGTAGCATTTCTAACACAGCTGGGTCAGGCATGGCTTTGTAAGTCAATCAGAGATCACCTCTAAGTAGGTGGTATGAGACAGAGAATAGTTGGAGTTTTTTGAGTCTGTCCATATAGGACAAGTGTTTAAGGCCTAGGATCCTGTTTGTGAAGTACTTTTGCGGCCTCTCCAGTTGTTGCAGGTGTCTAGTGAGGTACATGCCAAATGGGGCATTGTACTCGATGACTGGCCTAATGAGGAAAGAGTAGAAGGAGGCAATGACCTCTTTCTTCCTGGATGCAAAACCCTTAGTAATGAGATGCGGCACACAGAAGAACTTTCTGACCACAGTGGCAATGTGGTGGTCAAAAGAGAGGTTGCTGTCAACCTGTGTTCCCAGATCTCTTATAACGCCTTCTGTGCTCAGTGGACTACCATCGATGTGGTAATTCATGGGAACTGGGGTTTTCCCAAAGGGGATGACTACACATTTTTTGGCATTGAACTTAAGGCCATAGTTCTGACACCAGTTGCTGGTCTCAGTAAGGCCTTTCTGTACGATGTCAGCATCACTTGGGGAGATAATAATGGTGCCCAACTTGCAAATGTTTGTGAACTTTGTCAGCCAGAGTCCCTTCGTGTTGGCTTGGACTTCTGAGAAGTAGATACCAAACAGGAGAGGACCCAGGACCGATCTCTGTGGGACTCCACTGGTGACTGGTCGGCAGTCTGATTTGGAGTCCGCTACTTTCACAGTGTGGGTTCTATTTATAAGCCAGTTTGCAACCCACCTAGTGATACAAGGGGTTGATACCTAGCTTAGTGAGTTTTTCTATGATTCCTGAGTGGGGAATGGTGTCAAAGGCCTTGGCCAGATCAAGGTAGGCTGTATGAACCACCTTGCCTTCATCCACAGCTCTGGTGACTGACTCAAAGAAGTCGACCAAGTTGAGTAGGCATGATCTATCCTTCACAAAACCAAACTGTGTGGGAACCAGAGTTTGGAGATTCCCTATATCCTTGTTTATTAGGTCCACGATGATGTGTTCCATAGCTTTCCATATCAGACTTATCAGGCTAATGGAGCGATAGTTCCCAGGGTCTGTAGTCGGTACTCCTTTATGGAGAGAGATGACTATAGCAGTGCGCCATTCATAGGTAGGTACTAGGCTATCTGCCCGAGGGCATTTATAAGCCTAGTCAGAGTGTGTCAGCTTTCGCCACCCCATTGATTAACTGAGCCTCTGTCAAGCACAGCCAATGAAGTGATCCCAGGGGTGTATTTTCTGTTACCCATCCACTCATCAAGGCTTCTCTGGAAGAGTGTTAGTGAGGGGCTCTGCCTAATGTAGTTAGGAATTCAGTTCCAAAGCATGGGGAGTCTCTTTGACAGGAATCTATCCCTCCAGCATTTTCAATTTATTGTTGTGGCGAGGTTTAGCTCACTAGAGCTGTGTGGTTCGCAGTGACTTGGATTTCTTTAGGTGAAGCATGTCCATCAATTCTGAGTCGGACATGGCTTTGTAAGTCAGGCGGAGATCACCTCTGAGTAAGTGATATGCCACTGAGTACAGTCAGCCTGCATAGGACATAAGTTTTAGGCCAGTAATCCTCTTGCTGAGGTGCTTTTGTGGTCTTTCCAGCTGTTGGAAGTGTCTTGTGAGGTACATCCCAAATGGAGCACTGTACTCTATGATGGGTCTGATGAGTGACGAGTACAGGGGCACTATAACCTCTTTATTTCTAGATGCAAACCCCTTAATAATTAGATGGGCCACATAGAAGGATTTCCTAACTACTTTGGCAATATGATTGTCAAAAGAGAGATTACTATCTTCCTGGGTCCCCATATCTCTTATTACCTCTTCTGTATTAAGGGAGCTGCTGCCTATGTGGTAATTTGTGGATGTTTTATTTTTCCCAAATGGGATAACTATGCATTTTTTGGCATTTAGCTTGAGGCCATGATTTTGACACCAGGTGTCTGTCTCAGTAAGGCCTTTTTGAAGGATGTCTGTGTCAGCTGGAGAGTAAATTATGGCTCCCAGTTTGCAGTCATTGTCGAACTTGGTTAGCCATAGTCCTCCTGTGTTTGCCTGTACTTCTGAGAAATATATGCTGAACAGTAGGGGTCCCAGAATCGAGCCTTGCGGGACACTACTTGTGACTGGTTTAAGAGTCGGACCTGGAGCCCGCTATTCTTACCGTGTGAGTTCTGTCTGTAAGCCAGTTGGCAACCCATCTTGTGACATAGGGATTTATGTTCAGACTGGTGAGTTTTTCTATAATACCTGAGTGAGGAATGGTGTTGAATGCCTTGGCGAGATCAAGGTAGGCTGTGTGAACCACCTTTCCCTCATTTATGGCCTTGGTGACTGTCTAGAAGAAGTCAACCAGGTTTAGTAGGCATGATCTGCCCTTAACAAAGCCAAACTGGGTTGGGTCAAGTGTATGGAGGTTACCAATGTCTTTGTTAATGGGTTCCATGATGATGCACTCCACAGCCTTGCAGAACAGGCTAGTCAGGCTTATGGGGCGATAGTTACCAGGGTCAATTGTGGCCCCTCCTTTGTGGAGCGGAATAACCGTTGCTGTGCGCCATTCTATGGGCACGTAGCCTGAGGAGTGACTGAGGTTGAACAGTGTGTTTAGGTAGCTCGTGCAAGACGCAGCCTGGGACACCATCTGGCCCCATTGATGCTGTGTTTTTGGCTTTTGAAAGGGTTGTTTTCACCTGTGCTTCTGTGATTTCCGGGACACTACACTTTTCCGGTATTGTTGTGGGCCCTTTTGAAGGTGAGAGGGAGGTGAAGTTTCCACTGAATCTATCTGCCAGGATGTTGGCAATATCAGTAAGTTCAGTATATTTTGTGCTATTCTGCACTAGCTCAGAGCATATCTGCGAGTTGCCACTTAGATTCTTGACATTGCTAAAGAAGTCTTTGTGGTTATCTTTTGAATCCTTGGCTATTTTTCTTTCAAAGTTAGCCTTGGATGATTTTATGAGGGACCTTAGCTTTTTACTGATACTAATCAGGAATGTCTTTCCTTCTTGGGATTTGCTTTTTTTCTGAACTAGTTTCCTCCTTCTGTTGTATAACCTGTTTATGGCAGGAGTCCACCAGACTAGTTTCCTTCTCTTAGGGGAGTGAGTCTTGGTTTTGCTAGGGATGGCACGATCCATGCATCCTTGTAGGTGCTCATAGAGTGCAACTGTAAAGGATTCTGCAGTGTTATCCTTTAGCGTGGGGGCTGTGAAACTTACCACCTCTGCCTTAAGTAAGGTGAAGTTTGCTTTAAAAAAGTTTTTCACTGTAGTTTCCTTGGTTGGGGGTGGTGGTGGGGTGTTTACATCCAGGGTGATTAGTTTACAGTCTGATCTAACCAGTGACGGGTTGACCTCCGGTACGGAACACCTGTCGCCCATGTTGGTGATGACCAGGTCCAATATGTTGTGACCGCTGGTAGGGGAGTTTACGAACTGATCCAGGGCATTTGAGTTGATAAATTCCAGGAAGCGCTGAACCCGGGAGTTTGTACTCAAGTAGTTTTCCCGGTTAATGGTAGGGTAATTGAAATCGCCCAATATCAGGATTTTGGTAGAACCTTCATGTTTTCCAGTGTCTCCAGAAAGGTGGAGTGGTGGTCCTAGGTCATTGAGGGTGATCTGTAGCAGGCCACAATTTACACTGCAGATATGCCCGATGTTAGTTACACATGGATGATCTCAGAGGTATCATGCTGTACCACTAACCTGGAGGTGTGAATATCCTTGATGAATATGGATACACCCCCTCCTTTTGTGTTTTGGTCCTTGTTCTGTGGCTGAAATGTGTGGTATGAGTTGTAGCCCAGTAGTGCTGGAGTGCTCTCTCAAACCTTGAAACAGGTTTCAGTTACTGTACAGATGTCGACATTCTCCACACTCAGGAGTGCTTCGAGCGCATGCATTTTGAGATTTAAACTCCTGGCGTGGAGTAACATAACCCCCATTTTTTTACTTGTGCTGTTTACGGTGGTGGGTTTGAATTTTGAGCCTTGCCTAAAAAAGGGCACTATGGGGGCAGCAAGAGCCTTGGCCAGTATTTGAAAGCCTAGGGGTGACAGGTGCAAGCCATCTCTTGTGAAGCAATGCGGCTTGTCGAGCATGCCATCCCAGGCTGACAAGACACTGGATCCCCTTTGAATGACACCAGAAGCTTAGCCAGTTGTTGAAATTGATCATTTTTTCTTTATACTGAGGTATCATTCTTGGTGAGGGCAGGATGCTACTCAGGGTCAGGGCCATACCAGCCTGGGCTACATGATCAGAGAGCTCTTCCATGTCTCTTTTCATGTAGTCCAGGGAGGTACATTTCAGGTCATTCACACCAACATGAACAATGACAGAGTCATATTTGTACTTGTTCTGGAGTGACCTGAGTGCTTGTGTTATGTGGCGGATTCTGGCTCCCGATAGGCAGCTACCAGTAACTTTCTCATTGTCCAGCCTAGTGAGTAGGGCGTCAGTGTGCCTGACTATTGAGTCACCTATTACTAGTGTGTTAGGTATGTTATTTTGCCTTAAGGACTGTGATTGTGCGGCACATTGATTTTGTGTTTTATGTATTGTCTGGTTTGTGATGGGAGGTGCAGGTTCTGTGGGTGTCTGCTTTGGAGCTCTCTGATGCTTTTGCAGGTTTTTATTTAGAGCCTCCGAGTATGATTTTGTGTATTTATGTGTATTTTTTGCCAGTGCTGGTTTAGTAGGGCTATGTGAGGCTGGAGGTGTGGTGCAAGTGTTAACCTTCTCCTCATGACTGTCTGTTCCAGTCTTGGGTGGAGAGACCTTTATCTCCAGTTTGGTTTTATAATTGCATCTCTCGCATATGTTAGTGTTTTGTGGTAGGAGGAGAGGGCTGTCTGTGTACATGAGGCAGTTGTAACATTGCCTCCGGATACCCAGATTCAGCAGCTGGACTGGAGAGTACACATGAAGTTGCCCTTTGGTCATGCCTGAATAGTAGGGCGAGCTGCTTAGTTGCATGGTTGGTGAGGGGTGGATAAAGAGCCTTGCCCTGCTGGGCAGTCAAGTGTCAGGGTATATTAGTGCTTGCTATTAGGTCTGAGCAAGTGTTGGACTGTAGGATGCTTTTTGAGTGCTTAGGTTGAGAGTTAGACTAGTTTCAAGTGAAAAACTGAACAGGAGACTTAGTGGAGCCAGGAATAATTTAACCCTAGATAACCGGTGCTGCCCGATGCACAAAACCGTGCAAACGCGGTTTTTAAACTACTGACTTCTGGGCTGGAACCACTCCTCCAGGGACAGATGGCTGCTCAAAATTCCCCTCTCTCACAGGTGAACAGAGAAACTTCCCTCTATCCAAGTAAGGTATGGACAATTCAGAAACTTGTAACACAGCCCTGAATTCAGCACTAGCCTGAAAACTGGACTATACTAGCTTAGAAAGGGAGGAAACAAGAATTTTTTTTTGAAAAGATAAGGCAAAAACAGTAAAAAGTACACTTAATACAGCTTTAAATGACTACAAGCGCTCAGAAAAGGCTATCGCACTTTAGTGTGTAGCCTACAACAGTTAAACAATTTATTTAAATAAAAAACAACTTTTTAAAAGTGCAGGAAGTCAAATAAGTACAATATGTAAAAAAACAAGCTTTAAATCACAATAAGTGCTGGAAATATCAGCGTTTAGGCAGAAAAAAGTTAAGTACAGCAAGTAAATACAGAAAACTGATAATCACTCCAAAGTCTCTTTTTTAAGCTAGAAGGCTTGTACCAGTTTAAGGCTTTCTAGTGCTTTCCAGTAGGTTAGTTACAGGGAAGATGGGAAACAAGCGCAGATGTAGTCTTTTAAACCAGAAAGTTGAAAGAGATAGACAACTTCCTGAATGATCAATAAACTACAATTCCTGGGCCAAGAACCATTCCTCTTGTGGTAGACAGGCTACCTAGTACTTACCACTCCCACTGATAAGCTAGACGGTTGCACTCCAACACAAAGGCTTGGGGGGCATAGAAGCTTACAAACAGTCATGGATACAGCAAATCTGTACCTGGACTAGACTAGTTACGGGAAAGGTGGGGATCAAGCCCAAACATGGGCTTTAAAACCAGAAAGTAGAGAGAGATGGAAAAAACTGCCCAAACGGTCAATAAACTACAATTTCTGGGCCAGAACCATGCCTCTTGTGGTAGATATTCTACCTAGTGCTTACCACTCCCACTGATAAGCTAGAAGGCTTCCCTCTAACACAGAAAGGCTTGCGGGGCTCAGAAGGCTCACCAACAGTCCTGGATACAGCAACTCTGTATCTGGACTAGGCTAGTAACAGGAAAGGTGGGAAACAGCACAAGTGCGGCTTTTAAACCAGAAAGTTGAAAGAGATGGGAAAAACTGCCCAAACGGCCAGTAGCTACAATTTCTGGGCCAGGAACCACCCCTCTTGTGGTAGATAGGCTACCTAATGCTTACCATTCCCACTGATACGCTAGAAGGCTTTCCTCCAACACAGAAAGGCTTGGGGGGCTCAGAAGCTTACAAAGAGTCCTGGATGCAGCAAATCTGTACCTGGACTAGACTAGTTACAGGAAAGGTGGGGAACAAGCACAAACGCAGGCTTTTAAGCCAGCAAGTTGAAAGAGATGGAAAACTGCCTAAACGGCCAATAAACTACAATTTATGGGCCAAAACCCACTCTTCCCATGGTAGATAGGCTACCTGATGCTTACCATTCCCACCGATAAGCTAGAAGGCTTCCATCTAACACAGAAAGGCTTGGGGGGCTCAGGAGCTTACAAACAGACCTGGATACAGCAAATCTGTACCTGGACTAGACTAGTAACAGGAAAGGCAGGAAACAAGCACAAACACAGGCTTTTGAATCAGAAGGTTGAAAGATGGAAGAGCTTCCCAAACAGCCAATAAACTATACCTTCTGTGCCAGAAACCTCTCCTCCTGTGGTAGATACGCTACCTAGTGCTTACCACTCCCACTGATAAGCTAGAAGGCTTCCTTCCAACACAGAAAGGCTTGGGGGACTCAGGAGCTTACAAACAGTCCTGGATACAGCAAGTATGTATCTGGACTAGACAAGTTACAGGAAAGGCAGGAAAAAGGTAGGAATTATTATTTTATTTTTTTTTTACAGAAAAGCAGCTAAAACAGCAGTAAATACAATTCAAATGCAGTGCAGGCTAGCACACGTGTATCAATATTACAGCAAATACAGTTTAATTAAATTAACAAATGACTAAAAAACAAGTGCAGAAGGCATTAAATTAGAAGGCTATGAACAAGCAGTAATAAGTGAACAGATAACAGCACGCAGAAGAGCAACTAAGACAGTTACAGTAAGAGCAGATGAATATACATATCTATATATATATATATATATATATATATATTTATATTTTTTTTAGGGAGGGAACACAGCAGGATTAAGAGGATACAGGGGTTGTCTTTCTCAAATGCTTTCTTTGTACATAGTAGGAGTGTCTGAAATCAGAATATGATCTCACTGCATTCAGTTGAGGGAGCAAATTAGATAGGCCAAGAAGGAGTATCCAAATACAAACTTACAAGAGGGGCGGGCAGTTTCAAAGCCACCAAGATTAACACCAAGACAAGAACAGGGAGGTTGGGAGAAACACAGTGGAGACAACAAGAGACAGAAACAATACAGCACCACTATAAATAGTAGGCAAGTGTATAAATACAGCACAGTGCAAATTAAGTTGCAAAAAGTGTACTTATCAGTTTGGAATAAATTCCAATTCTGCAGCTCACAGCAAATCTATCAGCTTTCCAGCAGTTCACAGAAATGCAGTCTGTATTGGAATTACAGCAATGAGATTCAGTAGGGACAAAGACTGAGGTGAAGCTGTGATTGAACAGGGCACACAGGTGAGGTGCCAGTTCACTCTGTAGTTCATGTAGAACACAGCCAGGGATAATGTCAGCTCCCATAGAAGCTGTATTCTTGGCCTTGGACAGTGCTGTTTTAACCTCTGCAGCAGTAATACTGGGTGCCTGGCAATCTACTGGTATTGTGATTGGTCTTTTTTTTGGGGGGGGGGGGGTAAAGTTGGCACTGAATCTGTCGGACAGTATATTGGCAATATCTGTTGGCTCGGTATAGGAAGTACCATTGTGCAGTAGCTCAGAGCAAATCTGGGTATTGGTGTGGAGATTCTTTACATAACTATAGAAGGCCTTGTGGTTGTCTTTATTATCTGCTGCAAGTCTGTTTTCATAGCTAGCTTTAGAGGATTTGATGAGTGATCTCAACTTTTTGTTGAGGCTGATAAGGGAGTTTTCCCAGTCTTGGGACTTCACCTTATTCCGCATCAGTTTCCTCCTTCTGTTGTAGAGTTTGTTTATGGCAGGGGACCACCAGATTGGCTTCCTTTTTTGGAGGAGAGCATCTTGGGTTTATTGGGTATGCCGAGATCCATGCATTTGTGTACGTGTTTGCACAGTGCATTGGTGTATGATTCAGCGGTCATGCAACTATTCTCCATTTGCATGGGTGCCATGAAGTTAGCCAACTCTGTTTTTAGGAGCCCAAAGTTAGCTTTGGAGAAGTTTTTCATGGTGGTAGTTGTTCCATTTGCTGTCTTTTTCTTGATGAAGCATTCACAGAGAAGTGTATCCATTTATATCAATATTTGCAATTAACAAAGCAGTTTTACTGAAGCATTTTCATTTAGAGAGACAGGAAAGAAGTTTAGTACTACAAACACAGGGGTTGGTGTGTAGAAGTCAAAGATGGCCAAAGATAGAAGTTTCAAGACAGTTGCACACTGGTCAACAAGTTGATTTGACCTCTCCCAGTGTGAAAACAGAAACAGGTCCAGTGAGACTGTCAGTTTGGATAAAATTCAGTCACTGGCGAATAATTGCACTACTTGGATGTCATCAATGAAGAAATCTGAGAGAATATGAGAGAAAAGTAACCAGAAAATGAGAACAAAACATCTGGCTGAGAAGAAGCCTACAATTGTTCAGCAAAAAGCAGTTTAAGTTTCACCTTTGGCACAGAAGATGGCTTTCAGCAATTTAGGGAAAAAAAAGCAAATGCAGTCAGAAGTCCATCCATTTTCCCATACTGGCACATGCATTTAGGATGTCATTACAACAGTGACTATCGCAAAAAGCCAATGTTCACACTGCGGGGAATGCACTCAGACATTTAAAATAAATGAAACACTGACAAGACTCTTTAGCAGATGAGGAGTCCACAATGGAAAATGCCTCAAGACTTTGCAGGGCTAGCTGTCCAGAAGTGATCAAATAGTAGCCCTGTGGGGCAAGGGCAGATTTTAGCAGGAAAAAGAAGCCTGCTCTCTAACTGAGGAAGCACTCTCTCAAAAGCTGAACCAGGCTCTGAAGCCACCTCTGTAAGATCCAAGGGTCCCAACCTTGAGAACATACCCTACTCAGCTCTGAAGCCAATACCAAGCTATCTAGGACCGAAGTACAGAGTCGACCCTTACCCCAGAGCACCGACGCCAGTACCTTGGCTCTAAGACGCATTGAAGTCCGAAGCACTTGGAGTTGGCAGAGTCAGAGAAACTCTCAGCATCGATCAAGTCCAAAACTTCAGATTTGACAAGAGCAACCCCAGGACTCATTCAGATATAAAATACCCACAGTCCAAAGGTCGGACTAGGAAGGAGCCACAGTCACAGAAGGGGTTGTAGCTGGGATAACCCCCAAATAGATCTGGGTCCTCAGGAACTTCCTCATTCTTCTGTGTACATCTGCTTCTGAGAGACCCCTGGAGGACCACACTGATTTTAAAGATGATGCAGTGGACAAGGGTTGAGAAATGCAATGAAAAGACCATTCCTGCAGAAAGACTTGCCTGAGCCTAGAGTTTACTAGCTCCAGAGAGAACGAGGATTTAGGGAATGGATCTGGCCATACTTATTTCTGGTTCCAATGACTTATGGATCTCTGGAGCTTATCAGAGGGAAATGGGCTTTCTAGAGACCTCTTGTGGGAGGAATCCTTATCTAGAACTTTGACTGCTGGGGAAGAAGAAGATGAAGATTGTGAAGATAGACCTTTTCCTGCTTTGGCAGGGAGAAGCCCCTTGAGTACCAACTTATTGCATTGTTCCATGATCGCCCTAGTTCCAAAAGAGGCACAAATAAAGCAGTACTCTTTTAAATTAGGTGGTCCCAAGCAACATACACATTTGATGTGGGCATTCTGATTAGGGATTTTGTGCCCACATACAACACATTTTTTGAAATCTGAGGGTTTCTCTGCCATTTTAACAGTAAGGAAAAAAAAACGTAAAAAAGTAGAAACAACAAACAACAATACAGCAATGATAAAGGCAACAACAGCTGTAAAGTAGAAAACTGCTACAATCTCAAAGTGTGAGATTAAGCTCAGAGGAAAGCCAAAGGTTTTATACAAGTATAGAGGTAGGGGAGGTTACAGAAAAAGTTAAAGGGAAGAAGAAAAAGGTTAAACTGTCCCCAAAAAAGGGATAGATAGCTGCACTCAAAGCATTAAGGCCGAAGAACTTCTTCCGAAGCAATCAAGCAGCAAATGACATCAAAGGTAACTTACCACAAAAGGAGGGAAATTAAGAGTAAAACAGGGGGAGAAGCCAGAGCCTTGGACCCAAAAGTCTGAGAATGGCTGATCCGATATGGATCCAATAACCCCTTTGTTGAGGATGGAGAGAAGACATCTAACTGAATGGTTTAACAATACTAGAAACTTTAAAAAAAACTTAATGGCTAATTGAAGCAAACAAGTAGGACTGTTTTCATAAAGCTGGTTAAGGATTTTAAGAACCTGAAATGTTTAAACCGTGCTATTATCTGCAAATCAGTACACTTAGCCTGATAGAATACTAGATTCATCATATATATATATATATATATATATATATATATACACACACACACACACACACACACACACACATATATACACACACAATTCATCATAACTTCCGTTAATGCACACTGTCAAAATTTACAGCTAAATATCACTTGTATTCTTTATTTTGTTTGATGTGACCTGTACCTCTAAGCTGTTCTATTTTCGATGCTAAATAGCCTACATAGTGACTGAAAACAGTCTTTGGGCCAGTGCATCTACCCTGTTTAGAAATGGTTAATTAGATAAACAATATACAAGTGTTTTGGCAATGATACCTCTCTTCTATGCATATCACAGCTTGATTTGGTAGATCTGATCCACTATATGCCAACAGTCAAGAGTGTAAGGAGGGTATGAGGACTTCTAGAACCTTGCAACTGCTTTCTTGGCTATCATAAGAAGGATTAAGAAGAGGGGAGTATGCACACTGACCTAGTCTTAGTACAAATACCTTTAGAAAAGAACTAAAGACTTTTCTCTTTAAACAAGCCAAACACAAAAGCTTCCCAAAAGGAAATGTCACTTATCCCGAAGACCTCCGCCTATTTTCCTTATACTCACAGCCACTTACTGGAAGTGTGCATCCTTACTTTGTACTACTAGTTCCACTTCAGAATGTGCATACTTTAAAGGTCTGTACTACTAAACCATATAACATTTTGCCTGTATTTTAACTTTTTAATTAATCATAAAAGGTAACTATGCTAATGTGTTTCTGAAGCTTTTCTCCCCGGGCCTCCACTGAAAATGTGCACATGCCCAGTCGGACTTTCCCGATAAACAAATGTCAAATAAATAAATAAATAAAATAAAATAAATACATAATGTACTATGATTCAATATATTATATACTATTTGTAAACAACTTTACATATTTTGTTTCTGTCTCTGCTAAACAATTCTCTCTCTCTCGGTCTACATATCTATATCTATCTATCTATATAAATATATATACATACGCACACACCACCATTGTATTGTGTGGAAATCAATACTTGTACTGACCTTCAAAATTGTCCAGCTGTATCAGTGTTCTACTCCATTTAACACACAAATGTATAAACGAAAAATAAAAAAAAAATAGCCAGCATTTGGCTGCTGTCTTCTTCCAACACTTCCCAAAAGTTGTGAAGTTTTGTGCAGTGTAGGAATGTGCGTGTCCAGGAGCCTAAAAAGTTATCGAATCGGCTTTTCCAGCACATTTAATAAATTCAGAAAGATTTTTTGTCAAGTTTTCTGGAGACAGGAACATGCAGCTGAAACATTGCCAAAGAAAGAGCTGCCATTTGGGTGCTGCATGTGTGGCAAAAAGACTAGCCTTTCCTTTCCTTGACAGAGTGACAATACCTCAAGATGTATAATCAATACTGCTTGTAAAAGCAGAGTAAAGTTCTGATAGACACTTGGTTAAGTCCACTGCACTTGTTTTCATGCTTACAATATACGACAGAAATTGAGGATAAATGTGTGAAGCAATTTCTAATACTTTTGCTCTGAAGAAAATCCATGAGCTGACTGTACTAAAAACAGAAGCTCACAGGATATAAGATACAACCAGAAAAAAACTAACAGAATAACTTACTTGTGGCCAGCAACGATCAACAAAAAAGGAATCTAGTGTGCCTGGGGAACCTGGTAATATATGGGAAAGGATAGTAAAGACTATTCCATTAGAGCCTGTGGAATGCAAAGAATTTTTGAAAACCAAAAAAAAAAAAAAGAAAAAAATGATTTTGAGTTCCTGAGGTAATCTAACAAAAAAGCATAACTTACTGCAGAGAAGCAGTCTAAACGCCACAGATGGGCCTGGAAGACCAGGAAGGGTTCTCTGAGATCTGCTATCAGTGTAATGCAACCCTGACTATGCAAGTTTGATGACAAAAGCACAAGCAGGGAAATGGAGTCCCCTTTCCTTAAATCACAAATGCTGAGCAATGAATGTGCAAGGATACCCAGGGGACCAGAGAAAAGAAAGAATTTTCTAGACCCATTTACAGAGATGCTTAAACGTACAGCAGAGAAAGAATTACTGCGAAAATAGTGAATCTTAGGGAAGAAGATTGTTTTAACAAAAGTTATTCTGTGGTTACGGGTAGATTCAATTCCTAACATAATGCTGTTTTTTTAGAATAGAATGACTACTGGGACAGAGGCTGGGAATATACGCAAGTATTTTAAAGGGGAAGGATTCCAGATGAACACATATATACATCAGAGAGTAAAAACCTGCCTTATAAATCACTGACTTGGAAAAGACTGAGCTGGTATTCTGAGACTTTTGTCATTTGAGCAGTATCATCCAGACCTGAGAGAGTCTGGCAGAAAAAAAGATTTAAGATCAACAAGTCTTCACAGAACCTGTGTAATAATACTTGACATAATGGACATGCCTGAAGCCTAACAGAATTTACAGTGCTTTTTAGCACTTAACATGTCTTAGTGTCACACATACCAAAGGTCTTTGTCACAAAGTACTTATTTTCAGTAAGCATGTGTGTCCATATTGTTATCTTTTGATACCCTTTGTGGAACAGTGCTGTTAAACATCACCTGCAGGAAAATACCTACTATAATACTAGGTACTTCAATTTTATAGAGCCGGAATGGTGCAGACAATGTCCTGCATTTTAATGTATTTTAATGTACTTTGATGTTAACAGTTTTAGAGCTGCACTAGTTGATGTATGTGCAAACAGCATTTGTAGTTTGCCATACCCAGCAAGAATGTTAGGTGATTTATTTCTGTAGTGCTCAAAAGTTTTAAGAAAATGTTTTGTATCTTTAATATATTGTAGTTTGAACAGGATGCGACATCATTATGTCTATGTCACATCCTCTATAAATGTTTGTGAATGTTTTTTAAAAAATTTGTATAACGGCTTGAAGAAGACCTTGTCGAAAGCGCTTGCCGGATGTTTTAATAAACCATTTCTTTTACTTTCACCTCACTGAACGCTTGGATTATTGATTCTGTGTGATTTACAAGTTATTGTTCGGTGGAGTTGACTGGTGTTGCTGGAAGTTCCCAACAGTGCTGAATAGCAAGTAGTGACTTTTGTAGCTGATATTATTGAACTCTAACAGCATATGCCGTTGTGCCTAGCAGGCAGTCACGTTGAATACTAATGGACTTTGTGTATCCAGATTTCTGCATCTCCGTGCAACAGTTTTGACTTGAACAATTGGACTTGGTATTATTTTGTGTGTGCACGGAGCTTGTTGTGAGTGTTTACTTGTCTCTGAAAAGTACAGTTGTGTACACTTACAATAAATGTGGATGTTCGAGTGTATTCACTGTTGCAGCCATCACACTTGAGTTATCTTGCCAGGGGTAGCCCTCAGTCGGCCCGAATACCAGAGGCTTAGTATTTCAGCGTCAGTTGCTGTCGCTCCAGGACTGACATCAGGTCATTAGTGGTATAAAAACAGGCAGCCAATGCCATTACATCAGTTTTTCTTGCCCCAAATGTCAGGAGCCCCCAAATAGGGAGCTAGGTTATGGTGGAATAACTCCACCAGTAGAAAGTAAATACCAAATAGCAGTGTAAGGAGTGAGGAAGAGAGCGAGAGAGAGTGAGAGAGACAGGCAAGGGGGATGGAGGGTGGGAAACCAAGACTGCAACAGAGAATACACTCGAACATCTACATTTATGGTAAGTGTACACAACTGTACTATGTTCTTCGTGTTTCACTGTTACAGTCGTCACACTTGGGTTGATTCCCAAAGCTGAAGAAATGGGTGGAAGCAGTCAAGAAGAGTTGGGGCTGGCTAGAATGACCTACAGGACTGTGGTGGCAAAGCCTGTCTGGATTTGGAAAAGATAGGCAGGTGGTAATGCTTGGTGAAGGTATGAACAGAACTCCGTGTTGCATCCTCCAGGATGTTCCTGGTAGGGACCCCTTTGAGAAAAGCTGAAGAGGTGGAAGTTGCCCTAGTGGAATGTGTTCTGTCCCCCTGTGGGGCAGTTTCCCATGGTGTTTGTAACAGAAATGGATACAGTGTGCTATCCATTTGGAAATGGTTTGTTTTGATATGACCTTGCCCTCTGCCCCTGCTGCAAAGCTGACTAGTAACTAGTCAGATTTCCTAAAGGGCTTAGTCCTATCCAGGTAGAATCTGAGCTGTCTGTGCACATCTAAAGAGTGCAGGATCCTTTCCCCCTTATTTTGAGGTTTAGGGAAAAAGGTGGGCAAATGAATAGATTGGTTGAGAGCCACACTGGACACCACTTTAGGCATGAAAGTTGGGTTAGTCCTGAGGGAGACCCTGTCAGCATGAAAAATGATGAAGGGTTCCACAGCCATGAGTGCCTGTAGCTCAGACACTCTTCTAGCTGAAGTGATGGCCAGAAGCAAGGCTGTTTTCCAAGAGGAATTTTAACTCTGCTGATGCTACAGGCTCAAAGGGGGGTAGTGTGAGCTTTTCCAACACAAAGTTAAGGTCCCAAGCAGGGGTAGGGGCTCTTCTAGGTGGCCTTAAGTTGTTAGCCCCTCTGAGGAACTGCTCGATGAGGGGGTATGAAAATAGAGGTGGCTCTGTGCTGTAATGAGCAGAAATGGCAGAGACATGGATTTTAATAGAAGAGAAGGATAGGCCCCTGTGAAGCAGGCCTGCTAGGTAATCCAGGATGAGAGGTAAGGAGGGCTGTGCTCGTTCAGCTCCTTTATCCTGGATCCAGGAGAAATACCTTTTCCACTTGTCAGCATAGGATTTTCTAGTGCTGGGTCATCTGGCTTCATGTATAACGTTCAGGATTTGTTTGCTTAGGCTGGCCACTGGAGGAGAGGTCAAGGAATAAGCCAGGCTGCCAGGTTCAGGGTCTGCAGTTGTGGATGCAAGAACTCTCCCTTCTGCTCGGTCAGGTGAGTTGGAATTTGAGGGAGGTGCCATGAAGGCAATGATGACAGACTATGCAGTAGTGGGTACCAATGTTGGCGTGGCCAGTCTGGAGCAATCAGGATTGCCCTCGGTCTTTCCTCCCTTATTTTGAGTAACACCCTTGTAAGAAGAGGTAGAGGGGGAAATGCACAGATCGAGAGGTTTACCATTGGAAGGATAGGGCATCCACTTTCCAGGCCCTGCTGTGAGGTTTCCTGGTGCAGAATTTGCTGAGCTGGTGGCTGTCGTGGGAGGTAAATTGATCCACCTTTAGGGTACCCCATTTATGGGTTACGAGGCTGAAGGTGTTGTGCTTTAATTGCTACTCGTGTGGGTCTACGAGATTTCTGCTTAAGTTGTCTGTCAGAGAGTTTTGGTTGCCTGGCAGGAATTGTGCTAGCAGGTGAATCTGCATGGCTGAAGCTGTGTGCCAAAGGGTCATGGCTAGCCTGCATAGTGGGTAAGAGTGGGCTCCTCCCTGCTTGTTGATGTACTACATCACTGTGGTGTTGTCTGTTTTGATTAGTAGAGGCCCAGGAGACAATAGGGGTCTGAAAGCTGTCACAGCATGCTGAACACCTAGCATCTCTTTTTGGTTGATGTGCAGATAAATTTGATTTGGGCTCCAGTGGCCCTGAATGCAGTTGCCGTCCAGGTGTGCACCCCAGGCATAGTCTGATGCATCTGTGGTTAGGGTCTGGGCGGCATGGAGATGTGGAAAGGGAAGTCCCTTGTTGTGGTTGCATGCTGATGCTGCCCACCACAGAAAATCTTTCCTTAGACAAGGTATCACAGGTATAATAGTTTCTAGGTCCTGAGAATGTTGACACCAAAGGCTTTTTAAGTACCACTGAAGTTTCCTCATATGCAGTCTGGCATATGGAATTAGTAGAATACAGGAGGCCATGAATCCTAGAGCTTGCAGGATTTTCCTTGTGGATAACTGGGTTCTGATGACCAGTTAAGAGAAGTAGCCTGTCAGATAGGCTTGCTTTTCTGGAATAAGGCATGCCATCTGGGATGCTGTGTCCAAGCTTACTCCCAGGAATACAATTTTATGACTGGGGACTAGTTTAGATTTCTTTTCATTTATAGTGTACCCCAGTGAGGTCAGTAGGTCTTTTACAAATGTCAGGTTCTGTAACAGCTTTTCCTGACTGTCTGCCTGAATCAGGCAGTCGTCCAAGTAGGGGTAAATTTGACTATTTCTTTGTCTGCAAAAAGCAATGGCTGGAGGCAGGCATTTTGTGAAAACTCTGGGAGCAGTGGATAAGCCAAAGGGAAGTGCACAGAACTGATAATGCATAGATCCTGCCCTGAAATGTAGATATTTCCTGCAAGAGTCGCTGATTGAGATGTACAGATAGGTCTGTTTTAGGTCTAGAGTGGCTAACTAGGCATCTTTGGATAGCATAGGAAGAAGCTGCTGGAGGGTGAACATTTTGAATATTGGTACCACCAGGAAGGTGTTTAGAATGAATCGAGCTAGGATTGGGCACCATGTGCCCTCTTTTCTGGGTACCAGGAAAAGTCTGGAATAGAAACCTTGGCTTATCTGGTCTGCAGGAACAGGCTGAATTGCCCTCATGGAGAGCAGGGAATGAACTTGGTTTTGTGCCTCTACCCACTGGTTTGGAGGAAGATCTGGGAACCCTTTTGGGGTTGGCAGTGTGTGGAAATAAAATCTGTACCCCTGGGACACTATGTTGAGGACCCATAGATAGTTGGTGATGGTGGCCCAGTTTTTTGCATGGGAGGCAAGTTTTCCTCCTAGGGGCACAAGCAGGTGGGCAGAGGTAAGAGGTGGAGTTGAAAAGTCATTGTGAATTCTTTCCATAAGGGGGTGACTTAGCACTCCCTGTTTTAGAAGTGGAGGTGTTCCATTGCTTAGATATCTGCATTCCCTGGGCCTGCTGTCTGTGGAGTCTGCTTCCCCTAGGTCTAGTCTGAGCCGGCCTAGAGGGGGCTGGAAAGGACCAGTGTTTTGAGGGGCAATGCCTACTGAATCTCGGAGGCTGGACCTGTAAAAAGTCTTTAACTGTCTGCATAAATTTAGCTTTTTCTTTCAACTTTTTTAAAATCTCTTCTGCCTTGGTGCCAAACAGATTGTCTTTGTTCAGTGGCGAGTCCAATAATTTTGATTTTGACATGGTCTGGCAAGGTCTGCTCCTTAAGCAAAGCATGACTTCTAAGTACAGAACCTGTGACTGCTGCTCTGCAGGATGCTTCTAGGGTGTCAAACCTACATTGCAGGGTATGCTTAGTAACTTGGCTTGCAGAATGCATAAGCTCCTGTAATTCTTTATTTCCAGCATAGTCTGGAAAGGCAGATAATTTTTGTTTAATAAGTTCCATAGTAAGTTGATGGTATTTCAGTATGTGGAACTGACAATTTAATGCTCCAATGGCAAGAGATGCAGAGGTGTATACTTTTTTACCCCATATGTCTAAAACTCTGGAATCCCTGTCCAAAGGGGTGGGATTTTTAGTTGTGGTTGCTTTTATTCCTTTAGGCCTTGAGAGATGACCTCTGGGTCAGCAGTAGGGTTTTTGAAAATAAATTTGTGTGAGTCAGGGGCTCTGTAATACCCGTCAGGTTTCCTGGGAGCAGGAGGTAGAGAATCAGGAGTTAAACTGGATTCCATGAAAACATCATCCACAACATCCAGAACAGCAGGAATAGCTAAGGGTCTGTGCTGTGGTAAATCTAAAAATTCAGAGTCTCTTTTTGGACTGAGGATAATCCTGGCATTCCCATTGGAAATGCTCTCTCAAGGTATGTAGGGTTTCACCAAAAGAAAAATCCTCTGGAGGAGAGGCAGAAGGAATGAATTCCTCTGCATCTGAATCCTCATAAGCAGATAACGGCATGTTTTCATAATCAGAAACCTCAGAGTTGTCGGACTCTTGGTCAGATAAAGCTGCTGGGGACAAGTCTCTTTTTCTTTTAGAAGGGGTAGGGTGGCTTTTCCTAATCAGCATGATAAGGTCTTCCACCATTTTAAGCATTTGAGATTGAGGCATAGAAGCAGGTGCTTGAGCTTGGGTCGTCGGTTTTTTAGGCGTAGTTCGTACCCTGGGCCTTAAAAACTCTGTAGATTTAGAAAGAACTGAAGACGCGAAAGAAGTCATCGGTTTGTGTCGAATATTGGTAGTGCAAAGAACTTTCTCGGAAGCCGGTGCCTGCACAGTGGCTCCGGATCCATCCAAGGTAGAGACATCCACAGGTTCCGTAGTCAAAGAAGAGTCTCCCAGCATACCGGACTCCGAATGGGTCTTGGTAGCGGCCTACGAATACATAGAAACAGGCATCAGGGGCTGCGAAAGTGCCTCACTGAGTACCAGCGAACTGGCGACTAGCTTAACGGAAGCATCATCAGCAGTTTTGGACCTGTGCAGTCTGTCTCTGTCTTTATCCTTACGTTTTTTCAGAAGATCAGTAGTCGGATGACTTACCGAAGCCATTTCAGAATATGGAGATGGAGAGCAAAATGTATTTAGCTACTACTGGGGACTAGTTTGGATATCTTTTCATTTATAGTGTACCCCAGTGAGGTCAGTAGGTCTTTTACAAATGTCAGGTTCTGTAACAGCTTTTCCTGACTGTCTGCCTGAATCAGGCAGTCGTCCAAGTAGGGGTAAACAAAGTATAGTTCTGGCAATGAACAAAGCACAAAACTGACAGCAAGGTCTGGGCCTAATCAGGTGACGCAGTAAGAATGGAAATCTCGGTGTGGTATTTGCTTTCCACAGGTGAGACAATTGTTAACTTTTTCTGATATCGGTTAGTGCAAGAAAAAAAAAGATCCTCAAAGGGGTACCTAGCTTTAGAAGACTTCAACTTCAATTTCGGAAACAAAAATAGCGGCCGACTGGCACTCGTGCGAACTGCTTCTGCTTCAGGCTCCTCGGCAAGAAAGACTGATGTAATGGCATTGGCTGCCTGTTTTTATACCACTGATGACCTGACATCAGTCCCGGTGCGACAACAACCAACGCAGAAATACTAAGCCTCTGGTATTCGGGCCGACTGAGGACTACCCCTGGCAGGATACCCAAGTGTGATGACTGCAACAGTGAAACACAAAGAACATTTTCAGTTCCTTGAAAGTACAAAAAAATGCCCGATGTGATATCAGGGTACAGAAACTTTTTTGATGTATTTTTTTCTTTATTTCACACTGTTGTCATATTTGTAAGTTACAAGGCTTGTGCAATATGTAACACAATCTGCATTGCAGAACTGCATTTGTAAGTATTAAAAGTGACAGGGGAACTGTATATGTATTTGTTCTTTCATGTGATGCAGAAAGAAAATATGTACAGGTTTGAGCTGAACTTTTAACTCTTTGGGAAAAATCAAAGTAATTACATCCAGGATTTGAAATGTGTTGATCTGGACCTGTGTCTCACACTGGAAGCTAGTAGACTTACAAATGCAAGTAATTTGAATTTGAAGGGGAACTTCTTACTTTCCTAAGTAAGAAAATCAAGGTCATAAGAAATGTAATCAATGTGTTCTTCAAAGAGGCATCTTGCTAGACCTGAGGAAGAAGGCCTAAATGAGAAACTGCTCCATCATATGTGAGGTTCCAAATGGTGGGGTAAAACTATATTTTGTTGGAACAGACATGATAACTTATATACATATAATTGGAGCTGAAACCAGTCCGGCATTCCTACTTGCATGAAAACAGTAATTACATCTCTGTAAGTTGCTGTTAACACTTCATATCCCAGATTAATATTTTTTAAGGTTAGAATCAGTTATGGGCTGTATTTCTTTAAGTCGGAGTCAGTTAGGTTCATTGAGCTGTAAGTTAGATTTTTCTTTAAATACCCTGTTCATGCAAATTACTATTTTTATATTTTTTGTGCATTGTTTGACCTCTGCATACTGAACGTTATCAGTACTGTTTTGATTTCTTTATTGTTTAAGTGAAGTTATTTATTTATTTACTAATAAGATCCTGTGCCTAGTGCAGTATTTATTATCTAAGAGGGTATTATTTAGCAACATAGGCCGACAAGCTGTGGTGTCTACTTCAAATGCCAGATATATTTATTTACTTGCATTCCTTTACTGGGAAAGTCTGACTGGTCATAATGCTTCCTTACAACAGAGGCCCAATGAGAAAAGCTCCAAAAGTACAATTAAAAAGTACACATACAAAAGAAAAACAATGCCAGAATAAATTAAATTATAAAAGATCAAAAATGCAATGCAGATTTAAAATTGCATTTTGAAACAATTATCAAAAACTATTAAACATATCAAAATTATAATGCAATTACAGTACAACTCTATAAATTACTTATGTACATATACTGATTAGTTGTTTGATAGGAAAAATAGTGACGGGTTGTTATAAGTGAGTAAAATTACAGCTGGTTAAGTAAAAGGTTTGGGCTGTGATTATAGGGAGAGATTCACTGGAACGAACTAGGGTATAGCAAACAGAAAAGTATTAACAAAAAAGAAAACAGCTGAATTAGTTGGCTAAGAGGCATAATGGTGAAAAAGAGCAATTTTCATTGCAGGTTAACAGTTTAGTTAGCTAGCAGAGTGTTGGGCAAAGGGGGAAACTGGCGGTCAATCAAGAGTGGTATGGTAACTGGTATATTTGTCTCCCAGCCAGATCTATGTAGTAGCAACACAACTTTGCCAGGAAGAAAGCTGTGGGAAACTGGAGAATTCTACTAATCTTTGCTGGGAATATTTGTGTGTGTGTGTGTCTACAAATAATTTCTTTGAAGAGTAGATACCATGGGTAAGGGGAACGGAGAGACTGTGATTCACATACAGAGGGGGTGAGAAAGGGGCCTTGGATGCAAAACCAAACACTTAACTCTGTAACTGGTCAATGTGTAGTCCTAGTCTGGGTGTGGATGTTGTAAAATCTATACGCAGGGCAGCACTGCTATCATGAGACAGGTAACGTGGTGAAATAGTTACTGAATTAAATATGTGTGCACATTTTTTTTTTTTACTTTACTTTGTCTGGTACCAGTATGTACCTGCTTGATACCAGCAGTGTGATTTGAGAGACCATCCACCTGGCAGCCATCAGTCCTATTTGGGGCAGTGGAGTGGATTGCCCCTGTCCCTCACAGACTCAGGTGGAACAATAGTTGGCAGAGGTGGAATTCAAATCCCATCCCTTCCCTTCCAGAGAGGCAGTCACATATTGGTGGTGTGAGCCAGCCGCCACACCTACATTTACCTTTCTCAAGATGAAAGTTCTAGCATGCTAAATAATAACAGAATACAACACTACCAATTTCTAAACTGTTTTTCATGCACAGCATGTCTATGGACCTCTAAATAGGGCTGGGGAGTTTCTGTACACTCAAAATTTGTAACAGCAGTATGCTTCTGGTAGCTGCATATGCAATTAAAATTGTTGTGGCCCAGGCAGGAAATTAACTAGGTCTTTTTTATAGTTTTAATCACTTGACAGGTACATACATGTGTTTCAATGGAATAGCAGTTTACTGTTCCTCATGCTGAGTTTGTTTTCAATGTAATGGCATTTCTAGTTTGCGAAGCAAATGACCCTCAACGTTTTTGCTGTAAACTTGAAGTAACAAAATTTAAACTAAATCTAAATAACTGATCATTGTAAATGTAATGAACAAAACTGTATGTACATTTAGAAATCTGAACACAATATGGTATGCTTGGGAGGACCTGCCTCAGGCCCCATTTGACCATGACCTGGCACTAATTATACATCTTCAAAATTCTACTTGAGAACTGCTGCTAGCTTTGGACTTGGTTCCAGTTGCATCAATACTGATCATTTACAGCTCTTGCTACCCCTTTTAATCAGATTTATCATGTAATATCCCAACTATACACTGCAGCAAGTAAAGCAGACAACCAACACAAACAAAAAATGGCATTTGCTTGCTATGCTGTATGTCACTGGCTTCTGTTTCAATCCTCAGTGACCTTGCAGGTATTTTCTTCTGCAGATCAGGCTTCTGAACCACAAGGAAAAAAAAAAAGATGATATCACTATTTTGGAAAATTCCATTTTAAAGCTACTTTACAATTGTTTCAGTGAATTTAAACCATTTCACCTTACAACTCAAGCAGTTTTGGTTTTGCAGCATTTGCCTTCATTAGGCACTTCTCTGTTTCTGTAGCCGATGTTTTAAGATTACCAAGGATTCTGTGCTTTTACACTTTGTCTAGAAGCCTCCCTAACCTCAAGCAAATTTAGAAACATACAGCAGAGACCGCATCAATGATTTAACCCCCCATATACCATAAAAATCAATCAAACTACATTAACTTAAACAACCACATTAGCAGGGCAAGTCTGTCATAAATGTACAATATGGACATTCTTGTGCTTATAATCCTAGCATCTCTCCTCCCTCCTTGTCCCTGTTCTTTATGCAACCTAATTTATTACAACCCACATTCACCAAGTTAAACTATACCCTCCTAGGTGAAGGTATAAATGCATTCTAAGCCCCACCCCCAGCTGAAAGTGGTAACTACACCAAATTACAACAAAGCCCTGTACTATCACTTGTATAAGTGTACAGACTTGGCTGTACCAGAAAGAATCAAAACCAGAGCCCCAAGTAAAAACAAACTGCCATGGTGAACATCCAGCATCAAGAAACTTTACAATAAAAGCAAAAAGTTACTGTCCAAGAAAGCAAAGGTGAGGCCCTAACAATGGAAAAGCACCCTTCTCAGCCTCAACAGGCAAATAACACAACATATCACATCCTCTAGGGGCTCCTTTGAGAAAAACCTAGCAAGCACAGCCAAGGATAACCATAAGGACTTTTACAGCTACATATGTAGCCTAAAAGGTAGGACCCAAGCATGTGCAGAGCTAGTGACCAACGGTGTCATACACACTGACCCCCACAGAGATAGCAAACCTGCTAGTAGTTAGGTTTGGTGAAAACTTCACTCCTTTATCCCCTTCAAACTTATAACAAACCTTTACCCAAACTCCCTCCACCCTACATATCTGAAGAAGAGGTAATTAAAGCCTTGTCCAAGTTAAAAAACACAGCTTCTCTGGGACCAGACAGCATCCCAGGCTGTCTTCTAAACAGGCTAAAACATGAACTAGCATCACCATTAAGTAATCACATCCTAACCACAGGCATTGTTCCTGCGAAACAGAGAGCAGCAACAGTTATTCCCATCTACAAAGGTGACCTAGCAACAGACCCTGGGAATTAAAAACCCATAAGCCTGACCAGACTCATCTGTAAGGCCATGGAATGTATCATTATGGCTGTCTATAGGTGACCTCCAAACCCTGGATTCAACCCAATTTGGCTTTGTCAAGGGCAGATCCTGCCTGTTAAATCTGGTGGATTTCTTCAGAAATGTGACCAGGGCCACTGACAATGGCAAATATGTGCACACAGCATACCTCAACTTGGCAAAGGCTTTCAACACAATCCCAAACTCAAGCATTACTGATAAACTGAATGTAAACCCCTTTGTTGTAAGATGGGTTGCCAACTGGCTCACAAATCAGAGACACACTATCAAAGTGGGTGATTCCACATCAACCAGCAGACCTGTCACCAACAGGGTGGCACAGGGGTCATTGCTAAGCCCCTACTGTTTGGTATACACTTCTCAGAAGTTCAGGCCAAAGCTAAGGGGTTGTGACTAACCAAGTTTGCAGATGACTGCAGACTGGGTGCAATTGTCAAATCCCCAAATGATGTCACTATACTCCAGGAGGGCCTTACGCAGACCAGTGACTGGTGTCTTAGTCACAGTCTCAAACTGAATGCAAAGAGATGCATCATCATTACCTTTGGCAAAAACAATGTCCCTTCACACTATCAAATCAACAACAATACCCTAAGTACTCACAAAGTGGTAAGGGATATGGATCACAAGTAGACTGCGACCTTAACTTCAAACACTATGTGTTACTGTAGTAAGGAAAGCTTTCTATGTAGCATACTTGATTAGTTGCCTCGAGATCAAAGAAGGTTATAACCCCTCTATACTGTGCACTAATCCAACCCATAATGGAGTATAATGCCTGTTCATCATGTACTGTACAAAGCACCTGTAGACTTCACAGGTTTCTAACAAAGAAGATCAAGGGACTCCAGAATGTGCCGTACACAGACTACATAGACCGACTAAAGTCCCTGCCACCACACTCTGTATCGTATAGACTTCTTAGGGAAGACTTATGCCTGGGTTACACAGCAATCTCATTCCCAAACCTAGTAAACCTGCTGCATATCCATAAATCAAATGGGACTAGAGCTATGCATTCCAAGGACCTAAATATGGCCTGTGACTTTAATTGGACATGCTGGAGGGACAGATTTGTCTCCCAGCAACTGCTGAGTCTTTGGAATAGGCTGCCAATTCATGTGAAGCACAGCATCTCTATGACACTGTTCAAGAGGAACCTGGACAAGTGGATGAGGCACTGTAAATTCTTACCGGGGATAGCACCCACACCCCTCCTGGACATGGGCAATCGTTACTAAATGCAACCCTAGGTATTGACTAGCATACCTATGGTATTACATTGGGATGAATTGACTAGGCTTAAAATGATCTCCGGGTCGACAGCTTACCATGATCCTATGAACCTTGCCCCCCCCCCCCCCCACAAACACACACTTTTCACCTCTAGTTGCATCATCTCTCTGATCTGCCCATCCTTTTTTGTTTCCTCAACATATAATGAGGCATGACAGTTTTGTTATCTTTTATGGTTTCTGGCTACAACGTTGCACCAGACCCTTCAGATGCCTGTCACCAGCTTGACTGTGCATTGTTATGAGGTACATTGGACCAAGTCCGGGATATCATTCCCCCACCTCTCAGGGCTTTCTAAAGTGACAATAAATTCAAAAACCAGGTGTTACCCCACACTTTTGATATAGTCCATCAAGAAGGCAAGCGGCAGCCTTCTTATCAAAAGTTTTTTAGGTGCTGCTTTTACCTCTCTCCTTCTCACTGATTACATGTCATTAAAAAAAATCCCCATTGATCATGTACTAAAAAAATAGCTTTGCCTGGGGTACACAACAGCTGTACAATGCTCCTGAGGAAATCAAGTCATAAGCTGACCACCTTCTGTTACACTCCTGAGGTCTCCTCTTTCCATAACCTTTCAAACATTGTACAATTCTGCTGTGTACCCTGCGATGGCTTTATGAGCTGTAAAACCAGTGAGCTAGTTTGCTTGCTGCTTAACAGTTTCAGTTTTACAGTGTACTACAGTAAATTAAATTATGAGTATAACACATTTCCCATCTGAGTTTTTTTAAGAATCATTTTTCGGGTAAGTGATAGTTGTATTACCTCCAGTAAAAGATAGGGAGAGACTTGAAACATCTGAACTACCTGCCAGGAAGTTTGATTCTGTGCTTACTGCAGTCATTAATTAAACAGTTACATTTCCATCAGTCATCAAATAAATGTAAATATTCTAAGTCATAAATTATGGTCACTTAATTCTGAACCCTATTTTGCAGACATAGGCATTCAAAAGAATTTAATATTTCATATACTTCATGCTAGAAGTTTGCACACTACCTTCCAGTTTAAGCAACAAAGAACAAACCTGAATTATTTTAAGTTACTGTTGTTTGAAGTTTAAGGACAAGCACCATCAACTTTACAACATGTCCTGTAAAATGAGCAGACAAGCTGAATTGTTTTAAGAACCAGTGACAATTTGACAGTGACACTACTATGAAAAGTAGTAAGTCAAATGTAGCTCCATTTTTTTGGATTTGGGTGAAAATAAGTATTCTTGATGCTCATCATTAGATCATTGTTGCAGCATGTTAAGTTATACAGGACACATCCTAAGGACTGGATGACCGTCCGGCTTTCAAAGCTTTAGGGCACCTTCCATGTGCTCTAACAGTTGTAAAGCTTGAGGACAGCAGTATAAAATCCATGGCTAGTGTGATGATGTGTGGTATTGACAGCTATGCCAGGAGAAGTAGGGCAGTGGATGTGTAACATACGCCAGCATTGCTAGCTGGAGTTTTGTAAAGAAGTGTATGTCATTTGTACTTCAAATTGATTTGTACAGGTGCTTGTAAAGCTGCTTGTGTTCAAAATGTATGAATAGTGGGTCCTACTAGACTGAAAAGAAATACACCTGTATTTCAGACTGCATTGTAACTGTTAAAATGAATATATTGTAACAGAAGATACTGGAAGAGAAGAGGTTAATCCAAGTCCAACTACATTTGAAAAATAGTCTGAAATTAAATTACCTGGTTTAGGCCATAAAGATTGTATCATACAGGTAAGATTGCAGCCAGTGACAAAATGTCTGAAAACCAGGACTAGGAATCTTACTGTATTGTCTTTAGGGGTGAACTAATTGCTACCCTGGAAAGGTGGAAGTTTCTGAAATGGTTTTATAGCTTCCAGATGCTACAATACATCTTAGCAAAGCTGTGTGTGTGTGTGTGTGTGTGTGTGTGTGTGTGTGTGTGTGGTAACACATGTGCAAGATTCTGGCTCAGTTTCTAGTAAAGGGGGTAGTGTGGCAAACCAGAATTCAAGTGACCAGCTGTATGTGCTGTCATTCTGTAATCCAGCACTGAAATGATGTTTTAACACTAGATGAGACAGAAGTCTCAGGGCAGTCTGTTTGTGAAAACTGACAAACAAAGACCACTTACCCACTTCATCTTGCCTTGCTTTAGTAAGTAATCAGGGAATAGTAATTATTTAAATAAGTCAGGGAATATAGCGAGATTAGTTAAGTATTGTCTTTCTGTATCTATGTGAATCTATCCATCTGTGTTATTTTTAATATTTTCTGTGATTAAAACTCTGGTGTTTATTTTATTGTAAATTGAGACAGTATTTTCATGTTCTTTTTATTATTTATTATTAAATATATTTACACTTTTCATTGTATCTGGTCTTTTAGAGTTATATTTATTTGGTGACACTGTGTCCGCTCCTGAAAGTCCTGCTGCATTGGTCAAGCACTACCATTTATATTAGTATTAATTTTACCGAGTATAATTGGGTACCTTGATAAGAGCTTAGAGTAGCTGGCTTTGGAATGCTCTGGTGGCAGTAGCTACCTTATAGTCTGGGAAGAGGAGGTATAGTTGGTAAATCTGTGCCGGCCTTTTCCCGGTGTGTGTGAAAATCAAATCTCAAAGAGTGTGTGTGTGTGTGTCAACTACTTGGGGCAAGGACACAGAGTACTGGTTTCACAGAGAGGGTGGTGGAGGAGTTGGCTTAAAACACTTGACTGAGGACTCAGCTCTACAGCTGTGGTCAGTGTGGGGTCTTATTTGTGGCCTAGTGAGAGAGAGAGAGAGAGAGAAAGGAAATCCAGCCACCAGACTGGAGTGTGTTCCCTGTATGCTCTTAAGGGAAATTGTGCTTGGTGCAGAGACAGCTGCATCTGAAAATACCATATATCCATTTTTGTTCCAAGTGAATGTCCCCTGTCTGGTGTCTGTTGTGAGGACTGAGACTGCTTGATCACTGGCCCAGAGAAGGGATGTCACAGCTAGAATGCTAAATTTTCAGAACTTTCTTGCTTTCAAATAACATTCTCTTCTGCAGGCTTCAAATGATCGATGGTTGGCTAGCACTTCTTCAAACGTGGGGTATACCTTCCAATTTACCATTTGTTTTATATACAGAAAATATTAACTTTTCAGTCAAAATGTGTTGCTAGAGGCTAGGACTAATGTTGTTGATGGTTGTTACTTCAAAATTTAAATATTTAGTCAGAACGTAAGATTGATATACCAAGGCTCCTCTGTCTACTTGGTAGACACTTTTAGGTACAGACATGGACCTGGCTCTGGATTCCTCAGTTGTTCCCTCCCCAAACTGCAAGTTAAGTAAAGATGTATGGGAAGCTTCAGTCATTAATCTGTTTTCCTCTTTGTCATGGCCACAAGTAAATGATTCAGCTATGGTCATTTTGCATTTCTTGGACCAGTCATCAGTTTCCCTTGGTCCCTCTGGTGTGCTAAGGACAGATAGGCAAGCTCTTCCTCTGCAACAGTTTTGGCTGCCCTCTTTAGGCATGGGAAAAATCACTCTTGCTAGCATTGGAGGAGGGAGCAGATGTTCCTTCATGAAGCTGCTCTGAGGAGCTTGATTCCCAGGAAAGGTCCATTCTTCAAGGCACTCTTTTTATGGGGGGCCTCCCAGAATAAAGAAACAAGGTTAGGCATTTTTCTTCTTCTGTGTCTGCCACCTACAATGTACAACAAGGAGTGTCTGGATTTTGCAAAAAGGTTTATTCAAAACCCTTCAGCCTTTACTTTCAGAGTTTTCCAGTCATTTAAAAAAGGAAAAGATGTTCTTGTCTCTCTGATTCTGATTCTCTATTTGAGGGACAGTATTTAAACTTGCACCATGTTTCTACTCCATGGGATGGGGAATCGGACTCTTAAGAAAGTTTTCATTAGATTCTGCACCTGAATAGTATCTTTTTCTGATACTACTGCCAGAATAGAGGAGTTATTTTAGTGGGAACAAAAATAAATACAGGACCTCAACAAAGATATTCTGATTTGTTACAGGTGGATCTTCCTCAACCAGCAACTATTTCCCCAGTATTACCAACATTATACGTGTTTTACTTCAACCAGCAGTTTGCCTGGAAGTGAGCCACGTGCCTCCAGAAAGTAATATAATGTTCCCCAGATCCACAAATGTTTTAAACACCACATCAGACCCTGTAGTGACTTCTCAGTCAAAACTACCTTCTTCCAAACACCCTATGGTAGCTAACTCTATTACCTCTAACAAAAGGTAGAGATGCCTTTGACAAGTTTGGGAAGTTTATATTTCTTCCACCTTAGCCTTCATAAGAGTGAACTGTCATGCTCATTTGTCTATGTTTCTTGTTGGCTTCCTTTGACAATATAAGGAAATTAATTGTTGACCTCCTTTCTTTAAAGACAAACAATAAAAGTAAAGGTCCTAAGCATCAGAAGCAGCCTGATCCAAGCTAAATCAAGCTGAGGAAGCTGAGAGGCCCTAGACAGGACAAAAAAAAAAAACAAATATTAAAGGCAGTAGCTCGAGAGCAAGTTGTGCTTCAGGAAGTGTGTGTATCTCGGCTTCTATCCCAAGTTCCAAAGTTTTCATATTAAATCCCTTCAAATCTTTGAAACAAGTCACCTGGAGTCAGTATTCATTTAAAGAAGCTTTATTTGGACTAGCGTTTTCTTGATCTGAGGAAGCCTAAATGATGAACCTGCTCTCCAGCTACTCCCTTTGGCATTTCTTTCTTTCTTTCTTCAAAGATTGTCCAAAAAAAGAAGGTGGTGTAGCATTGATATTTAAACACCACCTCAATATTCACCTCCTGAACTCATCTACCCCTCACCACAACAATGAAGAAATCCTTTATGCCAATCTCAAACTAAACCCAAACAAAACAATCAATATCATAGGATGCTATTTCCCACCAGGGCAAAATATTACACCCCTAGAAAATCTCCTGAGCTGGGCTACTCTATCTCTACCCCAGGAAACCATCATTCTCGGCGACTTTAACATCAACTGGCTGTCCTGTAACAACAATCTCCCAACCATTCAGCTTAATCTCCATGGGTTTACTCAACTCATCCAATCCCCTACTCGAATCAACAAAAACCCTAACAATCATACCTTACTTGACTGGATCCTAGTCAACAAAGCCCCTCACTCTTACCTAGCAGGCTGCTTACCTGACAGTCTTAGTGACCACTCCCCCACTTTCCTAATTCTGCACCACACAAACAGTCTCAAGCTCATTATCCACAGGCAAATATAGAACAAGTCCAACTTCAACCCCAACTCCATCTCCTCCCTGCAAAAAATTAACTGATCACCACTAAAATACCTCAACCTAGATGAGGCTGTCCACTTCTTCAACAGTACCTTCTTCTCCATCCTAAACACCCATGCTCCTGTAAGAAATGCCAAAGTCAGATGCAGGCATGCCCCATGGTTACAAAAGACCACCAGAACCCTAATGAAATCCAGAGATAAGGCCTGGGAGCACTGGCGACTAACAAAAAATAAGACAGGCAATCATTCCTTGAACTGCGCAATAAAGCCAAAAAGGATATAAAATTAGACAAATTCCTCTACTATAAATCCACCCTAAACTCTACCAACCACAACCCTAAGAAATTCCGGTCCGCTATTAACACTATCCTCCACCCAGGGAAGCTTGATACCCCCCAGCCGTCCATTCCTCCCTCCTCCAGCAGTATTGCTGAATCCTTCAACAAACACTTCACTGAAACTATAACATCTCTAAACAAACACTTCTCTACAATAGCCCCCCAATTCCTAACCTAAACCCCCCACTCCTCTTTTCTTCTTCACCTCAGTACCTACCTCCAACATAAAAAGACTGTCAAAACTTAAACCCACCAAACTCGCAGCTGACAACCTCCCCTCTAAATACTTAAAAACTGCAGCTGATACACTAACCTCCCCTCTGAATACTTAAAAACTGCAGCTGATACACTAGCCTACCCAATTTAAATTCTAATCAACCATTCCATAACAGAAGGCTATGTTCCCTCGATATGGAAAATATCCCACATCATTCCCCTCCACAAAGACACCCTCCCTTCCACCGACCTCTCCAATTACCACCCCATTGCTATCCTCTCCCCTCCCTCCAAGATGCTTGAAAAATGTATCAACACCCCGGTCTCCAACTACCTCCTAGCTAATAATCTCCTCTCCAAAACCCAACATGGTTTCAGGCCATATCACAGCACTACCTCCGCTCTGCTCTCCTTCACCAACATTATACTTCATCACAAAAACAATAGCTTCTTCTCTACTGCCGTATTTCTAGATCTCTCAAAGGCCTTTGATATGGTAGCTCATGAGCTACTACTCTCCCCAACCTCTCCTTCTCACAATCAGCCTGGAACTGGTTCCACAGCTATCTACACGGACGCCAGTTAATCAGTAATCTAGGACGATAACCTATCACCTCGCCTCCCAGTTACTCTCGGAGTTCCCCAAGGGTCTATTCTTGGCCCTCTGCTTTTCTCACTTTTCACTAACAACCTACATACTGCCACCACACAAGCATCTCTTATACAGTACACAGATGACTCTACTCTCATCTGCTCTGCCCCAGCTCTAACAGAACTACAACACATCACACAAGAATCATTCTCTTCTGTAGAAAGCTGGCTATCCAATGCTCAGCTCCTACTCAACCCAAGTAAGACAATACTTCTCCTGTTCCAACCTTCCAAAGCCACCCAAAACACCCCCCACTTCAACATTCTCGCCAAAGACAATACCATCATCTCTCCATCAGAACACACAAAATTACTTGGTGTGGTAATAAACAACAAACTTAGATTTGACACCCGCATATCTCTCACAATAAAAAAAGTTCACAAGAAACTTGGTGCATTATATCAAAGCCGCCAATTCCTAACCAAGGCAGCTAGAATCTCCATAGCCAATTCCCAGCTAATCTCCACCCTACTCTATGCATTCCCCATACTTACCAACCTGAGACAGGCAGACCTACACAAGCTGGATGCTTGTTACAATAAAATTGCTAAATTTGCCACTGGAACCTCCTACCGCAGCCATCATTGTATCTCCCTTAAAGAACTAAACTGGCTAGAAATCCCACAACTCATTCACTTTAATCAACTCACCCTCGCTCATAAACTTATTAACCACCCCCTTAACGTCCCTTCCCTTCAAACCCTTCTCCAACCATATCACTCTACTAGGCCCCTAAGATCAAGCAACAAAAATCAACTCACTGGTATCAAACCCAAAAACTCAGCAGGAGAAGCTATATTTTCATGTACCATATCTAGACTTATTATATTTCACCCTCTATAACTACTCTATCTTCCAGCAGCCTTTTCAAGACTGCACTCAAATTCCACTTAAATTTGCACTGGCTTTGTCCTTGTTCTAATCCAGACTAACACCCCCACCCTTACCCCCCCACCTAGACTCTTAACCCAACTATACTACCGCCACTACTAACCACAGTCAGAATTACCTAGCTGTCTTTATATACTTTACAATCTTGTCTGACAACTTTGTTACTAATATTATAAATGACAAGAAACTATCTTAACTTGCAACATTTACTGTATATACTGTTGATAATCAATATCTTGTTATTGTATTAAAGCCAACAACCTGTAATGTTGTTTACTATTGTTGCAACTTTGTATCTCTATTTATCATGTACATGATGTGGAGCTTTTCTCCCCGGGCATCTGCTGAAAAAGGACCTGCGTCCAGTCGGAATTTCCCAGCAAACAAATGTAAATAAATAAAGACTAAGACATCTCTAAATTCTATATCATGTGTCTCAGGTAACCAAACACACTCTAATATGTGCTTATGACACAGCTGATACAGTTTCTAGAAAAGTTGTGTCCAAGTCAGTGATGAAAAGATTTGCCTGGCTACATTCTCTGAATTTACCAGAGAATGTCAAAGCTGAGCTCCTGAATGACCCCTGGATACATAGATATTGTTTGGCCCTTCCTCTGCGAAGGCCCTTAAAAGATTTTATGAAATGGAAAGTTAATTCAAGGGGTTAGCCAGATTTTTCAACCCACTGTGCCAAAAATATAACAAACTGTCCTAGTTCAGGTTCCCTTTTTAGGAAATAGGATGCACAATCTAAGCAAGGCATTGATGAACAAATTTTCAGAAAGCAGGGACTTTCAAAAAGAAGTGGGGGTCCTCCAAAAACCAAAGACAATGTAAGTAAGCAGACTGACTATATCCCTCTTGATGTTTTTCCTTCTCCCTGCCATGGCAATCAAGTACAGCTTTCCCAAAGTCTAAGTCTTCACCTTACTATGTGGCACTTGTGTTCTGAAAATCAATCAAGAAAGCTACAACTAGCAATGGAAGTTCTCTGCATCCAAATGATTAAACCTCCCCGTTTCCTCCTATACCAGATTAAGTGCCATCTCAGGAGGATACAGAACTGGTTGCCCTAAATAGAGGAAAGGATATTATTGAATAATCTTTCTTTTGCCAAAACAGTGAGACCTGCCCTAGACCTTCCTTTTCTAAACATTCACATCAAAATCTCAAAATTCAAAATTCTCTCTCTCTATAGTCCCTGTTACCTCTCTCATTCAATTCTCAGCTTTTTAGTAACTTTGGATTTAAAAGATGCTCATTATCATGTTCCAATTCTCAAAGATAACAAAAGACACTTTTTATGTTTTTCTGTGTCTGGATTACATTTTCAGTTCTCTGCATTACTCTTTGGCTTGTCAACAGCTCGTAGAATGTTTATAAACTGCTGCTTCACTCCTATTACAGCCCATTACAAGTTGCAAGGCATTCACATTTTCCCACATTTAGATGACTGCCTTATTTTTATAGATTTTTTTTTACATGTTGCTAAAAATCTCTGGCTTGGGTATATAACTTCTCAGTCTAGCATTTCATGTGAGCATACAGACATACAGAAATCTTCTCATTACGTTTGGCAGGATAGTTTTTCTAGGATGTCTTCTGTATACATCACTTATGGCTTTTCTTCCTCAGGGCAAAATGAAATTTTACAAGGAGCCATTACCGATATTTTCTAACCAGTCTGTGACATCTGCTAGAGTAAATTGCAGAACTTTAGGTTTCACATTATCTACAATTCTCACGATTCTTCTGGCCAGACTTCACATGAGGTAAATTCAATCAAATCATTTTGGACCCAATACCAGCATCCCCTATTAATTTCAGATCTCAATGCTGGGGTTGTAAAAAGGGAGTTTCTCTAGTAAGTGGATCAGTGGTTGTTCATCCCAGGTCTTCCTTTTTCCCTTCCAGGCCCTACTCAATCTGTAACCACAAATACCTCAGACTTTGCTTGGGGAGTTGTATCCAAGGGGTGAAAGTTCAAGGTCTGTTGAACAAGCCAGCAAGACAAAGTGAAACACAAATGTTAACAAAATGGCTGTAATAAATGTTCTTTTAGTCATTGATGTGGTACATCAACAGTGGGGAACCAAATCCTACCCCCCCCGCAGACTAGCTATGGTAGCCTGGGAATTAGCAACTTCACGCAATCTGATCCACCAAGCTATGTACATTCCATCAGAGCAGAATGTTACAGTAGGCAAGCTAATGGACGTTACACAAGGGGCCTTCTAGGAACTGATCCAAATGTGGGGAACCCATCAAATAGATCTGTTTGCTTTCATTCACAACAGAGAGTTAAATTCTATTTCAGGATTCTTTGCACAAAGGCCTGAAAGACAGAAGACTTTTCATTCCCAAAGATGAGAATGTTCCTATGTATCTTTCTACCCTTTCCTCTAATAATCAGGATTCTTCTAAACATTAAAATGGACTCTCCAAAGATGATACTTTGTAACTTCCTCTTGGCCCAGGCAACAGTGGTACTCCCCTCTTCTAAAAATGGCCAAAGGCAATTACCACAAGCTTCCTTACAGGATGGACTTACACAATATAGCAGTTGTTCGATCCACCCCAACTTTTAATTTTTTCCAACTCACTGCCAGGATTATAGAATTTTAATAACTTTTAGGCAATTGTTTTCCAAGTATGTGCAGCAGATATTAAAGGAGGCTAAGAAATCATATTTGGCTAACTGTAAAAGATTTTTTAGTTGGCACCAAAGTAAGAAGTGAGATCCTTATCATTTACAGACATCTCTGGTTCTACAGCTTTTGTGAGAGTTATTATCCTTTGGCTTTTCTTATTCTTATATTAAGATTTACCCCTCAGCCATCTGTGCTTGTTTGCAGTGTGTCCCACCCCCTTGTATCCAAATCAAGGCAGTTCATGAAAGGGCTTTTACATATATGCCAAATTATGTTTTTTTTTCTTTGAACTTGCTCATGAGGATGTTATGAAGTTCTTATCTTGTTAACCATATTACTCACTGCTCTGACTTCTGCAAGAAGAGTATCGGAGTTACAAGCTCATACCATGAATAAACCCTATCTCATCTTCCACAAAGATAGTGTAGCTTTGAGAACAACTCCTTCATCGATGCCTGATGTGGTTTCAGGCTTACTTTGAGTCATACCATTCATTCCCCCATTTTCTATCCATAACCAAAAAACAAGTGAGAAAGAATTTTCCACACTATAAATGCCTACAGGTAACTCGGATACCGCATCAACAGGACAAAAATCTTCAGGAATTCTATTCAACTATTTCCTATGAAGGTATGAAAAAACAAGGGCAATCAATGTCAAAACGGAATTTCTAAATGGTTATGTCATTGTTTTTTGTTACTCTTGCCACAACAAGACACTTCCAGGCAGGGTCAGGGTCCACTCTACCAGTGTTTTAATCACTTCTATAGCTTTTTGAAAAAGGGTGGACTCCAGAGATATACTAGAGGCAGCCACACCTGGGCACACATTTACCAACCATTACAAATTAGATTCCATCTCTAGGTCCATAGCAGGCTTTATGTATTTTCCACGGGCTCTTGGACGCTGATCTTTCTTCTTCTTCCCTTTCTCTCCAAGTTGTAGTGAATGTTTCATATAGCTTAGGCTACTGCAACAGTGATCTAATGATGAACATAGTAGAACTGTGTAAGCAAACTTAATAGTAGATGTTCGAACAGATCACTGTTGCAGTAGAACACTTTCCCTCCATCCTACTTGTTTTTGTTGTGTTTTATGGTGGATATTTTTCCTTTCTCTTTCTCCTACCACATACCTAGCTGGCAGGGCTCTAGCCTTCCTTGCTCTGAAGCAAGAAATCTATGAAGGTTCGGTGCCCTTATCACTGACTTTATACCATTCTACCCGAACTGTACACCAGGTAGGGAGCATAGCAGGTGCCCTAAAGCTTTGGAAGCTGGTTGATTGTCCAATCTTTGGCAGAATATATCCCATACAGCTTAGGCTACTGCAACAGTAACCTATTCGAACATGTACAGTTATGGTAAGTTTGCTTAGATAACTGTCATTTACTGTGAACCAGCCATAAGTAGCAGTTCGGAATTTTTTTTCACTTCCTAGTCCAGTCAAATAACAGTGGATGAAATGGTCTTCATTTCATAGGGTGAAAAAAAAATCTCTCTGATGACTGGTAACTGCTTTTAGGCAGCCTTATGTGTAGGCAAACTAGGCAGTGGTCCAGGGCATCTTCCTTGTAAGGGTGCTCTTTCTCTATTTATTTTTTAGAGCAATATTTCTTTTCTCTAAAAAATAAAGAAAAACACAACCTTGCCTTAAACGTTGAGAGGTTACAGGAATAGAAACCTTGCAACAGTAAAAGGTAGACAAGAAGATGTCAGGAGTAGGAGGATTTTTTTTAATACAATGATCTCTAATGTCTGGCTTTATTGAATAACTGTAATGGTAAGTGATTTACCAGAAAAAAAATACTAGGAACACACGTCAAAACTATGAGACAAAAATTAAGGACATTCTGCAGAATTTTGGAGAAAGATAAGAGGAATGGCTTGGTGTTGGTGAGATAAATGCTATTTATTTTTACAATAACGGCAGTGATCAACCACATATTTTTGGAAATATCTGTGGATCTGTGATTTGTGTGGACAGTTGAGATGAGCAGAATAGTATGGTGAAATAAGTGCTATTAATTTTTACAACAATGCTGGCACTGATTAACCAATTATTTTGGCAATATTTCTCTGGTTTTACCTGTGAACAACAACCTGGATTGGAATACTTTGTGTGGCAACTTGTTTGTGCGAACTGTGGAGGTAAAATAACATACCCACCAAAGTCATGGCTATAACTGCTGGTTGGCAATAGGCTGAATGAAAGTAATTGGCATGCTTGTCATTTGCTTAGCATAAACAGTCATTATCGGGCTTTGCAGGATTAGTATACACTTGTGAGAAATAAGATAGACTGCTTAACTGGACACCTGATATGCACAGACAAAGAAGGTTTAACTGCTGTGGCTGTCTTCTGTGATGAAGATGACTAGCTGTCTGCTGCTGTTTTCTTATTAATTTCGTCTTTGCAAGACTTGTGTGAATATTTTAATATGCAACAACAGTTGGCTTGTGTGAAGGCTGCTAGCCCAGCCAGCTAGAATTTTGTAACTAATTCTATGTCATTGTAAATATTAATATGATCCACAGGCTTGTCTACAATGTAAGTAAACTGTATGTTATGTACTCAGCCTCAAAAAGGTAACCACAGTGCACCCTGCTGGAAAAGAGCAGAAATGTGTATAAACTACATGCCTATGCAAATAAATGTGTTGATGGTAAAGGCTGGAATATACAGAGTTAACTTGAAAACTCTGAGAAAATAAGTGGAAATTGTTTATGACCCTGTTATCTCTGTTTCAGCTCAAAGTAGACACAATGTCTAGAGTTGTAGGCTTTCCTATTGTCTGGAAACAGAGGTAATTGCAGGTTTCAAATGTAAATGTGTTCAAAAGTTTTATGATTCCCAGTTTCAGGCAAGTTTCTAAGAGATAAGTATTCTTGACACTGAGGTATTATATTTTAAGTTCCTGTTGGCCTGGAAATATAGGCAACGGTGACAAGAATGATGTAATATGAAATGACCCAGCAGGAATGTTTGCGATTAACGTAAGAACCATCTCAGGAAGAAAGTGAGTGCATTTTGTATCTTGTCTCTGGACCTGAAAACATCAACTCAGCACTTCTTGCCTTGCTCTGAGTTATTTAGGTACAGTGACTTCTCTTAGAGACAGACAGAAATACAGCAAGATTAGTTTAAATGTTTTCTGTATTTATGCCAGACTGTTCTGCAATGTTGTTTTAAAATATTTCCTGTGATTTTGAACTCTGTTGTCACTGCTGAGTTACGGAGTATTGTCTTGTGCTTTTATTATTTATTATTAAATGTATTTAAACCTTTTAATTGTGGCTGTTTTGTTAGAAATATTTAAGTTCTTAGAGTACTTTCATATGTATTTGGGGACACTGTACAAGCCACTCCTAAATAGCCTTCAAGTCTTCGTCACATTTACCATTTGGATAACAGTAACATTACACAGTAAGACTGGGTACTGTGGTGGTGGTGCTGCGGTAGCGTTGTCGCCTCACAGTTTGACGTTGCCCGTTCGATTCTCAGTTAGAGCGTCTTCTGTGTGGTGACATGCGTGAATGGGTGTTCCTTCGTTGAAGGTTGTGCGTTAGGCCCAGCAAGCCAGCAGGTAAAACTCTACTGCCAATCATTAGCGGACCGGAGTTCCGCTGTGGCGACCCCTAACCGGGAAAAGCCAAAAGACACAAACACAGTAAGACTGGGCATACTTTGGGAAGGGGCTTTAGTAGCTGATGAGTGGTTGGTGGCAGGTGGTGCTACCGTATAGTCTGGGCAGAAGAAGGCATAGCTAGTGAACCTGTGCCAGCCTTCCCCAGGAGTGTCTGTGTGTTTGCAAATAAATCAAATCTCAAAGTGTGCTTATCAGCTACTTGGGCAGGGACACAAAGCACTGGTTAGACAGAAAGAGAGAGAGAGAGTGCTGGAGATTTTGACGTGACCACTCGGCTGAGATCTTACCCCTATAGCTGTGCCAGTGGGGAGTCTTAATGGAAACCTGGAGAGAAAGGTGGCAGAAACCAGCCCCAGACTAACTGTGATCTCTGTGTGCTCTTAATGGAAATTGTAGTTTACTGTGTGTACTTATCATCCTCCCAATGTGCACGTCCCTAACTGGTGGTAGTGGTGAGGACTGAGTCTCCTCGATTACTGGGCCAGTACACGGGCGTCACAGCTTGGAACCTACATTACTGTCTTTTGGGGGAAGCAGGTGAAGTGGCATGCAGTATATAAATACGACAGAAGCTTGATATAGGACTGTGGGCATTTGTATCCTAATTTTAATCCCAATTTAACACCACAGAGGATTACACAAAAAGTGACTATGCACTGTGGGGGAGTGAGTTAATATTCCCAGATATATGTAACCTCATAAGAATTTGTGCTCTTAGTTTATTGTGAACTGGTGTTTGGCCAGCTTTGAGCAATAAAACTTATTCCCTACCTTAAATAAAAATAATACTGAATTTCTTTTCCTTAGGCATAATTTTTGTTTAGGCCTTCATTGTGTCAAAAGTCCTAAAATGCACCTCGGAGCAACTAAGTGCCTATCAGCCCGTAGACCTCCAGTTTAATTTAGTTATCACAGCTTAGTCTTAGTTATTTAGTGTGCTAAAAGGTTGCATGAACATGCAAAGCTGAAGAATAAGACTGAATTTCCTTTCCTTAATCATGATTTTTGTTCAGGTCATCGATAAATGAAAAGGAAAAAACCCTCTAAAATGCATCTCTGAGCATCTAGAAGCCTCACAGACCCCTGGCTTAATATGTAGTTATTTCCACTACAGTTATTACAGTGAAATGTTGGTTAGTTAGAATATAATGCAGGAAAAAAACTGAAAAAAGTAGGACTACATTTCTTTACTTGATTATGATATTTACAGGTAATCATTTGATAAAAAGATTGTCTAAAAAACTCTAAAGTGCATCAAAAAGCATCTACAGCCCCCAGATTCTGTCTCAGTGCAGTTGTTTCATTCACAATTAACAGAATGCAGTTTTGCTTAGCTAGAACATGATAAATAAATAACTGCAGGAAAAAAAATTGAACAGTAATACAAACTGAGAAAAAGGAAGAAAAAAGTAATCTGGATAGTCAAAATAGGCCAAGATGGGGTTGGCAGTGTGGGGGGGGGGGGGATGCATCATGGAGCCTTTTCACCTATGGTGCCAGTTTTCTTGAGGCTGACCATAATTGTTTTCATAAACACTTTTGAATTCTAAGAATTTTCTATTATGACAGGTAACAGTTCCTTACAGAAAAACAGATCCTTTCCATGAGAGTACTGAAGGTTATAAAACGGCTCCTATTTCTGAAATTGCACCCATGAGGATATCACACTACCAGGCACTAGGACCAAGACAAAAAACTGTTCTAGCAGCATGTAAGAAGTCATCAAAACAAAATGTCATGTCTGCATTTTCTACTTAAACAAGGATGACCCCCCCTCCCTTAGCTCCTCGCCAAGTTCAAGCACACCCCTCCATCAGAAGGCAGGACAGGATACATGCCGCTCACTCTACTGACAGAAGGCTTGATGACTCTTTTACAGATGACTCATGAGGATTGATATCTAACAGCAAGAGTGAAAAAAAAAACAATACAATCAAGACAGGAACATCAAAACTCTGCCAAGCCACAAGAATGCAGTTTTTAGGGGAGTTTTAATGTAGTGCTTTGAAATTCTGGGAGGAGCTCAGTGAAGTAGTTACACATCTACTCCAGCAGCAAACATTTTTTTTCACTGCTACTGTTGGATATCCTTCCTCATGAGTCAACTACAACAGCAACAAGTCTCACTAGTAGCGAAAAAAACAGATGCACGACTCCCAAGAAATTGCCTTGCTTTACTTCCTTTGGAAGAAATGTTCCAGTCTTCATCTGGTATATCCTACAAAGGAAAGGAAATGAAACATTACATCTATTATATGGAGAAGTTCATCACTAAAACAGAACGGTGTGCTGCTTCTCCATCAAATACAGACATGAGCTGCTGTAAGTAAGCCTTGCACAACTGCAAGGCAAAAAATCTAGCAGATCCTCTCAGGTGTATACTACTTTTTGTACTTATTTCAGAAGTAACAACAAATACATTAAATTAAGCAATTCCATATTCAGCCTTGTACTGTATTGATTAATAGGAGAGTTGCAAACACATTTTTTAAAATAAATAAAACACTGTATTTACTTTTAAATTGCTTGCATACATTACAAATAAAAGATTTGCACTATAAGCTCTCCTCTGACGAGCCCATTTTAATGGGTCTGCAAAAAGGGTTTTCCCTTCTGCAGTTCCCGTTATTTCGCTGAAGCTTCTTTGCTTGGGAGGGTGTCCAGCAAATGATGCCCAAGTCCTTGAGCCTTCCATTTACCACAGTCACTGAGTTACTGCACTTCCTGCAGATCAAATTTGGCATCTAAGCTGTTATAAAGTATGCATGCACATCCAGAGAACTCCAACAGGCAATACTGCATAGGGGGACCATGCAAGCAAAGGGGCTGGCAGGGGGATATTTTCCCTAATAGATCATGTACTAAAGTACAGATCCTTTAAATCTAATGTCACAGAATCTTCTTGGTGAGCCCAATAACTGGGCTGAATCCCAAGCAGTAAATCCATCAGGGTGAAAGGAGATGTAGGGCAGCGAAAAGGTGACAGGATCTGACGTTGTGACAGTAATGCTTGGTAAGGAATGACCTGATGGATAAATGACAGGGGCACAAAGCCTGAAATGACGATAGACATTCTTGAAGAAAACTTTAGTAAACTGGCTATTGGCTATCATATTTCCTAGTATATAGTTAACTGTCTAATGGCAAAGACAATGCAGATGGCAATCCACCTGGAAAGGGAAAGCTTGGCAACTGCCAACACTTCCTTCCCAGAAAAGACTGCTTCCCTAAACACATGCACTTGCTTAAGGATGTAAGTGGACTTATTTAAAGCAACTCTGACCTCACTTTTAAGAGGAAATAAGAGACTTCCACAGGCAGAGGTGATGGCAACAAAAGCAATTTTAAGGAGGTATACTTCAAAGCTGATGAACCAGTATATTTGAATGGGGAACAGACAAGTTCCCTCAGTTATAAGGTTAAGGCTGCAAATGAAGGGTTTCTTCAAAAGGTGGCAGGAAATACTGAACCCTTTAAAAATGCTTAACCAGCTAGTGCTGGCTGCAATTCACTCCTCCAGAAGGCAATGATGAATAGAAAAAGCTGGCATACACTCTCTGACTTATGGAACAGCTGATGCCCAAACAATATATGTACCTGTAAAATTGCCTGACTGACCGGGGAGACACAGGATACCAATCTACTTAAACAAGGGTGTGACATCCCTGTTCTGGGCCAGTTATCAAGGAGCCTGAATCCTCACCACTGACACCAGTGAGGGATGTTTACTTGGAACAAAAACAGATACACACAGTACTTCCAGATGCAGTGCTCTGCACAAACACACTTTCCCTTAAGAGTACACAGGGAGCACACTCAGTCCTGGGGCTGAGTTTTCCTCTCTTTTGCTAGACCCCAAATAAGACTTTGCACTGACAGCTGTAGAGTTGAGTCCTCAGCTGAGGGTTCCAAGCCAAGTCCTCCACCACCCTCACTTTGAAACAGTTCTCTATGTCCCTGCACCAAGTAGTTCACACACAGACACACACACACACACACACACACACACACACACACACACACACACACACACACACACACACACACACACACACACACACACACACTCTCTGAGATTGTTTTTCTTACAAACACACACACCTGGGAAAGGCTGGAACAGCATTACCAGCTATGCCTCCCTTTGCCCAGACTATAAGGTAGATACTGCTACCAGAACACTCCAAAGCCAGCTACTCTAAGGCTCTTAGCAGGGTACCCAATTACACTGAGTAAAATTAATACTAATATAAATGGTAGTGTTTGACTAATGCAGCAAGGCTTTCAGGAGTGGTCACAGTGTCACTAAATAAATAGAAATACTCTCAAAGGTTAAAATATTCTCTAAAAGACCAGCCACAATGAACATTTTAAATATATTTAATAATAAAAGAAAATGAAAATACTATTCCAGTCACAGGAAATATTAAAAAATAACACAGATGGAAAGGTTCACACAGATACAGAAAAACAATTCTTAACTAATCTCACTACAGTTTCCTGACTGACTAAATAATTACTGTTCCCTAGTTCACTTACTACAGCAAGGCAAGATGATGTGGGTGAGTGATCCTTCTTTGCCAGGTTTTGCAAACAGACTGTCCTGAGACTAGTATTAAAACATCATTTCAGTGCTGGATTACAGAATGCCATCACACACATCTGGTCACCTGACGTCTAGTTCCCACACTACCCTCTTTACTAGAAAAATGAGCTAGAATCTTGCACATATGTTTTACCACACACACACACACACACACACACACACACAGAGCTTTTGCTAAGATGTGTTATAGCATCTGGAAGCTATAAATCCATTTCAAAAACTTCCACTATTCCAGGGCAGCAATTAGTTCACCCCTAAGGAAAATACAGTAGGATTCCTAGTCCTGGTTTTCACAGACATGTTATCTCTGGCTGCAATCAAAACTGTAAGATACAATCTTTATGACCGACTCCAGGTAATTTAATTTCAGACTATTTTCAAAGTTAGTAGAACTGAGATTAATCTCTTCTCTTCCAGTATCCTCTTTACAAATATATTCATTTCAACAGCTACAATACAGTCTAAAATATGTTTATTTCTTTTCTGGCTCGGAGGACCTGCTGTTAGTACATCTTTAACACAAGTAGCTTTACAAATACATTTTCAACACAAGCAGCTGTACAAATCAGTTGAGATACAAATGGCATATAATTCTTTACAAAACTCCAGCTAGCTACACTGGTATATGTTACACATCCACTGTCCTACTTCTCCTGGCACAGCTGGCAATACTTCACATCATCACAAGGGCACTACTTCACATATAAATTTATGCTGGATGGAATATTTCCTGGCCACTTCAGTTACACCTGATAGCCCAGGATGAATGTCTGGAATGATCAGATGATAAATTGCAACAACCAGGTCCTGAGCTGCATATATGGTTGTTGCCCCAAAGGAGGAAGACTTTCCCCACCTTGAACTAAGAGGGTTTTCTGTACTACCAGAGACCTGAGAACCTGAAGCTTCACTTTTTAATAAATGGGAACAAGGACAGGGTTTCTCCATTCCTCCCTAAATTTTGAATAAGGTACATTATCAGGATAAATCATGGGAAGATATTCAGGAATCTCCTCAGGAACAAAATGCAAAATGTGTCCACTGCTAGTTCCCCCTTGCCCTACTATAATACCCAGTGTCTCAAACACGGCGATCTCCCATATGCCCTGCTTTTGGAAGATCTGTAGACAACTCTGCTGCTGTCAATCCTCAACTTCAGGACAGCCTCGGAAAGTCCACTAGAATGTTCACTTTGTCTGGGATAGAAAATGCTGCATGACTAAAGCCCCTGTCAATGGCCAACTGCCAGGCATCAGACAATTGTTACCAAGAGCCAGTCACTTTAAAGCAATGGAAGACAAGAATATCCCTCTCCTACAACGGCAATGCCAACACCACAGTTTATATTCTGTGATAGAAGACATTAAAGAACTCACCGTGTACTCAAAGTGATTCAGACCATGGGAAAAATAAAGGAATCTCCTGCGAGACTTCCCCCTTACTTAAGTTCCAGTAGGTGTCTATCATGTTCATAGATACCACTCTGATGTCCTATGGCAGTAACTGGCACAAATCACAGAAGAGCCCTTACCTGCAGCCTTGTGTAATGAGTGTGCATACAAAAGTTAATAAGGTCCAGCATGAGAACATACCTGCCTTTTTTTCTTCAGAGTACAGGAGGAGGAACAGATCTCCCCATTTGAAAGTACAAACAGGCTTCACTCTCCCTTCTGCACAGCAGAGCCTGGGACTGCTCCACTAGTTCTGCAGAGGTTGTTTGATCCCCTGTGGTGACAGTGAGAGGCAGCAGCAGGGTGAACAGTTTTAAGAGGTGGCCTAGTATGACATCTTGAAAATGTCATCTCCTTGTGTGGAAACAAAATCAGGACAAACACACTGAAATGGCCTTTCAATGGCAGTTGTGGACAGCCATCAGGACTGCTGCACAGTAGTCTATCTTTTGAATAGCTAAGCAGGGGCCACACATTAGGCAACACTGTCTTGGCAACACTGTCTTTTGCTGTGGCTGTCACCTTTCTGTCCATTTCTCTTACTGGGCTAATCAGAGACGAATGAAGTACAAGAATAAACCTGGGAGGACACTACTGTGGCAGACAAGACCTTCATCTCTTTCACAAGCCCTCAACAATTACTTGGCAAGCTTTGGCAAACAGAAATCCTCCCAGACGAGGTCAATGGAATGCCCTAACAGTTTATCTTAAAAAAGATTCCCAGATATACCAGCTGGTGTGGATACTTCTGCCACCATATCACAGCTAGAGATGTACAAAACAATATGAAAATCCACTAAAGGCAGTATGCTTAAAGTATTTTCCACAGGGACATCAACCTCAAAATCTATGCTTAACCTCAATGGCAGACAAGTAGAATTGAAAAAAGATGAGTTAGTTTACATCCCTGAAGCTTAAACCAGCAGAAGGGAATATGTTCGGCCAATCAGTGCTGTGTTGAAGATGTGTGTGTGTGTGTGTGTGTGTGTTTGGGTCACATTTTTGAGGACTCTACAAGCAACCTGTGTCATTCTTGTACTTACTTTAAGGGTAGCCAGTTCCCACTCCACCTTCTCCCTCTCTGTCCTGTTGTCTGTCTGTTTTCCTCATTTCCTCATTCTTCCTTGCTCACCTCTCCAGTATGGGATTCTCCCAATTCATTCTGTACCTCTGCATTTCCATAGTTTTCTGTGATCTTCCTCCTGCATTTGCTCAGCCTGATTAGTTCTCTTTTTCTCTCCCTCCTTTCTAACATATACTTTAAAAGGCCTGCATTTCTTCTATTCACCTTTTTCTCTAACTCTCCCACAGATTTCACAGTTGCTGGCCTCACCATTTCTGTTGGCATCTGCTAACCTCATTAAAGTGTATCTCATCCAACTCCTTACTCCCTTTTTTCCATCTTTTTAGGTGTTCCCCTAACTGCCAGCCTTACAGTCATGTGTATCTGCATCAGTATTCCCCTACTCCTCTTGCCTCTTCCTCACACTTTTCCAAAGACCCGAGTACTTCATCCCTGACCAATCTCACAACTTACTTACTACTCACTCTAGTTTGGTCCCAGTCTCTAAGGACCTCCATGGCTCTCTCCCCAGTCAGCATAACTCTAACAAAATCTCACACCACAGCCTTTGTCTTTGCCTTTCTATTCTTGCCACTTCCAACCATTTAGTGATATACATGCCCAGGTAAGGAAAGAAAAGCTCCAGAACAAATATTCCAAGCATGTATAGGTATGATGTATAATACAGTGGTACAATTTCATGTAACTGATTCATAAGTATAGCATTATTCAGTCATTTTAAAATGGCACATGGTAGTAGAAACATAACATTAACAAATTAATTTAGGAATTCAATCTTACCTGCAGATACAGGAAATTATATATTTAATGCATAAAATTGCTCTAAAAGCATATACATATTACCATCATACTTTCTAGGAAACAAAAAGGAAACAGAATTTGGATGCGTTATTCTAACAGTGCAGGTGTTACTAACACTGTCAGTTGATGGAACAATTTGAAGGGATAGTTGATGTTGCCTTTATGAAAAAAATGGGATTGGCTTTAGATGGCAAACCAAACGCTTATTCTGCCATAGCAGTGGCTACTTCCACTGCCTTTATGGATGGGGTTCCTATTGATAAGATTTGTGCAGTAGCTACTTGGTCTACTGTTCACACCTTTGTGTCATGGCACAAGCTGAATGCACAATCCCAGATCCCATATATATTATGGCTCCACCACTCCCTGATCTGGTTGTGCCTGATAACTTAGCGGTTGAACTGGACAAAATAAAACAAGATTGAGCTAGCGTTTTATAGTAAATGCATACATTTCATTTTATACCCAAATAGGAGCAGCCGCTGTGGTGCAGTGATTAACATTGCTGCCTCACAGCAAGAGGTTCTCTGGTTCGATTCTCGACTAGGATGCCTTCTGTGTGGAGTTTGCATGTCCTCCCTGTGATCACGTGGGTTTTCTCCGGGTTCTATGGTTTCCTCCCACATCCCACAGACATGTGGCAGGTGGACTATTAACTCTAAATTCGCCTTAGGTGTGAGTGTGTGTGCCTTCTATGGAAGGTTGGGCACTGGGCTGGCAACTTAACACTATAAAATTAAACTGCCAATTTTTCTGTGGACCGCTGTTATGCTGTGGTGACCCCTAATGGGAAAAGCCGAAAGAAGAAAAGAAGCATGGAAAATGATGTCGTGGGAGACGTACAGCTGATGGAAGCAAAAGTAGAAAGCATTTAATTTTTAAAGTTTGAGTGTAGAAAACTCACGTTGCAAGTGAGCGATGTTGGTTTACTAGTACAACACCAAGTCTATGTTGCTATGGTTTCCTCCCACATCCCAAAGACATGTGGAAGGTGGACTATTCACTGTAAATTGCCCTTAGGCGTGTGTGTGTGTGTGTGTGTGTGTGTGTGCCTTCTGTGGAAGATTGGGCACTGGGCTGGCAACTTAACACTATAAAATTAAACTGCCAATTCTTCTGTGGACCGTTGTTATGCTGTGGTGACCCCTAATGGGAAAAGCCGAAAGGAGAAAAGAAGCATGGAAAATTATGTCATGGGAGATGTACAGCTGATGGAATTAAAAGTAGAAAGCACTTAATTTTTACAGTTTGAGTGTAGAAAACCCATGTTGCAAGTGAGTAATGTTGGTTTAGTAGTATAACACCAAGTCAAGGAGTCGGTGACGGTTTACCTTCATTTGTGCATACTGCACAAGGGTGAACACCAATTGCCCAAACAGCAGTTTGCTAAGTTTGCAAACATCGAATGGAAAAAGGTTTGAATGTGCAATGAGCGAATGCACACTGACATTCGCTCATTGCACATGCAGAATTTTGGGGCGGATTGCCCTATAGTGGGAATTGGGAAATGGTCTCTTTCCCTACGGTAGTGCAATCTTGGAGTTAGAATATTAAAGTAGTGGAGGTGTGGGGGGTGCAGGAGGGCTTGCCCCCTGCTTTAAACCTTATTACATTTTTTTCGACATTAATGTTCGAAAATCAGCTACCTGCTTTTCGATTTGCTGATTTTCTAACATTAGGAACTGTCGCTGTTTTCACTTTCCTGGTTACGAATCGCTCATATGAGCATTCGCACCAGTAAGATTCGGCTTTGTAAAGGTAAACCATGGGTGATATATTTTTTTTTGTAAAGGATGTTGTTTTGGATCTAGCTTTACATCCAGAGATATTGAGTTCCAAAGCCTGGCCACGGCCACTGAGTATTGAGAGTCTCTATAGCAGCTTTTAGACTTTACAGTAATTAACACACTATGATTGAGAGATCTCAAGAGATTTGGATGGCTGATACATTATAAATCAATCACTTATTAGAAAAGTATTTTTTAGTTTATCAATTAACAGTGTTTAACCTGGAGTAAGCTAGACAATTTTTTTCAGATCCAGACTGTTTTATTTTTTGTAGAAGTATACAGTGTTCTTTGAAGTCATGATAAAACATGCATTGTTTCTGTAAACTGAAACAAATCTGTGCCTATTTTGTTCCAAGGAAGTCTTGATACTGTGTATGCCAGCGTCTTTGTTATGTATGAAATGAAACTGTAACAGCACACTACTTAAGTGTTTGTCAACATATGTGGCAAACACATTATATCTCTCTTTCTTTCTTTACACTGTAATATTCTCAGCAGTGATTTATATATCTCCTTAGCTGTAGAAAGATTATTTTGTCAGCTACCCAATATTAAGCATTTATCTTTCAAAAAAGACAAAATGGTAAAAATGAAGTTCTCTTCGTAATGATGCAGAGACCAACTAATCACTGTAACTTTTATAGTAACTGCATTTTTAAACTAGTATCAGTGCACTACTGGCATTCTTTTACTTTTTATCCTGCTACATGCAACTAAAAACTATTTTTTTAAGTCTGTTGACTGGTGCAGTGGGCTGATCCACAATGGACTCATTTCAGCCAAAACCCAGGAGTTACAGTAAAAAACGAAAATACAGTAGTGTAATGAAATCTAGGAAGATAGTACAAAGCGACAGAACTCAGAGGTTCATATATATATATATATATATATATATATATATATATAAAATTAATGTATTCAGTATAGTATAACAATATAATGAAGGTAGCACATTTGTAGGAAAGCATTTATATTACAGATAACACAAAAAAGAAAACAGTAGTGGGGGGAAGTACAGAAAGTATGGTAAGAGGGGACAGCATTAGCAACAATCATATTGTCAGCGTAGAGAGGAGTAGACAGTGAAATTTGGAACCACCAAATAATTTCTAATGTTTCTAACAATTCTTCAATGTTTCGCTGTTAAATATGCTCCACTCAGAATATCCAGTACATGATCTGCCTAGTTTGTATTTTACCTTCAGGTTATATTTGTGAATTAACATCTTCTTCAATCTCAAACGTCACTTGTACAGATATTTTCTGAATATGCTTTAAGAAGGGTTTCCACTACAACATTTTCACCATATGCATACTCAATAACATCCCCCCAATCCATATAATACTGCTGACATATGTTTTCCAGTCAATATAGTTCACGTTCGGTTCTGCTCCTGACAGCTTCACTTAATACTTCATGGGGCATGTATAATTCCCACAGAATTAGGATTTAAGCAAATATGATAACATCCTGCTAATGCACCACTGCCACAAAATTAGGGATTATGTGAATAAAATATATTCCTGGCAAACTTCCTAAATGTGTACATAAATCAGCACAGATATACAGGATATCTTTTCTATGGATTTGTGCAGTATTAAAGGTATCTCCACAATGTTTCAACTGTTCTGAATATGTGCAGGAACACATTTACTCCTTGCTTTTGCACACTAAATTCATTTCATCATTCCTGGCTTCTCCCAAGCAAAATGAACCAAAATACTACACAAATTAATTTTAAAGTAGTATTACTTGAAAGAGAACCGTATACTTCTTACATTTTATTTACATTGACAGTCGGAGAGTACAAGTCATTTTTTTTGTAGGAAACGTACAGAATTAATAAAATGTTGAACTTAAATAGATTACATCCATTGTGTTATATAAATGAAGATAATGCTTGAGGGTTTGGGACTAAAAGACAGAGCAGTGGCACATTGTTAAAATATTCACGGTACCACATAAAGGCAGTAGGCTTGACACACTGCCCTTAAGTGTCTAACATCCCTTAATTACTGTGCTCTCAAATACACAGGGTTACAGTTTGACTCCCAGTGACTAGGTAAATATGCCCATGTCTTCATTAATGCTGTTAATCCCAGCTCTGAAAGAAAAAAAAAAGTTTGTTCTCACCCATACCCCTTCTATAAAACAGTTTCCGAGCATGTTCAAAATAACAGAATATTATGTCTGGAGACACTGATGAAAACCAAACAGTTATCTGTAAACAAGAAGGTTTTTGCTCAGCCCTGTGAAGTCTCCACCCTGACAGTGATGTGGGTCTGTGGTCCACCTTGTTCAGGCATTCTATTTCTGCTGGAAACCTGTGCAGGGTTTGCACTGTCCAGTTAAATTCTTCAGGGTATACTAAAAGTATGTATGGGCTGATGCCCCCTGCCCTTCTTCTTCTTTCGGCTTTTTACCGGTTAGGGGTTGCCACAGCGAATCACCTGTCCGCTCATGATTCACAATGGAGTTTTACAGTGTCAAGTTGCCAGCCCGGTGCCCAAATTCCACAGAAAGCACACACACTCGTTCATGCCTAGGGCCAATTTAGAGTGTCCAATCCACCTACAGCATGTCTTTGGGATGTGGGAGGAAACCGGAGGAACACCTGGAGGAAAACCACGTGACCACAGGGAGGACATGCAGACTCCACACAGAAGATACCCGAGCCGAGGATCGAACCAGAGAAGCTCTTGCTGTGAGGCGGCAACGCTAGCCGGTTTCCCACTGCGGCCGCCCAGCTGATGCTCCTGCCCTATTAAATGCAATAAAGGCCCAAATAAGGACTTTACTCACATTTTCAAGACAACGGTGGAACATAATACATGGACAAAAGATGAAAGAAAGACCATGAGCTGCCCCAACTGACCACAGCCACTACCTAACTAAATCTATTTTTTTAAATAGAGAGTACATGTCCAAACCTACGCAATCTCGCCTCTCTGGCTTTGTCTCCAAACCGTTCAACCTGAGCTGATCCTCTAATATACCGATTCCTATTCCTTGTCACACCCATTGCAAATCTTAACATCTTTAACTCTGCCATCTCCAGCTCTGACGCCTGCCTTTTTGGCAATGCCACCGTCTCCAACCATACAACATAGTTGGTCTCACTACTCTCTTGTAGACCTTCCCTTTCACTCTTACTGGTACCCGTCTGTCAAAAATCACTCCTGACACTCTTCTCCGCCCATTCCTCCCTGCCTGAACTCTCTTCACCTCTTTTCACACTCACCATTACTCTGAACTGTTGATCCCAAGTACTTAAACTCATCCACCTTCGCCAAGTCTACACCCTGCATCCTCGCCATTTCTCTATCCTCCCTCGCATTCACACACACAAGTCTTGGTCCTGCTGACCTTCATTCCTCTCCTCTCAAGAGCACATCTCCATCTCTCCAGGGTCTTCTCAACCTAGATCATAATATCATCCACAAACATCACAATCCACGGGGACTTCTGTCTGATCTCACCTGTCAACATGTCCATCACCACTGGAAATAAGAAAGGGCTCAGAGTTGATCCTTGATGTAACCCCACCTCCAATAAATGCATCCATCACTCCTACTGCAGACCTCACCACTGTCACACTACCCTTGTACATATCTCCTGTGCCACTCTTACATACTTTTCAGCCACTCCTAACTTCCTTATACAATACCATAACTCCACTCTAGGCACATGCATCTGTCATATGCTTTCTCTAAGTCCACAAAGACATAATGCAACTCCTTCTGACCTTCATTATACTTCTCCATCAACACTCTCAGAACAAACATCGCATCTGTAGTGCTCTTTCCCAGCATGAAACTGTACTGCTGCTCACTAATCACCACCTCCCCCTTATTAACCTAGTTTCCACTACTCTTTCCCATAACTTCATGCTGTGACTGATCAATTTTATCCCTCTGTAGTTACTACAGCTCTACACATCACCCTTATTCTTAAAAAATCGTACCAAAACACTTCTCCACTCCTCAGGCATCCTCTCATTTTCCAAGATTTCATTAAACAACCTGGTTAAAAACTCCACTGCCATGCTTCCACAGGTATGTCATCTGGACCAACAGCCTTTCCATTCTTCATCCCCTTCATAGCTGTCCTTACTTCCTCCTTGTTAATCCACTTCACTGATTCACTATCCCTACAACACTCAACCACTTCTCTATCTCTCTCTCTCTCTCTCATTCTCTTCATCCATCAGCCCCTCAAAGTGCTCTTTCCATCTGCTCAACACACTCTCCTCACTTGTGAGTACATTTCTCTCATTATCCTTTATCACTCTTATCTGCTGCACATTTTTTCCAGCTCAGTTTCTCTGTCTAGCCAATCGGTACAGGTCCTTTTCTCCATCCTTAGTGTCCAACCTTTCATTCAACTCTCCATACGCCTTATCCTTAGCCTTTGTCACCTCTCTCTTCGCTATACACCTCATCTCCTTATACTCCTCTCCACTTTCATCTCTCCGACAATCCCACTTATTCGCCAACCTCTTTCTCTGTATACTCTCCTGTACTTCCTTGTTCCACCATCAGGTCTCCTTGACCTCCTTCCTCTGTCCAGATGTCACACCAAGCACCTTTCTAGCTGTCTCTCTTACCAGCTCTGCTGTAGTTACCCAGCTATTCGGTAACTCTTCACTGCCACCCAGTGCCTATCTTAACTCTTCCCTGAACTCCACATCACAATCACCCTTTTTCAATTTCTACCATTTGATTATTGGCATTGCCTTCACACTCCTCCCCTCATCTTGATCACCAACGTCATTCTACAGACCACCATCCTATACTGCCTAGCCACAGTTTCCCCTGCCACCACTTTACAGTCTCCAGTCTCCTTCAGACTGGCCCTCCAACACAGGATATAATCCACCTGTGTGCATCTTCCTCCACTCTTGTACATCACCCTATGCTCCTCCCTCTTCTTAAAATACATATTCACCAGAGCCATGTCCATCCTTTTCGTAAAATCCACTACCATCTGACCTTCTGCATTCCTCTCTAACATAGGCTTGCCACCTTTTGTTGTGGCTAAAACCGGAGTAAAGCCACACCTCTTGCATCACCAATAACCCGCCCACCCCACCCCTCTCCCACCCATATCCCACCCATTTTGTGACATCATGATGACATCACAAGCCAGGGAACACCCCCTCTTTCCATTCCTGCTGCCTTGTTTTGGCTGATTTACTATGCTTTTCTGTAAAAAAAAGCATAGTAAATCAGCTGATTTACAAACTCCGATAGTCTGTTTCCTTTTTTGAAACAGAATACCGGAGTTTGTACAGTGTGTTCCGGACTACTGGAGAATCAGTATGATTTCCGGATAGTCCAGAAAAAAAATGGAGGGGTGGCAACCCTACTTTAACACCATACCTGCCCACCACTTCCTCATCCCTCTGTTCCCTTCTCACCAACATGCCCACTGAAATCTGCTCCAATCACTACAAGCAGGCCATCTGCAGAATGGACTGTGAAACTGCAGCACAGTCTAAGAAGGGAAAAACAGCATACAATGGCAACACATTATTGTGAATAAACAACATTAACACATTTATCAAATATGTGACATATTGCATTCATTTAATAGAAAACTTTAGAAAGATGACTCTGAAAAATATCAGTGTTTTAATCGGTTATGTCCCACCTGCATTTTTCATTTTCTGCAAAATCAAAACAAAGATAAAGAAGAGTATTTTGTTTCTCAGACTTACTTTTAAGCTTTCCAGAGTTTCTGTCCAGTCCATTGATGCAATTTGAGGAATTGCAGAAAGAAGCATACTGGAAGCCTTATTTGCATTTTCCTTCATTGTCTTTAGCACTTTATCTACAGATACCTGCAAAACATACCAAATGGCATTTAAAAAACTTACAAATGCACACTTTTTATCATCACCAGCCTGCCTAGAATGACATCACACTTCATATTATCATTGCTTGTTAGAAATTTTCTACCCACCATACTTCTCATCTGCTACACAGTTCCAGTTTAACTGACATGATTTTTGTACTCTCAGAAGCAACACTGCTCCATGCAGATTTGTTGGCATTCTTAAATGAATTACAATTACTTATGGATATGTGAACTGAATGAGCTGCATTGTTATGAAGATTGTTTATCATTATGTGGTTTGTAATAGCTATAAACGTACTACAACATAAAGTTAAGAGAACAGCTTTCCTTTTCAGTTTGAAACAGTTTTTGACAGCCTCAATATTTTTAGTGTTTATACTTTGAGAAATTGGCCACTGATTTTAGACTTTTCTAACTATGTCATCAGAACCAGGTGAAGTGCAAAATTTGCAAGGATTTCTTCAACTAAACAAATCCTTCAAGAAATAAGAAAATCTGCAGAAAATAAAATCAACTGCTGCAGTACCGTACATAATACTGAAGATTTTCACCACAAAAGCACACACACTGCTTTTAAGAGTTAAAGACTTCATAATAAAAACTCTCTCACACACACACACACACACACACATATATATATATATATATATATATATATATATATATATATATATATATATATATATATATATATATATATATATATATATATATATATATATATATATATATATATATATATATATATATATATATATATATATCTCATAAGTGTGTGTGTATATATATATATATATATATATATATATATATATACGGGTCCTCCTTCAAGATATCGAATCCCGCTTCACTGAAATGACTTCACCGAATCTTCAGTACACCAAACTCCCTGGGGCCCTTACAAGCCTAGCCAGGAGTTTATCCTAAAAAAGAAGGCTCAGTCAGCACCTGTCACCCCTGTCAATGAGGGACAAACGTGGAACCCCTGGGACAAATTTGTGGTTTCCTATCCACTAATCAAGGCTGCGCTTGAAGAGGGTCAGCAAGGTACTCTGACATGTATGGGAAGTCTATTCCAGAGATGGGGCAGCCTCTGCGAGACAAACCAGTCTCTCCAGCAGGTTTTATTAATATCGCATATTAGATTTAGACCTTTCCAGTAGGTAATGTGTGAGGAGTTAGACTTATGGATATGGAGCATCTCTAGCAGGCCAGGGTCCGAGATTGCCTTGTAGATGAGACACAGATCACTCCTGAGCAATCTGTGCGATACCGGACAGAGTGACAGTGATTTGAGCCTGTCCACATAGGATAGATGTTGGAGGCCATATATTCTCTTTGTGCGGTATTTCTGTGGCCTTTCCAGTTGGTGCAGGTGTTAGGAGAAGTACATGCCAAACGGGGCATTATACTCAATTATAGGCCTAATAAGGGAGGAGTACAGAGAGGTAATAACCTCCTTTTTTTCTGGATACAATACCTTTACTTATGAGATGAACCACATAAAAGGCTTTTCTGACCACTGCCGCCACATGATGGTCGAATGTGAGATTGTTGCCAACCTGAGTACCCAGGTCTCTCACCACAGGTTGTGTGCTTAGGGGGTTTTCACTGATGTGCTAATCAGTAGGGGCAGTGTTTTTACTGAATGGTATGATAATGCATTTTTTTGCGTTTAACTTAAGGCCATGACTTTGGCACCAGTTACTTGTAGTTTTGAGACTCTCTTGCAGTATGTTACCATCATTTGGGGAGTCAATGACAGCACCCGACTTACAGTCATCTGCAGACCTGGTCAGTCACAGGCCCTTTGTCTTTGCCTGGACCTCTGAGAAGTAGATGCCAAACAGCAGGGGTCCCAGGACAGATCCCTGTGGAACATCACTAGCGGCAGGTCTGCTGCTGGAGGTGGTGGCACCTATTTTGACCTTGTGGGTCCCATCGGTGAGCCAGCTGGCCACCCACCTGATGAGATTGGGATTTACTCCAAGCTGTGTTAGCTTTTTGATGATGCCCAAGTGGGGGATTGTGTCAAAGGCCTTGGCCAAATAAAGGTAAGCTGTGTGTACTGACTTTCCCTCATTCAGGGCCTTGGTGACAGTCTCAAAGAAGTCAACTAGGTTCAACAGGCAAGATCTGCTCCTGACAAATCTGAACTGGGTGCGGTTAAGTGCTTGGAGATTGCCTATGTCCTTGTTTATGAGACCCATAATAATACTCTCCATGGCTTTACAGATCAGACTTGTCAAGCTAATGGTGCGATAGTTTCCCAGGTCAGTAGTGGCACCATCTTTGTGCAAGGGGATGACAATGGCAGTTCTCCACTCTGCTGAAATGAAGCCTGTAATTAGGCTGTGATTAAATAGGGTGCTCAATGGCAAAGCTAGCTCTTGCTGGAGATGGTGCAGAATACAGCCTAGGATACTTATCAGGTCCTGTGGAAGCTGTGTTCTTTGCCTTGGATACGGCCTTTAGCACTTGATCTACAGAGATGTGGGACAAGTATTGAGGATGTCGAACAGGCCTTTGGGGGGGGGGATGGTGAAGTTTCCACTGAACCTAGCAGGTTGGTTAAGTCAACAGGAACAGTGTAAGTGGTACCACTAATTCGAACAAACCTGGGCTTTGCCATGCAGGTTCCAAATGTAACTGTAGAAGGACTTGTGGTTTCCCTTTGTTTCGGGGCTAGTTTCAACTCATAATTGTCTTTGGAGGTTTTCATTTTTGATCCAGTTTGCTTGTTGAGGCTGAGGAGGGAGTTTTTCTAATTTGGAATTTGTTCCTTTTTACCCTTAGACAGCAGTTTCTTCCTTTTGTTATAAAGCCTGTTGATACAGGATGCCCACCAGACAGGTTTGTGTTTCCTTGAGGAGCAGGTTTTAGTTCTGTTGGTTATGGCTGAGTCCATACAGTTGTACATGTACTTATGTACTGCATTGGCGTACTGTTCAGCATAGTTGTCTGCATCCTCTGAGGGGGGCAGTGGAGTGAAGCTACTGATACCCTCCCTTATGAGGTTGTAGTCAGCTTCTGAGAAGTTTTTTAGCCTGGTTACGGCTGGGGAGGGGTTGATTGGGACAGAAACTTCGAATGAGACAGACCGACGATCTGATATCATCAGGGAGGTACATACTATGGGAGTGGTGCAGCGGTCAGCCATGTTGGTGAGAACCAAGTCCAGAATATTATCTCCCCTTGTGGGGATAACTTGTCCATCAGAGTGGCACATTTCATGGGCAGTACTGTATGTAATTCCTGTCTATCTATGACTATATCAGGGAAGAGTTTAATTTTTGTTTGTGGTATTTTCTAAAGAGCCTTCTAAGATGTACTGAAAATTAGGCTTCAAAATGTGGTTAATATAGTCACTTTTGTTTAACTTCAAAACTGTTACTCCAGGTTTTCTTTCTCCACAGTCTCTGGCTGAGGAGTGAAGCTGATCATCTACAACTGACAGACTCATTCTGCAGCAGCCCAATAAAGTCTGTACCTTGTTTCAAACTCCTAAACAGTCCTTAACTCAACTAATCTCAACTCAACATTATTATAATGCTGTACTTCACAAAACTAACAACTTAAACCAGGCATAAGAAGGATGGAAATCAGTAGAGGGTGTCTTGAGAACAATTAGTACACCGAATGCTCATATACTGTTTAATAATTCGAGTACTCCCCCCAACAAGACAGAGGGTAGAACATTTTGTTGCAACACTTCCTTGGATTCTACCAAACAACCCGGAGTTGTACAAGAAGCCAGAAAGCAAAGTGTGTATCAGCAAAATATGCCATAAAATACCCAAGTGCAAAAGAAGGCTGTCCTACAAGTCGCTGCTGACTCTTCTGAAGTTTGTTTTCATTGTGAAGATTTTACTGTAATGCAAAATTTTTGTACATCTTCTGCCCCCCCCCCCCTTTCTTCACTGTAATCCAACCTCAGAATTGGTATATATAATTCTGAGGGGGTGGGGCTTGTCTCCCTGCAAAAAAGATTTATTTCTAGTTTTATAGGTTTTTGGCTCACTGTTTTTGAAATTAAATTTTCAGTAAGTGGTGAGTCAAAAAAGAATTGATATTTGTATCATAGGAAAACCATCAAAGACAAATATTCTCCTAAAGTGAAACCTAAACTATGCCTATTTTCCACTCTTGTAAGTGGTTAACAGGTGGCTTCAGTACAGATGTCCTGCATGGGTACATTACTGAAACAAGCTACTACAGGCACTCAGCACCATGGTGGTATATTCTATTACTACATTTGATAATGGCAGCAAAGAAAATGGCAAACAATTTCGACAGGACTTGTCTGACAAACAGCTCCCACCCTGGGAGGAACAGATAAGCTAGCTGCCAAATTGCCCTTTTTGTGCTTATGGGCACTATCATAACAGATTGTTTATGCAAACAGTATGGAATATGTGTTTCTCCACTACTTACTGCTGCTGGAAAGAAAACTTGAGAGGTGATTACATGAGTTTAGACACTGTTCAGGTACCAATTTCCAAAGGAAAGTAAAGTCAACCTCACAGAGACCATATCTTTATGCGACATGAAATAGGTGTCTGACTTAAGAGCTGCAGAGGTTAGAAATCCAGAAGGCTGCTTAGCACTGTACAATAAAGTAAAGGGAAGAAGTTCTAGTACAACCAAGATGACCAGAATTTAACTAGCAGCATGGGTGCTAGAAAAGTCATGCAGAGGAGGGTGGGAGTGAGCAGTTTATGCTGGCTCATCCATTCTGGGAGGAGGAAAATGATGGTGCCAGTCAGCCAGCCAAACTCCTATACAAGCTGAGGGTTACATGACAAAAATGGTCTCAGGACAAGGGGATGTGGGATTGCCATTCCAAGCCAGTGACCATAGCCTTTGTAGTTGTATGTGTGTGGCAGCATGCATGCATCAGCAAATCAGAGACAGAGAATGCCACAGTGGTGATGCAGGTAGTGAAGGAAACAGAGACTGTCACAGTGATAATGCAGGTCAAACCACTAAACTCCTATATGAACCACTCAAACCAAAACCAAAAAGAACCACAAAGACCTGAGACTTATACCTGCTTGGACTGGAACCCAAGTCTGTTTATTTAGCAGCAAATACTTCCAAAAGCAGATAGCAGCAGACAGTGTTCATAGGAAAAAAGTACTGGATAGCAGCAAACAAGCTTCTGTTACACCAAAACAGTAGAACATGAATAGCAGCAAACAGTTTTTCTGTATAAAAACAGCAGACAGCAGCAAAATATCCTCTTAACGCCTCGGCTTAAGCAGCCTTTACGGAGTAATTAATGATTGAAAAACCACATCTTTATATCAAACACAAACATCAATTATTCAATTAGTTACACCTATATTAAAAAAATGGTCAATTAAAAAACTTTTAAATTTAAACTAACAGTATTAAATAAAACTTCTACAGTGACACTCTTTATTCATGCCTACTGGTTGTAATGTATTGTATTTTAATATAAAAATTGATTATTTTTCCTGAGTAAATATTTAATACTTCACTCAGAAAATTCATATTTATTTGCTCCAAAACTGCAAATTACTAACATCTCCACCATGTTTCTTATTGAAGTGCTCTGCTACAGGGCTTATTATTTTATTATTTTTGATATCTCTTACATGTTCTTTTACTCTAGCTCCTAAACTTCTCTTAGTTTCACCAATATAGAAACTGATACATGAACATTTGATAGCATAAACTACACCAACACTTCTACAAGTGTAATTTCCTTTTATATGAAATATTTTACCATTAATTTTATCAAATCTACTTACTATATGTTGACATATTGTACATTTTCCGCAAGGTACTGTACCAAATTCTGATGTTATACCTGTTATTATTTCCAATGGTCTTTTATAAATAATATTTTGTTGTTGTTGTGTCTTTCGGCTTTTCCCGGTTAGGGGTCGCCACAGCGGAACTCCGGTCCGCTAATGATTGGCAGTGGATTTTTACATGCCGAGTTGCCAGCCCTGATGCACAACCTTCAACGAAGGTACGCCCATTCACGCATGTCTCCTCACAGAAGACGCTCTAGCTGAGAACTGAATGGGTCAGCGTTTTGCTATGAGGTGACAATGCTACCGCAGCACAAAATCCTTTAGACTTCTGCCCCTTTGATAGGATAATTTAAGCTTTATTTCTGCGAATGAAGGGACTTCCCTTTTAATAATGTTCCAAAAATCTTCTAACACTCTTTGCAACTTCTTTGAAAATAATGTATATTTGGATACAAAAAACATATTTTGTTCTAAATCCATTAATATGTTCTAAATCCATTTATTTTTCCTTTACTATGAAGTTATTACCTTGATTTTTATTTTTAGAACTTTTGTTATTATATTCAAATATTCTCATGTAACTATCTCTAACAATTTGTTCTTCATATCTCCTATTTATAAACATATTCATTACTTTTTCAGTTTCTCTCTTTGAATACTGCATATCACTATATAGTCTCTTAATTCTGAGAATCTCTCCATGTGGAATAGCTGTTAAAGTATGGGTGGGATGGTAGCTAGAAGCATGAAGCATATGACTAGGCTGCTCAAACTTTCTGTAAATGTATGGATTTATTTTACCAGTACGTGAGCCTTCTAAAGTCAGATCTAAATAGTTCACTTTGGTACCTTTGTGTAATCCATCATATTTAATATGGAACCTGTTGTCATTCAAGTACTTAATATAGCAATAACCCAAGCCTGGGTGTGGGTAATGCTGGATTTACCCACGGTTGGCGTGGTTTGGTCCCGAAGGCGAAGCCCGAGGGACCAAACAAAGCCAACTGTGGGTAAATACAGCATTACCCACACCCAGAAGTGGGTTATTGCTATTATACAATGACATTATTTAAGAAAAGAAATAATTACTTTTCTTAAATAATGGCATTGTATAATGCCTCTTTACTGCCCTTCCGCAGCTGTCTGGTATTCTGCGGCAGTTCTGATGTACTGTGCATGCCTACACAGTACATCAGAGCTGTGGGCAAAAGCACTGTTTCGCTATGTTAAATGGGTTTAACATAGTGAGACAGCTTTAAAATAAGCAACGGAGATCTCCGTTGCTTATTGTAAAGTTGTCTCGCTATGTTAAACCCATTTAACATAGCGAAACAGTAAAAAGCAACGGAGATCTTGCTTTTTTTTTTTAAAACTGTCTCGCTATGTTAAATGGGTTTAACATAGCGAGACAGCTTTAAAATAAGCAACGGATATCTCTGTTGCTTATTTTAAAGCTGTCTCGCTATGTTAAACCCATTTAATATAGCGAGACAGCTTTAAAAAAAAAGCAACGGAGATCGCAAGATCTCCGTTGCTTTTTACACACTGTGTCGCTATGTTAAAGGAGTTTAACATAGCGAGACAGCTTTAAAAAAAGCAATGGAGATCTCCGTTGCTTTTTTTAAACCTGTGTCGCTATGTTAAACTCTTTTAACATAGCGAGACAGTGGTTTTATACTAAAGGAAAAAGTCCGGGCGACCGGACCTTTTTCCGTTAGTATATTGAGGGATTTACAACGGGCACACTGGTTGGGCTGGCCAATCAGCGTGCACGTTTTAGGGGAGGAATTGTATAATAAATGATTTTACTTCATTTCTACCCACTTTACAAATGAATATAAGGTCATCTATAGATCTGAAATAACCTGTTACAAAGCTTCCTTAAAATCTACTTTTATATATATGGATAGATTCCACAAGACCCATAAACAGATTTGCAAACGTGGGGGGAAAAGAAGCCCCCATGGCTGTTCCTTGCAACTGTTTATACAATGTGCCATCAAATTCAAAAATATTATTAAACAAGCAAAAATGTACTAGCTCTTTTATGTAATGTGCTTTGGGACTATCGCCCATAAAATAACTCAAAGCTTCCATACCAAACGTGTGCTGTATACTTGTGCATAAGCTACCAACATCCAATACTAGAAAATACAGATCTGATTCCCAATGCATGACTTCCAACTTTTTTAACAAATCAAATGAATCTCTTATATAGGAAGGCACTTCACAACTTCTTTTAATAAACATTCATGAAGGAAACAACCCAAATTATGTGTAAAATAGCCACTAGCTAACTAAACTCCTATGCCTGCCTGCATGACAACTCTGGAGGAAGGCAGATCTGATCGTTAACAGGCAACAGGGGAGAAGCGCACACACACACACACACACACACACACACACACACACACACACACACACAAAATCCACAGGCAGATGTTTTAGCACTCAAGAAAAGTCAGACTGATGGGGGTATTATGAGAATCATAATATAGGTGATGGACATCAAAAAACATGTATGATGTTTAGATACAACTGGAAATTCATAAAATCAAAATGACCATTTCCAAAATCAGACATGGACTCAGGTCACTTCCCCTTTTAGATGACTCAGCATAAAGCTTCAAAGAAAGACATCTTCTACCTGGAGAGATAGTGGAACCAAAGTTACACTTCCAGATGCCACACCCTGTGGTGAGGGCATCCATCCTGCCAGTGCAATGAATAGTGCTTGAACTAGAATAATCAAAAGGTGGTCAGGATGCAAATAGCCCAAAACTAGGGTCTTCTGGGACAACAAGAGATGCAGTCTCAAAAACCATCTGTTCCATTGAAGTTATGAATTTTGTCTGCTCGAAGACAGCACCCTCTCTGACTGCCTTCACACTTCCACACCCTCAGTATGTCTTCTAACTTTGTCTTGCAATTTATACAGCATTGTGAAATTGTTTTATTTACTTTCTCTTGTTCTCAGCAAACCCTTTGTTGCACCAGTATATTTCCTGTAACAAGCTCCATTGCCTTTACTACAAGTTCTTGTTTCTTAACACACACTGATTTGAAACCCAAATTCTTCACCCCAGCATCATGTATTCCAATTCTCTCAAAACCAGAAATAGAACCATTGCTTCCAACTAAGGTTTCACTTTGTATATTTCCCAACACTGGACTACAAACCATTCATCTACTCCTGCCTATTAGAAACAATCAAATGCAAAGCACTTTCATTCCATTGCATCAGACTTGGTTAGTTGCCTAACACTTTCTGTGATTAACTTATATTGTTGAACCTCAGCAGATTTTGCTTCACTTTGCCAATGCTGCACACACATTTCTTTGTTGTGCTACATAACAGTGAACACTTTTGTACTTTCAAAACAAACATGTTTCTTACATCACATAACATTTAACTCCCCTTTCCTGTCAGAGGGTTTAACCTTTAAGAAACGCCACTTTGCATCAACATTAACTTTTCAAAATGCTAGCAGTGTTTTAGAAAAGCATTTTTTACATCCCTGCTTTTTGATGGAAGTCAGAGTACAGTAATGTAACCAAAGAACTTTCTTTTCCAGGCTACTTTTTACCTGCCATGAGGGCTCATTTGTTCATTTTTATTGTTGGAGCAAGCCTTCATACACAGACAAGTTTTCTGTAGGCATACCAGTTTTATAGTCCTATCAAGTCACTACTTAGGAAGACTTGCTTCTCCGATGTCTCATATACATTTCCACATTTCTGTTCAGACAGCTCTAAATACAATGCAGTGTTTTACAGACTTACACGATTGCTTAGCAGCACATAGCATGTCTCAGCACAGTATAACATTGTACACTTTGCTAGTAAAATTCAGTGCCATGTAAAGCTCAATCATACATTAGCATTTTTAACTTTTAGCAAGCAGGACTTGCACACAGTTTTCAGCAGCCTCTACTACACAGTCTATTTCAGAAGTAATACAGTTCTCTTCCAAAATCAATAGCAAACATTGATTTTCACTTGTCTAACACAGGACAATTCACAAATGCAAGAAATGTCTGGTTTACCTAAAAGTTTATTTTTTTTCACTGTTGCAAAACACTATAGTCTGAATTTTGTGTCAGTTTTAGATTTCACTCTACCCATTATAAAGCTATTAGCCATTCAATTTGCTTTTACTGCAAAAGCCACATTCACTGGTGCTCCTTCTTTGCAACAACCAACACCTTTCTTTCATTACAAAAGGTTCCAACTGGCTCTGGCTCCTCCTTCCAGTACACAGTTTACGAACAAGAAACCACACAGCAATGAACACGCTAAAAATAATACTGGGTTTACTCCTGTGCAGAAGTACATTTGAATTGTTTCAGAAATTCCATGCTACTAGAGCAACTTCACTAGTACTTCTGAACTGCACCAGAAAATACCATACCATTAGCTTCAGTAGCACTTACTCACTGCTTAGACTTTATGTTTGATCTGTAGTTGGTTAAGGCACTTCAGAACAGCCCAAGTTGTTATTCTACAACAAACGTACATGCCAGTGTGCATGTTCCACAACTGTCTGGCTTATTTTCTCAAGAAAGAAAAAAAGTAAAATTATTTTCTATGTGCCTCCAACAAATACACCCATTGTGCATTTCTTGGTAATCAACCTTTCAGCAATTGCATATCACTGCCAAAACATGAGTACTTCTCCTTCTACTGGAGTCTGACAAGCCATATATTTTTCTTTTTAAGCTTGGTTAAACAAGAAATTGCACTCTTCTCTCAGAATTACTTCAGACTGCTTCTAGGTTCTGTGCAGCTCAGACTTTGGGTAAGGCCAAAGAGGAGCTCCTCATTCTGTTCAGCACTCTAAGAATGCACTTCACAACTCACTCAGAAATATTTCCATTGTTACACTCACATTAACTCAAATGCATTTTTCTTTCCTTCTGATTGTAATTATTTATGGCAGAAATCACAGTTTTTGAAAGGGGGCACATTTTGCCTTAAAGTGCACACACAAGCCTCTCTTTCTACAGGTGGGGAGCTCAACTCACAGTGGGTTTGCACTTTTTGGCAGCAAAGGAAGGATGAACATGTAGTACAGTTTGGTAAATCTAGACCAAACTTTGCCTATTGAATAACAATAGAGGGAATGATTAGTAAAATAAGAACACATACTGAGCTTCATTTATCATTTTGATCTCCAAGTGTATGGCCCACCTGTCCCAGTGAGACAGAACTCTCCACCTTCAAAATATTTTAACAGCTTTCACTGAATTCATGATTGCTGTAGTTTTAAAATACGACAACAGGCTTTACATCAGTTATAGTAACATGCTTTATAACCAAATCAAAAATTCTGCATAAAGTCCAGCACAGCTGCAAACATAAGAAAGTTTTTTATTCAAACTCTTGTAACTTCCATTTCAGTTTCTTTAATCCAGTCTGTGCTACTAAAACCAAACAAGATGCACCACTTGTCTAATCCTAAGGCTTTCCTGTTGCCTTCAGTCTGTATTTATCTCTCTCACATGTAGACTTTTTCTTCAAGTTCCATCTTCTACTTTAGACACATCTGTTAAGATGCCCCCAGCATGTAGGTCTCTCCAATTCAAACTCAAGTCTCAAAAGACTCCCCATGCTTCTCTCTCTCTCTCTCGCTTTAACAGTGGCTCTCCACTCCTAGAGAGACAAACATTTCATTTACAAGGGATGTAACCTCTTCCCTGACTGTCCAACACTGCAGTTACTAGAGGGTGGACTTGGCATAATGGTTAAGGTCTTTACCTCATAAGACACAAGGTATAGGGTTTGATTCTGATCTCTGGTTTTTGGCTAGGCTTAAAATGGCCCTTCAGGGTAGTTAGCCTAGTACTTACTTATGAACTTATAACAAAGTGGGAAAAGCACATATTACTGCACAGCTATAAGCTGTTACCTATTGCTCATATTATGTAGCTTCCTTCACTTTGTCTTACTTTCCCTGCTGCCTCTTTAAGCTCTGGTAATAATTTGGCTACAGTAGTCTCTCCCTTCTTCATTTTTCTGATTAAATCATTTTACAGTTTCTGTCCTCTTCTTGGGCATTGTACTTGTGCTGGCATTGATAACTGGCAGAGCTGGTCTTTGCTGGGTTAAAAGACCATTTATGCAAAGAAATATAACCCAGTATGCTATAAAGCACTGACATCAAACATGTAAGACTAGTTATGCTACTCAGACATTGCGTGTGCAATGAACTGCTTACGTCTGCCTTGTCCCTGGGTTAAGGTTAAAAATGTATCAGATGATGGATCGGATAGACAGACCAAATGTTATGCCCTACCTGCTATTTACCTGATAAAGTACCTCTTGAATACTGAATGTTATGACAAGTATTTGTGTATCTGTGCTTCACATTAAAGTGATGCTTAAATAATCTTAAAACACCAACCACCTAATGAGAGAACAATGCCATTCTTTAGCGCATATTATGTACATATGTCTTCTTAAAAACTATTACTGTATAAAAACATGCAGCAACAATTTTTGTTTGCCCAGTTTACAGTAAAGAGTTACTGAATTCCTGAAGACCGACTTTCAGTCATAAATATGTGGTATGAACCACTTCTACGGAATTTTGTTAAATGTATCACATCCTTCTTGCACATTACTTCCTCTTATTTGTACACTGAAGTCCTGCATTTTCAGTGCATATTAAACATTTACTAATTTTTCTTATAAGAATGCAGTAAGTGTCCACTATTTTACTTAAACGTTTATTTACCTACCTGTATGAGAGCGGCTAATGGTACAGTTAGCCTGCTAACTTACAAGATTGGTTAGACTGTTCTTCCTCAGATATCAATGGTTAGTGCTTGACACCCTGGAGAAGGGCAACATTAAAGGTGTGGTGTTTAGTGAAGTATCTTGTTTCCACATCTCCCTCCTTCAAAACAAAATCTAGGATTAATACATCAAGTCTTTTACAGATGATACAAGAGCAACAGGTTCAAAAGGCTAGTCGCTGGTTAATCAAGTAAATAGGCAAGGGGCTTACCTTTGACAATACTGCAACTATTATGAGAGTTTTTTGCCTGAGGGCTAACCTCATGGAGGCAAGGTGTAAGCTCTTCACCAACAAAGTGCTTGGGATGGAAATAAAAAGGTTTAAGGTGCTGAGTAATCACAGGTATGGATGGACAGTGTGAGGTATTCTGAACAAGGGCCTTGTCACTGCTGTACAAGGCAAAGCATTGCTTTTACAGAAAGTAAGCAGATGATTTAGTGATTCAACTGTGTGCTGGGAAGCTGCAATAATACTCCATGTAACAAAAAGCTGACTGCTTGAACAATGCATACAGAAAAGTGAAGCAAATTTTAAAACATCTCTGAACACTTCCAGTAAGTTTCAAGTTATCTACCTAAAGGCTGTGGAGTACAACACAAAAAGTTGCATGCTGCACTGATACTGCAGGACAGTCCATTGTAAGGGGAAAACAACAAAGCACTTACTGGAAAGCACATGGGAAAACTGACTCAAGACTGAATCTTAGCCAAATATTGAGCAAACCCAGAGCTTTCAATGCATGATGCCACTGTAGGAAGGACAAAAGTGATGCTGGAGGAAAGTAGCAGTCAGAGTTTGCAAGAGATGCTGAATAGCCTCAGTCTAGAAACATTCTACATGAACCACAGATTTTTGTGCTGTACCCATCTACCATAACAATGAATCCTTGGCAGATAGCATCTTGGTATCATAACAGGTTTTTTCTATTTACTTTCAATAACCAGTCACCATCTAAGTCCACTGAACACAAGTCTCACTACCTAAGGGCAACTAAAGATCACTGCCTGGTTATGTGAATTGTTCACAGTTGCACAGTGTGCAAATGGAGGCTGAGGGAATCAAACCCTAGACCACAGAAAAGTAGCTCATTAACAGCTTACATCCTTATTTTTTTTTAACTTTATTCAATTTTCAGAATAAAACCATGTAACCTGAATCTGTATGCATGCCAAAACCATTCTAAAATAATTACTATTAACATAATCTTGACATACACACTTTACTTTCTTGTTCAACTACAGTAGACTTTCAGTTAACAGGCACCCATGGGGATTGGCAGATGCTGGATAACTGTAGTTTCTGGTTGCTTGAGAGTTACTATTAAAAATAGGCCTGACTAATATTGTACCCTACACCATTTGTTTGGCTTGACTTGTTCTCAGGTTGGGGAGAGAAGGAATGTATTCCTATCTTCCTTTTTAAAACTATAAAACTCTAAAAATGGGGGGGGGGTGCTAGAAACAAAGTACAACGCATGAAAACTGTACTGTAATTCTTTAAATTTTTTTTTTTGGCCACTTGCTTCAGTTCTGGTTAACAGATAGTTTACTGTATTTACTTTTTTACAAATTTACTTGTAATAATAAGTTTTATCTTATAACCAGTTCAGTTCACTCACCATGTCTTGTTTTGCAGAATTAATATATTTTCAGGTCAGTTTTAGTCTGCCAGTCCACATCTTTCTGATTTTTACAACTTATTTTCTATACATATATCATTTTTTATATACTATTCCCACACGAGTGCCAAGTATTAAGGTGTAGTTTACCCCCCACCATTCCAAGCATCTCAACTCCATATCCTGTGATTCTTTCATGATGTTAAGTACACCCACTACTGCTGGTTTCATTTTTGACTCCCATCTCTTAATGATTGCCTTTTTAGCTGCCAACACGAGGGTATTAAGCAAAGTCTTACAGTGCTTTAATCTTCCAGAGTTATACTTCAGCTTTGACACATCATCTTTCTGTTTCTGACCACATGCTCACCAACAGTGTCAAAATATTTTATCATGTTTGAAATCTGTTAGGTCCAAACAATCCCCACAAAAAACAAGGTCAAAATTTCTCATCTTCTTACATCTCCGACAGTCTCCACCTGTGGAAATATTTTGCGTAATCCGTTAAGCGTGCAAAATTACCTAAGCACACATTTCCAGGCAAATAGTCTAAATCATCTGGATGCTTTAGCACATTTAGGTGTTTTACAGACCTCTTCCACTTCTTTGTTTCATGACTGGTCTACAAATTCTTCCCTCTCAATCCTTCCTTAGTTCTTCTAACGGATTCTTAAACTAATCTTTGAGCATCTGTGTGTCCTACTTAACATTTCTTTTTTAGCTGCATTTTCAATTCATGGTCCTATCCTAAAACTTTATCTAGTTGGCATCGTCCTTTATAGCCCTCATTTTCCTCTTTAGTTCTGCTACAGTTCCTTGATATGGTAAGCAATCTATAATATAGTTAAAAAGAAAAAGCCGCCTAACCTCTTACCCAGTCTATTACTTTTTCGGATGGATTAATCTGGCCCAAATACAGTTACTCTTAAGCTAGTCTTTTTCAGTTTCTTCCAGCAGAACCAGCAGTCTTCTGCCTGTAAACCTTTTAAATAGGCTACTCTATTGGCAATTTTTTCTGTAGCCCATTACCTATTTTAATGTCAAAACAATGTCAGCTACTTCAAGAATATAACATTGTGTGTATTTTTTAAATAATTTCCAGGTGCCTGTGTCCTATAGGTCAAACTCTCTCTATTTCTAGAGCAAACCCACTTGAGTTTTCATAGTTTTTTTATTTAGACATATAACCTTCTGCCTGGGTAATGTAAAGAAATCTCAGCTGGGTGAACTTAGAATAGTCTTTTAGGGCTGGCATTCCTAGTCACCTTGTTCAAATGAAGAATTATCCCATCAAATCCTTGCCATTTTCATTTTCATGCAAACTCTTTGCTGATTACAGTCAACACTTGCTCCACTGATTATTAAAAAATGCCTGAACTGTGCATAACACTAAGGTCACCAAAAATGCCTGAACTGTGCATAACACTAAGGTCATCAAAACATTTCAACTCTTTTTGCCAAACTGTCCTACTGTAATTGTTTACAGGACCTCAGTTTCCTAATTATATTCTGTTCGGTTTCCTCCCATTTTCCTTTACTGCTGATGTTTCTTTTTTCACCCAGATATTTATTTTTTTTCATGAATCCCCCCACAGGTAAGGATATTATTATATTGGCTCATGCGTAGTTACATGACAAACTGCTCATTGCTTTCTTCTTAGTTTTATTATATTATACCCGGACAATAACTGAAATGATATATTTAAAGTGTCAGAATATCTTGATCAGGTTTTGTCAAATACAATATTATATGTGTATCCTGCTTATTTCCTATGTCTCTGACCAATGGAGCTTTTCTCCCCGGGCCTCCGCTGAAACCAGGCTTGCACCCAGTTAGACATTCCCGGTAAACAAATGTACGATAAAAATAAATAAATATCATTTATGAACAGAAACATTTTTCTTATGCACACCAATTAATATATTGGATTGGTGAACTTATTTTTCTAGTTAAGAGCTTCAGGCACCCTTTCCTTCCTGAAAGGCCCTCCTCCCAATCTTTATTGCTGTCTTTGAACCTGCCCAGATTTTCAGCAGTAGATTTACCAGTTTTTGTTGAAAAACAAATCCTTGCCACTCCTTTATTACTACAGAGTTATCAGATCTTGTCAAAAGCCTTCCCTGCATCTAAAAGTACCAACAGCAAATGTTTCCCTATGTACAGCTTCCCTCTAACACTGTTACCGAATGTCTACCTACCTTCCACAAAGCCATAATTATCTATGTCTTTCTATAGGAAGAACTCTTAGTTATTACAGTCATACAAACTTTATAGTCATAATTCAATATCAAAAGTGGCTTGTATGATACAGGGTCTGCACGGTCATTGTGTTCTTTGGGAAGTACTGCCACCAATGCACTTTTACAAGTGTTAAGTATTTCTCCATCTTTAAAAAATACAAAATTATAATAAGGCTCACAGACCATAAAAACTGGTCTTATAAGTCCAACTTACTCCTTGCCACCTCTACTATCTCGCTCTCTTTGCCTTCTTAACCCACTATTTCCACCTAGCAACCTGGCCCATTTGTAGTACAATGTGCCACCTGGTGGCCATAATAATTAATTTTTTTCAGAACTCTCCCGAGCCCCACTATCGGGCGGTAATGTCCCTCTTACATCTACAGCTTCCACGAAGTCCACATTCCTGCAGCTACCTAGGACTCCTTCTCTTTAATTCCCTAACCTGCTTTTATATATCATTCCCACCCTGGCCAGTCAGTACAATAGTTATAACCCTATTTCTTTTCACCTACTACCCCAAATAAATGTTACCAACTACACTTTATTACAACTAGATTTACCTTTCTCCCATATATTACTGCTCATTTATTTCTCTCATTTCCTTAACTCCACTGCGCATCCACTGCGTCGGGAATCAAACCCTCACCCAGATCTACTGCAAGTTGTGACAACTACAAAACAGGCTGGAAATCAGCTCTTTTTAACACAAATTCAGGTTACTATCTCCATTCTGCTACTGTTTCACTGGACTGGTAGCTGGCAAGGTGCTATTTGCAATTAAGACCCAGCCCAGAAGTAAAACCCTGAACTCTACAGCAGCCATAACTGAACAGAAAGTAACGCAGCTCTGAACGCCCATCTCTGCCCCGTAGCTAATCCCCACTTTCAACCTGCTGCCATCTCTAACAATTGGCTTATTAACAATAGCCTTTAAACAGAGTAAAGCTTGATTTAGGTTAACAAATTGTTCTTCAGTCCATTTGGCTTCTATTGCTTGTTTTGTATCACTGTAAGGCTTAATTTAGGATAGCCTACCTTTGTCAAGCTCACTGATAGTTTTTCTTCACGATCTCTGCCTCCAGACCTTGGTGCTGCCCCGCTCTGTTCACCCTCGCTAATGCTTAGGCTCTCTTCGCTCCTCTACCCTGCCCCCATTTCCCACCCACCTCCACTACCTGTAGTCTTATACCTAACTATCCCTGTCCACTCCACAAACAACCAATCAAAAAACACATACTGCCACACATCCAGCCAACCACAGACCCCACTCTTCCCATCCCAACCCTCTACCACCTATACCAAATATCATCCCCTCCACACTCACCCACAACAATGACTCCCACATATGACAACTTAGTTACCTCACTCTCATACAAAGTCTCTATCCTATCCATTCTAACACTAAACCGCTATTTCACCTCCTATCACAACCCACTAAATACAACCTACATGTTCCCCACAAAATAAACCTCTACCTATACCCCTTTTACTCCTCACTACAACCAACACATATCACCAAACCTCTACCTTAACATCATGATTGCACCATACTCACTATCACCCCAAAATCACCTACTACTGACAAGTACATAGCCATCTTAACTAAAGTTACCAAGCTCCTCCATCACATTAATTACCAATTTATACTTGCAGGTGACATTCACCCTAATCTAGGTCCTAACCCTTGCCCATCCACCCCTGCACATACCATCTTCCCCTCAAACCAGTTACCTACCAACAGACCAAAAACCAGTCTACTAATGCTGTCCTTAAATATCTGTTGTTGTTGTGTCTTTCGGCTTTTCCCGGTTAGGGGTCACCACAGCGGAACTCTGGTCCGCTAATGATTGGCAGTAGATTTTTACATGCCGAGTTGCCGGCCCTGACGCACAACCTTCAACGAAGGTACGCCCATTCAAGCATGTCTCCACACAGAAGACGCTCTAGCTGAGAACTGAACAGGACAACGTCTTACTGTGAGGTGACAACGCTACCGCAGCACCACCACCGCAGTATGCTGTCCTTTAAATATCTGAAGTATTAAAAATAAGGTACACTTACTACATGCACATCTCTCCACCTACAACCCTGATATATTATGTCTGACAGAAACCTGGCTAAAGCCCACTACTGCAGACAAAGAAATCCTACCTACTGGTTACAATGTACTCTGCCAAGACAGACTATCTAAAAAAGGAGGGGGTGTAGCCCTACTCTATAAGAATACCCTAAATGTCACCACAATCAATCTGCAAACCCCCCATTTCAACAACTCTGAAATCCTCCTAGCTAAACTAAAGCTTAACAACAAAAAGTCAATCAACATTGTCACATGCTATATATCACCAGGCAATAACATCCCAAACCTGGAAGGCTTCCTACAATGGTCAAACCAAAACCTCCCTCAGGAAACAATTATACTTGGTGATTTTAACATAGATTGGAATACCTGCAAAGTCTTAAACCCCACCAACCATATTAACCTCTATAATTTTTCACAAATTATCCAAAGCAGAACTAGACTAGGAACACCAAAAATTAAAGAAAGCCTCCTGGACTGGATAATAATAAATAGGACCAATACCCTATACCAGGCAGGTGTCCTCCCAGATTCCCTCAGCAACTTTCAACCCACTTTTTTTTTAAAACACAAAATCCAATCCAACCCTACCTCCAGATCACTAATAACCCACAATACAAAAAACTTTGACTCCAACAAATTCAAACTCAAACTAAAATGCCATAAATGGCACATACTAAAGACTTTACCCCTAGAAGAAGCCATAAACCATTTCAACAACATTTTCCTAGGTATCCTAAATACCCACGCCCCACCTTGTATCACTAAACTCAAAACAAAAACAGCCCCCTGGCTTACCAAAGAAACTAAAAAAAAAAAATTCAGAAAGGAACAAAGCCTGGGATACTTGGACAGCCATAAAAACCCCAGCGGTTAAGGTACAATTCCAACAGCTCAGAAATGAGACAAAAAGATCAGTCCTAGATAAAAGGAAGTACCTCCTTGAGCTACAAAACAAGCACCAAAACAATATCAAGAAATTCTGGGCAGGAATTAACAACAAACACCACCCTGTCTGCCCCTCCACTCCTTCTCCTACCTCCTCGAATGAAATTACAAATATACCAGACACATTTAATAAATACTTCACTGAGACCATTTCAAACCTTGCTCAAAAACAGCCTACCACTACCACTAATCATCCACAGCCTACAGACAAACCTAAAACTACTTTCCAATTGCAACCCATCCCAACTAACTATGTCAAAAAGTTGCTCCTTAACTCAAACCTACCTCACTAGCGGCTGATGGACTACCTGCTGAATTCCTTCAGCTGGCTGCCAATGAACTTGCCTTCCCCATTTCCATCCCATTAAAGAGATCAGTCTCAGAAACCTCAAAACCACCTATCTGGAAAACCTCCTATATTATCCCCCTTCATAAAGGCGGAACCTCCACCGATCTTGCCAACTATCTCCCCATAGCCATTCTGTCCTCACTGGCCACAATACTTGAGAAATGCATCCACCAGCAACTCATGCCATACATACTTAATAACCAACTCCTCTCTCCTACCCAACACGGATTTAGGCCAGCTCATAGCACTACCACTGTCCTACTTTCCTTCACACACCTCATCAATCAAAACAAACACATAGGCAAACTAACCTCAGCCATATTTCTGGACCTATGTAAAACAGATCAAAACAGACCAAACAGCTTCAGAGTAGACTCGGGAATCTGGAAATGGAGTATCAGCACATAAAATTGCCAAAATCAACGTAGTTATAAACAAACACTTTATTCACATATAAAATAAAAAGTAAAGAAATCAAGCGCTTTCATCTCCAAATTAGGAGACTTTATCAAGATAGAGCATACCCCATTAAGCCATAATTTAAAACCTCATTAATTAGGTCATGGAGCAATCTTGACACAGGACTCATGAATAATTCATTAAACAGTGAAACCCTGTAGCAAAAAGCTTTAAATTATAAATGCTTACTATAAATAGGAAAATAAATTCTAAAGTATAAAATACAGTTGTGTACACTTACCATAAATGTAGATGTTTGAGTGTTTTCACTGTTGCAGTCATCACATTTGGGTTATCTGCTTGCAGTAGCCCTCAGTCAGCCTGATTATCAAAGTCTTGGGTCCTGTGTCGGTTGCTGTCTCATCTTCCATGACATCAGGTCGTCAGGGGTATAAAGCATGCAGCCGATGCCATTACATCAGTTTTTCTTGCCCCAGATGTCAGGTGCTCCCCTAATGGGAAGCAATTAAATATACATACATATATATATATATATATATATATATATATATATATATATATATATATATATATATATACATATACATATACACACACACACACACATACAAGGTTATAACTCCAACAAAAAGGCAAATACACCAAAAAGCTTTTAAGCATAGTAAAAAGGAATAGCGGTATAGCCAAAAGAAGTCAGGGGGCTGGAGGGAGGGTAACCAGGATTGCAACAGTGAATACACTCGAACATCTACATTTATGGTAAGTGTATACTATGTTCTTCGTGTTTCACTGTTGCAGTCATCACATTTGGGTAGATTCCCAAAGCTAAGGATGGGAGGAGGAATTTAGACAGCATTAGGACCAGCTATAAGGCCCTGCAAGACTGCAGTGGCAAAACCATCTCTGGATCTAGAGAAAATTGGCAAATGGTAATGCTTGGTGAAAGTATGTACAGAACTTCAGGTAGCAGCTTCTAGGATGTCCCTGGTAGGGACACCTCTGAGAAAGGCTGTAGAGGTAGATGCAGCCCTGGTAGAATGTGGTCTTATCCCCTGTGGGATAGATTTTCCATGGTGCTTATAACAGAAATGAATGCAATGGCCTATCCATTTAGAAATGGTTTGCTTTGAAATGGCCTTCCCCTCTACCCCTGCAGCAAATGCCACCAGCAGCTGTTCAGATTTCCTGAGAGGTTTAGTCCTGTCCAAGTAATATCTAAGTTGTCTGTGCACATCTAAGGAGTGCAGTATATGTTCCCCTTTGTTCTGTGGATTAGAAAAGAAGGTTGGCAAATGAATGGATTGATTAAGAGCCACACTGGATACTACCTTGGGCATGAAGGAGGCATTGGTCCTGAGGGACACCCTGTCTGCATGAAAGATGATGAAAGGCTCCACTGCCATAAGGGCCTGTAATTCAGACACCCTTCTTGCTGAAGTGATGGCTAAAAGGAAGGCTGTTTTCCAAGAAAGGAATTTCAACTCTGCACTTGCAGCTGGCTCAAAAGGAGGCAGAGTGAGTTTTTCCAATACAAAGTTAAGGTCCCAGGCTGGAGTTGGGGCTCTCCTGGGTTGTCTTAAGTTTTTGGCCCCTCTGAGGAACTGCTTGAGCAGTGGATGAGAGAAGAGGGGTGGTTCTGTGTTGTAATGAGCTGAAATGGCTGAGGCATGAATTTTGATGGAGGAAAAGGAAAGGCCCTTGTGAAGCATCTCAGTTAAGTATCGAAGAATCTGAGGTAAATTGGACACTGCTGTGCCCATCCCCTGTGCTTGGTTCCAGGAACAGAATTTTTTCCATTTTTCAGCATAAGATTTTCTAGTACTAGGCCTCCTTGCCTCCAGAATGACATCCAACACTTTTTTACTGAGGGATGGTAACGGAGAGCTCAGGTAGTTTAGCCAGGCTGCCAGGCTCAGCGTTTGAAGTTGTGAGTGCAGAATCTGGCCCTCCTGCTGGGACAGCATGGTTGGGGTCTGGGGCAGGTGCCATGGAGCCAGCAGTGACACACTGTGCAAGAGGGGGTACCAGTGTTGACGTGTCCAGTCTCGTGCAATCAGTATCGTCCTTGGTTTGTCTTGTTTTATCTTTAGTAGTAGCTTGGAGAGGAGAGGCAGAGGAGGAAAGGCATAAACTGATAGATTTTTTTCCAGCTGAAGGAGAGGGCATCCACTTTCCAAGCTTGTTTGTCGGGAGTCATTGTGCAGAATTTGTCCAATTGGTAGTTCTGGGGGGAGGCAAACAGGTCTATATCTGGGCTCTCCCATTTGTTTATCAACATTGGTTCCAGTTTCTACTCATGTGGGTCCATGAGATTTCTACTTAGTTTGTCTGCCAGTGTATTTAGCTTTCCTGGCAGGAATTGAGCCTGTAGGTGCACTTGGTAGCTCAAGGCTGTGTTCCACAGAGCCATGGCTAGTCTGCAGACAGGGTATGAGTGGGTTCCCCCCTGCTTGCTTATGTACCACAGAACAGTGGTGTTGTCCGTCTTTACCATTATTTGTCCTGGAAGAATGTGGTCCTTGAAGGCTGTCAGAGCATTCTGTACAGCTAATATTTCTTTTTGAAGCAGGTGTATTTGACTTGGGTTCCATTTGCCCTGAATGCACTTTCCTGCCAAGTGAGCCCCCCATGCATAGTCTGATGCATCTGTTGTTAGGGTTTGGGGGGTAGAGTGAATGGCAGTCCCTTGTTTTGGTGGCAGGCCTCTGCCCACCGAAGGAACTGTAGGCAAGGTATGACAGGAATCATTGCTTCTAGATCCTAAGAATGTTGACACCATAGGCTTTTTAGATACCATTGTATTTTCCTCATATGCAGTCTTGCATATGGAAATAGAAGAATGCAGGAGGCCATGAACCCCAAGGCTTGCACTATTTGTCTGGCAGATAGCAGGGTCTTTGTGGCCATTAGTTTGAAGTAAGCTGTCAAATGAACTTGTTTCTCTGGCGTGAAGAAACCCATCTGGGAAGTTGTGTTCAAGCTTGCTCCCAGGAATACAATTTGTTGGCAGGGTACAAGATGTAATTTATTTTCGTTTATGGTGTACCCCAGAGAAATTAGCACCTTTTGTACAAATGCCAGATGATTCAAAAGTATGTCCTGGTTTTCTGCCTGAATTAGACAATCTCCCAGGTAAGGGTATATTTGAATATTTCTTTGCCTGCAAAATGCAATGACTGGATCTAGGCACTTTGTGAATACCCTGGGTGCAGTAAATAAGCCAAAAGGCAGTGCAGAGAACTGATAGAGCATGTAGCCTACTTTGTAGCGTAAGTATCTTCTGCAAGATTCCCTGATTGGGATGTGCAGGTAGGCTTCCTTTAAATCCAGTGTTGCCAACCAGGCATCCTTGCCTAGCATAGGAAGCAACTGGTGAAGAGTTAGCATCCTGAATTTTGGGATCACCAAAAAAGTGTTTAGGATAGAGAGATCCAGGATAAGACGCCAGGAGTTGTCTTTTCTGGGCACCAGGAAAAGTCTTGAGAGAAACCTTGTCCCCTTTCCTCTCCTGGGACAGTCTGAATAGCCATTATACTTAAGAGAGAGAGAACTTGCTTTTGAGCCTCTGCCCACTGATTTGGGGGTAGATCTGGCTATCTGTTTGGGGTTGGTAAAGTGTGGAAGTGGAATCTGTATCCTTGGGAAACTATATTTAAAACCCATTTATCCTGGTAACGAGTTCCCAGTTTTTTGCCTGCAGAGCAATTTTTCCCCCTAAAGGAGCAGTCAGTTGAGAAGGGCTTGGAAGTTTTAAAATTAAGTCATTGAGATAGTTTACCATAGCGGGGAGTCTTACTACTCCCTGCTCTGGAAGTGGGAGCCCCCCACTGCTTAGTCCTGTGCGTACCTTGGGACTGAAGCCTGGGTTTTCTGCTGGTTCTGGGTTTGTACTGAGAAGGCCTGGAAGAGGCAGGAAAGGACCAATTCTTAGAGGGCCAATGCCTACTAAATCTTGGAGGCTGTACTTGCAGGAAACCTTTAACAGTTTGCATAGATTTAGCTTTTTCCTCCATCTTTTTGAGTATTTCTTCTGCTTTGTTGCCAAACAGGTGGTCCTGGTTTAAGGGAGCATCCAGAAATTTAGCTTTAACATGATCTGGCAAAGACTGCTCCTTAAGCCAAGCGTGCCTTCTAAGTATAGACACAGTGACAGCAACCCTGCCAGATGCCTCTAGTGAATCAAAACCACATTGCAAAGTATGCTTTCCAACTTGTTCAGCAGAATGCATTAAATCCTGTAAATCCTTATTTTCAGCACAATCAGGAATCAACATAATTTTCTGTTTAAGCGATCCAATAATATGGTGCTGATACTTTAACATATGAAACTGGCAGTTTAAGGCCCTAATGGCCAAGGTTGCAGAAGTGTATACCTTCTTACCCCATCTATCCAGTGCCCTGCAATCTCTATCAGAGGGGGTAGGATTTTTGGCAGTAGCAGCCTTAATGCCCTTGGGTCCCTGTGAAATGGTCTCAGGATCCGCAGTAGGATTTTTAAAGAGGAACTTGTGAGAGTCAGGAACCCTATAATATCTATCTGGTTTTCTGGGAGCAGGAGGTAAGGAATCTGGGCCAAGCTAGATTTCGAAAAGGCATCATCAGCAATGTCCAGTACAGGGGGGGGGGGGGGGTAGCTAAAGGCCTGTGTTGAGGCAGGAATAAGAAATCCCTAAGCCTCTTTTTAGAATCAGAGTAATCCCGACTTTCCCAGCGAAAATGCTCCCTAAGAGTATGCAAGGTTTCACCAAAACAGAGATCCTCTGCAGGGGAAGCAGAGGGAATAGAGTCCTCTGCATCAGAATCCTCATAGATAGAGATAAGGGTAAATCCTGGTCATCAGAGGAAACAGAAATTTCAGAATCCTGATCAGAAGAATCATAAGCAAATTCAGTCCTAGATCTCTTAGAGGGGGAAGGTTGGCTTCCCCTGATTAAAATAATAAGGTCTTCAGCCATTCTTATCATTTGTGTTTTAGGCATAGAGGCCTGACCATGTCATCTGGGCGTCTGTTTTCTAGGCATGGATTGAGTTTTAGGCCTTAAAGAAAAAGATGGCGTCGGTTTAATATGCAAGTCTGTAGGGCTGAATACACCCTCAGAAGCCGGAGCCTGCACAGCGGCTCTGGTCCCATCCAAGGTAGAGACATCCGCAGGTTCCACAGTTGAAGCATCTTGCGGCATACCAGACTCCGAATGGGTCTCAGTAGAGGCCTGGAATCTGAAGTAGCGGGTATCAGGGGCTGCGAAAGCACCTCACTGAATACCGGAGAACTGGCAACTAGCTTAGGAAAAGCGTTGTCGGCAGCTTTGGACCTAGGCAGCCTATCTCTGCCTTTATCTTTGCATTTTTTCAGAATATCGGTAGTCGGGTGGCTTACCAAAGCCATATCTGGGTAATTGAACAGAGTACCAAAATATTTAGAAGCATAAATATACCGACGGATAGTTTGTTGTTTAAATAAGGCACAAAAACGATAGTGAGGTACGTCGTGGTCAGGGCCTAGGCAAGGAATACAGTATGAATGAAAATCTTTATGAGGTATTTGCTTTCCACAAGAAATACAATTATTGACTTTTACTGACATTGGTTTAGAGCAAGAAAAAGTTTCCCCAATGGGGTACTTAGCTTTAGTTGAAGCCTTCGGTTCTGAAACTCAAAAACTAAAATTTCAGGATTCGGTCAACTGGCACTTGCAAACTGCTTCTGCTTCAGGCACCGCACGGCAAGACAGACTGATGTAATGGCGTCGGCTGCATGCTTTATACCCCTGACGACCTGACATCATGGAAGATGAGACAGCAACAGACGCAGGACCCAAGACTTTGATAATCAGGCCGACTGAGGGCTACTGCAAGCAGATAACCCAAATGTGATGACTGCAACAGTGAAACATGAAGAACGTCATATAACATACAATACCCTCCATACTCTTACCCATAAGTAAAATAGTATAATAGTAAGTTACCTAACGTTGTATCCAGATACATTAGAAAGACAGAGTCAAAGTTAAAAAATTTTATATGTATACAATGACCTATATGTATACACACACATATATATATTTATATATATATATATATATATATATATATATATATATATATATATATATATATATACATATATATACACATACACACACACACATAACAAATATATGCAAACTATGTGGACTTATTTCCTGTACAATATACCTAAAAATCTTCATAAATATATAAATATATACATAAATAACTAAATGTTTAAATACTTAACTACATAAATACTATTATATAAATAAAACTATATTTACACACACCATAAAACATAAATTAAATATATATATATATATAACTGCCCATAAAAATAGATCAATACAATTAAATTACATTAAAAAAACTATTATCTCCCTAAAGCTTTCAGTTTTAAAAAGCAAGTAATTGAAAAAGATTCATTTAAGCCTGGCCATTGGGGTGCATTTGTCCTCAGTTGCCATAAGGCTTCATTTCTTTCATATACAGTGGCCATGGTTCACCTCTTGGGTCTAACTGTAAGGGATCAATAACAGTAAATTTAAAGGTATGCCCGGGCTATTCAGTACAATGTTTTGCTAAAGCATTTGTATCCTTTTTTAGTTTGATGTCTCTAAGATGTTCATAGATACGATTTTTTAATTTCCTCTCTGTCTTTACAATATAAAAGCAAGAACATTTGCAACAAAAGGCACAGTAAACAACCTTTTCAGTATAACAACGACATTTCTTCCTCAACGTAACCTTTATACCATTAATGTTAAAGTTTGACCCTTCCATTATATGTTCACAATAGTTGCACAATCCACATTTTTTCATACAACCAACTGTTTGTAGAGGTGGACCATGGCCACTGTATCTTGAAAGAAATGATAATAGTTTTTTAATGCAATTTAATTGTATTGATCTATTTTTATGGGCAGTTATATATATATTTCATTTATGTTTTATGGTGTGTGTAAATATAGTCTTATTTATATAACAGTATTTATGTATTTAAATATTTAAACATTTAGTTATTTATGTATATATTTATATTTATATACTTATGAAGATTTTTAGGTATATTGTACAAGAAATAAATCCACATATTTTGCATATATTTATATATATATATATATATATATATATATATATATATATATATATATAGGTATGTATACATATAGGTCATTGTATACATATAACATTTTTTTACTTTGACTCTGTCTTTCTAATGTATCTGGATACAACATTGGTAACTTACTATTATACTATTTTACTCATGGGTAAGAGTATGGAGGGTATTGTATATGTTATATTTTAGAATTTATTTTCCTACTTAGAGTAAGCATTTATAATTTAAAGCTTTTTGCTACAGGGTTTCACTGTTTAATAAATTATTCATGAGTCCTGGGTTAGGATTGGTCCACGACCTAATTAATGAGGTTTTAAATATTGGCTTAATGGGGTATGCTCCATCTTGATAAAGTCTCCTAATCTGCAGAAGAGAGCATTTGATTTCTTTACTTTTTATTTTATATGTGAATAAAGTGTTCGTTTATAACTACATTGATTTTGGCAGTTTTATGTGCTGATACTCCATTTCCAGATTCCCGAGTCAACTGTGAAGATATTTCTGGACCTATCCAAGGCCTTTGATATGGTCAATCACGCCAAACTGATTCATGCCCTTAATGACCTCAGCCTGAGCAACCAAACCCTGGCTTGGTTTGACAACTACCTACAAGGAAGACAACAAGCAGTACGGTGGGACAATAACTTATCCTCCCTGCTTCCTATCACCACTGCGGTCCCACAATGATCCATATTAGGTCCCCTCCTAGTCTCCATTTTTACCAACAATCTTCACACTGTCAGGATGTAGCAGTAATGAAATATGCTGACGACTCTACAATCGTCTGTTCAGCCAATGACCTTCAGACACTTCTCTCTATAACCCAAAAAGCCTTCCATACCACAGAAAACTGGTTTCTTAGCAAACACCCAATATTAAACCCCCCCAAAAAACTATTACTTTTCTCACCTAATAAATGTCCCACCACACACACTCCATTTAACATAGTCTCCAGGGATGGCACCATCATCTCCCCAGACACTCACACCAAATTGCTAGGCATTACCATTGATAACAACCTCAAATTTGATTATATTAACCAAACCATTAAAAATATCCACAAAAACTGGGCAGTCTGTATAAAAATAAACCCTTCTTAACACAACCTGCTAGGATAACAATTGCTCAGGCTCACCTTCTCTCTACACTACTCTATTCCTCACCCATTCTCACCAACCTACCCAAAACCAAAATTAACAAACTCAACACTTGCTATAATCAAATTGCAAAATTTGCAACAGGTGCCCCCCATCGTGCCCACCACTGCCTATCCTTAAAACAACTTGACTGGCTTGAATTCCCTAACTTCCTGAACTATCATCAACTATCTTTTGCCCACAAACTCCTATTATTCCCAGACAAAACCCCATCTCTGGTTAATCTGGTAGTTCCTTAAGTTAATACCAGGCAATTATGCTCTAGCAGCAAAAAAATAATTAAGATCACAAAAACCAACAACACAGCAGGGGACTCCCGCTTCCACAACTACACTGACAACATCTGGAACTCCCAACCCACCTCTATTACCTCAGCTGTCTCAAAGGCCACATTTAAAAGACTCCTGAAGGAACACCTAAAGCACTCATGGATCTGCATATGTTCCCCACCTAGCAAAATTTTTCCCCCACCCATTACTACTGCCTCATCTCCAACTAAGACAGCCACTTTAGCTTACCCCATCCACTATACCACTCCATAGTCTTTTTCACACATATGTCTCTGCCAAATTTCTAAATTTACCTGTCCACTACTTCACACACACTATCTCTCTACTCAACCTTCCCTATTTTCCCCTGCTAATATTCCCCTCTATCTACCTCCATTACTTCTTCCCCTCTACCTACCTACCTGGCCAACTCCTCCACTTGACTATACTACACTACCTCACCACTATGAATATGATCATTAAGCTGATTACCTTGTGTACTCTATACAATACTGTTAAACCCAAATCTTACTTTGCATTAAACTGACCTATGTCCCCCTCATTCCTGATATGTTAACTTGAAACAAAACATGTATGATATGTTACTTCTATGTTAAAGACTGATGCTTTCTATGAATTTAACACCTCTGTATTCATTGTAACAATTGTCTGAATGTCACTGTGAGTTTCTCTCTCTGTAATGATTGTATGAAGTTTACTGTGGAGGTTTTCTCCTCGGGCCTCTGCTAAAAATGGACATGCATCCAGTCTGATATTTCCGGTCAACAAATGCAAAATAAAATAAAAATAAAATTATATATATATATATATATATATATATATATATATATATATATTTATATATATATATATATATATGTATATATAAAATCCTGTTAAAATACAAATACCATTTTGTTGTTAGCTTCTTGGTACCCAACTCCAGATCTTCACTGGAATGATACCTGTCTGTGGTGTTTTTCTTGCTGAGTGGTTATGAATAAGTTTTACCTCACCTTTACCTATAACAGTTATTAACGGTCATGCCTCCTCTTCCATTACTGCTAGCAAATTCAATCTCCCTTGAATAGATATAATTGTTTCTTTGTATCATTACTTGAGCCCTCTCATCTATATGTGTTTTCATAACAATTCCACAGTATATCCAATATTTATTCTGGGTTCCTATGTCACTGAGCTCAACTACTGTCATTTCTACCTTTTGTTGACTTAATAACTTATGAAACTAAACTAGCCATGCATCTAAGGGAAAAAAATGGAAACAACATCAAAAATATAAAATTCCCAACTCCCTCCTAGAGTATAAACAGCTTTGAAACTCCACAAAAAGCTAATAAATAAAGACTGCAAAGCACACTTCTCCAAATTACAGTCCTTGCACTCAACCAATCCCAAAAATTTCCGAGACTCAATCTCATCCATTCTGCACTCTGACAATAAAGAATGCCCCTGCCCAAATCCCAACCTTTCCAACCTTGATACAGCCACCCTGTTCAACTCTTTTTTCACTGACTGCATTGCCAAACTATCTTCCTCCTCCTCACCCATAACATCCATCCCCAGCCCCTCCCACTCCAAACATAACCACAAACAACTATCTCCCTCCACACCTTTCTACCTTACTCCCATCCCCACAAGCACTATAAAAAGATTTCCCCTTAAACTCAAACCTTGTCGCAATGCACCCAACAATCTTCCATCCACTTTCCTCAATCAGCAGACAGCATCACATATCCCATCTCTATTCTTATAAATAGATCCATACAAGAGTTATACATCCCTTCTATCTGCCGTCATGCTTATATCTTCCCCCCTTCATAAGGGGACAAAAACACAGACACCACCAATTTCAGGCCTATTGCCATCCTTTCCCCCATCTCTAAAATACTACAAAAAAAAACATTCAAGCACAACTCCTGACACATTTAACACAAAACAAGCTACTAACCCCTACACAAAACTGTTTCCGCCCTGGCCACTGTACCATGACTGCCCTTCTCTGCTTTCTAGAAACCATCAACCTGGAATGTGAACTAAATTCCTAGATCTATCAAAAGCATTTGAAACCATCTCCCACACCCTACTCATATCCCAACTCTCTACCCTACATCTCTCTCCCTCCACCATTGCTTGGTTTTCCAGCTACCTTTCAAACCACCAACAAGCTGTGCAATGGAAAACTACCTCCCCCTTCCTACCCACACCTACAGGCATCCCTCAAGGCTCTGTTCTTGGCCCACTACTATTTATCCTATTCATTAACAACTTTCACCACTCCATCCTAGAATCATCTGTCATCCAATACGCAGATGACTCAACTATTATCTGCTCAGCCTTCTCCCCCTCTGATCTCCTAGCAAAAAGTCAATTAGCCTTCTCCACAACTGAATCCTGGATGAAGTCCAACCATCTAGCTCTAAATGCAAATAAAACTAAACTTAATGATTATTCCCCTACCAAAAACTCCTTTATAGACAAAATCTCCTTCGCCATACAGAACCAAAACAGCACCACCCTTGAAATTGTTCCCAATACCAAGCTTCTCGGCATCATCATTGATGGAGAACTAAGATTTGATAGCCACATCCTCATCACAATTTAAAAAACCCACCAGAAGTTAGGTCTCCTCTACAGACACCACCGCTTCCTCAACCTCTCTACTCGTCAAACCCTTGCATCCACCTTCCTGCTTCCCTCTCTTATGTACAGTGCCCCTCTGTTCACCAATCTCCAACTTGGCCTCCGATCCAAACTTAAAAACTGCTACTACAAAACCTGCAAATTTGCAATGAATTCTTAGAACTCATCTCACCACTGCCACTCCCCTCCTCACCCTCAATTGGCTTGAACTACCAAACTATCTTGGTTACCTATAACTCATCATTGCCCACAAGCTCATCTTTAAACCTGTGAACTGCCCATCTCTCGCCGCTTCCTTAAAACCTATATATCCAACCGCTCACTCAGATCCTTAAACCAAAATCTCCTCCAGGTCCACAAACCATCGCAACCACCAGGCCAACTATTAATGTCCTTCTCCTTAGCTAAACAGTGGAACTCTCTCCCCCGACAGCTACGCAACCTACCTAACCATATGAAATTCAAATCTCAGCTTTTCCCCCATCTATCATCTAAATGTGAATGCCCATGTCACGCACCAACATAAACCCCTCTAACCCATCTCTCTTATTATTCTCCACTGAAACCAGCTCTTATTAAACCTCAACTACTGCTTCATCTCTAATCTAAACTTTCTATCCCCTTCTAGAGTCTGGATTTCCTCTCTACTATCAATCTTAAGTTTCTCTGACATAATGTTCATGTATTCTGCAAATGTTCAGTGGATCTATATTAGAACATTGAAGTTTTAAAACTTCGAATGTTCTAATATCGACCCCCTATTCAGCGAATGCTGACAACATCAAACATGCAGAACAGCAAATTGTTTCCTAGGGAAAACATTTGCTGATCCAAAACACAAGCACACCAAACAAACAGCAATCCACACACATATACCTAAAATCTTGCATCTAACCCTACACTAAACTGTACATACACCACTAACTATCCACTTACCCTAACCCAAACCCTAACCCTAAGATCCGTCACTATCGCACACTCACCTCATCCGCGCCCTAACCCCAACTCACCTACCACGCCCTAACCCTCACGTCCACACAATCGTACACTTACCTGACCTGAGCCCTAACCCTAACTCACCTAATCTGCCCTAACCCTCATGTCCACACAATCGCACACGTACCTGAACCGCGCCCTAACCCTAACTCACCTACCCCGCCCTAACCCTCACATCCATACAATCGCACACTTAACTGACCCGCGCCCTAACTCACCTAACTCGCCCTAACCCTCAGGTCCACACAATTGCACACATTCCTAACCTGTGCCCAGTCGCACACTTACCTGAACCCGACCAGTAACTTTCAACCACAGCGCTGAAAATAGCGAAGTGACAGAAACGGACAACCAAATTCTTTCCCTAGGAAAAAATTTGGTTTTCTGCAGCTTCGCTATTTTCAGCGTTCGCTGAATAGGGGTCAATATTAGAACATTCAAAGTTTTGAAACTTCGATGTTCTAATATACACCCTGCTCAGTCTACCTAGCTGCCACGGCCTAGTAGCCATTGTTGATATGTACTCTATGATCTTATGACAAATTGTTTATTCTTATGTAAATATGTTTTTTTCTTTTTTAAATTTTCTGTACATACTATTGTGTGTTTTGTTTTTACAACATTTAATCATTCTAACTGTAATTCATTGTAACTATAATTCTTGGAGATTTTCTCCCCAGGCCTCCAATGACAATGGGCTCTTTATGGCCCAGTGGACTACCCTGGTCATCAAACTCAAATAAATAGTAAATAAAGTTTTTGGGCTACTAATGTCTCCAATCTCGGGTTACTGTCAAGGTATGTTTGTTTGATTGGTATACTTTTAAGCTCATTCATATTATCCAAGTGCTCAATTCATGTACGTTTTTCCTTGGACATCTGCACTTTTCCTTCTTTCTCTCTTATTTCTCCTTTTTTGTAGCACCTTTACCCAAGCAAATGTCTCCAGGTATTTTGTATTGCTCTTCTCCCGTATTTCTCTAAATTTAATTTCTCCTAAGTTTTTAGATGCTAGTTTCAACTTGTCCTACATAAGATCTAAACATTATGAATTGGTTTATGTCCTCCCCAAGTGGCCTTGCAGATTATCCTTTACCCTGTCTTTAAGAGCTTTTCTTTTTGATAAATAAGAAAATACCACTGCCTTTCTCTTACCTTACATTTTTGCATCCTCATATTACTCAAATGGCACAGTCTGACACATTTATTGGATAAGTCTAAAACTTTTAGCTCATGTATACATGCTCCTGAGACGCGCATTTTCTATTCAGCCTGTCCCAATTACCATATCCTTCCTTCTCTTCCTTTTTCTCCCATCTTCCTTTTCCTTGCTTTTCTTTTTACCCTTTCCTTTCCTCCCTTCTCTTATCAGCCAAAGCACCAGTTACTTCTCCGATAGCTCCCTACTTTAACTTTATTTCCTAATCGCCCCCACTGCAAAATCTCTTTCCTTTCTCTTAGTATTTTGCACATATTTAAAATGCTTAACATCTTTATCATTGGTTATCACTACTGACTGTTCAATATCCTATGATTGTTGTTTAATATTCACTGTATGATTTTCTGATCTGACTTTATTTATCCTGTATGTTGATTCTGCTATTGGTTACTGCACTTCATATAATAATATTATGCAGTTTATTAATTGAACTATGATTGTTGTTGCTTTTCTCCCCAGGCCTCCACTGAAAACAGGATCCACAAACAGTCGGACATTCCCCAGTAAATAAATGCCAAATAAATAAATAAATAAATAAAATATCTTGTAGACTAATATGTACACTCCTGCTGACATCCCATTCTTTGCCAGACATCTTCTATGTGAAACAGTTTCATATGTTTTTAAAAATTCCTTTCTTTGGTTATAACCTTACTGATTGCTTCCTCAACACATCCTCCCTATTACATACCAGATTTCATTCACTCCCACAAATAGAAGACCTTACTAAAAACTTAGTACACCACCCAATACTATTCTTCTCTCTGTCATGTTTACTCTTTTGTGGTATGCGTATATGTCAGTGTAACTCTTTTGTTTATCTGTTTTCTCCTCTTTTTTAATGGTGGAACTTCCGTGTTATCACACCTTTTTTGCTCAGTTCCTGGCTCTCTTGAGTATTCTTTATGAAAGCTTTATTTTTTTCTTTTTAATAACCCTACTAAGTGCATCTTGTGTAGCATCATTAATCGCACATTACATTTTCTTATTTACATAAGTTCTCTACAATGTCTTATCTAGATTTGTGAGGCCATTAGCATTCCATGCCAAAATTCTCAATATAGCTATTCTAGGGCATTAACTCATTCATCCAAAAGGGGTTCTACAAGTCTGTACTAACTTTCCAATGATTGCATCCTGAGCTTTTCTGTCAAAATCAAGTTATGTCCTCCTGTTTCAAACAAATATGCATATTTATTTATTTACATTTGTTTACCGGGATAGTCCATCTGGGTATAAGCCCATTTTCAGCAGAGTCCCGGGGAGAAAAGCTCCATAAATACAATGTACATTAATATACAGAAAAAGATGCATTAATAAAATAAGAGAAACACAAATATACATTGATTTTAAAAACATAACATTAAGATCATAGAATAGTATCATAAGCATTGTTTACAGAATTTTTAAGTTTTTTTTTAAAGGTATATAAAGATATATTAGTCAGGTTAGTATAGACAGAGAAAGCAGTAAACAGAAGAGGATGAAAAAGAATTCTGCTACAGTTAGTAACAGGTCATAAAATGCTATTGATCTGGGGGGAATAATTAACCTGGATCCATATATTTGGAGTCATACGGGTTGCTAACAAAATGTAAATTGCAAACTCTTCAGCACAACCAAATCTTTACAGTGGTGGTGTTTGTGATGCCCGTGAACTGGCCCAGCAATCAAGAAGCCTTAATCCTCACCACTAACACCAGTGAGGGGCGTCCATATAGGGAAAGGATAATAAATACACACACAGTAAAGTACAATTTGCCTTAAGAGCACACAGAGATCACAGTCAGTCTGGGGCTGGTTTCTCCCTCTCTCTCCAGGTCCCCAATAAGACTCCCCACTGGCACAGCTATAGGGTCCAGATCTCAGCCTAGTGGGCAAGCTAAAACCTCCAGCACCCTCTCTGTCCAACCAGTGCTTTGTGTCCCTGCCCAAGTATCTTGACACACACACACACACACACACACACACACACACACACACACACACACACACGCACACTTTGAGATAAGAGTTTATACAACCACACAGACACTCCTGGGGAAGGCTGGCACAGTTTCTCCATCTGTACCCCTTTTACCCAGACTATACGGTAGAAATCACTGCCACCACCCAGCTAATATTTATCAGCTACTCAAAGGCCCTTATGAAAGGGTATCCAATTATACTGTGCAATATTATTATCCAAATGGTAAGTGCGACTGAACAGTCAAGACTTATTTGGAGTGACTTGATACAGTATCACTATATACATGCAATGTACTCTTAGAGCTTAAATTATCTCTACACAAAACAGCCACAGTTGAAAGTTTTAAAAATATTTGATAATAAGTAAAAAAAAAAAAACAAGTCAATACTTCTTACTACACAGTGCTAGTCAAGAATTCAGAGATCATAGAAAAATACTTAAAATAATACTGCAGAAAAGTTCTGACATCACAGAAAAACAAACTAGTATAATCTTCCTATTTCCTAGCTATATTTAAGAGAAAACACAGTTCTAAAATCCTACTTACATATTGACACAGGCAGAGTGGTGAGTTGGATGTTCTCAAGACAAATGCTCGTATTCTTTCTGTCCTTAAATTGATAACACAGTACCACTGATTCATTTCAGATTACATCATTTCTTTCTGGTTCCCAGGCTAACAGACTCAGAGGTTAATAGCCCTTGATCTTGCAGATGGTTAGGAAGCCAGAACAATAAAAGAAATTATACATGCAAATTCTAGCCATTAACTCTGGCCTCAAAACAATAGGCAGAATGCCTTTATATAGACATCGCAGCTCCATGTTTTGACATCAAAGAATTGACTTATCAGCTTTGTTGCAGCAGAGTGCACTGTTGTTACATTTTTACAGTTCCACATTTAACACCATTTTCCCCATTTAAGAGAACAAGCCGTGGCTTATATTAATATTTACAAATGACAGAATTATCTACAAAATTCTATCTGGCTAGGCTGGCAGCCTTCTCCTATCTTCACAGTGTTCATTAGATTTTAGGTTTTAAACTGGATTTTATAAGTTATAATAAGCACAGTAGATATTAACTGTGTGATATGCTATAAAAAACTTACAATATCTCAGCAACCATTCAAGCTACACAATAATGTCAAAGCAGCATTTTGTTTATTCATATGTGTGTTTTCACATTAGGCTAATTATGTTACTTGGTTGTTGAAATACTTAGAAAAATATGAAAATTATGATGCCATAAACAGTTTAGAAAAATATGAAAATTATGATGCCATAAACAGTTTATGAACAATAATTAATTTCTCTCTTTTATGCAACACTAGACGGGAGTCAACATTCAATGCATTTGTGTTGCCCATGATATAAGCTTTAAGATGAAATATTTCAATAGCAGTGGAGGGTGGGATTTACATGTCCACCCTTGGAAATTCATGCTCAGATAAAATGTAAGTTTAGACCCTCTGCTCTGACTTTAGGGGCTAATGGGCTGAGAGATTTGGTGGCATTTATTGTGCTGCTCGGATAAGCAGATACATTTTATGTGAGGAGAAAGCTCATGGCTACCTGATCCTGAAAATATACTACTATGAGTATGCTGTCCATGTAGGTACATACTGGAAATGCCTGTTTTTTTTTTAAGTCTAAAAGACAAACACAGACAAAATGGAGGAGTTAAGAACCAGACATGATGCTGCAAAGTCTTGAGCCCTAGATAACTTAATGCCAGTATTTGATTTTCTTCTCATGAGTTATCACCTACTACCGAACATCACAGCAATTCAACAGAAAAGGCAAAATGGTTACCAATTCCTGGAAGACTACTCTACTTGCTAAATGCACTTATTTTTAAGTTACTGAATGACAAATTTTGTCCACCTCTATCAAATAAACTAGAGGTCCATCATTCTTATTATGTTCTTAGGAACAATGAAGCCTTAGCTAGACCTCCTTTCTCACTAACACTTGCAGTAACAGCTCATTTTGATCACTTTTTATAACAAAAGCAGCTGAAAGGGTTTACAAAACATCACACAGCTACTGGAGAATGAAACTGAATCATGACTGATAAATTAACCAGTTATCTGAAGGTCTCACACACTTTCTAGACTATATCAGGAAGGTTAATGCACTTGTGCAGGTAAAATAATAATCTGGTCTGCTCTATGATTACTTTACGGACCTGCCCTAGCTGTAGATCCCTTATAAAACCTGACTGTTCTTCTAAGGGTTACAGCTTTAATTAAATTCTGGAAAGAGTTAATCAAGAGGAGCAATGTTTATAGATGAATATGTTCCTTTTTAGCAACTTACAGCACCACTTTAATGAAGACAAACTTGTCTAGCATCTCACTTATAATCCTGTTTCATCATTTTTCTCTCTTCAGAAGTAATTTCTTCAGGGGGATTACATAAACTGATGGACTGTAGTATCTTTACCAGTATCAGATCATTCAGAAGGCACAAACTGACATAAAACTCCTCTTCAGAAAAATAAGAGGAAAGAGAATGCTTTCTTTTCCAAGATGGTGACAGCAAATATGAAGTTCCGGATGACATCTGTCTTGGAGACTTGATTATTCATTACAGATTTTACAGAAGGCCAGCATAAGCTCAATGGTAAAAAGACCTCTATGCGTGAGTCATCCTGAACTTGCTCTGACTCATACAGTACTTTATAGTATCCAGCAAGCCTTCGGTATTCAATCAATGGTTCCTAGCCCTGACATGGATGGTGCAAGTAATGATGAATGCAGACAAAACATTCAACAGTCACATCTAGTTAAAGAAAAAAAAAGTATTTTATGGCTTCTGTAGCAGATGAAGATCTGCATGAATGGAACTCTTCCTGAAAGTCCAGAGGTAACTAAACATTCCTCTCTCTCTCTCAACTCTCCTTTCAATGGTAATTGCACGGGACCTTAGAGGACTCAAGCTGTTATTTTTGTAATGTTTCTCTCCTACCTAGTCCAGTCAGTCCCCTAGCTATACCTACACAACCTGAATCCCCAAAATGCTCCTTGCCAGGCTATTGCTGATATATTCCTATCAATGGGTAAGTCCCCTATCTACTTGGGGAATTGGCCTTGCTGTACTCTAGTAGAGCCCAGGAAGTTAGGAATCCAAATGGGAAATGTGATGTGACACTGGAAGCTATCAAGTATGCAGAAATAGCCAAAATACCTAGCTTGAAGAACAGTATGTGCAATGACATCATGATATGCTACCAACCCAAGTTATGCCACTTAGAAAGCTCTTGGTTGTCACTGGAAGTTACACAGTCAGCAGATTCCCTGAACCCTCTTGCTCCCAGGGTAGGAGATCTGGCTTCCTCTTATCCACCCTGCCCAACCTTACCAGTGATCTGAACCAATTCCCAAACATTTGTCACTGACAGCACTGGACACTCTGTCTCTGTGCCACTAGATCAGTGTTAAGGACTCAGATTGTTTCTGTACCCTTGCGGTGATGCACAGTCTCCCCATTCTTCATCCATCCTTTGAAACAGTTTTCTTTTCACTGTGATGGCAGCAACTGGGGGCACATCAATCAAATAGGAGACAGGAGATAATTTTCTCCTGGTCTTCCATGTGGAGTTTCCTTCTTCAGAAACATTCTTAACCTCCTTCTCCCTAGCTTTCATTTTTTTTTAAACAGAAAATACATGAAAAACAGCACTCTGCTCCATAACTTCTCTATCATGGTGTGCACTGATGAAAAGCAAACAGGGTATGGAAATGTTATGGTTCCTACTGTCATTCACTTCTGCACTCGATTACAAACTTTCCACAACAATGACACCATCAGCACCATCATTTTGTATTTAAAATGTACAGAACAGGCAATGAGACAAATACACTACCAATAAAATTAAAACAAAAATTCTTATACTTACTGATCACTGAAAAACTAACATTTTGACAGACTAATGGCCTGATTCCCAAAGACTTTCTCTTAGTGTAAGTGACCAGTGAAGATTATAATAGTGAAGTAGCTAAGAAACAATGGAAACAGTCACAAAGCAGTACAGAAAGTGACAAAGTTTATATCACATGGGATCAACCCACTACTGACAGTTACAAATAGATGTGAGCAAACCAGATAGAAGTCCATGTAAAGATGACAACAATAGTACTGATTATTGAAATTGCTACACCCAGTGATTACAGTGTCTTATATATAGAGAAACACAAAGTCATAAAATACCAGGATTTGCAGGCAAAAATGAAGGCAATTTGGAAGAAGGATACCCAGACAGTTCCAACAGTAGTAGGAGGTATGGGTCTCATAAAAAAATTTACAGTCATATTTAGATATGTTACCAATACAGGTAACTCCATATGAACTGCAGGAGGAGTCAATTGTGGAAACACTGCGGGTACTATGAAGAGCACTTTTGGCATATAAAGGTTTACAATACTTGTTTATTGATGATTGTATTGTTAAACATTATATTTGGAAAATAAAAAAAATATTTGAAAAAAAAAAGCACTTTTGGCTAACATCAAAGACTGAAACAATACTAATTTCCTGAACTGTAATCATATTTTGACTTAGGAATGGGGTCAGTTTCCATCATGATATTAGAAACCTAAAAGTCTTGGAGAAATTAATCTGGCAAATAGGCAGGTGAAATTTTAGGTTTCGGTCAGGGTGGCCCACAGAGCTCTATCCTACGCTTATGCATGCTTGTTTAGGTTACATCTTTCAGATTTACCTTTTTCACCTGAGGTGATTTACAATCTGTATGCAGATTACTTAAAAATGTGTACAGATAGGGCATGTCTACAAAAGAACTTGACTAAATTGACCATTTGGGCACAGAATAATAATATGGGGATAAATACATCAAAAACTAAGCATATGAGATTTTGGAGACATAGAATGAAGGCGATTAATACAGACTATGGTGATTGAAACTGCAGATTCATTTAAGGACCTGCATATATGCGTAGATCCAGCATTGAGCTTTTCTAATCATATCAACCAATTGGTTAATGATAGTTATAGAACTATAGGTTGTATAAAAACATTTATAAAGCCTAGGAAATCAGAAATGATGAAGGCATTGTTTGTTAGTTACATAAGACCCAAACTTGAGTATGGAATAACAATATGGAAACCTTATAAGAAAACAAGCATGTGCAATCTGGAAAGAGAACAGGGGAAATATACAAAGGACATCAATGGATATAGAAATAAGAAGTTATGTACTCACCATAACGTTCCATCTGAGTAGGTAGCTTCATTTGTCTGCAACCTGTGGGTCTTGGATCCGAGCCGGCAACTTTTTTCATAGCTAATGGATCCGAGCTCCTAGCTCCTCCCCTCACCCATAATCCCCTGCCAACCCTCCATGACCTCAGATCGAGTTTGCCCCTCAATATGTACCCAAAAAGGGTATCCCAACTAACATAGATCCGCTGAAGGCCAGGGGGAAGGAGGGGGGGGGGGTGGTTGCAGACAAATGAAGCTACCTACTCAGATGGAACGTTATGGTGAGTACATAACTTCTTAATCTGAAGTAGGGACTTCATTTGTCAGCAACCTGTGGGACAGAGTCCCCAGCTACCTGAATCTTGGGTGGCCAAGGATATTGCGGAGCACCGCAGAGCCAAAGGATGCTCTCCCTCTAGAAATCACGTCCAGTTTGTAGTGGTTAATAAAGGTATGAGATGAGGCCCAAGTGGCTGCCGAACAAATATCATCCAATGGAACTCTAGATTTGAAGGCCGCAGAAGTAGAGATGGAACGAGTGGAATGTGCGTGAACTCCTTCAGGTGCGGGTCTCCCAGAGGCTTGGTATGCTAATAGGATACATTGTGAAATCCAGCGTGATAGAGATACTTTTGATATTGCTTTCCCCAAATTAAATTTGGCAAAGGAAATGAACAGCTGGTCGGATTGTCTATGACCAGCTGTTCTATGAGTATAAAAACGTAGCTGCCTATGAACATCTAATGAGTGCAGCTTGTACTCTCCTTTATTCTGATATTTAGGAAAGAAAACCAGTAAATTTATGGATTGATTTATATTGGTTTCTGATGCTATTTTGGGAAGGAAAGAGGGATTGATCCTGAAGTACACTCTGTCCGGATGAAAGATCAAATAAGGAGGCTTCACAGAAAGAGCTTGAAGCTCCAAATCTCTTTTCGCAGAAGTAATGGCTACAAGGAATGCTGTTTTCCAGGACAAGTATTTGAGATCTACTGAAGCAGCAGGTTCAAAAGGTGGAGCAGTCAGGGCTTGAAGAACTAGTGAAAGATCCCAAGGTGATACGGCTTCTTTTATAGGGGGTCTAAGCAAAAAGGTGCCCTTGAGAAAGGTTTTACACAACTTGGCCGACATCAAGGGTCCTGTGTCATGTCCCACATGGTAATGGGAGATGGCAGCCAATTGCACTTTGACAGTTGAGCAACTAGCGCCTTCCTGAAAAAGTTTGGTTAGGAAGTCTAATATGGATGGAAGAGGAGCCGTAAAGGGATCTAGATTATGATGCTCCACCCAGATGGAAAAACGTTTCCATTTACTGCGGTACACTTTCCTGGTGGAGGGCTTATGCGCTGCCACAAGGATGGCTTTGACTGGTGAAGAGATACCGGGAGTCCTAACTAGGAGTGGAACTGGAGCAACCAAGCTGTCAGCTTCAGATTGTCCAGATTTGGGGTCGGTAAGTCCGACGGATGGGAGATTAGATCCGGACTGGGATCTAGAATCCAAGGGGATTCACTAGGTGAGACCACAGGTAAGGGAACCAAATTTGCCGAGGCCAGAATGGGGCAATGAGGATCATCCAGCTCTCCAACCGCGAGGCTTTCTGTAAGAGTTGCAGCATCAGGGGTAGAGGAGGATAGCCATAAAGTAGACTGGGTGGCCAAGCATGCACCAGAGCGTCTCTTGGAATTTCCCCTGGAGGGGGAATCAGAGCGAAGAAATTGCCGCATTTGGTGTTTGAGGGAGAGGCAAAAAGATCGCAGCAGGGTTGCCCCCATATTGCGAATATCTGCTTCGCTACTAGTGGGTTGAGAGAGCACTCGTACGGGGTAAGAAGGGTGCGACTGAGTTTGTCCGCTAGGATGTTGGCCCGCCCCGGAATGTGCATTGCAATCAGAAAGCGGTTGGTGGAAATCGCCCATTCCCACACTCTCATGGCTTCGTGGCATAGAGGGTAAGACCTGGTTCCCCCCTGCTTGTTGATGTACCAGACAACCGATATGTTGTCCGACTGAATTGCAATCGTTCCTACGGGGAGGAGATTCTGAAGTGCTTGCAACTCGTACAGCACCGCTCTCATCTCCAGAACGTTGATATGCATGGAGGTCTCCGTATCGTTCCACGTGCCTTGGACCGTCCTGCCTGAATAATGCCCCCCCCCCCCACCCGAGGCGGGAGGCATCCGTGGTCACCGTGGCGAGAGGGGGAGAGGTGCAGAAGGGTCGGCTCGTATGGAGGTCCGGAGCATGGAGCCACCATAATAGAGCCCTCTTGCAAGCCTTGCTGATAGCAATGGGGTGATGGAGAGGAAAAGACAGAAAGGACCATTGTACTAGAAGGGTCCACTGCAGTACCCGAATGTTCAGACGGGTGCATGGAAGGAGCGTTATCGCTGCCGCCATGAAGCCCAGCGCCCTCAGGACCAATCCCGCCGGTGGGGTCTCTGATTGGAGGATAGCCCGCACATGAAGTTGCAAATTCCGTAGTTCTTCGGACGTCAGAAAGGCTCGTAGATCTCTGGTGTCTATTCTGGCTCCTATGAATTCTATGACTTGTGTCGGGGCCAGAAAGGATTTGTCGGCATTGATGGTGATGCCTAACTGTGGGGCTAGGCGGAGAAAGAAATCTCTGGCTGAGCAAAGTAGATGCCTTGATGGGGCGGTCAGGAGCCAGTCGTCCAGGTACGGAAAGACCTGTATTCCCTGGAGTCTCAGGTGGGCCGCAATCACTGCTAATACCTTGGTGAACACCCTGGGGGCTGTGGTGAGGCCAAAGGGAAGGACCCTGAACTGGTAGTGACTGGCTCCCAGCTGGAAGCGGAGGAACCTCCTGGATTGTCTGTCCATTAGAATGTGGTAGTACACATTCTTGAGGTCTATAGAGCACATCCAATCGGTCTCCCTTAGAAGGGGGAGAATAGATTGAAGAGTGACCATTCGGAATTTTTCCTTGGTTACCGACAGGTTCAAGCGGGACAGGTCTAGAATCGGTCTCAAGTCCCACGTCTTTTTTGGCACCAAAAAGAACCTGGAGTAGACCCCTAACCCGAGCTGGTCTTGGGGGACGGGCTGGATGGCTCTTTTTCTTAGCAGCTGCTGAATTTCTGCGGCTGCAGCCTCCCTCTGATCGGGTGGTACATCGGGGAGGTTCTTGAACTTGGGGACATGAAGTAATGGGATTTTGTACCCTCTGGATATAATTCGAAGCACCCAGTGGTCTGTCGTGATGGACTCCCATGCCGCTAGGTGCTCAGAGAAGCGCCCCCCGACTGCCACCAGAGTGGAGCAGTCGGGCAACCTTTCAGGGCTGCTGCGTGGGCCGGTCAGAGAAAGGTTCTCTGGACCCAAAGTTTCTCGGAGCCCCTCTGCCCCTGGGGCGGCGTCCTCTCTGTCCTCCTCTGCCACGGAAGGACTGGTTGTCCGGAGCGGGTTGGGAATGTTGCGATTTCCGGAACCACATCTTCTTCTGACCCTTTTGGTTCTTTGAAAAGGACCGCCGGGGGGCAGAGAAGCGGACTCCAATGGCAGACAATGTCTTCCCATCCTTCTCGCTCTGGACAAGTGTCTCGCGAACCGTTTTGCCAAACAGGGCAGAACCATCGAAAGGGGCGTTCGCAAAAGACGCTTTAAAAGGCTCCGCAAAGTCACAATGACGGAGCCAGGCCTGACGTCTCATGACTAGGCCCGCTCCGCTAGCCCTAGCGGCTCCCTCGGTAGCGTGGGACAATAGCCGCATAGAGGTATTTGAAATGGATCTCAGAGTGGCCATTCGGGTGGAGTACAATTGTTTGTCCTCCGCCGACATGGACTCAGGGGGGGAGGCAGCGTATTCTTTGATAAGGTCCCGCTTCATCCTGATGACATGTGCCATATAGTTCAGAGACCTTACCGAGAAGGTCGCTGAACTAAAAACTCGCTTCCCTAAGCGGTCCATCGAGCGGGACTCCTTGCTCGGTGGATGGACTGAGGGCCTCTCCTGAGCTAGTTCCCTCTTCGTGGCTGCCGCCGTCAACATGGCATCTATGGGGGGACCCTTGCTCCAGTGTAACCGGTCTGAGGGGGGGCTTAGTATCCTGTCCAGGCGTTTGGGTATTGGCTCCACGGTGTCCGGGTCCTTCCACACCCTGGTGGTAATAAGGTCCACCAAAGGGTTGGCTGGAGGGGACACCCAATAGGTAGACGGGCCTGCTTCGAATGCCTCCAGAAACACGGACTCGTCGGAGGAAGACTTGGGGGCAGACCACCCACCTTTGATCCTCAGCATCTCCATGATGTCTCCAAAGGAGACATTCTCAGGGGGTGATCTTGGGGAGCCTTCCCCTTCATCCAAGTCCGTGTCCTCAGTTAAGGACTCAGGGGAGTCCACGTGCCTCCTCTTGCACTTATGCTTGCGGGGTACTTCCTCGGGGGGGATGTCCGAGGAGGTCTCGCCAGCAACGTCCTGTTCCAATGGAACTACCTGGGACATTGAAGCAGGCTGTCCCTTAGGCCGGGTGATGGAAGCCTGGCACAGCAGAGAGGGAGTGCAGGGTGGAGCCGAGACAAAGGCCGGGGGTCCGGATGCTCTCGACAGAGCCCTCTCCACTACATCCAAGGCTGAGGGGGAACCACTCTCTCTGAAGGGATCGGAACCGGCGCCGAGACCATCGGATCCGAAGGACCAGTGTGCTCCGACCTGGATGGAGCTGAAGGCACACTGAATCCCTCGGATCCGAAGCTCGGGCCACGGCTCCGAGAGGTCGGATCCGACAGGCTCGAGGGCAGGGTCGGATCCGAAGTACCAAGCACTGTCAGCGCCGACCCACCCCCGGCTCCAACGCTACTCGGCTCCGAACCCGGGTAGCGGGTCGGAGAAGGAGCAATTGGAGTGAAAAATGGTGTCAAGCAGCACTCCCATCTGCAGCTGGGCCTGGATGAATCTTCGCATCATCTGGTCCAAGTCTGCATCAGACATGCTGAACGTTGATCTCAAAGAGGCCATCGAGGCAGGCCTGGAATGCCACCTCGTATGACCTCAATGGACATCGGGCCTCCTCCTCCTCGGGCCCTGGGGAGAAACAAGGAGATCGGAGCCGAGGAGGAGGAGACCTAGAAGCAGTGGAGGGAGAAGCCCGCTTAGCTGGCGGGGCCGAAGCGGAAGCCTCGGCCCACTGCTTGTGGTGCTTCTCCCTCCGTTTCTCCCTCCTAGCCTCCCTGTCCTCCGGCGCTTTAGCAGGAGTTTGAGTCCCGGCCGAAGGAAGGGGGCAGGAGTGGCAACAACCACAGCCTGTGGTAGTGCCATGGGAGCAGCGGAGGCCGGAGCTGAGTCCGGGGGCAAAAGTCCCGCCAGGACCAGCTTCGACCTCCGCTCTTTCAGCGCCCTGGGGTTGAACGCTGCACAAATGGTATAGCCTGAGGTGAGGTGTTCAATCCCAAGGCACCGAACGCACCGAGTGTGGCCATCAGCCGGGGAGAGCTAATGGCCACACTCGGTACATTTAGAAAAAATGGCTTTTGGGGCCTCAGCCATACTTGACAGAAAAAAGGGAGTGCTACACAAACACACAGGCCCCAAAAACACAACACACACACACACTCACTAACGACCAGCGAAGGGAGGGAAAAAACTAAGTAAAAAAATTTTATACTACAGGGAACCTAACTCTTACACACTTTTTTTAAAATAAGGTAGAGAAACTTGACAGAAACAGACTTAAATGACGATTTTTTTCTAGAGCACAATGGAATCCAGCCATCCACAAGTGCGGCAAACTAGATCTGAGGTCATGGAGGGTTGGCAGGGGATTATGGGTGAGGGGAGGAGCTAGGAGCTCGGATCCATTAGCTATGAAATAAGTTGCCGGCTCAGATCCGATATCGGATCCAAGACCCACAGGTTGCAGACAAATGAAGTCCCTACTTCAGATCTTATGTTACTATAAAAGACTAAAATATCTGAACTTGTACAATATCTCATATAGTCATTTAATATGAGACCAACCTAGGAGTATAGGGCATTTAGAGACAAATGAATCTGGGGTATCAAAATGTAGTACTGAATAATCTGACAACCAGTACAGAAATTATCCAGGAATGAGAGGTGTACTAATTGGTTCTTTGAGAGGGCAGCTAATGCATGGAATAAACTACCGAACTACACTGAAGCAAGGACTAGTTTAAATATTTTTAACAACAACGTGGACATTTAAGGGAATAACTGTTTTGGTATACTGTCAGGTTAGAAGGGCATTATTGCCCATGCCTATGAGTGTTATGTATTTTCTACTACAACATAGTTAATGTATTTACCATTATACTCATCCTGTATCATTAACATGTTATAAAATCCAAATATCAAGGTCCTTTTAGTTTTTTTTTAGAACAGCAAGCATAATTTCCTTAGCATATTTTACTTGACTTTATGTTTTCTGTGACAGCATGACAGAGCATTTCTGCCCCTTTTCAGTGGAACTCTCAGTATAAAAGTCAGCATAAGCACTTTCTTTTAATATTCTTAGTAGGAATATGCTGTGTGTATATTATTCACTGATTTTCTTGAAAAATAATTATGGCATTTAAATGTTTACACCATTAATGCATATACCCCATTAAGTTTCTTTACAATGTTTTTTCTAATAGCTCTCTAAGTGTTTTATTTCTGTTATACTCCACTGTTGACTTACTACCTATGCTTTTAGCTACTTCTGATACGGAAAGCAAAACCTTTCCGGTTATCAAAACCAACAACCCTCAATTATTTGGTGCTATTAAAATGTGTCTGTGAAATTTATTGATATTGACTTAACATCTCAATCACAAATTCACCACTAACATAGGATCTAGCTAGAAACCTTATTATTATTATTAAGTATTTGCTCTTTATTTCTAGCGTCACTGTGTGGGATACCTGGGTTTGATACAGACTGCTGCGGTAGCCTCCTGTTGTGTTCTTAGTTAATATGTTCAATGGCTAACAGGTTCTTGCTATTATCCTGAATTGGAATGATGGATACATATATTTATTAAACTGAATTAGTCCAGGTTCATAAAATGTGATACTTTTTCATGGAGAAAACAAGAATGAGAGTGTAACAGTATATATTCTGAAAATAAGTAACTCAGAAGTTTCTGTTAGCTAGATGATGTATTTGGAAAGTAAACATTTGTTTTCCTTTAATTTGCTTTCCTAAACCTTAAAAAAGCCAGAGCTAAATGGTTCTGTAGATAATGTTCTGCTCACAGCCTGCCTTAGAAACCTGGAGGTAAAATTAAATGTAGTCTGAAACCAACCCTGCATTTGACAGCTGTGCCCCTTCTCACACTAAGCCTGGGTCAAAGCCACCTTTTACAGCCAGTGGTGTGGAAATCGATAGGTCCCAAGAAGCTCTGAGGGTCTAGATGTCATATGATACATTTTATGTCTTATTTCTGGAAGTGAATTTCTTAACACACACATACTGAAACTACCATTCACCATCCAGGTCTACAATAGGAGGCACACACAAAGTAGGCTTATCTCCAGCCAAACTTAAGGAACACCACTTCACCTATAACATGTCTTTGGGGTGTTGGAGAAAAACAGAACACCTAGCTAAAAGCCTCACAAAGACAGGGAAGACATGCAGAAAAGGACCACGAGTCCAAAACTTCAATCACAGAACCAAGTGTTATGATATGGTAGGGCTAGTCTCTGCACCATAGTGACAATGTTCAGTTGCTTTCACCCACATCCTACTCATACTGCCAAAGATCACTACTAATTGCTTATAATGTTAATTATGGCTAATGTGTGTTTACTCTTAGATACAATTCAAGAAACCACACACACTTCATAATTATAATCATTTTAGACTGATTTTAAGAAAATACAATATGCTGCATGAGTGCTCCTGCCAATCAAAATCAGTGACTTTTTAACTGTGACCAAACAATGGCAGGGGTGAGTCATTTTTATCCACAGATGACCTCCTGCAATAAAAGCCACTGAGTGTGTGTATTCTTCATAAATCTTGACTGTGATTTTAAAAACTGGCCATAGCAAAGTACTCCAACCTGCTTCAAAGAAATGCAAAGTAGTTCTACAAAGCTAGATTTGTGACTGTTTAACTCGAACAAACAGAAGACTCAGTCATTTTCATCCAAAGATCTTAGTACCTAGCGACTACAGTCACTTTACTGACTATGTACACATCAGGTGTCACTCTGTGATAAATGACAACAGTGAGGTATATAAATATTCTCTCACTCAAGCACACAGGAGCCATGCTAAAGTACTCTGACTTGTTTCACACAAATGCTTAACAGTTCTGCAAAACCAGATTACTGTTTAAATTGACCAAATATCAGAAGAGGCAGTGACTTTCATCACCATAGACAGTCCCTATACTCAGCAATCATAGCCTGCTTGCTAACAATGCAGACCTGAAACAGTTATTTGTTTTCTTTTTTGCAGTACCACAAGACAGTCAAAATATCTTAGTAGTAGAGTATGGAATTAATGCAATAAGGCAACTCATTCAAACATTAGAAACACCAATATGAGTTTTCTAACTTAACTTTATGCTCAGACAACCAAAAAGAATTGATCTAGTGCAACTGGCCTTCTTACATCTATCTGCCTACTTCATCTTCATTAAGAAATGTTTTGTCTTCACTAGTAACTGTTTCTAGCAAACAGGGACCTCCTACAGCCCTGAACAATTAGTCACTTTGTACCCCCCCACACCAGTCCTGACTGTGTATACCTCAGAAAGTAATAAAAAATGACCACAGCACTGCATATCAACTGCGTTTCATGCAAAGACAAAATTGTTCTTGGTAAGCCTAAAAATTGCCTAATTATGGCTACAGTAATGTACTCCAACTTTGCTTCAAGCAAATACACAAAAGCCCTGTCAAGCCCCAAATATCACCTAGAAGCAGATACATTATATTTCCACATTTAAAAATATGTTATGGTCAATTAGAATTTTCTTTTTTCTTTCATCATTTATTCTCTGGTTACTTGCTTTAACTTTTGTAGGACTACAAGACAGCCAAAGCTTATCCTGATACTTGAGTCCAGACCTACAGGCAATAGGATAACCTATTTAAATCTGGGAAACACTTGTATTGGTATATATTTTCAAAGAAACCAAAAAAAAAAAAGATTTTATTTTGCTTGTCCTTCCATCTTTTCTGGCTGTCTGTTTCATGCTTAAGAAATGAGATTTAAGTCAACCAATTTTTTTCTTGTATCTGGGGGCTCCCAATAGAGTTGAGGGCTTAGGCACTAGCACAGTTTGTCCCCTCCTAATATCGTTTCTGGTCAAATATGTAACCTCAAACATATATGAGAACAGAAGTGCCTAAAATGACACAATGTCAAATTACTAGTGCAGATTCTGCAACACCCCCACCTAGACTCTTAACCCAACTATACTACCACCACTACTAACCACAGTCAGAATTAGCTAGTTGTCTTTACATACTTTAAAATCTTGTCTGACAACTTTGTTACTAATATTATAAACGACAAAAAACAATCTTAACTTGCAACATTTACTGTATATACTGTTGATAATCAATATCTTGTTATTGTATTAAAGCCAACAACCTTAATGTTGTTTACTTTTGCTGCAACTTTGCATCTCTATTTGTCCTATACATGATGTGGAGCTTTTCTCCCCGGGCATCCGCTGAAAAAGGACCTGCATCCAGTCGGAATTTCCCGGTAAACAAATGTAAGTGCATAAATAAATAAATAAACACACACAGTTGCTGGCATTTTTCTACTGTTTTAAGTTGTGTGCAATTTCCATTTTCAGATGAACAGAAGTTGTGAGCTAAGCCAAGTTTCAAATGTATATGGGAATGGCAGTGGTTCAAGTAGCTATTTTGAAAGTCATCGAAGAGAAGTAGTGCATTAATATAGACTGCGATTTGTTTAATGTTTGATGAAGACCAATGTGGAGAAAATGCAGTCATTTTAATATCAATGTCATAGCATTCAGTGCGGCTAGGCTTCTGCTTTCCATTTCATACCCACTGAAGGTGTCTACTGACTTTGTTAACAGACAGCAGCAAACTTGCCACACTGGTGATTAGTCCATTACAAATGCAAATCATATACATTTTCTGGTGAATTTGCACAAATCCTATTCTGCTGGTGCAATGTGTTGGGTCTGTGTACATATACAACACAACAAAATTAATAATCACTTATAGTGCAGCTAGGGAATTACAACTGTGTAGAATATAAAGATAAATTATATGATTTTTTTTTAAGTTTATGACCATATTTGTCTTTTAAATATTTTTGGGACTCAGCCCCCCCCCAGACACACACACATACACCCATGCACTCAGGATCAGGCCACTCTCCCTAAATCTGAAGGGAAAAAAGAAGTTATGTACTCACCATAAAGTTCCATCTGAGTAGTTATACTTCATTTTTTCTGCAACCTGTGGGTATTCGGATCCATATTGGATCCGAGCCGGCAACTTTACAAGCATCTGCTCTGAGCTCCAAGCTCCTCCCCCTTACCCATAACACACCACCATCTCCTGCCTTCCTTCAGATTGAGTTTGCTGCAACCCAAACTAATCAGCAACTCAAACTAGAAGAAACCACACATGATCATCACATGAGCAGGTTCGGGGGAAGGAGGGTGGGAAGGTTGCAGAAAAATGAAGTGTAACTACTCAGATGGAACATTATGGTGAGTACATAACTTCTTTATCTAAAGTAGTTAACTTCATTTTATCTTCAACCTGTGGGACAGAGTCCCCAGCTACTCAAACCCCTGGGAGGCCCTCATGGAAGGATATTCCTGAGCATCGCAGAGCTGAAGGATGCCCTCCCTCTGGAGATTAAATACAACTTATAATGAGAAATGAAGGTATGTGACTTAGCCCAAGCTGCTGCAGCACAAATGTCATCCAATGACACCCTAGACCAGAAAGCAGCAGACGTCGCCATAGATCTGGTAGAATGAGCTTTAACAGGACCAGGTGGAGACAAGCCTTTGTCTTTATAAATTTGCAAAATACATAGTGTAATCCATCTAGCTAAGGAAACTTTGGAGATGGCCTTTCCCAAAAAGGGCTTAGAGAAGGACACAAATAACTGGTCAGACTTACGGAAGGGCTTTGTTCTGTCTAAATAAAAACAAAGTTGTCTATGAACATCTAGTAAATGCAGTTTATATTCACCCATGTTCTGAAAATTTGGGAAGAAAACAGGCAGGTTAATTGTTTGATTAATGTTTGATTCAGAAGTCACTTTTGGTAAGAAAGAAGGATTTGTGCAGACAGAAACCCTATCCTAATGGAAGATCAAGTAAGGGGGCACGGCAGACAAGGCCTGAAGCTCAGAAACCCTCCTAGCCGAAGTAATAGCCACTAGGAAGGTCGTCTTCCAGGATAAGAACTTTAAATCCGCTGATGCTGCAGGTTCAAAGGGGGGAGCAACTAAGGCCTGAAGAACCATGGTAAGGTTCCAAGGAGGAACAGGGTTCTTAACTGGAGGGTGCAAAAGAAAGTGCCTTTAAGAAAAGCCTTACACAATCTAAAAGAGGCCAGGGGATTCCTGTTCTCGCCGACATGGAAATTTGAAATAGCTGCCAGTTGCACTTTCACAGTGGAAGAACTGGCCCCTTACTGAGAAATGCTGGCTAAGAAATCCAGTACCGCAGATACAGGGTCATAAAGGGATCCAGCTTTCTCTGAGATGCCCAAATAGAAAATCGTTTCCATTTACTGTGGTAAATCTTCCTAGTGGAATACATATGAGCCGCCACTAGAATAGTTTTTACTGAAGACGAAAGACCGGGAGTCCTGGCAATTAAGGGAACTGGAGCAACCAAGCTGTCAGCTTAAGGATCTCCAGGTTGGGCGTACATGTGCCCGAAGGATGAGAAATGAGATCCGGGCAGGGGGATCTAAAATCCAAGGAGGAGCTAGAACATGAGACAAGAGGAAGGGGAACCAAACCTGACAAGGCCAGAATGGGGCAATGAAGATCACCTTGCACCCCAGTCAGCAAGCCTTCTGAAGAAACTTTGTAATGTGTGGTAACTGGGGATAAGTGTACAGGAGCCCGGAAGGCCAAGCATGGACTAGAGTGTCTTGGGGGGGGTCCCCTGGTGAGGGAATCAGAGCGAAGAACTCTTTGCACTTCGCGTTGGAAGGAGATGCGAAGAGATCGCAGCAAGGCTGTCCCCACGCAAGGAAGATCTCCTCCGCTATCAACTGCTTCAGAAACTACTCGTATGGCATTAGAACAGCCTGACTCAATTTGTCCACTAAAATGTTGAAGCATCTCGGGATGTGCGTTGCAATCAGAAACAGACTAGTGGAGATCACCCGCTCCCAAACTCTCATTGCCCCGCGGCACAGAGGGTAAGATCTGGTTCCTCCTTGTTTGTTGATGTACCAGACAACCGAAGTGTTGTCTGACTGAATTGCAATGATCCCCAGAGAAAGAACAGTATGGAAGGCCTGCAACGCTAAAAGCACTGCTCTCATCTCCAGAACATTGATATGCGATCTGGTCTCGACCTGGGGCCGCGTGCCTTGGACTGTCCTCCCCAGATAATGCCCCCCCCCCAAGCTGGGAGGCATCCGTGGTCATTGTGGCTTGGGCTGTGGATGGAACTAATGGGTGTCCCGCTACAATCTCCAGAGGCTGGGCCCACCAGAGAAGTGACGCCATGTAGGCTTTGCTGATGTGAATTGGGTATTCCATGGGGAGATCCAGCCAAGACCACTGTACGGCTACAGTCCATTGTAGTACACACATGTGAAGATGCACACAGGGGAGGATAGAAATTGATGCAGCCATAGAGCCCAAGGCTCTGAGAACGTGCGCCGCCTTCGGTAACCTGGGGCCAAGAATCAGTGATACATGAGCCCTTAGACTCTGGACCCTGTCTGGAGTTAGGAAGACTTTCAACTGAAGGGTGTCCAGCCATACCCCGATAAAGTCCAAGATCTATATCGGATTCAAGAGCGACTTGGGAACATTGACCGTAATCCATAACAGGCCTGCAAGATGCAGGAAGAAGTCTCTGGCTTGGCAAAGAAGACACTTGGTGGAAGCAGCAAGGAGCCAATCATCTAGGTAAGGGAATACTTGAATCCCCTGAAGCCTCAGGTGAGCCGTTACAACTGCCATTACCTTGGTAAACACCCTAGGGGCTGTGGTGAGACCGAAGGGTAGGGCTCGGAACTGGAAATGACTGGATCCCAGCCGGAAGCAAAGGAATTGGCTGGAGCTCCTTTGAATCTTGATATGGTAGTAAACGTCCTGGAGGTCTATCGAGCACATCCAGTCACATTCTCGAAGATAATGTAGAATGGACTGCAGGGTGACCATCTGGAATTTCTGTTTGCCGACAGCCAGGTTTAAGGATGACAGGTCCAAAATGGGGCTGAGGTCCCCTGTCTTTTTTGGCACTAAAAAGAACCTGAAGTAAAAGCCTGACCCAGAGTGATCGGGAGGGAACCGGTTCGATGGCTTGGTTTTTGAAGCAGCTTGGAAACCTCTAGCGCTGACGTCTCCCTTTGAGTGGGTGGAACATTTGGGAAGCGTTTTGGTTGGATTGGAGGGGCAACAAACGGGATGGTGTAACCTCTGGATATTATCTGAAGCACCCAGTGATCTGCAGTTATGGACTCCCATGCCATTGGGTGCAATGATAATCTTCCCCCGACTGCCTCCACAGTAGGACAGTCGGGCAACCCCTCAGGGCTTCTGTGTGGGCCTGTCCGAGAAGGGATCCCTAAAACAAAAGTTCCTTGGACCCCCTCTGCCTCTGGGCCAGCATCTGTCATGTCCCCCTTTGCCTCTAGGGGATGGGTTATCCTGAGAGTCCTGGGAAAACTGTGATTTCCAGAACCACATCTTCTTTTGCCCTCTGATTCCTGGAAAAGGACCTTTGAGGGCTAGAGAAGCGGATTCCGATGGCAAAGTCTTCCCCACTCTGGACAAGGATGTCACATATGGTCTTCCCAAAGAGAGAAGAACCATCGAAGGGAGCATTAGTAAAAGACGCCTTGAAGGGGTCCGCAAAATGACACAGTCTGAGCCAAGCGTGTCGCCTCATAGCAACGCCGGTCCCAGCCGCCCTAGCTGCTCCTTCCATAGCATGAGAAAGGAGGCGCATGGACGTGTTTGACACTGATTTCAGAGTAGACATCTTCGCGGGGAGCAGATGCTTGTCCTCCTGCGACAAAGACTCTGGGGGTGACTGAGCTAATTCCATGACTAGGTCTCGCTGCAGTCGTATAATGTATGCCAAGTAGTTCAGTGCTCAGATGGAAAACATCACTGAAGAATACACTCGCTTCCCAAATCGATCCACCGTCCTGGATTCCTTATTCGGAGGGTTGACCGAGGAACTCTCCTCAGCCAGTTCCCTCTTGGTGGCTGCTGCAACCAGCATAGCATCCACAGGGGATCCCTTATACCATGCCTGTCCGTCAGAGGGTGGAGAAAGAATTTTGTCTGGGCGATTAAGTATTGGGTCTATGGTGTCAGGCTCCTTCCATGCCCATGTGGTGATAAGATCCACTAAAGGATCTGCTGGCGGGGACACCCAGGAAGTAGATGGGCCCGTGCCAAAAGCCTCCAGGAACACTGATTCATCCGTAGAAAGTTTTGGGGCTGACCAACCTCCCCCTCTGGCGGAGGATCTCCATGATGTCTCCAAAGGAGACATCCTCGTGAGGTGACCTGGGGGAACCTTCTCCTTCATCTAAATCAGTGTCTTCGGTAAGAGACTCAGGGGAGTCCAAGTGCCTCCTTTTGCACATGTGCTTACAATGACCCTCCTCAGTGGGACTCTCTGAAGAGGGCTCGTGAGCCACAAGGGGGTCCTCCAGGGGAACTGCCTGGGGCTCCTCTGGCACTGGCTGTCCCTGAGACAAGATGAACGGAGTCTTAACCGAATCCGAGGGAGTCTGGGCAGAATCCAAGGAAATAGGCTGGGGTCTCGATCCTTGGGAGAGAACCCTCTCCACCACGTTGAAAGCCGATGGAGAGCGCACCTCCTTAGAGCCCAACAAGGAAGAAGCTTTCTCCGGGTCCATCGTGAGGATCGGAGCTGAGGCTTGGTTAGCCGGAGCTCTGAAGGAATAGCTTGGATCTGACAAGGATGGAGCCAAAGACACATCTATCCCACACATCTATCCCCTCGGGTCCGACTCCCCATCTTCTGCCCTGAGAGCTGCTCGGATCCGAGCTAGTCAGATCCGAGGAACTCATGGTAATCGCCGGAGTCTAGGTTGGAGGAACCATCGGCGCCGAATCACCAGCTCCGAAGATCCTCGGACCTATATACACCGAACCGCAGGCCAGATCGGGGAAGGAGAAATCGGGTGAAAGAATGGCATGGAGGTCCTCCCCTCCAGACGGAGAGGGGCCTGGCAAGACTCACATCTAGATTTGGGTCTGAATTAATCTCCTCATCATCCTGTCCATATCCATTTCAGAAAGACACCGAGTCGAGTGCGAGGAAGCGACCAACTCGGATCTGGCTGGACACTGGGAGGATCTAGAGGAAGGCTTCGTCTCCGTCGGCTCCAGGGGAAATCTGGGGGAGTGGAGCTGAGGAGAAATAGGAACTAACTGAGAAAAACTCTCTCAAACAAACCCCGAAAAGCACTTACAGTAAAAGTCTAAAGCTCAAAGCTGCGGAGATCACGATGCTGATGCACGAAGAGGCAAACGTGATCTGAGGAAATGACAGAGGAGATGGTGGTGTGTTATGGGTAAGGGGGAGGAGCTTTGAGCTCGGAGCAGATGCTTGTAAAGTTGCTAGCTCGGATCCAATATGGATCCGAATACCCACAGGTTGAAGATAAAATGAAGTTAACTACTTCAGATTCATGGTTTTCACAGATGACAGGAACTACTAAGGTTCTTTACTTTGTGCTTACACCCACTCTTCTCAATAGCAAAAGTGTGCATGCCTGCAATAAAGTATTGTAAAGTAGATTCGCTTTCCACCCACTTGCTCACTGGTTAGAATGCTCTGCATCCCTTTAAAGGCAGCCCTCCATTCTCCTTTGTTTCACTTCCATTTTTCCAGATGTCAAAGCAGCTGCAGAGTAATGTAGGATTAGGGGGTGGTGGCAGTGGTTCTTCATTCTCATCTCACCCTGGCCACATCCTCTAGAACTCATGTTTATTACCAAAATGCTTGTGAGAATGAATGTCAAAACTGCAGATATGATGGAAAAATATAATCTTATTAAAACAATTTTACTGGAAATGCTTCTTGCAATTAAAAATGTGGTTAAAGGACTAACATGTCAATATGGTGAGTTTGCAAATTTCAAACAAAACAATACATCTAGAAAAGACCTATGGAAAAAGTACAGTTGTGTAAAATCTTAGCATAACAGTAGACGTCCTTTTCTCCACTGTTGCAGTATTCTTCACCTACGAGATCTCCTGCCAAGGACAGCCCAAAGTCCAAAGCCTTCAGCTCTTATAGGCACTGTACGCCACATGTATGCTTCCCGTGCAAGATGTAGGGCATAAAGGTGACTGACAAATGCAAAAACTCAGAAATGAAAAAGCCCCAGAAGGAACAGAATACCCTCAGGGACAAGGAGGAACATGGCATCCAGAAAGAAAAAGAAGAAGGGCCCCTCAGCCAGGACGGAAATTGAAACCAGGTCAAGAGTCAGGAAAGACAGAAAGGAGGGAGGGAACAAATGCAACAGTGAAGAGAAGGACTTCTGTTGTTATGGTAAGATTCTACACAACTGTACTATGTCCTTCCATATCACTGTTGCAGTATTCTTCACCTAAAGGAGAGTACAAGAGCTCAACAGGAAGCCTGGGAGGAGGAAGGCATAAAGAACACTCCACAAGCCCATGCAGAATAGCCCTGGTAAAACCTGCTCTGGCCCTGAAAACATCCAACTTGTAATATCTATTGAAAGTATGAAGAGAGAACCAAGAAACAGCCTTAAGGATAGAATTGGTATCTAGACCTTTGAAAAAAACATCAGAAAAGGCAACATTCCTTGTAGAATGCACATTTGTTTTTATCTAGCAGTGTGACCTTTGCATCCTAAGACATTTGCTGTTGCCTGATCTTGTCACTCTGGCAGTTAGCACAGATGATTAAGACTCTGAGCTGCTAAAAAGCTGCTTCTTGTAGTCAATTATAATTGGTTTGATTCCTTCCACTTTCATTTTATGCTGTGTCAGTGATGAAAGTGACTTAACTAAAGTGCTCCTAGGTCACCCCAGAAAAGGAACACTCTGACCAGTGGACTTAATCAGTTATTAAGCAGATAAAATAGAGCATAAAAATACAGGAAGAGGCATGGAGAGAATTCAAGAAATGTTGAGGGAGACTAAAAAGGAGGAATAACCACAACAGCTTGAAGTTTAGACACTCTTTTGACAGAAGAGTCAAAAGAAGGCCAATCTTCCAAATGTGATGTTGTAAGGAAGCTGAAAAAGCAGGCTCAAAAGGCACCTTGGTCAGTTTTTCAAGTACAAAACTGAGGTTCTAAGGAGGAAGAACAGGCTTCCAGAGATGACTGACATGAAGGAATCGATTGACCTCAAACCTAGAGACCACAGGAGGATTCAAGAGCAGACAAGCAGAAATTGCTGACAAGTGAGCTTTAATTGAATATGCAGACTCAGCATGGAAGAGAGCATACAAATAAGACAGAACCACAGGAACATCCACTTAAAGGGATTCTGATAGCGAGACAGGCGCCAGACAGAAAATCTTTCCCATTTGGACATATATGACTTTCTGGCTGTGGATTTCCTGACCTCTTGCAAAAACTGAAGCATAGCCTCAGAAAATGTGTCTAAAAGGGATAAAAATCCTATTACCTACAGTGTTATTTGAAGGGTGGACAGATGAGGATGGAAAAGAGACTCTGCCGTGTGAGAGAAAATCCACCAGGTGAGGTAACTTGTGATGATTGCCCCTGGGCCAGATGAGAAAGATGGAGGAACCAAATGCTGTCTGGGCCAAAAGGGAGTCATCAGCAAGATTTTGGAATAGTCTTGCCTGATCTTGTGGAGAAGTTGTGGCAGTACAGAAAGTGTGTGTGTGGGGGGGCTTACACAAGCATTCCCTTCCAAGGAAAAGGCAGGGTGTCCACTTTCAAAGTCACAGGACTTGGGACTCTGGAACAGAATAGAGGAAGCTGCTCAGAGTGGAGGCAAAAAGATCTACCTGAGGAATACTCCATTGACGGACGATGTCCAAGAACACATCTCTGTGAATCATCCATTTGTGAGCTTGTGTTTTGGACATGCTCAAAGAGTCTCAACAATCTGGATATAACGAAGAAACAGTAAATCCAAACACGAGTGTACCAAACACCCAAACTTGTCCACAAAAAAGATTTATTATGAAGCACTTTTTGTCACCGTAATACAGTGACTTCATCAGATCTAATGAAGTCAGTGTATTACGGTGACGAAAAGCGCTTCATAATAAATCTTTTTTGTGGACATGTCTGGGTGTTTGGTACACTCGTGTTTGGATTTAATGCTCCAAGAGTCTGCCTCAAGACTGTGTTATGAGGACATGTAAACCACTTGAAGAGTTACTTGATACAGTATTGCTAGATCCCAGACATGAACAGCTAGTCTGCAAGGAAGATAGGACCTCCTGCCCCTCTGCTTGTTGACATACCACGACTGTGGTACTGTTTGTAAAAACTTTGAGGGGCCCACGATGAAAGAGGAAATGAAAACCTTGCAGAGCCAGAAGCATCTCTCAACTCCTTTATGTTGATATGGTCTGACCTCTGATCAGGAGGCCAGAGAGCACAGAAAGCACCATACCCCTGTCTGAAGAGTCTATAAAATGCTCCTGAGTGGGAAATGGTGCTTAAAAAAGAAGTCCTTGATTGCGAGAGAGTTGATGAATCCACCAATGAGGGTCAAGCTTGAGACAGGGAAGAAAAGGCACCAGGAAATCTAGGGGGAGGCAATGCTGAAGCCATTCCGATTTGAGATACAACTGAAGCTTCCTCATATGGACCTGGTGAGAGGGAACATGGGGATGGTGGAAGCCATGAACTACAGGACTCTGAGAAATTCCCTGGCCGTGACAGATGCCAGAGGAAGAAGAGATTGGAAAAAGGCTATCAGAGACTGAGCCTTGGATGCAAGAAGGGATGCCAAAATGACAGCCTTCATCTGAGGAACACATGATCTTGGTAAAGTGTCAGAACTGACTTCTGGAGGTTTACGGTGAACCCCAGACTGTGTAATAGGCAAGCAGTAAACCAGAGATCCATAAGGAGACTGCTGGGAGAAGGAGCTTTAATAAGCATATTGTCTAAGTAGGGAAAATCTGAATACCTTGAAGCCTGCAAAAGGCATTTGGTGAATACCCCTGGGGCAGTCAAGAGGCAAAAAAATTGAGAAGAGACAGAGGAATGCAAAAGTTTCTTGAAAAGAGAATGGATGGGGATGCGAAGGTATGCATCTTTGCGATCCAGAGACACCATAATGACCTGAGGAAGTAGAAGAGGAAACAATGTCTGAGGGATAATATCTGAAAGGAAGGAATCTTAAGAAGGTGTTTGGCTGGGAGAGATTCAGAACTAGTCTCCATGTACCCTCCTTTTGTGTGAACAAAAACATTCTGGAGTAAAAACCCTTCCCTACCTGGGTAGGAGGCATGCCTGAAAGGTGCCTTGATTCAAAACAGATTGGAGAACCTATGGGAAATGAGAAAACTGGTCCTGAGGAGGTAAGGCAGGAAGGGACTTTTAAACCGTAAAATATCCCTGATGGACAATGGACAAAACCCAAGAGTCTGAGGTGATTTGTAGCCAATTTAGATGAGACATGGAAAGGTGGAGGGACAAGGGAACCTGGCCGAGAGATGAGGGAAGCAAATCATCAAACAGAACAAGGCTTGCTCTGAAAAGAAGGTTTCTGTCCGGAAGGAGTCTGACTAGACTTATCAGAAGGCACAGGCATAAAAAACCCTTCTTTCCCTTAGGAGGAGGGCGAGATTACCTGCAAACAAAGGCAGCCTTGGAAGGACAGTTTCTCTGAAACCTTGGATTAGTAGAAACAAGAATATGTTTTAGCTCCTGCAAAGCTTTGTTCTTGTCCTGGAGGAACTTGAAAAGGTCAGCAGCAGCAGATCGAAAGAAAAATTTGTTATCCAAAGGAGGATCCAAAAGTTTGGCCTAGAAGTCATCAACAAAGCCTGAAGACGTAGCCAAGAATAATGCCTCATAACTGAACCAAAGGCAGTGAAAAGGCAATGGTGAGCAACTTGTGAAGTACAGTCCAGCAGGGAAAGGGACAAAGCCTGCGCCTCAGAGTTAGGAAGGCCAGAAACCACCTTAGAAACCTGAGAAAGGAAACACAATACATATCTGGTCATATGGGTCTATCAGTTGATGGCCCTAAAGGACAAGATATCAGCACTGTAAACCTCCATGGCCTTACTATCCTTATTAGAAGGCAACAGCTTGGTGGAAGGCAACAACTTAGATAACTTGTCAGAAGACACTGACACTACAGAAGGGTCAGCAGAAGGCATTTATAAAGGAATTTGCATTCCTCAGACACCCTGTAGAACACATCCAGCTTTTTCAGTGAAGGAGGCTTGGTGTCAGGGGCTACAAAAGCTACAGAAAAGGTTATCTAAAAGGGAAGCCACAACAGGAGGGTCAGTAGATGGCTTACTCCAACTATAGGAGCTCATAATACCTTTTTTTGAATATCACAGACCTGGGAACAATCCCACATAAAATAGTCCATCATAAGGGCAATGGTGTCCCAAAAGGGCAGTTCTTCCAAAAGGTAGTCTGGACTTAAATTCTCCTCGTCTGAACTGTAGTCCAAAGGGGGAAGGGGTTTGTGAAGAATAAGCTAGTAATCCCCCCCCCCCTGAGTCCAGGTCCTCCTCTGAGGAATCCAATTCCCTAGGCCTCTTGACTGGAGTGGAAGACCAGGGACAGCAGGAACAGAGACCCCATGAGGCAGCTTCGAGGCCATCAGATCATTAAATAAACCTTAAGTGAAATACTGCCATTCATGTTGGGGACCCTTCACAACAGGTAAAATATTCTTTATCTTTTGTTTCTTCTTCTGTGGGACATCCGCTTGAAAAACACTTAGAGGGTCAGACCTCTGACATGACTCAATAACAGTGGGGGAATCTTCTCCTTTGCTAAAATCTGAGGAATCCCCCTCAATCCTTTGGATATTTTCAATCGAGGTTCCCCCTCAACGTGAGGTACAGACATTTGAAAAGCCTCAGAGGACGTGCAAGAATTCATATCCATTTTGGCTTCTGACAAGGTTGCACCAGAGGAATCAGAAGCAAGCACCAGTCTTCAGGACTTTCACTAGCCTCTACAGAGGCATCTGAGAGAGGCTGGACAGCAGACAGATCAGGCCTGACTTTTTTGGCCTTTGGCTGATGGCTGGACCTTGGAATGGCAGGATTCAGATGCTGCAACAGCTTAAGTTGTTGGTTCACAATCTAAATCGATAAAGAGGAGAGGCGACTATGTATGGTCTCAGGCACAAACGGTGGGCAGAACACTGCGTATGACTATGGGAAGCACCCAAACGAAAAAGACAATGGTTGTGACTGACTTTATGGGGATTTTACCTCCCACACTGTCATTTTCCCTGTCTGGATGGCATGAACACAATAAAAACAATAAGAAAAGGAAGAGAAGAACCCCCAACAGGGCACTTAATTGAAAAAAACTGTTTGGTAACCAGCAGAGCAAAAGGGCATTCAGACAGACATTTGATAATGATGTTCAAAATGGCGACAAAGAAGTTCTGAGTGTATGTGTCATATATGTCACCTTTATGCCCTACGTCTTGCGTGGGTAGCATACATGTGACGTATGGCACAATAAGAACTAAAGATTTTGGTATACTGGCCAGATGCTGGGCTATCCTTGGGAGGAGATCCTTTAGCTAAAGAATACTGCACAGTGACATGGAAGGGCATCACCTGATACTATTAGATAACCTATTTAGAACTCGGTGACTGAAACAATCCAAAGAGATACTGAAGAGGATTATGTGCATAAATGTGTACAAGTCATAATGTCTAGCAAAGAGAAGCAACTAAGTAAGACGCAGTTATGTTTGTAATTAGTAGTCAAGTAAATTTACAAGTACAAGCATTTTGTCATGAGAACTCATGTCAGAACACCACAATGGTCTCTTGTTGTACCAGGACTGGAATGTATAGCTATCCTCATAAACAGCAGAAGTCCTGAGACAAATCCAAGGAAGGATTCAAGAGTTAACCAAGTGCAGAAACAAAGCAGAAATATCTGTGTGGTGGCCAAATATCAAAGATGATGAAACCAAATTAGTGTCTATGTGTCAATTCTGAAATTAACACAGTATAAATCAAATAAGAGAATCTGTTATGGAGACACTTTTGCCAAAAACGCCAAGGCAAAGAATTACAGTAGGCTCATTGGAACATAATGGGAATAATCACCTAGTAGTAGTGAATCATTATTTAAGAGATATTGACAGTCAACTTGTCAGCACTAACCAATAAACAAGGCACCTCTCCTTTAAGACAATGCTCTCCATATGGAGAATTCCTATTAATATTTTCATTGACAATGGGACTAAAATCATTTTTATGGCATTTCAGAAATATGTAAATTAGAACGGGTTTGCCCATACAAAGTCCACATTATCCAAACGTGAATGGTGCTGGTGCTGCTGAGACAGCAGTACAAGTGGCTACAAAAATATCAGATCCACATGTACCTCTGATGTCCTAAAGAGCAATGCCACAGTGGTTCATAGGTTCCTAGTAAGCTTACTGACAATGAGATCAATGAAAAGCTCAGGCACATCATAAAGTTCTGGTGGGAGACTGACAATGTTCCCCATAAAGTAGTTTTTCCCTCACCTGTCCAATGTAAATAGATGTCATCACTCATCTAGTAATCCAAGCTGATGTTAAGATTGCTAAAGAAGCACTCTGCTACATATAGATGATAGCTTATTCCACAAATGGGGACTATGTTGTGTTAGGTACCCATCACACTTTGTGATGCTGATGTGGTCGTACAAGTTTAGGTCTCTAGTCTGGGTGTTTGTTTTACCATTGATCCTATTTAGGAGAAGTTGTTCAAAGAGTGCTGGGTCATTCAAAACATGGAAAGCTAAGCAGAGATCACTCCTCAAAAATCTATATGATACTGAGTAAAGGGACCAACAGGACTTTCAATCTATCAGAGTAGCTAAAGGTACTGAGACCCCAATCTTTTTGGTGAGGAAACATTGAGATTTTTGAAGAGGTTGAGGCGCTTACTGAGGTACGTTCCAAAGGGGGCATCATATCTCTCCTGCCCAGATTTTAGCCTCACATTTTTGGTCTCTTCCCCATAAAATCTGAATACTATATTAAGCAGGGTGTGAAAAGATGAGGAGATGACTCTGCAGCACTGTGTATTAGAGGGCAATGACAGCTGTTAAGTAATTACGAACAGCTGGAAGAGTGATGGAGTTAGGAGGACAAGGTGTAGTGAGGACATGTGTAGTTCAGATGTAAAGGAGGGAGTGGAAACTATCAGGAAGGGTAACTCCCCCCATGTCACTGTGTAAAAACATAAGTAAATCTGTTAATGTGGGGTTGGCAGCCTCAAACTCATATTTGCTCTTATCAAATTTTCTTTGACAACTCTGCTCAGCTTTGTGTACTGCAACATATACATACACACATACATATTTGATGGTTTATGGAGTTAACTGATGTTCAAAGTGGATGGATGATCTTGCTATGGAATGACATGATGCAGTTGTTATATTGAGTACACTGCAGAAATGAATAAAAGAACATGTCAACATGATATACTCTGATGATGGATATTTTGATTCCACAGTCATTAGGCCTCCAATATAATGTACAGTGGAATAAGCAAATTGTTAAATATTTTCATGTGTAGATGCCAAGTTCAACAGATGGCATAATGACCCTGTTTCTAGACCCTACTGCTTTACAAGTGCAGACCTACATTATGACCCAGTCCCATTCATTTCATTGATACTGTAAATAATCCATACTGTTCTAGTGATATTCTTCCACTGATAAAATATACAGCTAAGACAATCCCACCAGGGCCGACTACAATAGATATGGAATAAAATTATTGAACTTCCCCTTCTAAATAAATGCAAGAAAGAAGAAGAGTGTCAGCACACATGGGATCTCTGCTGCAACATTAGCTGTATCCTATCGGAATCAGTTGCATGCAGACATCTACCCAAGCTGGTCTGGACTTCAGTGCAGGTGGATTCCTTCCTTCCCAAAGTGGATATGCACACTGGTGTCCTGAAGGAAGAAGGCAAGTAGCAAGTGCCATACTTGATTCTTGTTTCTGGTGATGAATAAAAAGGGATATGGACTTTGAAGGAAGCAGCTCCCTTCCATCAGCTCTGGTTTAGTTTAACAGGACAAAACTTGTACTAAAGAGCCACTGCTTTCATGCAAAAATCCCCAACTGCAGTTCCTGGCCTGCTATTGAACATGAGTTTTCCAGAAGTTGTATTAGGCAATTTCCTTTAACCCCCCCCCCCCCATCAACCACAGCATAAGTATACACCTTTAGTAAAATCTGGTGTTCCAGGGGCAGATGGGAGAGAGCTATTATTGCAATAGTGATTGTACTTGAACATCTGCTAATATAGTAAATGTGCTCACATGGCTGTGCTATGTTCTTTTTACAGGTCTATATCAGAAGATTGTTTGAAGAGTTGAACTCCATATGTTTGATTTTGAAAAAGTTAAACTGTTTGTACTGATATCACAGTACATTGGGGATCGGGGAATTTGCTCTTTTTCCCACTGTAGTGCAGTCCTGGAGTTGGGAAATATAACTAGCAGGGAGTGAATAGATTTGTTTTTTGTACTTTTTGGAAAGTGGATCATATGGTCTCGACTATATGGAGTGCAGCTTTCTGAAAAGTCTATTTTCTGATATAGAATCCCTTTTTTATAGATGACTATTCAGTAGTATTCATAACATATGGGGAGGATTATCAAAGCAGTATCAGTAGTGGGAGGTGGAAAACACAGTCATTCACAGGTAAAACTTCTCAAGGAGACCAAATGGCTGCTGCATAAAATGATCTGAGCACAGACATTCTGAAGGCGACTGCAGACATGACAGCTGCCCTGATGGAATGTGCTTTCACCTGCTCCTCTAAGGTTTTTCACAAGCTTTTTATAACAAAACAGCAGGCAGTTAGTCAGCCATTTGGAAAGTGTATGCTTAGTCAATAGTTTGCCCTGCTTCCCAGATAGAAAATCAGAAACTATTGCTCTTGTCTCTGTCAAACATCCTTAGTACTGTTCAGGCAATACAAGAATTACCTACGGATGTCAAGAAGCTGTAAAATTCTCTCCTGTTTGCTAAACAGGTACTTCAATAGTCTGATTGAGGGAAACCCATACTACCACAGGCAGTAAGGAGGAGTTCGTTTTAGACTCACCTTATCTCTGTGTAATGGAGTGAATAGCTCCTTACATATAACAGCCTGTAACCCAGACATAATTTTCAGCAAGGTACTGGCCACCAGTAACGCTACCTTGTAGAACAGATACTTCAGCAGAGAATAGCTATTGGTTTGGGCAAATGGATCAACTTAGTATGAAGCTGAGGTTCCAACTTTCGTCACTGAACAGAGATGTAGGACCCCTTTAGTGTGTGACAACCAAATGCTTAGCCAAGAGTGGATCAACAGGGAAGCATAATGAAATGACTGCTACATGCAAAATGACTGAATAGGAGGGTAATTTTAATAGTGTCCTCAGATAACACTTACTTGACAGGAATAAGGGTGAGATCACCCAGTCTGTCAATCTGCGACCCTACAGATTTGGCTGCATCACAGTGCCACACCAGCACACGTCTAGAATCTTAGGCAAGCTGTAACAGGGTTCTTTCAACATCTGTACTAACATGAAAAATGACTGCTGTCTGGGTCAGTAAGCAGGAAAAGGCCAACAAAATCTTTCTATGACTTTACACCCTCACCTTCTGGAGCACCCTTGCTAAACGTGGACCTGGGGGATATGTGAAAAGGGGTCTACATTAGAACATTGAAGTTTCAGAACTTCTAATGTTCTAATATCGAATCCTATTTAGTGAATGCTGAAAACATCAAACATGCAGAACAGCGAATTTTTTCCTAGGGAAAAAATTTGCTGTTCCAAAACACATACACACAACACAAGCACACCAAACAAACAGCAATCCACACACATACTCCTAAAATCTTACATCTAACCCTACACTAAACTGTACATACATCACTATCTACCCACTTACCTTAACCCAAACCCTAAGGTCTGTCACTATCGCGCACACACCTCACCCACACCCTAACCCTAACTCACCTACCCTGCCCTAACCCTCACGTCTACACATTCACACACTTACCTGACCCGTGCCATTACCCTAACTCACCTAACCCGCCCTAACCCTCATGTCCACACAATCGCACACTTATTTTAACCCGACTCGCAACTTTCCACCACAGTGCTGAAAATAGCGAAGCGACAGGAACAGACAACCAAATTCTTTCCCTAGGAAAAAAAATTGTTTTTCTGTAGCTTTTCTATTTTCAGCGTTCGCTGAATAGGGGTCGATATTAGAACATTCGAAGTTCTGAAAATTCGATGTTCTAATACAGACCTGTGCAAAGGAAGACAACATTTTATTGGAAAGAGAACACATCCACATCCACTGCTTATAACTTCTAACATGGAAATCTTGTATAGAACCTTAAAGGTCGGTGGTTTTCTGCAGATGTAAACAAGTTTATATCTGGTACTCCTCATTTCTCTCTCTCAGTCTTAGGAAGATGGCTGTTTAGATGCCATTTGTGGGTGACTATCAGTGTTCTTCACTGGGGATTTGTTGTGTTGATGAGGTCTGTTGGGAAGAGGGCTGGGCAGTGACACTAACTGCTATTCTCCAAAGGGGGGGGGGGTCTGAATGTGTACTCCACTGGATGTTTATGTACCACATGAATGTGGTATTGCCTGCAGTTAACAGTAGCATATTGGATTTTCACATCATCTAGTATGATGGCTAACATTTATGTGACACTGATTTGGAGTTTCCTTTGAGCAGAGTTCTACCAATTCTGGACTTCAGGGTGCTTCAGTGTGTCTCAGCGCTCCATCTGATGTGTTTGTTATGTTTTAGTTGTGAAGGGATAGTAAGGAGGACAACCCCAGAACTATCTTCCCACCTCTGCTTCAGAAGCCCACCAAGCAAATTCCTTCTGAATGCACTGCTGGACTACTATCCCTTTTTCTAATAGGTAAACATGCTGTTCTCACCAATGGACTTTCTGCATATGCCTACCTGCTAGGGGTAATAGGAATATGAGGGACACCATAAACCTCACTGCTCTGTTTACTGTTACAGTGGTCCTTTGTAATCCTCCTAGAAAGGTCAGTTGTTTAAGCATGTCTCCTGGGAAGACCCAATGTATGGAACTGACGGGACTTTCACAGAAAAACCCAGACTCCTCTGGCAATTCAAAGTACAGCTGAGCTTTTCCTGCAATTCTTCCTTGGCTTGAGCCTACAGCAGTCAACTCAGGTCCTCAGAAAACTATTGCAGGGGCCATACATTTCATAAATATTCTGGGAGGAGTACAGAGCCCACAGATTAAGAATTCAAGTTGGAAGTGGCAGTCCCCTGTCTTGAATCTGAGAAATTCCTTGTGATGTTCTTTGTGTTTCACTGTTGCAGTCATCACATTTGGGTTATCTACTTGCACTAGCCCTCAGTCAGCCTGATTATCAAAGTCTTGGGTCCTGCGTCGGTTGCCGTCTCATCTTCCGTGACGTCAGGTAGTCAGGGGTATAAAGCATGCAGCTGACGCCATTACATCAGTCTTTCTTGCCGTGCGGTGCCCAAAGCAGAAGCAGTACGTAAGTGCCGGTCGGCCGACTCCTGAAATTTTAGTTTTCGAGTTTCAGAACCAAAGTCTTCAACTACAGCTAAGTACCCTGTTGGGGAAACCTTTTTTTGCTCTTAACGGATGTCAGTAAAAGTCAATAATTGCATTTCTTGTGGAAATCAAATACCTCATAAAGATTTTCATTCATACTGTATTCCTTGCCTAGGCCCTGACCACGATGTACCTCGCTGTTGGTTTTGTGCCTTATTTAAACCACAACTATTAGTCGTCGGTACATTTTCGCTTCTAAATATTTTGGTACTCGGTTCAATTATCTAGATATGTCTTTGGTAAGCCACCCGACTACTGACATTCCAAAAAAAAAGCAAAGATAAAGACAGAGACAGGCTACCTAGGTCCAAAGCTGCCGACAACACTTCTCCTAAGCTAATCACCAGTTCGCCAGTACTCAGTGAGGTGCTTTCGCAGCCTCTGATACCCACTACTTCAGATTCGCAGGCCTCTACTGAGACCCATTCGGAGTCTGGTATGCCGCGAGATGCTTCAACTGTGGAACCTGCGGATGTCTCTACCTTGGATGGGTCCGGAGCTGCTGTGCAGGCACTGGCTTCTGAGGGTGTATTCAGGCCTACTGACTTGTATATTAAACCAATGCCATCTTCTTCTTCTAGGCCTAAAACTCGAACCATGCCTAGGAAACTGGCGACCAGACTGCATGGTCAGGCCTCTATGCCTAAAAAACAAATGATAAGAATGCCTGAAGACCTTATTACTTTAATCAGGGGAAGCCAACCTTCCCCTTCTAAGAGACCTAGGACTGAATTTGCTTATGATACTTCTGACCAGGATTCTGAAATTTCTGTCTCATCTGATGACCAGGATTTACCCTTATCCACCTATGAGTATTCTGATGCAGAGGACTCTATTCCCTCTGCTTCTTCCTCAAAGGATTTTTCTTTTGGTGAAACCTTGCATACTCTTAGGGAGCATTTTTACTGGGAAAGCCAGGATTACTGATTCTAAAAAGAGGCTTAGAGATTTCTTACTTCTGCCTCAGCACAGACCTTTAGCTATCCCTCCTGTGCTGGACATTGTTGACGATGCCTTTTCGGAATCTAACTTGGCCCCTGACTCTTTACCGCCTGCTCCCAGAAAACCTGATAGATATTACAGGGTTCCTGATTCTCACAAGTTTCTTTTTAAAAATACTACTGCGGATCCTGAGACCATTTCACAGGGAGCCAAGGGCATTAAGGCTACTGCTGCCAAAAATCCTACCCCCTCTGATAGAGAATTCCAGGGCCCTGGATAGATGGGGTAAGAAGGAATACACCTCTGCACCCTTGGCCATCAAGGCCTTAAATTGTCAGTTTCATAAGTTAAAGTATCAGCAGCATATTATTGGATTGTTTAAACAGAAAATTATAATGATTCCCGATTGTGCTGAAAATAAAGATTTACAGGATTTAATGCATTCTGCTGAACAGGTTGGAAAACATACTTTGCAATGTGGTTTTTATTCACTAGAGGCATCTTGCAGGGCTGCTGTCACTGGGTCTGTACTTAAAAGGCATGCTTGGCTTAAGAAGCAATCTTTGCCAGATCATGTTAAAACTAAATTGCTGGATGTTCCCTTAAATCAGGACCACCTGTTTGGCGACAAAGCAGAAGTTGTTCTTAAAAAGATGGAGGAAAAAGCTAAATCTATGCAAACTGTTAAAGATTTATTACAAGTACAGACTCCTAGATTTAGTAGGTATTGGCCCTCAAAAAACTGGTCCTTTCCTGCCTCTTCCAGGCCTTCTCAGTTCAAACCCAGAACCAGCAGAACACCCAGGGTACACACAGGACTAAGCAGTGGGGGGGGATCCCACTTTCAAATCAGGGAGTAGTAAGACTCCCCCCTATTGTAAGCTGTCTCAATGACTTAACTTTAAAACTTCCAAGCACTTAGGGGGAAAGATTGCTCTGCAAGCAAAAAAATGGGAACTCATTACCCAGGACAAATGGGTTTTAAACATAGTTTCCCAAGGATACAGATTTCACTTCCACACGTTACCAACCTAAAATGGTTGGCCAGATCTACCCCCAAATCAGTGGACGGAGGCTCAAAAGCAAGTACTCTCTCTCTTAAGATTAAATGCTATCCAGACTGTTCTGGAAGAGGAAAATGGACAAGGTTTCTACTCAAGACATTTCCTGGTACCCAGAAAAGACAACTCATGGCGTCCTACCCTGGACCTGTCTATCCTAAACACCTTTTCAGTGATTCCAAAATTAAAGATGCTAACTCTTCACCAGTTGCTTCTCATGAAAGGCAAAGATGCCTGGTTGGCAACACAGGATTTAAAGGAAGACTACCTGCACATCCCAATCAGGGAATCTTGCAGAAAATACCTATGCTTCAAAGCAGGCATGCACTATCAGTTCTCGGCACTGCCCTTTGGCTTATCTACTGCGCCCAGGATATTCACAAAGTGCCTAGCTCCATTCATTGCATTTTGCAGGCAAAGGAATATTCAAATATACCAATATCTGGACGACTGTCTAATTCAGGCAGAAAGCCAGGATATACTTCTGTATCATCTGGCATTTGTACAAAAGGTGTTAACTTGTCTGGGTACACCATAAATGAAAAGAAATCACATCTGGTACCCTGTCAACAAATTATATTCCTGGGAGCAAGCCTGAACACAACTTCCCAGATGGCTTTCCTCACGCCAGAGAAACAAATTCATTTGACAACTTACTTCAAACTAGTGGCCACAAAAACCCTGCTATTCGCAAGGCAAATACTGCAAGCCTTGGGGTTCATGGCCTCATGCATTTTACTAATTCCATATGCAAGACTGCATATGAGGAAATTACAATGGTATCCAAAAAGCCTATGGTGTCAACATTCTCAGGATCTAGAAGCAATGATTCCTATCATACATTGCCTACAGTTAGAATTCCTTTGGTGGGCAGAGGCCTGCCACCAAAACAAGGGACTACCATTCACTCTACCCCCTGCTGCCCAAACCCTAACAACAGACGCATCAGACTATGCATGGGGGGCTCACCTGGCAGGGAAGTGCATTTAGGGCAAATGGAACCCAAGTCAAATGCACCTGCATATCAATCAAAAAAAAATGTTAGCTGTACGGAATGATCTGACAGCCTTCAAGGACCACATTCTTCCAGGACAATTAATTGTAAAGACAGACAACACCACTGTTATGTGGTACACAAACAAGCGGGGGGGGGGGGGTACCCATTCTTACCCCCTCTGCAAACTAGCCATGGCTCTGTGGAACAAAGCTTTAAGCTACCAAGTTCATCTACAGGCTCAATTCCTGCCAGGAAACTAAATACACTGGCAGACGAACTAAGCAGAAATCTCATGGACCCACACGAGTGGAAATTGGAACCAAAGAACATGTTGATCAACAAATGGGGGATCCCAGATATAGACCTGTTTGCCTCCCCCCAGAACTACCAATTGGACAAATTCTGCACAAGGACTCCCCACAAACAAGCTTGGAAAGTGGATTCTCTGTCCTTCAGCTGGAAAAATCTATCAGTTTATGCCTTTCCTCTTCTGCCTCTCCTCTCCAAAGTACTACTAAAGATCAAACAGGACAAACCAAGGATGATACTGATTGCACCAGACTGGCCACGCCAACACTGGTACCCCCTCTTGCACAGTGTGTCACAGCTGGCCCCATGGCATCTACCTCAGACCTCTACCCTGCTGTCTCAACAATAGAGCCATATTCTGCACCCCCAGCTTCAAACCCTGAACCTGGCAGCCTGGCTAATTACCTAATCTCTCCATAACCATCCCTCAGTAAACAAGTGTTGGATGTCATTTTGGAGGCAAGGAGGCCTTGTACTAGAAAATCTTATGCTAAAAAATGCAAAAGTTTCTGTGCCTGGAACCAAACTCAAGGGAGGGTCACAGCAGCGCCCAATTTACCTCAGATTCTTCAATACTTAACTGAGATGTTTCACAAGGGCCTTTACTTTTCCTCCATCAAAATTCACGCCTCAGCCATTTCAGCTCATTACAACACAGAACCCACCCCTCTTTTCTCACCCACTGCTCAAGTAGTTCCTCAGAGGGGCCAAAAACTTAACCCACCCAGGAGAGCCTCAACCCCAGCCTGGGACCTTAATTTTGTATTGGAAAAACTCACTCTGCCTCATTTTTAGCCAGCTGCAAGTGCAGAGTTAAAATTCCTTTCTTAGAAAACAGCTTTCATTTTAGCAATCACTTCAACAAGAAGGGTATCTGAATTACAGGCCCTTATGGCAGTGGAGCCTTTCATCATCTTTCATTCGGACAGGGTGTCCCTCAGGACCAATCCCTCTTTCATGCCCAAGGTGGTATCCAGTGTGGCTCTTAATCAGTCCATTCATTTGCCAACCTTCTTTTCTAATCCACAGAACAAAAGGGGAACGGATACTGCACTCCTTAGATGTAAACAGACAACTTAGATTTTACTTGGACAGGACTAAACCTTGAAGGAAATCTGAACAACTGCTGGTGGCATTTGCTGTACAGGCAGAGGGGAAGGCTATTTCAAAGTAAACCATTTCTACATGGATAGGCCATTGCATTCATTTCTGCTATAAGCACCATGGAAAACCTATCCCACAGGGGATTAGACCCCATTCAACCAGGGCTGCATCTACCTCTACAGTCTTTCTCAGAGGTGTCCCTACAAGAGACATCCTAGAAGCTGCTACCTGGAGTTCTCTGCATACTTTCACCAAGCATTACCATTTACCAATTTTCTCTAAATCTGCAACAGTGAAACACGAAGAACATAGTACAGTTGTGTACACTTACCATAAATGTATATGTTCGAGTGTATTCACTGTTGCAGTCCTGGTTACCCTCCCTCCAGCCCCCTGACTTCTTTTGGCTATACCTATATTCTCCTTTACTATACTTAAAAGCTTTTTGGTGTATTTGCTTTTTTGTTGGAGGTATAATCTTGTACATATATTTAATTGCTTCCCATTAAGGGGGGAACCTGACATCTGGGGCAAGAAAAACTGATGTAATGGCGTCGGCTGCATGCTTTATACCCCTGACTACTGACGTCACGGAAGATGAGACAGCAACTGATGCAGGACCCAATACTTTGATAATCAGGCCAACTGAGGGCTACTGCAAGCAGATAACCCAAATGTGATGACTGCAACAGTGAATACACTCGAACATCTACATTTATGGTAAGTGTACACAAATGTACTTTACCTGTACATACGGACATCTAAAGAGGCATACTTGAGGTTCACAGTGACCATGAATGCACCAAACATGAGCGAGGAGATGAGGAACTGCATGGTTAATATTTTGAATCTGAGACATTTAGAAATATATTTAGTTTGAACAGGCCTGAAATGGATCTCCAGAGCTCATTTCTTTTGGGTGTCACAAATAGCTTGGAATAAAACCCCAACCCTTCCTCATCTCTGTGGACCTCCTTGATGGCACTCTATACTCAAGAAGGGGGGGCTAAGCTGATTTGAGCTGACTGCATAAATCACTAACCCATAAAAGGGGAAAAAGTTTTACATTTGATTCTACACGCAGAGTACGTGGTGTTTAGGATCCATTTCTGTAAGGCGATTTTTTTAAACAACTGTACCTGAAAAGATTTGGCTGACATCCCATGAAACTGGAAGGTACAGATGGAGGTAAGGGTATAGGAGCAGCATAGAATTCCAGGCAGAGTTACAATTGGTCAGAAGGCCCTAGGAAGACGGTCTCAAAAGGCTTCTTGACTTCAACGGGACTCTTAGGTTTAGGTGGTATTACTGTGGGTGAAACTCACGATATGGGTTTGATGCTTTTTCTACATATCCACTTTCCAGAACTTTTCTAACTTTTCCTTGATTTTTTTTTCTTAAATGAAAACAGATTCTCCTGTGTGGCTTTGCTTCTGGGGTCATTGTAGGGTCACATATTATGTCAGCTTACAGAGATTTAGCTTTCCAATACCATCAAAGATTTGCATTCACCGAGTGGTTTATTTAACAATCTGTGACTTTTTTCTTTTTCGTTTATACTCATTATTATCTGATGTGTTGTCTGTGCTGTAGGTTGAAATGTTAGATCAGCTGTGTTGTTATGCACTAAAAATGACTTTTGTCACCCTTTCCTTTCCTCTTACTCCTGCAGTTAAGCAGCATTTTAAATTGACTGATTTGTCTGGCATTTATTTGGAGAACTCTAGTGTTAGTTTTTTTAGCTTTGGCCACTTCTTACTGCATCCTCTTCCAACAATTATGTTCATAAAGGTTCCTATGTCTATCAGCACTTTTATTTCTTATTTGCTTTTCTTGCAGATTGTGGTCACTGGCTTCTTCACATTGTGTTATTTTCCTGCATGCGTTTTTATCTCATACTTGCTAACCATCAAACCTCTCCCAATTGTACTTGAGCCCATTCATTCCCTAGTGGTGCGGTATCACCACCAGTCCCCACTAGCACATAAGGCATCTAGGGGAAGCCGCTGGCATTTAGGCAACCGTGAGGGCTGCTTGTGCCCTCACTAGAATCCTGGTAATCATCAGTTTAATTATCAGCTTATCGGCTTAAGCCATTCCAAGAGCAGAAGAATGTGCAACCCACATCACTGTAACTGCCTTCACTTGCACAACTGCATGCCCTGTGTACTTGCTCAAAGAAAGCTACCTCCAACTGGTGACTTAGTAGACCAAACATACACGCACACACCCTCCAGGTCAGCAGCCTACCCCTTCCTCTGAAGACATACTACAACTCGCTACTAATTCTACCTCCTTTCCTCAAGAAAGGCCACAGCCACCCTCCCTGCCAACTCTGTTAAGTGCCCAGACCACTAATCAATCTCAGGTCATCTGGTTCAGTTTCAGGGCTTTATCTCTTTACTGCACTGGAGCTGGCCACAATATATTCTTTATTTAAAGTAGGCATTGTTGTTTTCATTTCATTATCTCTCTACACCATGGGAGCTGGCCACATTATATTCTTTAAAGTAGGCACTCTTGTTTTCATTTTCGTTAGTACTGTGATGTCCCTCCTCTTGGCCAGTGATCAAGGAGCCTCAATCTGCACCCCTGACACCAATGGGGAACATTCATGGTGAGAACAATAGACACACACAGTGTTTTCAGATGCAGCTCTCTGCACCAAGTACAATTTCCCCTTAAGAGCACACATGGAGTATACACTCCTGTCCTGGGCTTCCACTCCAGCCCCCAAATAAGACTTCCCACTGACCACTATAGAGCTGAGTCTTTAGCTAAATGTTCTAAGCCAAGTCCTCCACCACACTCTCTGTGTAATCAGTGCTCTCAGTGCCCCTGTACAAAGTAGCTGTCACACACGCAGATGTTTTTCATACTCGCTCACACACACACACACACACACACACACACACACACACACACACACACACACACACACACACACACCTGGGAAAGGCTGGCACAGCTTACCCACTTTGCCACACTAACACTAGAACACCCATAACCAGCTACTTTAATGTTCTTACCAAGGTACCCAATTACACTTAGTAAAAATAACACTTATACAAATGACAGTGTTTAACCAAGTAGCAAGACATTTAGGAACGTGGAGCCATGGTGCCACTAAATAAATGCAAGTACTCTCAAAAGTTAAATATTTTCTAAAAGACCAGCCAGAATGAAAGGTTTTAGATATATTTAATAATGACTAATAAAATCATGAAAATACTGAATATCTATTTACAATAAACACTAGAGTTTCAAACACAGGGAATATGTATTAAAAACAGCACAGATAGAAAGACTTAGATACAGAAAAAACTACATTTAGCTAATTTCACTATATTTTTCTAGCTAACTGAAGAATTACTGTTCCCTAGTTACTTACTAATGCAAGGCACGATGAACGTGGATGAGCATCTTGCCAGGTCCAAAACAGTGTGCACACCTCAAATCTCTCACTAGTATTCAAATACAATTTCAGTGCTAGCTACAGAATGACATCACATCTGGTCACCTGACTTTATGGTTCCCACACTACCCTCTCACTAGAAACTGAGCCAGGACCTGGCACTGATCTGTCACAATACACACATTGAACTTTAGGTTTATTGTTTAAGGTTTATTACAGCATCTGGAAACTGTAAAACAATTCCAATACTTCTACCCTACCAGCAGGAACTAACAAGCCATTCTCTAGCACCCCAGGGTAGCAATTAGTTCACCACTAAGGACAATAGAACAAGCCCTGTCTAGGCTTTTTACAGACTTTGGGTCTTTAGCTGCATTCAGACCTGTGAGATTAAATCTTTATGGCCTAAACCAAGTCATTTAATTTCAGGCTATTTTTCTTAAGGTTAGCTGGGCTGAGCATAACCCCTTCCCTTCCAGTATCCTCTGTTAAAATATATAGATTTCATCAGTTACAACAATGCAGTCAGACATAACATGTATATTTCTTTTCTGTCCAGCAGAACCCACTGTTGATAATTTTTTAACACAAGCAATTTTACAAATACATTTTTACACAAGCATCTGTACAAATCAGTTTGGTATTAGAATGACATACACTTATTTACAAAACTCCAGCTAGCTATGCTGGCATATGTTACACATGCACTGCCCTACTGCAAGCTGGCACTATCTCACATCATCACAAGTACCATCTGCTGTTGTTTTCATTTTCATTAGTACTACCTACTCTGTTAACATGGGTATGTGTTACATTACTTACATGTGTCTTCAGCTTCTCTTCAATACCTTCCTCTGCTTCACTGGCCCATAGGTTTTACAACATAGTTCATGTCTACTTTTGTTTCTACATACCTTAGCAAAACAAGTTCTGTATCCCGCACATCTTACGCAAGACTGAGCACGGTCCCTTATGAAGATGTTGGACACCACAAAACCTGCAGTATTGTTTATACCTTTTCTGCTTTGTGACATTTATGCATGTTTCCACCGGGCCCATTTCTCTCATTTCACTTTCCTTTACTTTATTTCCCTGTTCTTCCTTCTACTTTATTAACTTCTCTTTCTTTACCTCCCCAAATCATCTTTGTCTATACTTATCAAGGGACTTGACAATGTTTGGAAGCTTGTCTAGAGTCATTTCTGTCTCAGCATGGTGTCTCTCCTCCTCACTTTCCTGCTGTTACAGAAGTGCATTATTCTGTTACAGAAGTGCATTATCTGTGTTTGATGCTTTCATTAATATCAATAAAGTTAAAGTTTCTTGCTAATGCTAACAGCGTTGAGTAATGCACCTGTGTGCAATCTGCTTTTTGTCCTGGTACTCGGGGATTTGTAGGTTTTATACTCAACTCTTTAATTAGGTTCAGAATGACTGTTTAGCCTATAAACACATTCTGGGACCAGTTTTCTGGGCCTGCTACATATGTCATACAAATGCTTGTCTATCATGCAAGAGCAAAACCTTTAACCTCCATCTCTGAAAATAGTGCTGTAGAAATGTTATGGAACCTGGCTAACATTCCTTCCAGTACAAGCTTAGATTATAGTAGCGGTCTACTCAAATGATGTCAGTGATAGAGATATTACGGACATTCTTCTGATTCCTTGTGTGCATCAGCTTTAAGCTGTCTAATTTCTGTAATGTTTTTTATGTCTTTTTCCTAGGTACTGCTTCTTTGTGATGGTCTCCAATAATAATGGTTTTATACTACTACTTACCTTTGTACTTTTCTCTTGCCTGAAATTCTCTTCTATATCTCCTCTTCTTTCTACAGTAAGAACGATGTACTTGCAAACATTACTACTGTTTAATGCATGATAAATTCAACTTGTCTACAGTGTTCATATCATCACCATATCTATCAACCTGTCATCCTTCAAAATCATGGCTGGGACCATCAAAAATCATAGTAGGGGGTCCAAAATCAGAGCACTTAAATTATGCCTACATGAAAATTCAAAACCTTTGATGTGACAATATAAAAGCTGAACATGTTGCCATCATAACTCAATTGTTACTGGGTGTTGCTTTCTATATTAATATTCTGCTTGCATTCTGTCAAGCAGAACACCAGGTTTACTTTACATTTTTGTCTTTTTTGCACCAGTGTCACAACTTGTACCCACAATCAACATACAATACACACATTGCACTGTTCTTATTTATGCCAAGCTCATACTGTTAATGATGCTTCTAAGATCAAAGTACATTTGTCACTGTGCAAATATTTGATATATTATCTCAACTGTCGCTTAGTGTTGACACAGGAACCTGTTTTCTTCTCTGTCACAGTACCTCCTTATATTTTTATGTGCCTATTAATTTTCTGTGAAGACGGGAAAAAACAACTTATTGGAAGGATGCAGAAATGCAACAGTCACAGCACGGCAGAAAATAGAAACACATGCTCTCTGATTCTGAATAAAATCAACTTTGACAACAAAAGTCTATCTAGCCTGATTCACAAAATACAACAAATGAACACCATCTCTTCTAATTAACAGCTTACTCTGTTTCAATTCTGTGCCCTGCACACCTTTTGTTGAGGTGTAGGCAGTGGAGCAAACATCAGTGGTGGCACTGATGGGACCATTCAGCTGATGTCATGCTCCAGATTGACACTTTCTTATATGTTCAGTGCTGCTCTGCTGACGAACCAAGAAAGCAGAAACAGCAGCAGCTATTCCCTGCAACAGAGTAGCCACTGCTATAACTCATAAAGCAAAGTGTTTGATGCATGTGACTGTCATGTATGGAGACTCGAAATGTTACAAATCACTACAGTTCAGCATAATCAAGATGGCCGAACAAATCCCACATGAAGCGTATTTCAACAGGCATAAAACAGTGCTCATAATAACACTAACACTATCACAAGGGGAGGTTTACCATTTTTAGGCATACAATAATTAAAAACAGGATAGGTTAAGACACTCAGAATTCACTTTACTGAAGGAGCAACATAAAAAAGTCAGCCCTGCATTTCAACAAAAATGTCAACACCAACTGAAGTACACCTGTATAGTAACTTGCCTTAAATGGAAATGTTCAGGTATGTCAGCTGCTGCAGTCATTACTACAGGAATCTCACTCATTCAGAGAGGTCCAGATCAGCCAGCATTTCAGAGCCAAGCACCTCTCCTACTAGGCTGGCCCACATGGATATCTCTGTGCTCATGGTATACAGACAGATGCAAATCTGGCCATCTTCAGTTCTTTCTTGCCCAACTAAACTGCACAGGTTGGAAATGTACAAACAGATAATCCTGAACTCCTATTAAGGCCCAGTTTGCTAAGATGCCTAAGATATCCTTACCCTCCTATGACATATAAACATAAAGAAAGGACAAAACCAAGCGAATGAAGGGGAAGGTTATTTACCCACTCTAGCCCAGATTCAGGGGGGTAGTAGATAGGTACTTCATTGCAGCAGTGACCACACTCAGACATCGACAGTTATGATAAATGGAGCATGCAACTTTACTATGTTTATCATGTGGTGTACTGCTGCAAACTATACCAAGGACAATCACAAGAGATGGCACTGTTTACCGGGGTAGGGGGAAAAGGGCAGCGCGTCCTTCAGAATAGCAGAAGTGAATCATGTCCTAGCCCCAGATATGAAGTTCAGTATGTAATGTTTGGAAAAGGTGTGGACCAAGGACCAGGTGACTGCCTCCAGGACATCTTGTGCACTTGTCCATTACAGGAGGGCTGTGGTAGTGGCTGCAGTCTTAGCACAGTGAGACATGACTTTGTCCTGCATACTTTTTTCATGGAGTTTATGGCAGAAATAAATATAATGAGATATCCAATTGGAAAGGCTCTGTTTGGACACAGGCAGGCCTTTCCTATGGTCAGCAAATGCTACAAAAAGTTGTTCGGTTTCTATAAAATATTTTGTTCTGTCTAAATAAATATTTCAGCTGCCTGTGAATATCCAATATCCCCTTATTCTGGATAGGAGGGAAAAACACCATTAACTGAATAGGTTCGTTGAGCACAAGCACGGCAATTATCTTGGACATTAAAGAGGGTGTGCAAGGTGACTCTTTCCTCAGTCCTGCAATTCTGACACCCTTCTAGCTGATGCAACTGCTACTAGTAAAGTAGTTTTCCAGGAGAGAAATCTGAAATCTGTCAATGCAGATAGTTCAAATGGGGTTAGTTTTTCCAGCAAGAAGAAGATCAAGTCCTAAGCTGGAGTGAGTGTCCGTCTCTGTGGCATGAGATGTAACATACCCTTTAGAAACTGTTTGACATGTGGCGGAGGCTGATGAATGTACCTTTATGAAAAAAGAAGTTATGTCTTACCATAACATTCCATCGGTGTTGTTGATCTTCGTTCATTCATTACTGATGGGTTATCGGTTCCATCCTCAGAACTGAGCCGGCCATATATCAAGCTTGCGTCAGCCAAAAACTGTCTAGCCACGGTCATACCCAGAATGCTTTGCTCCCTGTTACTTCAGATCGAGTTTGCAAGTTGATAGACAAAAGTAGAGACTAAGCAAATAATGAACTGTGAACCAAAACCAACAAAAAACCGATGAAGATCAGGACTTTCAGAGACCACCAGGAGACAATACTTTTTAGCGCTTTCTTTCACGTTTAATACAGTGAACTTCTTCAGAAAAAGAAGAGACTTCCCATACTCTTCTTTTATACATACAATAAAGGAAATGATGTCATTAGATTAATTAACCACCTTGAGTCATTAAACCTTATATACATTAATGTGTAAAACATCTTTATATATGTATAATATAAATTTATCATCTTTTTAAATCCATATAAATCGAATATGAAAAAGTTTTTTGAATGTATTTTATCTCTTTATAAAATACTTGTATGTGTGTGTATGTGTGTTTACATGTGGGCTTACCAAAATTCACCCACCTTTTTTCTTGTGAGTACAAGTGCAAATTTAATAAATGTATGTGTGTGTGTGTGTGTATGCACACACCTTCACAAACACTTTACAAATCTTCCTTTGCTATTCAAATACTTTCTTAATTGTATGAATATGTAAGTGTTCTATAGTACATGTCCTAAGTATCTAATTAAGCATAAATAAATACTTAATACATAAAAACTGATCACAGACTGTAAATAAATAATCAAATACATATCCTAATGAAACCTAACAAATTACTAAAAAATATATGAAAAATGTGTAAAAAATATGTAGGTGTGAATAATGTATATACACGTGAAATGTTGTTATTTGTCTAGTTTTCATAAAAACATATTTGATTAATATTATTCATACTAAATCTACCTGTCAATCAAAAAGCATTTTAAATTGACCATCTCATTTAAACCAGGTGAATGATCTGCCCCTAACAAAATTGAATGAATAATATTAGTCAAATATGTTTTGTTATGTGGAATTGCTGATGTACTGCTCAACTGGTCTGCAATGTTGCCATCCCCGGTGGTATATGGGTAGCATAACACTGAATTTCCAAGCCAGGTATTATATCTGCACTGCCAGCCAGCACATCTGGTAAGAGTGTGTACCCCCACCCCATTTGATGATATAACACTATTATGGTGTTGTCTGTAAACTCCTTCAGGATTCCACATCTCCAGACTGTTCTAACTGCCCAGACAGCATTATGAACTGCAAGCATTTCCTTCACATTTATGTACATCTTGTACTCATCTGCATTCCAAGTACAATATGCTTTCAGCCACAAGGTGCTACCCCCTCCAGGCCTGATAGGATGGTCTGGTTTGAGACAGTCTGCTTAAAAAGCATACCCTTGCTGATACTGACTTGGTGGATTCACAAGGACAACTCCTTTTTCATACAGGGTAAATCAGGCACTATGGTCTCTAAGCGCTGGAGCTGCTGATCTCATTAGTTTCTTAGGTAGCACTGTAATTTTTTCATGTTTAGCTTGACAAGGGTGGTCATAAGGCTAGTGGTGGCCATGTGACCCAGTAAATAATGTTCCTGCCTGGCAGTCTACTATGTCTTCACTATATTTTTGAAGGTTTTTTTCCAAGGTAGCCACACTTTCCATAGGCAAAAAGACCTTGATAATGCTGTGCCCAGGAGGTCATCCAGAAAGTAGACATTGGGGTTGGGGTTCAAGTGAGAATTTTGAAAGTTGACTGTGAACCCTACTTCTGTCAAGCACTTAAAAGTGTACTGTAGGGCCCCAACATCTCCTGCACGGACTGGGCCTTGGGAGCACGCAGTCATCCATGTTAAGGACAGATGTGAATGCCCTTGTTTGTGCAGTAAGCTACCAGTGGGGCAAGGCATCTGGTGAGTACCCCTGGTGCAGCAGCTATATAAATCAGAAAAGGCACCCCCTGTTACAAATCTGAAAACCGTTCTGTGACCTTTGAAGACTGGAATATGGAAGCAGGCAATTTTAACATCCAGATTATGTCTGTCAGCTTAGCATGGGAAGTGTGCCTGAAATATCAACATTTTAAACTTTGGTACTTTTAAGAACTTTTTAGCCTGGAAAGGTCTAAATTGGGTCTCTACTGACCATTCTTTCTACATTAACAGGAAGAGTACTGATCAGAAATGATCTCCTCTTATCATAGTGTAGAACTCTTTCTATAGTACCCTGTGATAGTATTTTACTTTACTTTACATTTGTTTCATTTTTTCAATATGTTTTTCTAAGATACTCTTGACCACTTGGTACTTTAAGAGTTCCCTTTTTTGCAGTTTAAAAAATATAGCTTGTACCCCATGGAAATAATACTTAGGATCCATTTGTCTGAAGTTTTCTAGCCACTAAATGAGGCAAGATGATAGCTTGTCTCCAAACATGGAGCAAGTGTCTGTGAGGGAAAGGGGCTGGTGGAGTTTGGGGGGATGGGGAAAGAACAGGACTGAAGTAATTACATCTGCTCCTTACAGGTGAAGGGTCTTGCTGCTCTTCCTCCCACCTCCCTCTGTCCTTTTGCTGCCACATCCTTTTCTGCAAGCCCTTCCTACCTTTGGGTTACTTTTCCTTTCCTCTGGTACAAAGAGCCTACCATAGATGGGCAATTGCTGTTGTACTTAGGAAAGGACGGTGGAACCACAATTAAACAGATTCCATTATATTCTCCTTGCCCTCTGTTTTTTTTTTTTTTAGAACACATTGTAAGCTTGGGGACCAAAGAGCAGTTCTCAATCCAGGAGAGCACCAAGTAATATAACTGCACTTTGACACCTCAAGACAGGAACAGAGTCTTTAGCAAAGAAAGCCTTCTAAGGACCAACCTCATAGCATCAGCTTGGAATGATGCATCCATAGCATCTTGCCCACATTTATGGACACATTTTCCTACTACAGGGCAGTCTAGACTTCCTGAACCAAGACAGCTTGCCTGTTCCTTCCTTACAACATTCGAACAGTTGTTTTAAAACACAATCTTGGAATTTTAATTATGTGGATCTGCACCTGAGGCCCCTGAAAGCCAAGATTACAGAGGTGTATATTTTTCTGCATCTGTCCAGTAACCTATTTTCCCTATCATTAGGGACTGTGTTACAACCTGGAGCCACTGCATCTTCCTTAAAAGATTCTAGAGACATCATGTCTAAGTCCGCTATACGATTCTTGTAAAAGAACTTGTGGGGACCATGCACTCTGCAGAATTGGTAAGGTCTCCTAGGTGCAACGGGCTGGTAGTCTGGTTCCACGGTCTGTATTTCAAAGAAGTTCAGCAGGACTTCCTGGACTGGATGAACAGCAACAGATTTAGGCAGGCTGAACCTCAGGTTCCATAGTTCACTTCTAGGGAGCAAAGATATCATGAACTTGCAATTAGAAATGCTCTCTCATGAGACAGATTTTCACAAATGACAGTCCTCTGGTGATGAGTCAGAAGCCATGGAGTCTTACCTGTTTGTGTCATAAGCCAAAGGGGAAGACAGCGGGTATGTATAGTCAAGATCATCCTGTTCTGTTGGAACCGTTAGTCAGACTCCCTGGTGATAATTCCCTCTTTCCCTTTGATGGCCTGACTCCAGACACACATTGCTTCTATGGTTCAGGGAAAAAAAAATTCCTAAGAAATGAAAATAGCCTTAGCCAGTCTTGCACATTTTTAAAACACATTTGCTTATATGTGCTAAAATGCTCAAACTACAGACTGAGTTCTGGTGAAATCTGAACTCACAGTCACAGTTTATTATAGAGTGCTCCAACCACTGGAAGGCAGTGGTTGCCAGTGATTTGAGTACCCAACAAAGAACAGACTTTGCCCTTTTTGGAGGCTGTTGGGGGTTCTAAGGGCTTTAAGGAGGACACCCTTAAGTTCCAGTTTACTGCTCACTGCATAGATGCCCTCCTCTACAATAAGCGTGGGCAAAGAATGTTGCCCTTGCTCCATCAGTAGATATCGCTCCAGGGTGGATGAATCCTCATATTTTCCAATGAGGTCTAATGGCATTTCAGTTCAGTGAGAATGTATGTTCTGCAGAAGGCATGACATCCTCCAGTGGGGCATTACCAGTTGCCTCTACTAAGGTAAAAATTAGGTCCAGGGGCTGGTGAAGGACTTCCACATTACCAACATCCTCAGGCCTAGAAGCCCAACTAAGTCATCCAGCTCCCTGCCTTCCTTTCATGTCTCCTCCTACTTCTCCCTTGTCTTGGATTAGACATGTGGCTCGCTATTTAAAGACCGGATGGACTTCAGGTACAAGGTTCAAAGTCTCCTTCTGATAAGCAGGTCTGGACAGTGGTTCATCTTGTGCTTAAAGTCTTGGGAATAAATATCTGTCACATCTCAAATAATTATGTCATGCTTCAAGCACAGGCAGTATACACACTTGTTTCTGTTTTACATGAAAACTACAACCTAGAAACACACTCTTTTTTTGGCTGGCATGCACACTACCTTTGTTTCAGTGAAGGACACCCACGAGACATCTGTACTAACTAAACTAAAAGAGCAGTTATTAGACTTCAAGTAAACAAGAGTAACAGTCTTCCCAAAAACAGAAACGAGGTTCCACAGCGGGATTACTTATTTCTGGTGCTCGACTCTGAGTCATTGCTTAGCTTGACAAACTAATCAAACACCTCATAACAACATCCAAGTTGCATGGCAAGAAAGAAATTAAACTGTAAAGAAAGAAATGAAGATAGGCTGTATATCAGCTTTCATATCAAAACCGTGGAGATGTCTGTTGTGAAGGGGATGTCGGCTGAACTAGAGGGAGTGATACTGGGTTCTCAAAGTTTGGCCAGTCCAGACTTAAGCCTGCAGCATGAACCAAACGAACATCTGAAAGTTACAGAACCTTTTAATTCATAACAACTTTAGGATTCCTGCACATAATTTTGATTCTGCGTAATTTGTTAATTTCCCTGCCTTGTTCTTGCTTTCTAATTTGTAGTCAACAAATGAAAGACTCATGGCTCTCTCCCATTCAGGAGCATTCAGTGATCTGCTATGGAGAAAATGGCCTCTAGAGCCAATGCAAGTCTCCCCAGATTTGGCTAATAACTTTTCCCCAGGAAAAACCAGGTCCCAAGTTAAGGTTGGCAAGGGATCTTCTCTTTCATGTCTTTTGACATTTCTGCTTCAAAATGAAAACAGATCTTTATAGTGGAAGTTGTCAGGCTAGCTGTGAGGCACCTGATGCAGTATTTTATAACATCAGTGATGTTCCATAACACCACACTTACCTACCAATGCCTGCTTTCAAACATAGAAATTCCTGAATGCTGCTAATTAATTCCAGTAGTACCACCACAGGGTAATGATAACAATGATCAACATGACGATGAGGATGGGGAGGAGGAGGATCAGTGGAAAATAACCAAAAACTAGGCACAGCCACAGTATCAACAGTCTGACCACTGTCAAACATTTAACTAGAAATGTTGACCTTTCTGAGGTCTTGTATTCTTCATATTATATTACAACACATAAAAACTGCAACATGCAAGTCAGGGCTGGCAACAACTGATATGAAAATTTGGCTCACACTTAACATGAACACAGTGATTTTCACTAGTGCCTAAAGTATATGATACACCAATGCAAGACTGGCAGTGAACTGGAGGTTTTTCTCTATATATGGTTTGGCAGCTAGCACAGAGGACTAATGCTTTGAGTTATCAATGGGCTTCATTCTGCAATCCAGGACTTGGTTCCTTTAGCCCCCCCTTTAACTGCTGTGTAGCTCTGAGCAAGCCTTTAACCAGACAGTGCTCTTGGGATGAATCTGAAAAAGGTGGATCAGCACAGTGTCTCAGAGATAGTATTTCAGTCTCAGTGCCAGGGTTCCGAGTTCAATCCTGACTTTCAGTTACTGTGTGGAGTTTACATATTCTCAGCATGTCTGTGTGGATTTGTCCGGGTACTCCAATCTCCTCTCTCTTCCAAAGACATAACTCGCTTCTGTAAACTATCCATATACTTTGTATTTATCCCTGCCCTTGTGAACCAGGTTGTGGCTGATAAGGGTCAAAGCTTCAGTTCACTTATCTGGTAATCAGTTCAACAGTAATCAGTGTTCCACTCCACTTAACAAATACAAACAGATAATGAAATACAACTTCCCTCTTTGAAATCTGCTTCCTTTTCCTGCCCTAAACTATTCATCCCCTCACTTTCATATACTATCTTCCTCTAGTTAACCTAAATATCCAGTCTCATCTCTAGATTTATCTCCCCCCCCAGTTCTTTAGTATCCCACCGATCTTTCAGTTACTACTACCTCATAATACTCTTCTGAGCTCAATCTCTATAAAACCAAAGCAACCTTTCAAACTGAAACATTCAACATAGCTTAGTACGCATGATCTTTAGGATAGCTTTGCATGTATATCTTTAATGTGGGTTGTATATATGCTGTTTCATTTACATTGTCGAATAATGTTGCAGTCTAGCCTTATATAAGTGTATTTAACTACTGTAATGTCAATGCGGACCTTCTGAAAATGGGCAGTAGCTCAGCCACTCTGTCACACTTCAACAACATAAAATAGTCTCATCAGAACCACCTCTATCTTCAAATACCTGGGCATTTGGCTAGATCAATCCCTTAACTATCAGGTTCAAATAGAGAAAAATAAATCAAAAATTAATCTACTCTTCTGGACCGCTTCCTGTCTCTCCCTACTACAGTAGTCATAGCTAGGAGGTAGGCAAAATAATGTTCGGCCAGCTAGACTATGGCCTACCACTAATAGCCACCACATCCAAAAATAACTCCTTAACCCTCCAATCACAGGTCAAGGAAAATTAGTCACGTTACAGCCACTCCCTTAAACACCACCACCACCACTGACTCTCAGTATGAAAGGCCAACTAGCTGGCCATAAAGCAAAGAAACAATAAAGGCCAACTAGCTGACCATAAAGCAAAGAAACAATCACCCACTAGGCTCTGTAGTGTTTGAGCTGTTTCAGCAAGACCTTCTCCATCCATCCATCCTCAACCCCTTTTCCCATTTTGCACATGGGGGCGGAGTGTCACTTCAGCATTCCCCACTAAACTCCCTCCTATAACTACCACCCAAAGCCTTAGAAGATAATCACTGCTGGGGCCAGCTGTACACATATCCAGGACAAAGCTTCACTGCAACAACCACAGCTTCCTACCATTAGCACCAAAGGCCTGGCAAGAACTCCCCATCAGTTTACAGGATCTTGCCACCTACACCAAATTCAGGTTTCAACGTAAATTATACCCTATGAAGCAGAGCCTCAGGCCACATTACTTAAACCCTTCTAACACCCCATACTTTGTTATCCCTTTGATCACAGAATAGCCACAACCTATACATAACTATCATTACTATTTCTTATTTTGCACTCAGTCTCTTCTAAGCTTTTTTTTTCTTTTCTTTATTCCTATTTTATAAGCCCATTTTCTCTTTGGAACACAATTCCTGTTATGACACTGTAGTTAGAGGTCACATCCACTTATATCTATGTCAACTGCTTATGCATGCTTTGTGTCCATTGTCTCTTATGTTATGTATCCTTAGCAGTAGCCATCTCTGCTGGTTATTGTCCTACTCCAGTAAACAAACAAACACAAAAATCCGTTTATCAACAAAGCTGGCAGCCTATAGATCTTAGTGTTCTGAGGATGCATCTCAAATATGCCCTCCTCTTAATTCTCTGACCAACACTTCCTTACTGTACAAACTTAAATACACCCTGCCCTTACTCTTCACTAATTCCCTACACAACACGGGCTTGTTGCAGAGCATAAAAGACAAAATGTGTTGACTTATTGCTCTGGCTATTGACAAAGTATCGCTGTCTACCCATCCCCAAGATTAACTGGTGGCCTGTAATGGTATGGGCATCACTTTAACTTAATATACTCACCTTCATACTCATGAATGTGGGATAGTATCTCCTGCTTTCCAAGAAGCTCAGCATGTGAATTCATTCCACTGTTCCTTGTAAAAGCAAAATGGGAAACTGTGCTGACATGCCTTTAATTTAGCTTTGAGAGAAAGGCCATTTTCAGTGGGGGCTCCAGCCGTACAAAACATAAAAAAACGTACAATACGCTGGTTGCATAAGTGTGCACATCCTTAAACTAATACTTTGTTGTGTGTGCACACCCTTAAACTAATACTTATGTTGAAGCACCTTTTGATTTAGTTACAGCATTCAGTCTTCTTGGGTACACACCTGCCATCAATTAAAGAGACTCTGATTAACCCCAAATAAAGTTCAGCTGTCCCCACTTCCAGCTAATGAAAAGCAACCCCAAAGCATGATACTGCCACCATCATGCTTCACCATGGGGATGGTGTTCTTTTGGTGATGCAAAGTGTTTTTGTGCTGAACGTACCTTTTGGAATTGTGGCCAAAAAGTTCAACCTTGGTCTCATCAGACCATAACTTAATATAATTTTCCCACATCTTTTGGGAGACTTGATGTATTGTTTTGCAAATTTTAGCCAGGCCTGGATGTTTTTCTGTGTAAGAAAAGGCTTCCGTATTGCAACCCTACCCCACAGCCCAGACATATGGAGAATATGGGAGATTGCTGTAACATGTATCACACAACCAGTACTTACCAGAAATTCCTGCAGCTCCTTCAGTGTTACTGCAGGTCTCTTGGCAGCCTCCCTGACCAGTTTTCTTCCGGTCTTTTTATCAATTTTGGAGGGATGTCCAGTTCTTTGCAACATAACTGTTGCCCCATATTTTCTCCACTTTTTGATGACTGTGTTCCATGGTATATCCCATGCTGTTAAAATTTTTTCATACCCTTCTCCTGACTGATACCTTTCAACAATGAGCTCCCTTTGATGCTTTGTAAGCTGTCTGTGAACCATGGCTTTTGCTGTAGCAGGCAACTGAGTAAATGTCAGGAAAATCCTACTAGGACAGCTGAACTTTATTTGGGGTTAATCAGAGTCTCTTTAATTGATGGCAGGTGTGTACCCAAGAAGACTGAATGCTATAATTAAATGAAAAGGTTATTCAACAAAGTATTAATTTAAGGATGTGCACACACAACAAAGTATTAGTTTAAGGGTGTACACACTTATGCAACCAGCATATTGCACTTTTTTTATTTTTTATATTTTTTTCCCTTAACAGATTTGTTTTTCAATTGAATTGTACAGGTTACAGGTTACAGGTCACATTAAAGGTGGGAAACGTTTTGAAATTATTTATTTTTTATATCACTAAAACCTGGCATTTTAACAGGGATGTGTAAACTTTTTATATCCACTGTACATAGACTGTACTTATATAGCATATATCATGGACAGAAGTAGGTTAAAAAATGAAAAAAGACAGCTGGGTGCACAAGACCCAGGATAAAAAAAAGTGCCCAATCCTGGTAGGCACACTGGTGCCAGGAGTGGAAAAGATGACAGTGTAGAATCCTCAAAATACGGAAACATTCCTACAATGGAGCTAGGCCAGGCTCAGGGGGAGGATGCCTTCCCTCCCCCCGTTGTAGAAGGAAGTAGTGGTCTACAAAATCTGACAAGCCAAAGAAGAACCACAAAGATGATATAGTGGACTACTGAGGATAAGAAAGAAATTATGTATTGTTACTCATAGCCAGCCTTAGGCATAGGCCAACTAGGTGGCCGCCTAGGGCGCCGTTCTAGCAGGGGCGCTTTTCCAATATTTATCTGATGTAGGTATACTAGGATTGGGGCACTGGGTGGTGTGGTAGGGGGCGCTGTGGAGCCCTTTTGCCTATGGCACCAGTTGATCTTGGGCCGCTCCTGTTGTTACTATTATGCAAAAAGCCCAGAATTTCCAGACAGAGGAGATACAAAACAATTAAGAGAGACAGAAACATACTTCCACAAGAAAAACTGTCAGAAGCTTCAAATAAAAGCTTGTATTCATTAATATAACAGACTTGTGAAAAACAGTACATAGATCAAGAAACATTGATCTGTCTGGAAAAATAAGCATCTGAGGAAGTGCGAAAATATAAACAACAAAAACTAGAGATTTTTGAAAAGTATAAAAAAGAAATACGGACATGGGAAAGAAGATAGACATATTTGATATGGTGTAATATTTATGCAAAAGAGAAAGCCAAATTAATCGATATACAGAAACAGTCCTAAAGATATTTGAAGAGAAATACAGGCAAAGCCATCCGGATAAGGAAAATGTCACAATAAAGATAATAATATCACAAAGAGGGAATGTAGAAAAGATGATTACTAAAGCAGAAGTTAAAAAAATATAAGGTGAAGTTATGGAGTGCCTGGGAAGTGAAGGATTTGGGGTAGAAAGTGTAACACAGATTACATCACATCAAGATGGGGCAAGTCCACAAAGTAAGGAGAAGCAGGAAAACCAGGAGACATCTGAAGAAGAAATATGGACATGGGAATGAAAAAGAGATTTAATACGGTGTAATATCTATGCCAGTACAAAAATAGCAGCACCAAAGATATTTGAAGAGAAATACAGGCAAAGGAAGCCAGATATGGAAAACTTTACAATACAAAAAATAAGAAGACAGAGGAAAAGCAGAAAGGAGATCAGTAATGGAGAAGTTAAAGAAATAGAAACTGATGTTATGGAGTACCTGCAAAGTGAAAGAGTAAGTGTAGAAAATCTAATTTAGAAAACACCACAACAGGACAGAGCAATGGATATCCAAATTAAGGGGAAACCAGTGGAACAGGAAGCAATTGGTCAGGTGCCATATGAAGATATGTTGCAGCTTTCCACATGAAGCCAGTATAAAGATTCATTTGAAGCTGGACAGCAAGGGAAGGAACAAGAAATTGTGGAAACTCTGATGCAGTCAATTTTGAGGAGTGACAGGCCAGTAAGTTCCCATATGACAGAGCAACAGATGGCGCAGGATGAAATTGAAGAGGATGTGTCACACAGGAAGATGCTACAGAGCTTTCTACAGAATGCCCGCAGGAAACAGAAAATAAAAAAATGTGCCCTCAGTTTAGAAGAAAATGAGCCAAGAGAAGAGATGTTTAAGAGACAAACGTATTAAGATCAATGAAAGAAAAAGACTGCAGAAGGTCAATAGAACCCAAAAAGTCAGAAGTTTGAATAAACAAACACAGCAATTAGGACTGTCCACAGAGATCCATGTGATATAACAGAAGTAAATAGGATATATTACTGTGCAGCTAAATGAATAACTGACAAAGTTCTACTGCAACAACACAGGGTAGTGAGGGAAAGGAAGGGGAGAAATCGAATATCATCATGGAAATATCGAACAGAGAAAACTATAAAGCAGTTAAGACAAGAAGTATAACTGTTAGAAGAACATAGAAGAGGGAACAGATCAACAAAAATACTAACCTAGACATAATAAAAGCAATGTGCAGTATTAGAACAGACCAGGATCTATCATGCACTATCGCAAATAACAAGATAAAAACTTCAGCACAGGCAGAAAAACTTAGAAGATACACAGATAAATATAAAGGAAAAGTACAAAATAAGCAATTTATTGATGACCCAAAAAGTTCTATATAGAGTTGGGAAATAAAGTAAAAGGAATTGAAAGACCACCAAAAAAAAGGAAGAAATAGATACAGTTTGGAGAAGTATTTATGAAGATCCTGTGAAATATAACAAAGATGCTGAATGGATAGAAGAAGTAAAAGAAAGAATAAGAAGTTTAAAGGTACAGGATATGAAATAGGATGAAGTAACAGCGACAGAGATTGAAAGAAAGTTAAGAAAAGCCTTCAATTGCAAAAACCCAGATCCAGATGCAGTACCTAACTTCTGGTTAAAAGTATTAACATCTTTGCATGAAGATTTAGCTATGAGTAAGAACTATTTATATGCGCACCCTGAACAGACACCAACCCGGCAAACAACAGGAAAAACAATGCTACTATTTAAGAGTGAACCTGCAAGCTGCCCTAAAAACTACAGACCAATAACTTGCCTTCTGACAGCATATAAATTATATACAGGAATTGATGCCGACAGAGTTTATAGTCATTTAGAAGAAAACTCAATTATGGCAGTGGAACAAAAGGGCAATAAAAGAAAGTCATATGGAACAAAGGATCATCTGTTGTTAAAGTCATAGTGGAGAAATGTAAAAAGGGGAAGAATCTAAGTATGTCATGGATTGACTATGGATAGTATCCTACATTCATGGATAAAAGAGTCCTTAAAAATGTACAAGATACACTCTTCACTGATAGACTACATTACAGTAACCATGAAACAGTGGCAGACCACTTTGCAATTAAGCCAAGACAAAGGACAACTTATTATTCCAGGGATAAAAATCCGAAGGGGGATATTCCAGGGTGACTCTCTGTCACTGCTGTAATTCTGCCTTGCCCTTAATCCATTAAGGTGTCTGTCTACTTAACAGCTTAGGCCATGGCCATAATTTGGCTCCTAGAAAACAGCACAGTGTTCATCTTCTCTTTGTTGATGATTTAAAATGGCATAGCTCATCACATAAGGAACTGAAAGCACAACTGCAAGTTGTCAAAACCTTTTCAGGTAATATACTATTAGCCATTGGTTTTGCTAATGTTAAATTTGGACTTTTTGTTACTTGGATACCTACCTATTGCATTACTTATAGTTTAAATTGCTCTTTTATGTTAACTCTGAAGATTTTCTCCCCAGGCCTCTGCTGAAAAGGTGCTCTTGCCCAGTCGGACATACCCAGTCAACAAATATCAAATAAATAAAAGAATATAATTCGGTCTTGATAAATGTGCAAAAGCAACCTTTAAAGCAGGAAAACTGCAGCACCAAGAAAACATTAGCTTGAGATAAAAATGTGATATAAAAGAACTTGAGCAAGAGGGAGTGTACAAATATTTGGGAATTTGGGAGTTTATCATATCCTGACTGCTGCCTACTTGCTTTCCGTTCATCTTTTCTTCTAAAGAGAAAAATAACATTATTTATTATAATTTTCTCCCATGCATTAATATCACAATGTACGAGTAATGCTTTGTGGATGTCCTAATTACTTAAAACAAACTTAATCTGCCCAATTTTTTACAGTTAAAATATGTCTCCTTTCAAATGTCCAAAAATCTACATAGAACTAAGTTGGGTTGATACTGTGCAGTCCCTCAAAAACCTGATCAACAGACTTACTTCAAAGGTTCTACTTCTTTCGCTTTTGTGATAATTATTTCAAATCCAGGTCTCTTCCAGTCTTCCTGGTCAGTTACAAATTTGCTTCCTGTTTTTCTATCATCTTTTGGAATAGGGCAAAAGGTTTTGCCAGTATCCTAACTCTCTGTCTCTCCTTACTGGTAGGGGCAGCAGAATTCCCTTCAGCTTGCTTGTTAGCTCACATTTGACTAAACTGCTTTATCCTCTCCCCTATCTGCTCTGCTTCCATGTAAGTCATCAATTCACCAGGACAACAAATGACTGCTGGATCTTGCAATTTAAATCTCTTACCACCTCTCAAAATGCCTGTATTACTGGAATTAATTTATTATTTTTTGTTTGATAAAAAGTGAACAATCATCTTCCATAAAAACTCTCGTGTCTCCTACTTTTAGCAACCTTCCTATCTACAAACTGGATCTCTCCAGTTTCTCATGGTAGCGTTGCCACCCCTCCGTTTTTTTTCCGGAGTGCCCGGAAATCAGTAGGGCACTCCGGTTCTTGTACTCGGAGTCCGGAAATAGCGACATCAGGCTCGTCAGCGCGTATTAAAAAAAAAAAAAAAAAAAACACCATTCCCGTCTTGGACTCTCGTTGATTGGCTGCTTGCTGCAGACGAGGCTCGTGCAGCAAGCAGCCAATCAACACGTAGAGTTAGTAGTCAAAGCCCTGCAAAGCCCGCGAAAATTTAAGAATATAAAGCGGCGCTTCAGCTTAAGTTTTTACCTTTTACTTTTGTAGTACAAAGGGTGCTGCTTAAGATCTGAAATTCTTGCTTGGAGCCTTGGACATCGTCTTCAGTGGATTGCCTGCCGCCTGGAAGCCCTGCCTGCCTGGAAGCCCTGCCTGGAAGTCCTGCCTGCTGCCTGGAAGCCCTGCCTGCCTGGAAGCCCTGCCTGCTGCCTGGAAGCCCTGCCTGGAAGCCCTGCTGCCTGGAAGGACTGCCTTAGCCCTGCTGGTTGCCTTGCTTGCTGGAGGAGAAGTGCTGTGGACTGGGTGGTGGTGTGTTCCCCTGCTTGCTGGCCCTTTAGCTGCCTGTTCTCTTCTGCTGCTGAGAGCTTGTTTTAGTAGCCCTGCTGCTGATTTTTCTGGAGGTAAGTGGATTTTTTTTTAATGGATTAATTCTTTGGAATTAAGGTAGATTTTCAAAGATTAGTGTGACAAGGGGAATGAAATATTGCCAGCACAGCTACTAGTGAATTTTTTAAATATTAAATTTATATTAATTCACTAGCTGTGCTGGCACTATCTCATTCATTGATGGTGACAAGATGTGTGTAACTATCTAGATGTTCAACATGTGGTGATTAACTAGAACAGTTTCTAATCTGGTTTTGGACTTGGTTGCAGTGAATGTATAATGACCTCATGATTTGTATAAGATGCTTGGACTGTAGATCTGTCTTTCTAGTCTGTCATCACCGTGATGTTTACCTTGACCTGTGTTTCTTCCTAGGGTGTCTTTCTAGGGTGTACAGTCTTCGTAGTATAGTGAGGCTTAAATGTAGCTTTTTTGTCTAGTTTGTCATCACAACTGTTTACCTTTTATCTGTGTTTTCTAGGGTATACCGTCTATACCAAAGCTTAGCTCATTTGATGTTACAGTGAATATATGATTACATGATTTGTATAAGATACTTGGACTGTAGATCTGTCTTTCTAGTCTGTCATCACCGTGATGTTTACCTTGACCTGTGTTTCTTCCTAGGGTGTCTTTCTAGGGTGTACAGTCTTCGTAGTATAGTGAGGCTTAAATGTAGCTTTTTTGTCTAGTTTGTCTGTGATATGAGACTTGGGCTTAGTTTTCCCATGCTTGTGTGTGATGTACTGTTGTATGTAGTGAACCTTTTGAAGTATTGCTAAATAAAGTTTTTTTATTTACTTTTTGACTCGTCGCACATTTTTCTACTTATTGGTAACTGTATGTGATATTAAAGACTTATGCTGAAGGGTGGAGTAAAGGGGTGTGGCTATTAAAAGGAATGGGTGTGGCTTGATTGTGCATGGGGCGGGGCTTGTTTGTCAGGAAATGGCACAGTAGAAAGGTGGCAACCCTATCTCATGGACAGATAAAATTTCCAGTGTTATATCCTTGTACTTTTTTGTAACAAGTCTTTCTAGAAGCCTTATTCTCTGACATCTTTCACAACTTAATCAGTTCATTAGAATGATTACTGAGTGCATCTTACATTTTTCCAATATTATATCATTCATTCTTATGTATTATTCTAGTGTCCCTCTTATTTTAAACACCTTTGAATACATATGAATTATCTTTCTCTTATAAATTACTGGAAGCCATTTCCTGTACCTAAGTTGCAAACTGGACTGCTTCCTGCTGAACCTTTGGGTAGTGCTTATAAATCACCACTTTTCCCTTATTTCTCCCGGATTTTTTTCAGGGTGACACACAGGCAGTGTCTTCTCTAGCCAATTATCACTTTTTTCCCGAATGAATGTTTTTTTTTTGAATTTTTTTAAAATTCAGTTTTTTTAGAGTTCCCTCTTGTACTGTACTAATTAATGTTCAGGTCAGTCTGTCACCCTCTTGGAAGTTCCAAAATTCCAGAGAATCTTGAAACAATAAGCTAATGCCCAATTATTTAAGAATAATTTACAATGCAAAATTTAAAATATCTGAAGTTTTTGCCATTGAACCAAAGATCTGCATTTGTTACAATTTACATCTGAATGCCGTCAGATTCTTGCAAACAACAACAGGATACAGTTTTGCGGTTATTAGAAAGTTAATCCTATCTGGCACAATGGAAAGAGTAAACATTCTTCCTGAAATATATTTGGTATTTTCTATAACTGGTGCTTAGCCTTTTCAAAGTCAGTAAATCCAGCAACATCTGCAAGTTTGCAATAAAAAGACGTTGTCTTAAGCTACATACCATGGACCCTGGTTTTACTTCCCCATTTTTTACTGAAGTCTGGATTTCATATTAAAGCTGTGAAATCCTTTTAGGGTGTTTGGACTTTATGTTAAGTATAGAATACCTGCACCTCAGCATATCCTCCAGCTACTTTCTTTTAAATATTGTTTTCTTTAGTCACCTATTTCTTCCTATTTTGTCCCACAATCTGGAAAGTCCAACACTGTTCCTCAGCCGTCCTCAACAGCATCTTTTACTCGTCAACTTGGATTACTACTTCGGCAAAGAAGTGAACGTAAATGCATTTACTCTTAATTACCTTTGTGATATCTCATTGTCTATTTTTATTTTTCACTATTGCAGAACTGCATTCACTGGAGCACTATGTGGATTTCTACTGTTATTGTTGCCATCAGTATTGCATTCTATTTAAAGGTTTGCCTAGCAATGCTCTTTATACTGTTTGTACAAAGATATACTCTATGTCTGCTTATTTTGTTACTGTAATAAAGTTGTGTCTGAAAAGAGGCCCTATTTGTCTAACTGATCTAAATGCAAAATAAAAAAAATAAACTATACATGCATAAATATGTATATACAGTGAATCAGTTAATACTTTCTTTCTTGGAATAAGGGGAGAGAATGGTACCTCTACCAGTTTGAAATGCCTCTTGTTAACCTGTCTTTTATTTTCCTTCTAACCAGCTGTCAGCCCTTTACAAAAAATTGCTGGCACAGTGCTGAATTTCAGACACTCTTCCGTATTACTGAGTGTCTGCTGTATAGACTAATGCTATGTATTCTTAGTTTAAATTTTAGACAGTGTGATTTGTCTCATAAAGTTCATGTGGCACTAACAGCCAAGAACTGATAAAATAAAACATTTTTTTAACTACACAAGTTATTCATTGCAGTCCTACTTAATAACTAACACTAATATGACTTTACAATAGAGAAAACACTATGTCAGTATAACCTGATAATTCTATATATATATTAACTGTACTTGTTTTAAATGACGAGTGCTACTACACAAAAGTACACAGCTAAAATATGAAATACACTGAGAGATGGTAATGTTAAGCTAAAAAACACACAAGACATTCAGCAAGGTGATCATAAAGATCAGCATATTTTAAATTAGAAAGCAATGCTTCATGGTATAAAAGATGGAGCCTAAGATAACGTGTAGCACTATCTTATACCATCTAATCGAAAGTAGGTTTTCTTGTACAGGGTCCAGTCCTGAGCAGTTATGGTCACTCTGAAGATGCTATGGAATGCTGAATTCACTTTGTATCTTTTTTGATGTTGTAGTCTCTCTTTGCACAATAACGGTCTTCTAAGACCTGAAAAGATAAATTCAGCCCATTTGCAGTAAATGACCAGAAACTAATCTTTGTTTTTTCCTGAATGCTATTTTTTCTTGCTATGTCTGCTGACCATCAGTACCACCTTTTTCCTCCTGGAAGGCAGCTATCAAAGCATTTACCTGCCAGCATAAACCTACAGCCCCATGCCTAATGGCAGCTGCTGTACTCAATGCCAGGCTCAACGGCATGTATTTGTTCCCACACATGTGCTCAACTCTCAAGCTGCAGAATATGTTTACTGAGTATGCATGTCTTGACCCTTCCACGGTACCTTTTTCCTTGACACCCATTATCTGTTAAATGTCAGTGTTTCAACAGAATGGGCTGTCAACCTCCTTCCAGGATGGGCGAGTTGCATCAGCAGCTCAGTCTCACACTCCCTGCCAGCTTGGCTTCTTCAGTGCCTGGGGTACTTGTCCATGACAGCTAATAAGGATTACTGCATTAGAGCTATATGGCTCTTCCTCACACAGCCATCTGGTCAGTTTCAGACAGTCTCTCTTAACAAAATATCTGTATGATATTTACTTTGCTGGTGTTGAACTGTTTCACTTATCAGAACATATTATCTTTGAACCAAATGATAAAACATGATCTCCTGTTACTGTTTAAGACCTAGTACCATAAATGTACAGTTTGACTGGATACCTCAGTGGCTTCGTATAACCTATTAACTAAGCAGAATTAGAAAAACAGAACATAAATACTTTTTCACAACTAGAAGAAAAAGTCAAAGCAGCGAATTATTCAAATCATGTCACTTACTGCTTCTTCATGTTCTTTCCAGGAGTCATAGTCTGTTGCCATAGCAACACTTGAGTAACAAATCCCTGCTTCCCGTGCCAGGCATACTTCAGGAACTGTGGTCATATTGATTACATCAGCACCCCACTGCCGAAACATCAGGCTTTCTGCACGAGACGAGAAACGTGGTCCCTCAATTGTAATCATGGTTCCTCTTGGATGGTGTTTAATTCCCAGTTTCTTTGCAACTTCTGAAAGAACCTGAGATATCACAATCTTATAATTAATTTACGGCATTGCATCAGATTCCTACTGATTTCACTTTGATTACATTCAATACAGGTACATATGATTGTACGAATAAAAGTCTAGTTGAATTCTACTTTTACAGTTTCATAGGGTATTAACCAGGCAACTGTTCAGTTAGAAGCCCAGCCAATGCACATCCCATATATAAGTCTAGGGAGAGTGTGTGGAGGGCTTTCTCCCCACATGGGGGGGCTTATCCTCCCTGCAAAAAATAACTTTAAAAAAAGAGAACAGTGATGTTGAACATTTTTCGCTTTCCCGTACTTCTATACTGTTGTAATTCTGGAGATCACACTTAAGAGGCTCAGACTTACAACAGGGAGACAGATGGATTGGTTAAGCAACAACTCAGAAGCCACATTCAGCTCCAACATATCAAAAAAAAAAACAGTAATGAACCACCAGAATGCCCAAAGTATACCACTTTAATCATGGATAAGGGTTCCCAGTTCTCAGACCTCTCTGTTTATTGTACTCAAATCTAGTCAAGGAACAGTACACACAGAACAGGCTGCTATGCTTCCTAACATCCCCAGAGTGCTGGAATACAGATACAGCTTGCTCCTTCAGCACATTACCAGCAGCCAAGCAGTGGTGTAGCACTCCTACAGTTTTCTGTGGACTTTAGTAAATATCACAACTTTTCATATGCTGACATCATTTGGATTTCACTATATCACATTACTGCAATTATTTTTTTTTTACTTAATATCTGACTCTGTATGACTCTGCTGTATCAGAGGTAAATACAGCACATCTATCTTCAGTATTTTACCTCTTGTCTACCATATAAAACTGTAGCATCTTCTCTATAGTAACTATACATGTTAAACCTATATAAAATGTTGTATGAAGTACTTTAAAATGATAGCACCTCAGACTAAGCCTAGCCTATACAAGTCAAAAATAATAATTGCTTGTAGTACCATGTTTCTTTAAGACTTAAAACATGAGGATGTTTGAAAGTTCGCCTTGTGCATTACTGGCATTCTTTATGCATTATGAAAGCCTCGCATGTTTATAATACCAAGGTCAGACAGAATACAGGATAACACGTTTTAATTAAAGGACCAAAAGAATAACTACTGATGAAGAAACAAAAATACTCCATTAAAAAACAAGTTTAATGAAATAAAAAAGGTGTAATGAAGCGCTTTTCATCCAGTCAATTGACCAGACTTCTTCAGATTAAAAATACTATCAATTAACAGCATTTAAATATCGTACACACACCCTCCTGTGTGGTTATCCACCAATAAAATGTACTAAAAGCCCAGTCAAGCCCTTAATGTTTACACATCTTACATTTTAAATGAGCAAGTTTTACAAAATGCAGTCAAATAAAACATATTATCTAAGACCTATATTCTTAAACTTAACTCAAAATTATAGACAATGCAAAAGTGTAAAAAATATATAAATATACACCAAGTAACCAATGTTTTACATATCTAAATTGCTTGACATAAACAACTTCTTAAAAAACTATATTTTCTTAAAAGGCTTTTCAACTTTAAGATACATGTAATTGAAGTTATTTAATTCAAACCTGGATATCTGCATGAGTCTAACCGTAACTGCCATAATAATTCTTGTTTTTCCAATAATAATGAAAAAGGGCCCCCCTTGACATCAGGTACAATTTGATCGATAACTCTAAAGTGAAATACATGTGTTGGGTGGCTTGCACAGTGTCGTGCTAAAGCATTCTCAGTTTCACCCTTATTGATACTGTAAGTGTGCTCATACACTCTTTCTCAGTTTCCTGTCTGTTTTACCAACATAAAATGCTGAACATGATTGACACTGAGCTAAATAGATCACTGATTTTGAATTGCAGTTATATCTCCCATCAACTTTATATATTTTGTCATGAATGGTGAAAGTACAACCAGAAGAAACATTTACAAAACCTACATGATTTGCATTTAAACATCCCTGGTGTCCTATTAATAGTATGTTTCCACATCTCAAGTAAGGTTTTCATAATCCTACCCCTTTTGAAAATCATAATGGGGTGTTCACCTATTTTGCTCACTAACTCCCTATCAGTAAGCAGTAAATTCCAATTCTTTGTTAATATACTCCTAATGCTATAAGTATCTAAACTAAATGGTGTAATAAAGCTAATAGTAAAGCATTTACTCTGAGTTTGTTCTACATGACATGTATTTATAGGAACATACCTGTCCCCATTGTCTATGTTCAGTGGGGTATTAGTGGTACATGGTGTTTGACCCATACATAAAATGGGTCTATAAGTACCATTTTCCCTTTTGTATTTGTTAACTGCATAATTAATGATTCCGGGTAACCCCTATATAAAAACATCTGTTTCAAGTTTTCACAGTCTTCAAGGAATAAAAAGGTGTAATGAAGCTCTTTTCATCCAGTCAAGTGACCGGACTTCTTCAGATAAAAATACAACCAATTAACAGCATTTAAATACACACACCCTCCCATGTGGTCATCCATCAATAAAATGTACTAAAAGCTCAGTCAAGCCCCTTTCTATTTCATTAAACTTGTTTTTTTAGTGGAGTATTTTTGTTTCTTCATCAGCAGTTATTCTTTTGGTCGTTTGTCTTGTGGTTTTCCTAGTTTGTCAGTGTGTTATGATGGCTTCTGGAGGAACGCTTACTACTTCATTGGACTTAGTTTCTCAACTTTCCCAGGCATCTCAAACCCTCTCCAGAGATGTGGGAAATGTAATGGTCCTCATAGGAATTATGAACCAACGGTTGGAGGAACTGGCAGCTCGGGTTGACGGTCTGACCCAATTGAATGCACCACCTCTTGTGAATTCACCGAATGGTTTAACACTGGTAAATGGAATCAACCAAGGCAGCTCTATTTTGTCGGAAACAAACAGTGCAAGGTTGGTTAATTCTGTTAATGAACAGGGTGGTTTGTTGGATTCTTGGGACTCATTATCCGAAGGTACGATGCATGCTTACACTTCCTCGGGGCTTACTGGATTCCCCGATATATCATGCTGATTAAGAGAACAACCAAGCTTACAGAACACTACTGAACACTTGGTACAGGGATAACCAGCTGGGGGAAGTGTTAATATTGCCTCCAAACTTAAAATCTTGGACTACAAGCTGTTGAAAATTAAAAAATTACAGTTGGAGGTGAATTATTTTATGGAGTGCAACAAGGAAGGTATTGTTCCAAAAGGCCTCCGGTCTTGGCAATATCCCAGAGGAGTGGAGGCGGGTTCAGTTTTTCACTTAGAATTGATACAGTTATTCAATAAACACGGACTGGAATTGAGTAACTTGATGTCCAAACACTATCAGACAACTATTGATAGCTTGGCAGTTGAAATTACAGATTTGGACAATGAAATAAAAATGGATTGTGATTTTACCTGGCATCAGTTTGATTACAAGATAATTTTAACACTATTAATCAACATGTTTCTAAATGTACTGAAACTAAAATTAAAAAATTAATGAGAGATCTGAATGATTACAAAAACGGAGTGGTGTTCCCAACCCCCCCCCACACAAAATAGGAATTTTATTGGTCGGTCACCTACACACCCACAAAATCAGAACGCGAGCTTGAAAACAAACATCGAGGACTTGACGTCACCTGGCTTAGGTCCAAGTAATTGGGGCAGTGACAAACAACAGGAGCGGACCCCTAGCACACCACTCCACAACCCGAATAACACTTGGAGGGCGAATAAAGAATGTAATCACCAACAGCACCAGGACAAACAGGGTTTTTCCAATACCAGAGGCCAAAACCACCAAAAAGCTAACAACACGACGAGAGCCAACAAGAACAACAACAAAAAGAAAAGGTAAATAACTGTCCTACGGGATCGATTTCATGCATTAAAAACAACAAAGAGTGCACGATAATTGCAAATAAAGATGGTGACTTTAAAATCTATAACTTTTCTAAACATGAAGTGGACCCTGGGTTAATTGAACTATTTTCTAAGGGGTTAACGTTCATACCTATGAGAAGGTTTGATTTACCTAGGACTTTAATAGACTTGAAATTGTATACTCGGAAGTTAAACCTGGCTGTAATGTTTGGTAATAACCCTATGGAACACAACGGTTTGAGAGTTTCAAGTATTTATAACCCTCCCATTCACACTTTTTGATCACATTTGTGAATTTAATCTTAGGTCTTTGTACAATCAAGTTAAGAATCAAGTGAGTGATACATTTTTTAATATATCACAAACAGAAATGGAAGCATTGTGTGAATTAAGAACGCTACCAGTACGCATTCTTAAACCAGATAAGGGTGGCAGATTAGTACTAATGGACACAGATGACTATGTAGGGAGGATGCAAATAGTAGTGGATGGTGACACATATGCCAAAGTAAGTCTAAATTAATTGAAATTAGCAAATAATCATATTAAATCATTCTTGAATGACTTACTTATTGACGGAATGGTGGATGTGCATATGTTTAACTACTTGTCAACTCTTTCATCGAGAGTACCAGCTTTATTTGGCATCCCTAAAATACATAAGAGTATTATTGACCCTCCAATGAGGGCATTAGTAGATGCCAGATACTCCATAACATACGCCAGTGCAAAGTTGGTAGACTCAATTTTGAAAAAAATATGTAGAACGTGAAACACAGATTTGTAAGGATTCGTGGGCATTCCTCTCTGCTATCAATGCACTTGAGTGAGGGGAGGATTTGAACTTCCTTACAATAGAGGTTATCGACTTGTATTTTTCAATACCACAAGAGATAGGTATAGAATGGGTTGTAGACCGATTGAGAGGGCATAGGGCTTTGAACTCCGAAGTTAGATTAATTGAAGTGTTACTGGACATCATTTTATCAAATAATTACGTGATGCTTAACAATGAATTTTACCTCCAAAACGTAGGGGTAGCAATGGGCTCACCATGTGGAGCGAGTTTTAGCTAACTTGGTGATGGCCCACTGGGAGCACCAATTTATTTTAACCACATTGAAACTATGGATTTAATTTACTTTTATGCTAGATTTCTTTTCAATATTTTTATTATTTTTAAAGGCAATGTGGAAGCTGCTGACCAAATGATTAGTTACTTGAATAGCACAACTATTTTTTTTAAGTTTACAAGTAACTTTCATAGTGAAAAGATTGAATACTTGGATGGGGAACTTAGGAAAGACATAAGTAAAAGGCAATACACTGCAAGAATTTACCGTAAAAAAAATATTCAAATTCTTTGTTACATTTTATTAGCTCACATCCACTTCACCAAAAAAGATCAGTAATTAAAGATCAGTTGGTACAAGCGGCAAGAATGGTCACAGCAGAAGGGGCATTCCTTGAAGAATGCGAAAACTTGAAACAGATGTTTTTACATAGGGTTTACCAAGAATCATTAATTACCCAATTAACAATCGAAGTACAATACAAAAGGGGAAATGGCACTTATAGACTCTTATTATGTATGGGTCAAATGCCATGTACCACTAATACCATTGAATATACACAATGGGGACAGGTATGTTCCTATAAATACAGGTCATACAGAACAAACTCAGAGAAAATGTTTTACTATTAACTTTCTTACACCATTTAGTTTAGATGTTTATAGCATTAGGAGTATATTAACAAATAATGGGAATTTACTGCTTAATGATAGGGAGTTAGTGAGCAAAATAGGTGAACACCCCATTATGATTTTCAAAAGGGGTAGGAATATGAAAACCTTACTTGAGATGCGGAAACATACTATTAATAGGACACCAGGAATGTTTAAATGTGAATCATGTAGGTTTTGTAAATATATGTCTTCTGGTTGCACTTTCACCATTCATGACAAAATATATAAAGCTGATGGGAGACATAACTGCAATTCAAAATTAGTGATCCATTTAGCTCAATGCCAATCATGTTCAGCATTTTATGTCGGTAAAACCGACAGGAAACTGAGAGAAAGAGTGTATGAGCACACTTACAGTATCAGTAAGGGTGAAACTGAGAATGCTTTTAGCAAAATACTGTGCAAGCCACCCAACACACGTATTTCACTTTAGAGTTATCGATCAAATAGTACCTGATGTCAAGGGGGGGCCCTTTTTCATTATTACTGGAAAAACAAGAATTATTATGGCAGTTACGTTTAGACTCTTGCAGATATCCAGGTTTGAATGAAATAATTTCAATTACATGTATGTTGAAGTTGAAAAGCCTCAAGATAATATATATTTTTTAAGTTATTTATGTCAAGCAATTTAGATATGTAAAACACTGGTTACTTGGTGTATATTTATATATTTTTTACACTTTTACATTGTCTATAATTTTATGAGTTAGGTTTAAGAATATAGGTCTTAGATAATATGTTTTATTTGACTGCATTTTGTAAAACTTGCTCATTTAAAATTGTGAGATGAGTAAACATTAAGGGCTTGACTGAGCTTTTAGTACATTTTATTGGTGGATGACCACATGGGAGGGTGTGTGTACGATATTTAAATGCTGTTAATTGATTGTATTTTTATCTGAAGAAGTCCGGTCACTTGACTGGACGAAACGTGCTTCATTACACCTTTTTATTTCATTAAACTTGTTTTTTTTAGTGGAGTATTTTTGTTTCTTCATCAACAGTTATTCTTTTGGTCATTTGTCTTGTGGTTTTCCTAGTTTGACATTTTAATTAAAGGAAGAATTTTGTTAATTAACTAGTCACTACAAACTAGGGACTATGGCTTGGTGAAGTTTACCCATGCTGGGTATACTGCAAGAACATATACAGTGCACATCATAAAAACATACAGGTTCACAAGCACTGTGAGCTAACATTACCTCTGAAGCAAACCTATTTATTTATTTGCATTTGGTTAACCAGGAAGTTCAGAATGGGTCATGCAGGACCCCTTTTTAGCAGAGGCCTGGGGAGACCTCCAAAACATGTTGAGTGATAAACCTTTGGGGAGTACAAACAATAATTGAAATATAGTGATTGCAGATTTAACATACAAAAGCGGCTAGGTGAACACGACAAGTACCAGTTGTCAAAGAAGACAACAGGGGGAGTGCAGAAGTAGTAGTTGGGGTACACAGCTGTCTAAGAATGTGAACAGGAGTCCAAGAATGGGAATAGATCAACCATAATGCTAAAATGTATAAATATCTAGAAGACTGAATAAAATATGATGCCAAGACAAATAAAAAGACATGTTCTGAATTAGCTGCTCCACTACATAAAACCACCCAGCTCTAATAAACTCTTTTATGAACTACTAAAATGGCTGCCATTTTCCTTTTTGTTTTGCCTTAAGTAAATGAATGATACACCAAAGGAAGAGCACCCAGATCTCATTCCTTAAACATGACTGACTGTGTTTTCTGCATCCTCATATACAAGCACCCATCCCCTAGCTCAACCCTGTGATATACCTACACTGCACTAACTACCAGTGGTTTTCTCCAGAGCTGGATCATGGTCATACAGGGCCCTAGGTAGGAGACTGGACTGCGGGCCCCCCACCACGACCCCTACCCCCTGTCATGACCACTTTGTGCCCCCATCATGTTCCCACCATACTATTATCCCACTATATGGCTGTCTCTCTCCAATTACTATAAAACACTGTTCAAACTACTCTTTACTTTTACAGTGATTCTACTTTTACACTGAATAAACAGATTAGAATTTTAAACTTGTATTTCGAGTTTCACACAGCAAAAACATTCAGAGGTAGGTATCTGCAAACCAAACAAATAAAGAAATGATACTGCAAATCGATCTAGCACAAGCCACTGCAAGCCTCACTTTCCATGAGAGCTGACTCACACTGATGTGCATCTGGCTTACCACTGAACAAAATGAAGCACATGTGGGGATTCACAGTCAAGTAGTTTATAGGGAAACACTAATGAGTGGGCTATGTAAATTGTGGAGGGATCCATTTTAGACAGAATGTGTTAGGCATAATAACCATGCAAAGTGAATTCCCTAGTTAATGTTGTACACTCACATACTGCTTGTCTGTGTGTCCCAGTCACTGTTTCCCCATGGAATCTTTAAGCTTCACATAAGAAAATAAAGTTTTATGGCCATGTTCATGTCACAAAAGTAAATGGAAGAGGAACCTGCAGAGGACTGCAGTTCAGTTATACATATATACGTATTTATATATGTATGTATACTTCTTGCAAAATTTAACAGTGTCACCACCTTTTCACAAAAAAATAAAAAATAAACACGCTTTAGGAGGGATTAAGAGGGACACAGCCTTTCAGAGACTGGTATAATGTGGCAGACTTTGGAAGGAGTATAAAAAATGTTATTTCTTTCTGCATATTAATTTACTGCTATAAAACCTATATATCTCAACCTCTTAGCAAAAGTGTGGACAAAGTCTAAAATGTGTGTGTTTGGGGGGGGGGGGTGGCAAAAGCCCAAAAATAAAAACAAATTGCTCAATTATAACAGGATTTGTGTTTCGGCATGCACTGTCTGAAGGATATGGAAAGTCTGTGCAGCCTTATTGTTTATTAGTATTATATCCTCAGTGATTTTCCACATATGAAGAACACAGACAAAAATATGGGGCAAAAATCTGGACATTCTGTCCAAACCTTAACAGCTAAGAGAGACATATGACGTCTCTCTTAACCTCTTAGCACAACTGCACAAGAGAAAAAATAGGATGTCATTATTTCCCCCAACTCTCAAAAATGTCTGGTAATGGTAAAGAAGTAATAACATGACATGCCTGCTGCCACAAATGTGCTTTTACTCTACACCATAGCTCTCAACCAATCAGGGACAATTATTTTTTTTTTATTTACTATTTGTTAACCGGGAAAGTCTGACTTGGAACAAAGCCAATTTTCTGCAGAGGCCTGGAGAGAAACGCTCCAAACAAATAAAGAAATAATCAGAGACAATCGGTGGCAATTATGGGCACTCTTAAAACACTGGTATTATTAAGCTGACCCACTGACAGAATAAGAGAATGTGAATTAACATACACTTTTCTGAAACAAAAGAAGACTGTAACTCTAATTATTGTCATTATTTAATAAAGGTAATCAGGGACAGCTGAGGAGAAATATGCTGTCATACATCTCAACATCTTAGTGCAAGAAATATGGACAATGCCTAAAATAATGGTGAGACAAAAGGCCCAAAAATGTAAACAAACTCTTTAAATATTGCTGCTATTAAATTAGGAAATTGCTATAACAGGATTAGTGTTATCACTTTTTTTCCGAAATATCTGAAGTCTAAACCTCAAATGTGTATTACTATTAACGTAACAGACTCCTGAAAATGAAAACCATGGACAATTGATGACCACTATGTGCTCTCTTGTAGCCCTTTACTCACTCTGTATTGACCATTCACACACAGACACACACACACATGACAATAAACTGCTACTGAGACGACTGAACTATTAAGTCGGTCAGGCTGGGAAGAGGCAGACCAATGTACCTTCTCAGTGGTGCTTAGTCTGATGCCTGGGGGCCGAAAAAAAAAAACTTCTTGACTAGAAATGAGCCCCCACACTCCTAACAGACTGCAAAAAGCCAACCACCAATGCCCATGAAAATGTTGCAAGCCTGCGCACGTTGAACCATGCGCAGTGCAATCAACTGTTTGGAATCATTGGATCGTAATCTGAATTCCAAAAAAAAAAAAAAAATAATAATAATAATAATAAATGTTGCAGAAATAAAATATATTTTTAAATTTTTCCCGTTTTTCAGCTCCCTAGCCTTCATGGTGCCCTAGGTGACTGCCTATGTCGCCTAGTGCTGGATCTGGCTCTGGCTTCCTCACCTTGTTATGCGGCTCCAGCAAAGTGAAGTAAACTGTCTAAATGTTACATACCCCCCCTCTCTTACAGCTCTCTCTCTCTCTATATATATATATATATATATATATATATATATATATATATACACACACACACACACATATATATATATATATATATATATATATATATATACACACACACACACACACACACACACACACACACACACACACACACACACACACACACACACACACACACACACACACATCTCTGTCACAAGGCATAATCCCACAAAGTCAAACGTTAAAAGAATGAGCTTTGAATACTGAAAAGCTGGAAGCTCGAACAACAAAGCATAAATACAAAATATATGTGCTTTTTTTCAGAGGGGCAAGCCTCCCTCTGCCCCCCCCCCGATACCTTCTGCTAGTTATACAAAACCCCAATCTCCACTATACCATGAGCCCACACAATGAATGTCCATTCTGTTCAAGCTTCTGGGTTTTCAATAATCCCAGTTCGATCTTTTAACATTTGACTTTGTGGGAATTGATGGTTATAGACAAGGACCCAAATACACACACACACACACACACACACACACACACACACACACACACACACACACACACACACACACACACACACACAGTTTCTTTTCTTATGTTAGTCTGTTAAACAGTACTTTTGGTTTTAGACAAGGCAGCATTAAAACTGGAAAATTACTTTTAATTCTAGACTTGCAATTTTTGCTAAAATGTGACCAAACCTGTCAGGTAGTCATTAACTAGTCATTAATATGCTTTACATCAGACTTGCAGAAGGTACTTTTTTTTTTTAAATCTCTATGGGCCCTATGAGCACCGCTCTAATACATAACAAGAAATTTGGTTATTTATCAGTACTGTGGAAGGTGCTACTGAAGTGGACTGATATTATACAAAGTGCATAATAGTGCATAATAATGCATTTATTCTCTCGTTTATGAATAACATCATTGTGGCTGCACACAGACACCAGTTGGAGGAATCTGATACAGTATGGTATGATAACAATATTACACAATCATGTTATGTTCTCAAGCTGCAAAATTCTCTAGCCAACACTCCTGAAGATGTCCTGATATGTTGCCTACAGTGTATGAGTACTTTCTAACTAAAAGTTGTTTGGACATGGGCAAATTAGTAAATTGCTTCTGCACTTTGGTGTGTGAAAAGTTCTTCCAGGAAATTACTTGGTCACTACTCTACCATATACTAGTGTAAACCTGTATATTTGTTTTTGCCATTGCTACACTATTTACTGTTGCAAAATAGTCACAATATATATTTTGTTTTGTTTTATTTCCAAATGTTTGCTGTTAACGTTTTGTTAAATGCTACTGTGCCTTTGTCCTGGGCTATGACAGGAAAGTGTCTTTGAACTTGTTCATTTCCTTGGTCAATTGCAGAAGAAATGAATAAATAAATATCCCTTAAGGATATCCACTAGAACAAAGATGAAATGCAGGGGTGCGAGACAGAAAAAAGGGTGTGCAAATCTTCTCTGCATGGAGGCCATGGGATGTTTAACAATTTACAAGTGTCCTCTTGTCAAAGCTACAAAAAAAAAAAAAAAAAAAAAAAATCATCACTGTCAAGCTGATTACCAACAAATGAAAGTGGGAAAAAGAGGATTTTAATGATGACACCCGTCTATGGACAAAGCCCTGCATAAAATCTGCTTTGTTTACAAGGAGCAAGCATTTCCTGATAAGGTGTTCCTATCATTAAATTAAAAACAGTGCAATAAGAAAATGACTTGGTTGCATTTATTGTTTGTCTTTTCGGCTTTTCCCAGTTAGGGGTCGCCACAGCGGAACTCCGGTTGCATTTATGATGTAAGAAAAAGAGAAATGAAGGAAAGTCTGAACATTTATTATGTGAAGGAAATGTGGATACCCCCCCCATCCACCCAATCCTCTTTCATATGGCAGTTGCAGTTTTAAAGGAACATCAGCAGTGTTACTTGCATCAGAAGTTGAAAAACCTATAGAAAAAAAAATCTCTGCCCCAATCATTTTTTCTTCAAAGGGAATTCTTCATTGTGGATGAAAGGTTACCATATAAATATATGAAGCATTTCACCAGGATCAGCATTTTCATTAAGTTAAAGACCTTTAGAACCTACTAATTATAGCTAGAAGTGGACAGAAAAAAATGGTAGATAAAACAGTCATACATCCCCCACAGAGAACAAACACTACCCAAGTGCTTCTTATTTAGTGATTTCATTCTAGTCCTGCAATTTAACTTTATTTAATGTTAACTGTATGGTATGCTTAAGAAATTATTACCAAAAAAAAGGTTACGAGCCATCACATCTAGAAATGAGTATGGACTGGACCCATTGCTAGTAAAGGATAAATACAGCACTGCAGATTGTAAAGCTTAATGTATGGTGGGATAGGCTATGTCTAATGCAGTATTAGTTTATTTGCTAGTCAGTAAGTTAGCTAAAATGGGTATAGCACAGACCTTACTGGACTATCTTTAGGCTAAACCTAGGGCACACAGGTTAAAACTAGGCATGATTTGCATGAAGAATTAAAGCACGCAATAAACATATATACATTTTCTGTAAAAATCAAAAAACAAATGTTCTGTCTGCAGAAATGATTTTTTTAACATTTTACAATCTTTTCTACTACATTGTGTAAAGTAGGACAGGAATACAAGAGGAGGAAAGGAGTTAAAAGGGTCCATCTTTCTGGCAAAGGCCCAAATGGAAAACCTCTTCCACTTCCTATGGTACACTTTTTAGTGGAAGGCTTTTGTGAAGCAAATATGATGTTTTGAACTGGGGAAATAGCCTGGACTGCCTTAAAATTAGCAGAAGTGGAGAAATCAACCTGAGGGAACTGAGACTGGGAAGGTGGAGTTCCACCGGATGAAAGATCATATCCTGTCTGGGATTCAGTATCCATGATGGATACCTTGCATGAGACTGTAGGAGAGGGAACCATACCTGAAGAGGCCAGAAAGGGGCAATGAGGATTAGAGTATTCTTCAACCTGCTGGCTTTCTGTAGAACTTTCGGAATCAGGGAATTGGACGGTAAGCATACAGGAGACTGGGGGGGGGGGGGGATCATAGACTAGGGCGTCCCTAGGTGACTCCCCTTTGGAGGGATCAGAGCAAAGCACCTGCTGTATTTCTTGTTCAGAGGGGAAGCAAATAGGTCACAGCAAGGCAGGCCACAACGGCTGAATATTTGATCCAATACTGCCAGGTTCAGGTACCACTCGTGTGGACTTAAGATCGACCTGTTTAGTCTGTCCACTAATATGTTAGTCTCCGCTGGAATGTGTGCTGGAAAAAGAAAGCGGTTGGAGGAGATCGCCCATTCCCATACTCTCATGGTCTCTCTGCAGAAGGGGTATGAACAGTTTCCCCTGCTTGTTGATATACCAGACTATGGACATGTTGTCTGAGTGAACTGCTACCATTCCCAGTGGGAAACAATCCTGAAAGGCTTGCAACAATAGTATGAATGCTCTCATCTCCATGTGCTTTGAACCAACCTTCCTTCGTAATGGCCCCCACCCCAATAAGGAGATGTCCATGGTTACCATGGCCACTGGAGGGGGAAGAGAATAAGGCCTGCCTAGATAAAGGTTGTCCAGGATGAGCCACCATTAAAGAGGTTGTTGGCAGACTTGAGACAGCTTGATCTCACGACTCAGTGGGTAAAACAGAATGGACCATTGGACTGACAGAATCCATTGAAGCACTCTCATGTAAAATCTTGCTAGAGTAATCAGTAAGATGGCAGCTGACATGGAGCCCAGAGCTTTCAAAACAGAATCACTGGTGGGATGGGCATATTTAGTAAGGACTGAACTTGCTGTATGACAGAAAGCACCCTGTGAGTGATCAAGGATGCTATCTGAGTGACAGAGTTTAACTTTGTTCTGATGAACTCTATGACCTAATCAGAGACCAAGTTTGACTTTGTGGTGTTTACAGTAACCCCCAGTTGGCAGAACAGGTGTAATAGATACTGTACCGCTATGCCCAGTTGATGCTTTGTAGGTGCCGTCAGGAGCCAATCGTCCAAGTATGGAAACACCTGGAATCCTTGCAGTCTCAGGTAAGCTGCCAACACTGACATGCATTTGGTAAACAGCCGGGGGGCTGTGGTGAGTCCAAAGGGCAATGCTCTAAACTGATAATGACTGGCTCCCCGCTGGAAGTGCAAGTATCTTTTGGAGCATCTGCAGATCTTTATGTGATAGATCATGTCCTGGAAATCTACAGAGCACATCCAAACATCCTTGCGCAGTAGAAGCAGAATGCACTGAATTGTCACCATGCAGAACTTTGACTTCTTGACAAAAAGATTCAATCTGCTTAAGTCCAATATGAGCCTTAGGTCCCTTGTCTTTTTTGGCACCAAAAAGAAGCAATAAGTACTGCATCCTTGCTGTGTGTGGTTGGGAACTCTTGGATGTCTCTTTTTTCCAAACGTTTCTGAACTTCCTGAAGGGCTTGCTCAATCTGACTGGAATGAGGAAAATCTTCTCCGAGCCTCCTCCCAAAACAAAAAGCCAACACCAACACCTCAGGAGCTTTGATAGGGCTTGAAACTTGATCCCTATGGCAGATAAAGTCTTTCCTTCTTGCTCACTGCAGGTGAGTATCTCCTTGACTGATGGTCCAAACAAGGAGGAACCATATCCAGCAGGCAATGAGTTCCACAGTGTCAGGTTCCTTCCAAGCTCAGTGGGACACGAGGTCAATCATCCACCAGAAACTCTCTTCCTGGGTACCTCCTCCATGGTGGACGCAGGCTGACTGCCTCACAAAAGTAGACAGAATCCCTGTGGGATAGGTTTTCTATGGTGTTTGTAGCAGAAATGGATGCAGAGCAGCTGGTCAGTTTTTCTGAAAAGCTTAGTCTTGTCAAGGTAGAACTTTGAGATGTCCAAAGAGTGCAAGATCTTTTACCTTTTATCCAATGGTTAGTCCCAGGCACTGTGTCTGTTGTCAGGGTTTGGGAGGTGAGGGGTTGAGTGAAAGGGAGTCCGTTGTGTGGGCAAGCCCTCTGCCCACCATGCCATCTGGGAAGGATTTCTTTTCATTGATGGTATACCCCAGAGCACTTTGTGAATACCGTGGGTGCAGTAGATAAGCCAAAGGGAAGTGCAAAGACCTTATAGTGCAATTGCCTGCCCTGAAACGTAAATATTTCCTGCAAGATTCCCTTATGGGGATGTGCAGATAAGCTTCTTTTAAGTCTAGGGTGACCAGCCAGGAGTCCTTGGCTGGCATAGGAAGCAGCTGTTGGAGTGGAAGCATTTTGAATTTTGGTACCACCAGGAAGGTGTTGAGAATGGACAGATCCAGGATAGGGTGCCAGGAGTTCTCTTTTCTGGGCACCAGGAACAGTCTGGAGTAGAAACCCTGTCCCCTTTGCTCTACTAGAACAGGCTGAATAGCCCTGATACTGAGAAGAGAAAGTACTTGCTTTTGAGCCACTGCCCACTGGTTTGGAGGAAGGTCTGACAACCCGCTTGGGGTTGGCAATGAGTGGAAGTAGAATCTGTATCCCTGGGATACAATGTTTTGGACCCATTGGTCCTGGGTAATGGACATCCAGTTTTTTGCATGCAGGACTAGTTTTCCTCCTAGGGGTGCAAGTACTTGGGCATGGCTGGGAAGGATGATAGACAAGTCATTGTGAACTTTTTCCATAAGGGGGTGGCTTACCACTCCCTGTTTTTGAGGTGGTAGCAGTACAGTGTTTAGATCTCTGCATACCATGAGACTGTAGTCTTTGTGGTCTGTTGCCCCTGGGTTTGGACTGAGAAGGTCTGGGAGGGACTGGAAAGGACCACTTTTTAGAAGGCCAATGCCTACTGAATCTAGGTGGCTGTACCTGTAAGAAATCTTTAACAGATTGCATAGATTTAGCTTTTTCCTCCATCTTTTTAAGAACTTCTGCTTTTGGGCCAAACAAACATTCTTGGTTTAATGGAGCATCTAGTAATTTTGCTTTGACATGGTCTGGCAAGATTTGTTCCTTCAGCCAAGCATGCCTTCTCAGCACACACCCAGTGGCAGCAGCCCTGCAAGATGCTTCTAAGGCATCAAAACCACACTGCAAAGTATGTTTACTAACTTGGTTTGCACAATGCATTAACTCCTGTAAATCTTTATTTTCTGCACAATCAGGAATCAACAACATTTTTTGTTTAATTAGTTCCATAATATGCTGCTGGTACTTCAACATGTGAAACTGGCAATTTAAAGCCCTGATGGCAAGAGTTGCAGAGGTATACACCTTCTTACCTCATCTGTCTAAAGCCCTAGAATCCCTGTCCAAAGGGTTAGAGTTTTTGGCTGTAGTAGCCTTAATACCTTTAGGTCCCTGGGAAATGGTCTCTGGATCAGCAGAGTGTTTTTTACTCTGTAGTACCTGTCAGGCTTTCTAGGAGCTGGTGGTAAAAGTATCAGGAGTAAGTCTGGATTTCATGAAGACATCATCTACAATATCCAGGACAGTGAGTACAGCTAGAGACCTGTGCTGAGCTAAGTCTAAAAATTCTCTGAGTCTCTTTTTGGACTCTGGCTATTCCTGGCATTCCTAGCGGAAATGCTCTCTTAAGGTATGCGAGGTTTCATTGAAAGAAAAGTCCTCTGGAGGGGAGGCAGAGGAAATGGAATCCTCTGCATCTGAATCCTCATAGATAGATAAGGGTATGTCCTGGTAATCAAAGGGATCAGAGTCATCGGACTCATGATCTGAAGAATCAGAAGAAAAATCAATTATTTGTCTTTTATGGGGGAAGGCTGGCTTCCCATAAGTAAAGTAATACGTTCTTCAGCCATTCTAAGCATTTGTTTCTGTGGCATTGGAGCTTGAGGATGCGCTTTGGTCATTGGTTTCCTGGGTGTAGTGTGAACTCTGGGCCTGTGAAATTTGGTAGTTTTAGTCAGAAATGTAGTAGTCGGTTTAATATGAACATCAGAAGGTCTGAATACACCCTCAGTAGCCGGTGCCTGCACAGCAGCTCCGGACTCATCCAAGGTAGAGACATCCACAGGTTCCATAGACGAAGAAGCATCTCGCAGCATACCAGACTCCAAATGGATCTTAGTAGAGGCCTGTAAATCTGCAGAAGTGGGTATCAGGGGCTGCAAAGGCACCTCACTGAGTACCGGCGGACTGGCGACTAGCTTAACGGAAGTGTCGTCGGCAGTTTTGGATCTATGCGGTCTGTCTCTGTCTTTATCCTTGCGTTTTTTCAGAAGACCGGTATTCGGATGGCTTATTAAAGCCATTTCAGAATACGGAGAACGAGAGTGAAAGAATTTAGCAACAAAGATAGCCCAACAATGAATAGTTTGGGCATTAAACAATGCACAAAACCGACAGCGAGGAACGTCGTGGTGTGGGCCTAAGCAGGTGACACAGTAAGAATGAAAATCTCTGTAAGGTATTTGCTTTTCCAGGCAAGACAATTGTTAACTTTTTCTGACATCAGTTAGAGCAAGAAAAAAGGATCCCCA